>NC_056503.1:7145053-7145913 GCF_014905685.2 Nematolebias whitei
TTATTATTATTATTATTATTATTATTATTATTATTATTATTATTATTTATTGTCATTCCACCACATGTGGTACATGTGGTGGAATGAAATTGTGTACACAGGGTCCCAGTTACATCATACTAAAGAAACACATTAAAAGAAGCTTTAAACTTCTTAAGCTTCAATGAGAAGAAGTCTGAAGTCATGCTGTTCCATCCCAGTGGCTCACTCATGAACCATGACATTGACCTTTTCTCTCTAGCCCCGCTAGAGAAACAAAAAGTCACTAAACTGGGGGTGATAATGGACCCGTCCTTAAAACTCAACAGTCACGTAAGCATGATGGTCAAATCCTGTTTTTTTCAGCTGAGACGGCTGTCTAAGCTGAAGCCTATACTCTCCAAAAAGAACCTTGAGACAGTGATCCACGCCTTCATAACATCTAGGCTTGATTACTGCAATTCACTTCTGTTTGGAATCAGTCAGTCCTCCATTGCTCGTCTACAACTGGTCCAAAATGCTGCAGCCCGATTTTTAACTGGTACAGGCTATAGAGAGCACATCACGCCAGTTTTGGCCTCCCTGCACTGGCTACCCATTCACCTTCGGATCCATTTCAAAATTCTCATGTATGTTTTTAAATCACTGAACAGTTCCGCCCCATCCTATCTCACTGATCTTCTGCAGCCATATGTCCCACCGCGCTCTCTGAGGTCAGCAGACCAGATGCTTCTCTCAGTCCCAGAAACCCATCGTAAGCTCAGAGGTGACAGGGCTTTCTCTGTTGCAGGTCCACGACTGTGGAATGAGTTGCCACTGAGTGTCCGGCAGGCTCCCACACTCTCAGTCTTTAAGTCTCGCTTGAAGACCCACTTCTATTC
>NC_056503.1:7146013-7153692 GCF_014905685.2 Nematolebias whitei
TATGAACTAAGAATACGCTGAAACAAAAGATACACTAAGTACAAATAGTACAAAAACAATACACTGAAGAAAAGCAGCATGAACATGAGTCTGTGTGAGCAGATGAGCACAAATGAACACAGCAGCATGAAATAAATACACATACAATAAATAAACAACTACTCCATGCCTCCACTTTCTGAGAACTTGATCCAATATTTGGGTAAAGAATCCTTCGCACTTTAGAGTGTCAGTGAAATCTATTAAAAATCCATTATTTGAATTGCATTCCACTCTCCATTACAATCAACTTAAAAGGAATTAAGATTGGCTTCAGTTTGCTGGCACGTCCAACAGAGCCAATTAAGGCTCATTAATAATGGAGAAACTCCAAATAGGCTCTATACTACAAAAATGTGCAAAAATCTGTCATTGACCACCGCTCTCTGCAGTCTACCATCTCTAAGTCTGTATATATGGTGTTACATGTCACTCTAATTAAAATTTAGCCTCTATTAGAGCTTGAAATCAAGATGTAATATGTTTAAAAGCTTATTTACATAAAGTAGAAAAATGCTAATTTATGATCTACTCTTGAAAGCCAAATCTTTGTTGCATGCATTGCTTGGGCCCCCAGAGAACATTTGCACAACGTTACTCCAATGTTGGACCCCTGCTGGGTCTCCCCCAAAACTTCCAACAGTTTTGTTGGCAGCTGATAATTGGTTCTCTGATGCAGCCCTTGCCTAGAGTTCATTGCCAAAGGCGGCGGGACGTATTCAGTAAACAAGGAATTAGCATGCAAATGGACTGGAGGGAAGAGGGCGGGGCCATGCAGGCGAGAGTTTAAGGTCGCGGGTCAGACGCTCCTCGAACTTGATTGCAAAGCTGTCAATCATTCACTGCCCTGGGGCAGAGACACACAACAAAGAGAACAAAGATGGCTGACAAAAAGTGCCCCACACACTCCCCCAACTTTAGCTCCACTTCCTCTTTTTGGGGCATCACCAACATCCTTGGTAATTAATAAAGTGCCAATCACACGACAGATAAAATGGTGTCTGACGGCCTTTTGGCATAGCAGAGGTCTGCTTTGGAGAGAAGGAATTTCAGTTTTTAGACCTTAGATGCCAGTTGCTCAGCTGGCTCTCTGCTGATTTTGACATTCTGCAAAAGCACACCAGATTTTTTTCACACAGCTTCACTTCTAAAGAGCAGGTTTAAGTCAGCACTTCTCAAAGAAAAAAAGCTTTTAAATCCACCTTAACCACTCCACTTGAAATGAAACAAAGAATAGGGATTTCCTGGGAAGGATTTGTGGCAGCACTTTTTGGCATGTGTCACCACCATAGATGGTTAGGCACCAACTTGCTGCCGTTTTGGGATGAAAACAAATCAGTCACCCTTATTTTCATTTTTTCCCCTCGCCCCTTCTCTCCCCTTCAGTACCCACTCATCCTTAGGGACAAAAACAGACAAGAGACCCACCAGGGAATTTTCACCCCAAACTGCTGCTTGCCCAGACTCAGAGAAAGTCACAGATGTTCCCTCAAGGGAGACAGAAAAGGGGAAGGCAGGGAGCCGGGGTGAAAAAGGCCAGAGAGGAGTGGCAGGGTTCAGGGGGGAAGAGAGGGGAAAAGATGAAGAACTAGCAGAGTGGCAGATGCGTTGAGATTTGGAGAGAGGGTAAAGGGGCAATGAAGGACACAAGTAACGAGTCTGGGTGGGTTACTCGATCAGATGTTGTATGATGCATCCAATGTCAGTTCATATTTGAGTGTATGCCGTGGCGTTTGGTTCTACTGGAGACATCGTTGAATGTGTTGAATGAAGGGAGACCACTGCAACACAGAGCTAATTAAATATCTACGGGACAGAGATGGACGGCCTAACACAGATTCAGATGCACACATACTCAGAGATTCCCTTAAGATCCAGCCTCCTGCGTCGAGCTATGATGTGCATCGTTTACCAACATTATCATCTGCCTTTCTCCCACTCGCTCTTTCTCTCTCTAGGTAAGCCAGTGATGATTATCACCGAGTACATGGAAAACGGATCACTGGATGCATTCTTGAGGGTCAGTCATGTGCGTCTGTTTGTGCACGAGTGCATGTGTGTTTGTGTGCAACACAACCATAACCTGCTGATGTTATCTTATCTCTGTAATGTCATCTGCTGAAAGAACAAGTGTTGGTTCACAAACATTGGTCTTAATCTTTATCCGCTTTGATCGACCCACAGTTTTTCTGACAAGGAGTTTGCATCACTGGCTTCGTCTTTGGTTTCCATTCACTGCACTTGATTTGACTGATGTTAGTTTTACAAGGCGTGTAGAGGGCGAGTGAAGTTAATTAAAAAAATAAAATAAAACTTGCCTAGGTTTAAAATGAAAACAAATTTTTCCAAAATGCAAATTTTTAACAAAAAACTAACTGTCTTTTATGACCAACAAATAAAAATATTTAGAGTGAGTGAAGTTTCTTTGGCTAACTTTACAGATTAAAAAAAAAAGCTTGGACTTGCCAATTTTGATTTGGGCCAAATTAATTTTTCTTTAAAAATATTATTATTATTAACATCATACAAGTTTTACCTAATTTTTGGTTGAAAAAAAAAAGACAGTTGATAAAACGTTTACAGTAAAAATCTTATTTTCAACAAAGCAACACCAGGTTACAAAGGATTTTTGGTATGTCACATAAAATGTACAGTTTTTATAGTTTTTATTTTTTATTTTTCTGTTATTAATTAATTTATTAACCTTTATTTAACCAAGCAAATCCTTTTGAAACTACAAGTCTCTTGCAATGGAGGCCTGAGCCTGCAGGCAGCCTAAACGTGCTTTTGGACTATATTTTTCTATTTTTCTAAACCTGAAAACATAAAGTCTTAAAATCACATGGCAATAGTTGCATTTTGATAGTTTCTTTGTTTTGACAAGACTTCAATTTAAAATGAGCTGCATTAGTATCCAACGTAATATGGATGAGAAACTGGTTTATTAGATTGTGTTTATTAGTGCATTCCACCATTTTTACATAACAGACACATCTAACAATGTGTTTAAAAATGAGCTCAAAGATCTTTAACAATTGTTTGCTTGACATAAAGTCATCATAGAGTACATTGCAGTGTTTATTTGACCATTTAGCCTTTTTTGTGTCATATTGCAAAGCGAAATGGGGGAATTGTAAATACCCTCCTTCTGTCTGTCCTTGCATGTCATTGACTTCCATTTTGGTGTGTGGGTGCCTCCATCTCAGCATCAGAAAGATTCATTTTGAACATTGGGTCCCCATTTCCAAATCCAAACTGCTGCAGCCAAATATGTATATTCAATTTAACCTTTATTTATACAGGTTAGTCTCAATGAGCCTCGAGGATTCATTTACAAGAGAGACCTGTTATTTATATATATATATATATATATACCCTGTGAGTTGGATAACTTGTAGAAAAAAATAAGTGAGGAACCGGCTTCCATTTTAGTGTGCGGCTGCATCCAGGCTTAGAAAAAGGTCCCTTTTGAAAATTGAGCCCCTTACTTTGCCATTGCGCCTGATGGTGAATAAAGCTGCTCCCTCCACTCGCTGTAACTCTACGCTGCCTCGGACCAAAAACAAAAAACTCTCTCTATTCTTAAAGACAGTGTAACTTGAACTCACTTGAATACTTTGCAACAAAAACATTAAGGTTTACTTGCATTACTTTTTCAGTTCCAGTCCAGAAAAACACTCATCTCATGAAGTGCATACATCCACTATTCAAATCCCTTAATAATTGGTGACATTGGCGTACTCGTCAAAAACTTGTTTCTCTAGTGTGCTCCTGTCTAAAGGACTTCGATTATAAGACTAATATTGTTCTTTTTTATTTGTTCGGCAGAAGAACGATGGTCGATTCACAGTTATTCAGTTAGTCGGCATCCTTCGTGGCATTGCGTCTGGCATGAAGTACCTGTCAGATATGAGCTATGTTCACCGCGACTTGGCAGCTCGTAACATCCTAGTCAACAGCAACCTGGTCTGCAAAGTGTCTGACTTTGGTATGTCTCGAGTGCTGGAGGATGACCCTGAAGCTGCATACACCACCAGGGTGAGTGTGTGTGTGTGTACCCAGCTGTGTGTCTGCCTGTCACCTTAATTGTCAGCAATAATTAATCAGTCCAGATTTCAATTACAGGGTGGCAAGATCCCCATCCGCTGGACAGCCCCAGAGGCCATTGCTTACAGGAAGTTCACCTCAGCCAGCGACGTGTGGAGCTATGGCATTGTCATGTGGGAGGTCATGTCATATGGAGAGCGACCATACTGGGACATGAGTAACCAGGACGTAAGTGTGGAGAAATGTAATTATACACAGAAGCTCATAAATAAAAGACAGCTTAAATTAGTTTGGAATATCAGAGCTGTGTACTGTCAACAAGTATTTAAAAAAGCCTTCATCAATTTAACCTGGTTATATATTCAAATCCTTAGGTGGTCATAGAACACCAGCAGTGTGTTTTCTTTCTTTATTACGCTCTAAATTTGTATTTGGAGTTTCCTTCATAATGATAAAAAATTTAATTTAGGCATAAACAAATGTCTTAGGGAGGTCTCTAAAGTAATTAATTTAAATTAACATAGCAATCAGGCAGCCTAGAGTAAAATTACCATTAAACTCTGAGACAAAGCCACTTACATCATTTGTCTTCTGTCTAGGTGATCAAGGCTATTGATGAGGGCTACCGGCTGCCCCCACCCATGGACTGTCCTGTGGCACTTCACCAGCTCATGCTGGACTGCTGGCAAAGAGAGCGAGCCGACCGGCCAAAGTTTGGACAGATTGTCAACATGCTGGACAAACTGATCCGCAACCCCAACACCCTGAAGAGGACCGGAGGAGATACCGCTGTCAGGTGAGAGAAAATGGATACTAAAATAATTATTTGTATTTTAAATCTAGAACATCATAAAAGGATGAGCCCTTGTTCACAGACAACACCGACTGGTGGTGATGATAAATGTGCTTGTTGGATTCCTGTATGCTCCAAAGAGAGAAGATGTTTTTTTTAACATAGAGTGGAACTGTCACAACTACATCCATCCATCCATCCATCCATTATCTTTACCCACTTCTTCCATTTTGGGTCACGGGGGTCACCGGCACCCATGTCCAGCAATCACTGTGCGAGGGGCGGGGTACACCCTGGACAGGTCGCAAATCCATCACAGGGCCACATAGAGACAAACGAGACAAACAACCATTCACTCTCTCACTCATACCTAGGGACAATTTAGCATTACCAATCAGCCTAACATGCATGTTTTTGGTCTGTGGGAGGAAACCCGGAGAAAACCCATGCATGCACGGAGAGAACATGCAAACTCCACCCAGAAAGGCCCCTGGACCGGGGTTTGAACCAGGGACCTGCTCGCTGAGAGGCAGCAGCTCTACCAGTTGCGCCACCGTGCTGCCCTCAACTAAATCAAACGTACTTAAAAACCTAAAAATCAGATGGTAAATGATATAACAAACTTTATAATAATGCACATTTAAAATCATATTTTTACAATTTGGATGCATATGCAATTTGTCAGACTTTCAGGAACACCCGTCACATTACAATCCCTTAATGGTAATTATCTTATCATCATCATCATCATCATCATCGAGAATACATTTTAAAGGCAGTAACGTTGCTGAGTCAGCAGACAAAAATAGATAAGTGGAAAAAGTCTTGCAACTACTATTCCATTTAGTAAAGATTTAAAAGTTTAGTTATTTCCATGACCGTTTAAATTAAACCTTTGCATGGGTGTGAAGTTTATTGTACACTTAGCTGAAAATTAAAAGACTTCATAGACACAAAGGGGCAGCAAGGTTGTTTACACATGCAACCTACAAATACGTTATTAATCACACACTAGCTGCTAGACTAACAAAGTACAGCAAAATGTACAATGCACTTAGCATTCGACTGGTCACACCAACCCATTTACAATTACACGTTATCTAACAGCTCTTCTCTGCCCAACAATACCCTCTCTAATGGATTTCTCTGCAAAATAGCTTTAATGGTGCTGCACATTCAGGAATGTACCCTCTTTGACCGGGGGAGAATTACGATGTAATGCCGAGTTAAAACAAACATGGCCCTATATCTCCAGCACCACCGCTCTCCAGCAGCTAAACGTGTTCATAATGACCCGCGTGTGTTTACAGACTCAAAGAACACAAAGCGGGAGTCTGTTGGAGTTTAACGAGTGCGTGAGCGCGTTGCACTGTCACGCATGCTCACCTAATGGGACACAGTGAGAGCGAGTCGGGAGTCCTTATGGAGTAATTAGTAGGGCTGAATCTTCTAAAAGGGATTTTTACAGTTACAGAACTAGAAGGGGGTGTAGCTTAAAGAATATCATTTTCCACCTAATGAGTGGAGATGACTTAATAAATAGAGTTCACCTCAAGATCCTTTTTTAAATAGGCGAGAATATTAGAGAGAGTTGGAGTATGGTAGTACGGTGGCTCAGTTGGGAGAGCTATTGCCTCTCAGTGAGAAGGCTGCTGGTTTAAATCCCGGCCGGGGACCTTTCTGGGTGGAGTTTGCATGTTCTCTTTGTGGTGCTTGGGTTTTCTCTGGGTACACCGGTTTCCTCCCACAGACCAAAAACATGCATGTTAGACTGACTGGTAACTCTATAAATTGTCTCTAGGTGTGAGTGAGAGAGTGAATGGTTGTTTGTCTCTGTGTGTTCCTGTGATGGACTGGAGACCTGTCTAGGATGTCCCCGTCTGGCACAGTGATAGCTGGATATGGGCACCAGTGAACCCCATGACCATAAAAGGAAGAAGCGGATAATGATGGATGGATGGATGGATGGAGTATGAAATAAAACCGTACAACAGCGATCCAGAGTTACCTCTGCATGCATGTGAATACCTCATAGCAGCAAAAAATGGTGAAAGTAGTGAAAAAGTGGGAAGAGGGATTCAAATGGGATTTATGGGAATTTTAAGAGAAAATGTTGTGCTATAAAACTCACTGAAGTGTGCTCGACTTACACGTTTTCTGTAAAATGAGAAGTAACGAACTGTGTCGCCTCAGCGTAATGGAACGGTGTTGAACTTGGCTCAGTCTCTGAGTCCCCCCCCCCACATGTCTGAGACACAGAACAGAGGTGAACCTGAATGAATTCATACCTGAAAGTATGACTTCGTTGAAAGAGGAAAAGCTAGAAAGAAATGTAGCGTGATGGTCTTTACATTGCGGGTCGGCGTCTCTCATCAGATAAAGTGTAACTGTCACATTATGGCAGCGTAGTTGGAAATGAAGAAACTGTTTCCATTAACACTGATGTAGTTGTGGTGAATCAGTAGCATTTTAGAGAAGATATAATTACCTTCCAAGTCAAAAACTGAAATCACTGGTCTCCATTTTGATTTATGACCTGAAATAAAAAGCTCCAACTTCAAACACTGACTGTAAAAGCAGACCAAATGTGAAAGCAATCCCATCCTTTAAAGCCTAAGTGTTAAAAATGAAGCTTCATTTCTCTCTTGTCCACCCACCACAGGCCCAACGCCACGCTGCTGGAGCCAGGCAGCCCAGAGGCATCCTCGGCTGTGGGCACAGTGGAGGACTGGCTGCAGGCCATCGGCATGGAGAGATACAGCGACAACTTCACTGCAGCCGGCTACACCACGCCAGAAAC
>NC_056503.1:7153792-7160581 GCF_014905685.2 Nematolebias whitei
TTTGGTAGGAACATTTCCTAGAAACAGCTTTGGAAATTAATCTACATGTCTGTTGCTTTGTGATTTTTCTGTCTTTAACCTAATTTGCAACAATGTTCAGCTTATCCTAATAACCGAAGCACCTGAGATCATTTCAGTATGCTGCTGTTTGTTTTCCTATTGTTAATTATGTAGAGTTAAACACATAAATAAGCCAAATGTGTTCATCTAAATATGCTAATCTCTCTTTTGGCCCACAATATTTTTGTCTCATTTCTTTAACATTTCAATTAATTAAAAAAACTGTAAAATTAGATTGAGCATGTTGGCAACAGAAGCCTCTTACAGAACAGTTAAATCGTCAAACCAATTTTCACTGGAAGGCTGTAAAAATCATCATTCATATTTGACCTTTGTACATTTGTTATTGTTGTCCTTGGCTGTAAAGTGTCTGTTTTCCCATTTCTTCTTAGGGACATGGCCCGCATCGGCATTTCCTCTGCAGCACACCAGAACAAGATCCTGACCAGTGTCCAGAGTATGCTGTCCCAAATGCAACAGATGCAAGGCAGAATGGTTCCTGTCTGAGAGGATAAAACCGAGAGGAAAGAGGAATCAAAAAGACATTCTTATAAAAGAATGAATACAAAAAAATAAACATTAAAAAGACACAAAAACTATGAAGTAGTTTACCTCATCCATGCACTTTAAATTGGATCTAAAAAAAGAAGACATTACTGAAAAAGTGGCAAAAATGTCACTTTTTTTTTTCTTCAGAAAATCTGACCTTTATCTTGCCCTTTTGGTTCTTTTTAAGAATGGGACCCTCTGCAGCATTTTTTGGACGAATGAAGGGATGGCTGAAAAAGTGCTTCCGAGAGGCCAATGTGGAGTGCCTTTAATGGTTTGGATGGAAGGAGGGAGGAACGAAAGGGTTGAGTCAACATTTCCTCCTCCTTTGGGGCAAAGTGTCTCTAACTCTCTGGAATAATCTGAGGAGCAGATTTTTTGAATTTCCTGTGACTGTGTTTATTGTACATGAATTCTTTCTGCGGGACCCGCAGGCTGCCCTGGCCTCCATTGTTCCTTCTTCTCTCTCTCTCTCAGCTGAATCTGTTTGATACCTCTCAGACAAAATGGAGGATCCTACCTGTCGGGTATGAACGTTGAATCTCTGAGAGGTTTGAGAGCTGCGTTCTGTTGGGAGGTGCTGGTGCAGAGAAGATTTATTTAAAGAAGATTATTTTGTGCTTTTTGCTCTTTTCCGGCCTTGTTGTTCTCCCAGAACTTTATTTTGTTGCCCTCAGGATGTTACTGAGAATGTCTTTGATCTTCCAAAGGAGCTTCCCACTTCCCTGTCTTCCCAGAATAAAAATAAAGATGCCCATCTTCACCTTCAATAAACACATACTTTGGATTGTTCCATCGTTCTGCCGTCTGAATCAAAGCTGTCGGCGCACCTCGACTGCAGAAGCCAACGAATCTTCCTCAACACTTTGGATGGACTCCAGTTTGGACCAGTTGAACTGGTTGTATAAACTGGAGGCAAGATGAAGGATGTTTTTTTGTTTTTTTTGGTTAGGAATTATTCAGTGAAAGTAGCAACGTGTACACAGAATGAACCACAATCAGTATTGTTACTGCTAAAGATACAAGAAGATAATGGACGATCACTCAACTTGACACGAATGTGAGTATACTGTTTTCATTCTGCTGCCAAAAACTCAGAACACAAATGTTTTTGACCAAAAAAGGAAAAAAGAAATGAGTTTAAATCTTGCTTTAAACATTAAGTATTTGCAGCCTATAATGTTCATTAGCACCCCTCATCTCCAGAAGCCATGTTCTGCCTGAGGTGGTGTAACCTGCACCTTCAGCAGATCGATAGCCACTGTTCTGTGATCAGTCTGCAGCCCCGTTGCCTTCGGCATGTTAATGAGAAGAATTAATCAGCAGCTGACTCCCAGCCAGCCAAACAGACCCCACAGAGTTCACAGACTGCTAATAAGAAGAAAGAGAACCTGCTCATGGGTGGATCCTGGGTCTTTGTGCATTTTGTTGGAATATCAGCCACTTCATAGTGTTTTACCTACAAATGCTTGGTTTAATTATTCAATTGATTTTTTTTATTGAGTTCACAAAACACAATTTATGCACACCGAGAAACACACCCATTAAACTCCACAGAGCCCCATTAAAGTAGATAAATAAATTCAACTTTACTGTTTTATTTGGCACATCAAGTTAGTAGAGTTACTTGAGATTTTAATAAATCCCTACAGTCAATGTGACCTTTGCGGGTAACACTTTACAATAAGGTACACAAAATGTGATTAGCTACTAGAGAACGCCTCAGGAACGAATCAGGAGATAATGGGTAGTTAACCAGTACTTACTGGGGAACACACAGCCAAACCTTATTAGGGACTACTGATTAGTTACCTTGTAAATGAAGAGGAACTAATCAAGAACTAATAGGTAGTTACCAAGGAAACCAAAGAGGAACAAATCAGGAGGTAATGGGTAGTTAACCAGTACTTACTGGGAAACACACAGCCAAGCCTTATTAGGGACAACTGGTTAGTTACCTTGTAAATGAAAAGGAACTAATCAATAACTAATGGGTAGTTACAAAGGAAACCAAAGCAGAATGAATCAGGAGCTAATGGGCAGTTAACAAGTACTTAGTGGGAAGCACACAGACAAGCCTTATTAGGGACTACTGGTTTGTTACCACAAGAACAAACCAGTAGGTAATGGTCAGGTAGTGATTAAGTAATGATTGGTTATGGTATGATGTTTCACTACATCAGTGAAAAAAATAATAGCCAGGCAATGGTTTGGTACTCAGTAAGTGATAGTCAGACATAGTTAAGATGACAGTACAAGATTATGAAATTGCTAATCAGTGGTAAGAATCCAATAAAATCAGTAATCACATGAAGACTACTTTCATTGCCATTCACTTAAGTTTCACTTTCACATTCAGCACAGAGGAAGCAGGGAGCAATACTGTGTAGTGTCCTGAGATGATTTCTGTTGTGACTTGGGGCTATATAAATACACTGAATTGAATTGAAGAGAGTATTTTGCTGAACAGAGCATGGTAAATTAATTTTAACTGAGCTGTAAAATAAATCAACAATAATAAATTATCTTCAATACTCCAACCCACTTGTCATTAGCTATGTGCCTGTCAAGGTAGCAAGCTAACGTTTAGATAAACTAGCATAGGCTATTGCCTGGTAAAAATCTATTCTTAACAATAAATCTAACGTAGTGGTTTAATATATATCAGTGCTATAACATTATCTTAAACAGACTGACTGTTTAAACAATGAACAGTGAAGGGTGTTTCTTTATTTATCTCTTTGTAACTCACTTGATAACTTTATGGTGAATAGTGGAGGATTGAAAATGTGAACGCACATTAGTAAGACTGTTTTTATGACCAGTGCATCACTTGTAAACCTAGTGTGAGTCAACGTATAGTGTGGATCTGATTTGCTTAGCTTCCTGGCTGCTAAGAGCCATGCTAAATAAACAAGAACTCGCTGTTTTCGTAGATTCTTGGAGGTGGACAAAGCTAAAAGATTTTCAGCAATTATATCTGTTATCAGCGGTCGCCTTCTTCCAATATCGGTATCGGCAATTGCCAGAATTTCCATCTCGGTCATGCTCTAGTCCATAACATATTCAGTCTATGGCTGTAACACTTTGGCAGCCGAGGAAAAGAAATACACATCATTTGCCTGATCCATCCTGTAGCTCAAACTGCAGTGGAAACACAACAGAGCTGAAAACACCAGGGTAAAATTTTTCCAAAAATAAACTCCGGATGAAAAAGTCTTCTCTGAATAAATTACTAATCATTTCTGAATAAAGTATAATTTGTTAGCCATTTTGAAGTGAGTTCTGTGTAAGTGTTATCAAAAGGTAAAACTGTACACCACAGATGGCATGTTTAGTTTGGACAGAGTTGAAGTTCAACACGACTGATGAGTTTACAGCAAGTTTGAACACAACCAAGACCAAAGTGAATCTCTGCAGCCATAAAAAAAAGCAAAAAAACTTATACTATTAATGCTACAAACCTTACACTGCTGTCATTTCTTATTATGTGGTTATTTATATGAAACTCTTCAGGTTTTTCTTTTGTACAATGTAATGAGAGCACTTCTGGGTATTCAGGGTCAGTTACTGGGGGAAAAAAATCCTAAAATTTCTGCTGAAAAAAACAGCATGCAATAGAAAACTGATGATGGTGCAAAGGTTTTGCATGAACTGCTGTGAAATTTTAAAGATTATTGCCGTTTAAGATGACAGCAACCCACCTTGATGTTATTTGCGTTTGAATTATCTGTTACCTTATCGAATCTGTGTGACATGAAAACTGTCTCCACACTGAATCCATTCAAGAAGCTATCTATAGTCCGTAAGTTATTATTTATAACCTTTATACAGAAATCCATTATAACGAGTCAACATTTATTTTATTTTGGCCATCATGTTCTTAACAACGTAAGCTAACAAAACTATTTGAATTGTGAGAGCATTTAGCTCATCTAAAAATATAGCATCTTGTACAAAAAAACTAAAACATGAATATAGCATAAATGACAACAATTAATACCTAATATAGTTATAGTTAAGCACAAATTAATCAAGATTTGCTCTTGAGAAGTGTTGATGACTGAACAAGAATCCTTTTTCCATTGGTAAATAAATCCGGCTGCACTAGCATTGGCTAAACGCGGAGCATTTATGTAATGCAGATGCTCTCTGTAAATACTTATTTGTATGCTTTTCATTTGTGACAATAAATCAGGGGATGTTTCATGTATTAAGTACAAACAACATGTGGCACACAAATGTTAATGTATCGCTGCCACAGTATCCATATTTCCCCTTGCAGACGGAACAGTGTGCACGCTGGAGCTGCAGATCAGTTGTTGGTTGGAACTGGACACCAAGCAAACATTGTTTACATCCAAACCCACCGTGACTTATGCAGCCTCTCATTCCTGCCCTTCTGTCTCTTTCTCCCCAGCTGCCGCCGTCCATCACGAACAGGATCTCGGCCTTGCTCGCCACGACCAAAACCCTTCCCGCTCTTCCTCTTTGCCGCCCTTCTTCCTCATCCTCCTGCTTCCTATCACTCCTTTGGGATCTCTTCCACTGACGAGATGACCGTCCAGAAGCTCCTGGAAAGCTCACGGCACGTCAACTGGCTCCCCCATGCTTGTTGGCCCTCTAGCGATGAGCTGGAGCTGCCATGAATGATTTAGCAGCATCAAATAAGAGACAAGAAGAAGAATGTAACATAACTGATAAGCCTGGCTCCAGTGGATAATGTACTTTTTTTTTTATTAAAAAAAAAATTGTGAGTTTTTTTTTATTGGTTTGTTTTGTTTGCGAATGTGATGGCGTGTTTGTGTGTGCGGGTGTGTGGATTTGCTCCAAGACTGGAAAAGACTAAAGCACCAGTATCAGTTATGTGTCTGTTTTCAAGAAACTGCAGAACACAGTGAGATAACTGAGCTGTATAGATTTTGATATAAAAATAGAAAATTCCTGGACATTTTTCTTTTGTTTGGGTTTTTTGTATCATCGTAAAAAAGAAAAGAACAACACATTGCTTACGTCGTGCAAACGTTCCTCAGCAACAGCATTTATTGAACAGCTTCATGGAATACAATCCCTTTCTGCTTTTGCAGCTGCAAAAGGACACGTGGAGACACAAGGGAGTCGGACTTAAAGGTCTCCTGTGTCCACTGAAGCAGACTGGAGTCTGGACTCCCAGCGCTCCTGTCAGGTCAAGAAGGGATGGGGCTGTCTTGATGCTTGTTGGAAAGGATCAAAAAAGGACAAACCTGTACACAAAGGGCCGAGGAGTTTATAGAAACGAGCATCAAAAAGGGTCTATTGTTCATTAGTCCTTCTTTTTCCAGAGCTCATCATATGGACACCAGTTGAACCCAATGGATTACACTCATTTTGTTTTCCTCTGTTTATAGTATACCAACATGAATGTTACTGAACTCATAAGAGATTCTTCATATACAGTAATACACAAACACCTCTGTCTTTAAAACAGAATTCAGATCTTTTCTGATTTGGTAATTTTCTTTTTTCTTTTTGGGTAAAAGGGTTTGGATTATCTATTGAAAAAAAGGACCTGTTTGGAAATATGCAAGATATGTTAGAAAGGAGAAAGAAACTAGAATGTACTGTACAATATTTGTTCCTTTACTTAAATATCAAATGAGTTGAAAAAAAAATGACAGAAAATGAAAACACAACACTAGTTAATATTTGTCATGTATGCCTTCTGATGCCAGAATGATCTAGCCATGTAGATCTAACATTCTCTTGATCTATTTTGTACTTTTGGGAACATTAAGGATATTTTTTTGTTTTGTTTTGGTCAAGGAGCTCTAGGTACATGTAACTTATGTCATTTATTTATGTTCTTTTATATCTAGTTTGTAAAATAATAGCCTAAAGTGAAGTAAGTAAAGGGATGCCAAGGTGCATTCTTATTAAAGTAGAAACTATGAGACGGTCTCTGTTTCTTATTCATACTGACACTCCTTTTGTTTGTGGTTGCACTCAGTGAATCTTAGAAGACAGATGATTACTTACCCTTCATAGTGATTCAGAATGAGAAAGGATTTGGTAAATGGTAAATGGACTGTACTTATATAGGCGACTGTGGCTGAGTGGTTAGAGCAGTCATCCTCCAATGCAAGAGTTGGGGGTACGAACCCCACAGCAGTCACATGCCGAAGTGTCCCTGGGCAAGACAAT
>NC_056503.1:7160681-7164251 GCF_014905685.2 Nematolebias whitei
GTATATAAATAAAATGCTGGATGCCCTGTCTGACACAACCTCTGATCACTTAGCTACCACAGTTCAGTGTATTTGAGGGGTGAAGGGCGGCCTTGCTTATGGAGCAAATGAGGCTGTAGGATGGTTTAGGTGCTTCACCATTCCCACCCAAATCTTGGATATAATGGTTAGAGCGGCTGGTCATTGTCAGAAGTCGTGTCGATTTACTCCGTTCAACAAAACCTCTTCCATCGAATTTGTAGGCGTTACGCCCGGGTGGTTTCACAGCAAGGCGCTGTGACTCCGTCAGAGTTCCCACTCAGAAGTGGAAGACTCCAGAAGGCTTGAGAAGGCTCCATCAAAGACTGGTCCAAGACTCCAGTCCAAGACTCCAAGACTGAGAAGACTGCAAGACTGAAAAGTTCCAGGAAGTGTCGACTTTTAAAAAAGTCCTCACTTCCGGTCACTTAGTACTTCCTGATTGGTTGAAACAACCAACAGGGGGTGGTTCTAGTGATGTCAGAGGGTTATTAATGATGTCAGAGGGTTATTAAAAGTCAAGAGAGGGTTCAGGAATGTTTAGGAATGTTTAGTACAGACAGAGAAATGTTTTGAAGAAGTGAGAGGAACGCAGATGCCAGTGGCAGTTATTTACCGTCTGCTAGGTTTAAAAACAATTCAGTTCATTCTAATAACTTCTTTTCTGACTGTCTCTGACTTTTGACCGACATCACTGACTTCTCATTCAGACAGAAGATCAAAATGCATAATTACTTTGTAAATAGACATTTAACTTGATTTCTAAGTCTAATGAGGTTTAAAAAATCATTAATACTGTTTCACATTTGATTTAAATGAGTGGTTTACTTTCAACATTAGAAATGATATGAACTAAACACACTTTTGATTATCTATATATTGTAAAATAGTAATGATATCATAAAAAGAAGAGTGTTCTTTCAATTGATTAATTCAGGATACAATTAGACAGTCTCTGGATGAGCTAATTTTTATTTCTGGATTCAAATCAATGAAATAACAGTTCCTGTCCCATTAAGGTCTTCAGAGACAGGTTTTGGTCGGAGGCCTAGTTCACTACAATATCATTGAATCTCGGGGACTCATTTACAAAAGAGACCTGATTTTAACAAATAGTGATGACAACAGTGACAACAAAGACAACTAAAGACAATTATAAAGGATGCATACAATTTTTTTTTTAACAAGTGAAATTAAAATGGTAAATAAAATGATAATTAAAAGGAAAAGTAGCCAAAAAGAGCTAGGATAAGGTGGTGTAGAAAACTAAAAACAGGAACATGTCTGCATTGTTTTTG
The DNA here is from genome assembly GCF_014905685.2 of Nematolebias whitei. Classification (NCBI taxonomy): domain Eukaryota; kingdom Metazoa; phylum Chordata; class Actinopteri; order Cyprinodontiformes; family Rivulidae; genus Nematolebias; species Nematolebias whitei. The sequence continues at coordinate 7,161,998 of NC_056503.1, forward strand.
CCAGGAACTTAACAGATGTTTGAAGCCACTTAAGAGAGGTCATGGTCGAGAGCTTCAGATCTTTTTGCAAAATATTCCAGGAAACAGGAGCGGAGTAGGAGAAGGCCCCTTTGCATAGTCCAGTCCACATTGAGGAGACACTGCATGTAATAATGTCCTGAGAGCGTATGCTGTAGCTGCACTCACAGAGTGACATGTAGGATATGTATGAAAAGCAACAGACCGAGAAGTGATTTAAAGATGAAAATGTACCAGTGAGAGAGTCTACTTGACGTTAATGATGACCAGTTAACGCGTGAATATAGGGTGCAATGATGGTACAGTAGTTACAGCCAGTTATGAATCTTAGCGCACCATGATAGACAGCATCCAACATCTGCAGGGTGCTTGTAGGAGCGTTCATGTAAATAGTGTCACCATAATCAATGGAGAGAAGGGAAGTCACAGTTACAAGGCATTTCCTAGCATTCAGAGTTAGACAGGATCTATTTCTGAAGAAGAAACCCAGTTTACCTTTCAGTTTCCTTACTAGGTTTTTCACGTGAAGCTTAAAAGAAAAATGCAAGTCGACCAAGATACCCAAATATTTGTAGGAATCGACAAACTTGAGTCTTGGGACACCATTTGAGGATAAAATCAGAGGAAGAACTGCTGGGACCAACTTTCCGTTTGAAAACAGCCTCCCTTTGGTTTTGTCGGTGTTTAGGACAAGTTTGAGATGGAACAAATCAGACTGGATGATGTAGAAAGTGGATTGTAAAAGCTGGAAAACTTTAGCAACTGTTTTAGCTCAACAATAAACAACTGTGGCATCAGCATAGAAATGTAAGGATGCAACAGGGATGCTCTGACCTACATTACCTATGTACACAGCTGTGGCTGAGTGGTTAGAGCAGTCGTCCTCCAGTGCAAGAGTTGGGGGTTCGAATCCACCAGCAGTCACATGCCGACGTGTCCCTGGACAAGACATTGAACCCCTCGTTGCCTTCGATGTGTGTCCCATCGGTGTATGAATGTGATACAGCCCTGATTAGTCTCTTTAGAATGATTTGTTCAATTACCTTTGCATTGATCTAGTAGAGTGCTAGGCACAGGTTGTAGTGTAAAGTGCTTTAAGTAGCTCAATAAGATAGAAAGGTGCTATATAAGTACAGTCCATTTAGATTGTAAAGACTGAGCCTTGTGGTACACCATTGTTGACTGGTAAATAAATGGAGGAAATACAATTAAGTTGAACACATTGCCTCCGATCTGAGAGATAGTTAGAGAACCAACCAATGGTATGTTCTGAGAAACCAGTTTTTGAGAGCTTATGACACAAGATGTCATGATCTAGTCATGATCATCTTCTTTAGTTAGCTTCTGCTGCTATTTGTATCTGTATTGCTATTTTATGTTTTCCTGTCTGCTGTGCATGTTTGGTTCTTTTGTACAGCACTTTGGTTGGCCTTGTTGCTGTTTTAAGTGCTATATAAATAAATTGGTATGGTATGGTATGATCCACAGTGTCAAAAGCTTTAGACAGGTCTAAGAAAAGTGCAGCACAATAATCCTTAGCATACAGTTCTTCAATAATGAACCTTCAGCGAAGCAGTCATTGTGCTGTTGTTTCCTGGAACCAGATTGATGGAGAGGTAAGATGTTAAATGAGTCCAGACACTTTTTGATTTGAGAGTTTATCAGTTTTTCTAGAACCTTGGCTAAAATGCAGAGTTTAAAGATTGTTCAATAACTGTCCAGTGAGGTGGGGTTACCTCCCTTCAGCAAGGTAGAACAAAGGCTGTTTTCCAAACGTCTTGAATAGAGTTTTGGCTTATGGACAAGTTAAATATGTGGGACACCAGTACTGTGATAACATGAGCGGCCAGCCTTAAGAAATAAGGTGGAAGTTCATCTGGTCCTGCAGATTTTTTAACGTCTAGACCTTTTAACAGTTTTTTACCTCACTAACTTAGAACGGAGAAAGAGAAAAGGTGTGATTTATTGAGATTGACTTGTAGGAGAGATTTGATTTGTAGAAGTTTGACTTTTAGGGGAAGTGGATGATTTTCCATTAGTAACTGTGTCAAATAAATAACTAGAATCAACAAAATGTTTGTGGAAATGATTCAGGATCTCGTGCTTATTTGACACAAGAACAGAAAATAAAAAACAAAAAAAAGTTTCTTTATCGAATATTTATGGAATGTATGGAAAACTGCTGTTCGTAAAAAGTACCCCTTACAGATTAAAAGTAAAAACCTTAAAATCCTCA
>NC_056503.1:7164351-7168444 GCF_014905685.2 Nematolebias whitei
TCATTTAACATCTTACCTCTCCATCAATCTGGTTCCAGGAAACAACACAGCACAATGACTGCTTCGCTGAAGGTTCATTATTGAAGAACTATATGCTAAGGATTATTGTGCTGCACTTTTCTTAGACCTGTCTAAAGCTTTTGACACTGTGGATCATGACATCTTGTGTCATAAGCTCTCAAAAACTGGTTTCTCAGAACATACCATTAGTTGGTTCTCTAACTATCTCTCAGATCGGAGGCAATGTGTTCAACTTAATTGTATTTCCTCCATTTATTTACCAGTCAACAATTTATTACCACAAGGCTCAGTCTTAGGACCCACCCTCTTTACAATCTAAATGGACTGTACTTATATAGCACCTTTCTATCTTATTGAGCTACTTAAAGCACTTTACACTACAACCTGTGCCTCATTTACCCATTCATACAGCACTCTACTAGATCAATGCAAAGCTAATGGAACAAATCATTCTAAAGAGACTAATCAGAGCTGTATCACATTCATACACCTATGGGACACACATCGGAGGCAACGAGGGGTTCAATGTCTTGTCCAGGGACACATCGGCATGTGACTGCTGGTGGATTCGAACCCCCAATTCTTGCACTGGAGGACGACTGCTATAACCACTCAGCCACAGCTGTGTACATAGGTAATGTAGGTCCGAGCATCCCTGATGCATCCTTACATTTCTATGCTGATGCCACAGTTGTTTATTGTTGAGCTAAAACAGTTGCTAAAGTTTTCCATCTTTTAAAATCCACTTTCTACATCATCCAGTCTGATTTGTTCCATCTCAAACTTGTCCTAAACACTGACAAAACCAAAGGGATGCTGTTTTCAAACGGAAAGTTGGTCCCAGCACTTCTTCCTCTGATTTTATCCTCAAATGGTGTCCCAAGACCCAAGTTTGTCGATTCCTACAAATATTTGGGTATCTTGGTCGACTTGCATCTTTCTTTTAAGCATCACGTGAAAAACCTAGTAAGGAAACTGAAAGGTAAACTGAGTTTCTTCTTCAGAAATAGATCCTGTCTAACTCTGAATGCTAGTAAATGCCTTGTAACTGTGACTTCCCTTCTCTCCAATGATTATGGTGACATTATTTACATGAACGCTCCTACAAGAACCCTGCAGATGTTGGATGCTGTCTATCATGGTGCGCTAAGATTCATAACTGGCTGTGACTACTGTACCATCATTGCACCCTGTATTCACGCGTTAACTGGTCATCATTAACGTCATGTAGACTCTCTCACTGGTACATTTTCATCTTTAAATCACTTCTCGGTCTGTTGCTTTTCATACATCTCCTACATGTCACTCTGTGAGTGCAGCTACAGCGTACGCTCTCAGGACATTATTACATGCAGTGTCCCCTCAATGTGGACTGGACTATGCAAAAGGGCCTTCTCCTACTCCGCTCCTGTTTCCTGGAATATTTTGCAAAAAAATCTGAAGCTCTCGACCATGACCTCTCTTAAGTGGCTTCAAACATCTGTTAAGTTCCTGGTAAAAACAATGCAGACATGTACCTGTTTTTAGTATTCTACACCGCCTTATCCTAGCTCTTTTTTGCTACTTTTCCTTTTAATTATCACTTTAATTACCATTTTAATTTCACTTGTTAAAAAAAATTGTATGCATCCTTTATAATTATCTTTAGTTGTCTTTGTTGTCACTGTTGTCATCACTATTTGTTAAAATTAGGTCTCTTTTGTAAATGAGTCCCCGAGGTTCAATGATATTAACATGTATAAATAAAGGTTAAATGAAAAATTTAACACAACCTTGTTTACATCAATCATTTTGGACCATTGTGGTGATTGAACCTCCTCATGAAAACAGTGAGTGACTCTAAACGAACCACATAGGTGGAAGTTAGATAAAGATATGTGATATATGCGTACACTGGAACCAAAAAGGAGGACAGGAAGTAGGATATGAAGAAGTCCAGACAGCAAAGGTCTGAGAGCCCAGGAAAAGCTGGCTCTCAGCTACACTTGGCAAAGCCATGTAAGCCAAGTCAGATGAAAGTTCAGGTAGTGGCAGTGGTTCAGCTGGAAAGTTGCCTTTCTCTCTAAAAAAAAAAGTTCTCATTTTACCCCATATTCAGGGAGAGAAACCAAGAACAGTCCCTGAGATGCTCCGGTCTGTGGTTCCTTTTTCATGGGCAGAAATACATCACAGATGGTGAAAAAACAACCATGTATAATTTTTTTAGTCTGTTTTGTTTTCTCACCAAATAGTGACTGAAGATTCAGATGTATAGGAAAGTCCAAATACATGTAAGTAGGGCTTACATGTACCTTGGTATTCTTTAATTCACCTTAATGTATGGTCATTCTTCTTCTTTCAGTTTTTCCGTCTTTAGGGGTCTCCACAGCAAGTCATCCTCCTCCATCTCACTCTGTCCTCTGCATCCTGAGTCCTCAGTCCAACTAACTCCATGTCCTCTCCAACTACATCCATATACAGGTATCTTCTCTTTGGCCTCCCTTTTTGTCTTTTTCCTGGCAGCTACATTTCATTCTTATACCAAGATACCCACTGTCCCTCCTCTGGACATATCCAAACATCTCAGTCTGATCTCTCTAACGTTATCTCCCAGTTGTTCAACCTGTGCTATACCTCTGATGATCTCATTTCTAATTGTATCCATCCTTGTCACTCCTAAGGAGAACCTCAACATCTTGATTTCTGCTACATCCAGTTCTGTCTCCTGTCTTTTTGTCAGTGCCACTGCCTCCAGACCATACAAGATAGCTGGTCTCACAACTGTCTTGTAAACTTTTCTTTTGACCTTTGCTGACATCCTTTTGTCACAAATCAGTCCTGAAACTTTTCTCTATCCACTCCATGTTACGTGGATGCTCTTTTTCACTTTTTTTTTTAATCACACTCCACATTTTCCTGGACAGATGACCCCAAGTAAATTACATATATGTAATGTATGACCATTTGGTACATTAATGGGCCTTTTCCATAGCTCCTCTTCAGCACGACTCGACTCGGTTTGGTATGCTTCCGAGCCCTTTTCCACTCTCACATTTTCATGGAACCGGCACCTTTTTTGCTCCCTTTTTCACAAGGGTACCAAGTGAACCGAGCTGGCACCAAAACGGGACATCAGAACACTGTCGGTCACTGATTGGTCGGGGGCACAGTTGCTAGAGGGATTTGAGAATTTTTCGAAACATTTGATCTACCATTTGCAATTACCAGTGTTCAAACTCGAGGAGCGATTGGACCTATTTAAAAAAAAAAAAAAACAATAATGACAACACCGTGGTCTAATGCTGACGTGCATGTGTTTTTTGTGTTTGGTGGCCAACGACAAAATTCAGAGCAAACTAGATGGAGTTTCTCCGGTTCCCCCATCCTCTCCACCAGTTCTTCGGAGCCCCCTCAGGTTGTACAGGGCATCATCTCCCTGGCTCTGAGTTCTGCCAGTCACCACGGAAAATCCTCCGTGCTGCCGACTCAGAGCTTGGGCTCCGGATCTCAGCCTTGTGTGCTCTGCGGGCTCTGAGCTCCGCTGGTCACCGCGGAAGATCTCACCTGTGCATAAAGGCCGAACCCCTTTCCCAGCAGAAGGGTGGACCGTCACATAATGTTTTTCTTTTCTTTTTTTTATCAGTAAAGATAAAAAATAAATAAATAAATAAACTGTGCCAGCTTTACCATGAAATCCTGTTGTCACTTTAATGACTATTAAATAATTTGTTAAAGTTAACGCAGCTGAAAAAAATCGCAGAAAGACACAAAATTATTGGATCTCTCAGGAATATTTCTCTCAAATATGTTTAAAGAGTGACAACCTTTAGTTCAACTTTATTCTAGCCCACAGATGTACAAATCACCAAAAAGAATTAAACTTTAAAGCAAAGCTAAAAAAATAAATATCTGTAAACAAGAAACAAAACTACATATCTAAGTTGAACAATAAAAGTAGACACAATGAGTGCAAATATATAAAATGATGAAGAAAAACTATAAATTTTTAAATATAGATTTTTTTTTGTAGAATATGGTTAATCAGCTCATTAAAAGTTTATTAGCAGGATTTATATATATATATATATATATA
>NC_056503.1:7168544-7170500 GCF_014905685.2 Nematolebias whitei
CCAGACCATACAAGATAGCTGGTCTCACAACTGTCTTATACATTTTTCTTTTGACCTTTGCTGACATCCTTTTGTCACAAATCACTCCTGAAACTTGTCTCTATCCACTCCATGTTACGTGGACGCTCTTTTTCACTTTTTTTTTTAATCACACTCCACGTTTTCCTGGCAGATGACCCCAAGTAAATTACATATATGTAATGTATGGCCATTTGGTACATTAATGGGCCTTTTCCATAGCTCCTCTTCAGCACGACTCGACTCGGTTTGGTATGCTTCCGAGCCCTTTTCCACTCTCACTTTTTCGTGGAACCGGCACCTTTTTTGCTCCCTTTTTCACAAGGGTACCAAGTGAATCGAGCCGGCACCAAAACGGGACATCAGAACACTGTTGGTCACTGATTGGTCGGGGGCAGAGTTGCTAGAAGGGTTTGAGAATTTTTCAAAACATTTAATCTACCATTTGCAATTACCAGTGTTCAAACTCGAGGAGCGATTGGACCTATTTAAAAAAATTATAAAACAATAATGACAACACCGTGGTCTAATGCTGAAGTGCATGTGTTTTTTGTGTTTGGTGGCAAACGACAAAACTCAGAGCAAACTAGATGGAGCTTCTCCGGTCGCCCCATCCTCTCCACCAGTTCTTCGGAGCCCCCTCAGGTCGTACAGGGTATCATCTCCCTGGCTCCGAGTTCTGCCAGTCACCGCGGAAAATCCTCCGTGCTACCGACTCAGAGCTCGGGCTCCGGATCCCAGCCTTGTGTGCTCTGCGGGCTCTGAGCTCCGCTGGTCACCGCGGAGGATCTCACCTGTGCATGAAGGCAGAACCCCATTCCCAGCAGAAGGGTGGACCGTCACATAATGTTTTTCTTTTTTTTTTTTATCAGTAAAGATAAAAAATAAATAAATAAATAAACTGTGCCAGCTTTACCATGAAATCCTCTTGTCACTTTAATGACTATTAAATAATTTGTTAAAGTTAACTCAGCTGAAAAAAATCACAAAAAGAAACAAAATTATTGGATCTCTCAGGAATATTTCCCTCAAATATGTTTAAAGAAGAGCGACGACCTTTAGTTAAACTTTATTCTAGCACACAGATGTACAAATCACAAAACAAGAATTAAACTTTAAAGCAAAGCTAGAAAAATAAATATCTGTAAACAAGAAACAAAACTACATATCTAAGTTGAACAATAAAAGTAGACACAATAAGTGCAAATACATAAAATGATGAAGAAAAACTATAAAATTTTAAATATAATTTTTTTTGTAGAATATGGTTAATCAGTTCTTTAAAAGTTTATTAGCAGGATTTATATATACTGTATATGTATATGTATATATATATCTTAGATGTTATTACTGTTTGTCTTATACATTTTATTGTTGGATGTAACTGGGACCCTGTGTACATAATTTCGCTCCACCACATGTACCACATGAGGTGCGAATGACAATAAAGAAACTCTGACTCTGACTCTGACTCTGACTCTGATATAGTTTAATAAAACCATTTTAATAATCTGTATTCTTTTTAATTTACCAGCAACTTCAAAATAAATTCTCACTGTACTGAAACCTGTTTGAAGGTCTTACTGCCATCAGCTGGTAAGGCTCGTGACGTCACTTTGAACTCCACCCACTGGAACCGGTACTGAAAGCATTATTCAAACAGAACGTGCACCATACCGAGTCGAGCCAAACTTGTCTGCACTGGTACTAAAAGGTACTATGGAAAAGGGGCATAAGTTTTATTTCAAGTGTGACAAGTGGTACGATGATGTCCTTCATTGCTGAGTGATTTAAATAGTGAATGCTTGAACATTTTAAGTTAAGTGTTTTCCAGGTCCGGAACTTAACAGGGAATGCAAATAAACCTTAATGTTTTTGGTGCAAGATGTATGAGTTAAACACTACGTGAACACAGGTAGGTTTTTATTTGTTTTTGTT
>NC_056503.1:7170600-7174038 GCF_014905685.2 Nematolebias whitei
GAGTTAAACACTACGTGAACACAGGTAGGTTTTTATTTGTTTTTGTTTTGTTTTGTTCTTTTTTTGCTTGTCCATGGCAGCACAGAGGGATGGATCCAGGCAAGTGGAAGGAGTAATTTTATTCACCACCGTGAGCAATGGCAGAACCAGGGTGTGGCCAATGGCGGCCTTGGTCATCATAGATTAATCTGGCCATACCAAGTGCCATCTCAATCATTTGAGGAAATTGCATGTTTACGCAATGTACAAACTAAAAAGCATAATTTCCTCAAGTTCAAGTTTCTTTATTGTTATTCGCGTCACATATGGTACATGAGGTGGAACAAAATTGTGTACTCAAGGTCCCATTTACATCCAAAAATAGCATAAATATAAAGTATAAAAAGAAACACTATACATGCGTCTAAGATATACACTAAGATGGGGTAGTTAGTTTACACACACACACCTACACACACACACCTACACACACACACACACACAGGTATTTTTGGGTCTGCCCCCAGAGGGTACGTCACATGTGGGGGGTCTGGATGACCCCCCCCCCCCCCCACACACACACGTATCATTGGGTTGGTGAGACCCCAGAGGTATATGTATGGACACACGAGGGGTCTGGATGGCCCACCCCTCCCGATGGGGGGGGGGGGGGGCACCAAATGGGGGGGGGGGGGGGGGGGGGGGGGTCTGGACGACCGCTCGAGATTGCACAAGGGGTAATTTATCCTGCAGTTGTGCCAAATTGTGGTTACTTTGTAAAATATAAATGGAGGGACCAGAACCTCTTTTTAAAATCTATATTCAAATTGAAAAAAAATATAACTTCTGTTGTGCACCACAATCTTGAATGTGGGAGCAGACGAAGATGGATTTAAGACACTGCACCATTGTTTCATCAGGAGAAATTATAACATATTCAAGATGGACATTTTGAAATGGTTTTCTGTGTAAAAATTTTAAGTAAATATCTTCCCTGTTATGGAGAACTTTTTTAACACGCCCACTTATAAGAAATAGAGTTTATGTTTAATCAACTCTAAATTAAAAATCTAAGTCTGTCCATAAATCTGTACAGATAAAACCACAGAAAAGTTAACTTGAATCTGCTGGTACCTTTAGATGAATCATGACAGGAATGTCCAGTTTGTACTCCAACTCTTGGACTTGAACTGGTCACTAATCCATCAGACATCCAACTAGCCTTAATGGAGCCATGCTCTTTGTGTGGCTGGGAAACTGAATTAGGTGGAACACGAAAGGCTGTAAATAATTGTTACTATTTTAATTGCCTTTTGCATTGTCTGAAGATGCAGCACGGTGGCGCAACTGGTAGAGCTGCTGCCTCTCAGCGAGCAGGTCCTTGGTTCAAACTCCAGGGGCCTTTCTGGGTGGAGTTTGCATGTTCTCTCCGTGCATGCGTGGGTTTTCTCCGGGTGCTCCGGTTTCCTCCCACAGACCAAAAACATGCATGTTAGGCTGATTGGTAACTCTAAATTGTCCCTAGGTGTGAGTGAGAGAGTGAATGGTTGTTTGTCTCGTTTGTCTCTATGTGGCCCTGTGATGGACTTGCGACCCGTCCAGGGTGTGCCCCGCCCCTCACACAGTGATTGCTGGACATGGGCACCAGTGACCCCCGTAACCCAAAATGGAATAAAGGGGTAAAGATAATGGATGGATGGATTGTCTGAAGATTTCAAGCCAAAACCTTTTGCATTTTCATTGTTTTCAAACATCCTTAAAAGATTGTTTCTTAAACATGTTGCCATTGAGTTGTCAAGTTCCCAACTTAGTGTTTTCTGCCAGTCTTTACTCAGTTTTGCCTCACTTTAGTCTCTTTTCTGTTTTTGTTGTGTTGACTGAGATCTTCTTGAAGTATTTGTATATTTCTGATTCTCTTTTTCCTTCTGTTCACTTACAGTTTTTATGTTAGAAGTTTATTGCCATGGGTCTCTGTATGCTGGACCAAAACTCCATTTGATGACAGCAGAGCTGAAGTGAGACATGCTCCTTCATTCTGCCATGGTTCATTCTTGTTTCCTTATAACAGAGACTTACTTTTTGTCTGTCTTCGAAAGTGCTACGTCAGAATTGCCCATCAAAAGTCCTCTGAGGTAAAAACCTTGCAGGCTAGACGCAAGGTCAACCCTTTATTTTGAAGCCTTTCGATCAATACTCTGACATTTCAGAGGCTATCTGTTGCTATTCTTCCCCCACTGAAACTTACAGCTGTTGTTTTCTTCCATTTGTTTTCAGCTTTTTTTTTATTTTTACTATTATTCTATTTAATCATTTCTGTCATAAAACACACTTATTAAGCTCCTAATCAATGCTTCACAAAAACATAAATGTAGGTTGTGAAAACTCAGATTCACTGACAGAGCTGGTCAGTTACTGACTCACCTTGGATCAAGGTATGAATCTTCACATTAAATCAAGATGCAGGATTCTGAGGCTTCAGTTAACCCTGATTCTATCAGATGCCACCAAGTCTGCTGGTTAGCGAACCCACAAGAAAAATGTTAAATCTCCAGAAACACTGCAGACCCAGTTTATTCGGTTTCTGATTTGGGTAATAAACTCTGCAGGAAGGCTTCTGACTCATATAAATTGGGAATCTGATTCAGGTTCAGATCTCACCAGAAACACAACAGAATTATTTACTGTTAGTCATAAATACACACAAACGTGTGACATTAAATTCTTCACATTTTCTTTGTGCTGCTGCTAGTCAATAATCTTTAAATTCCTTCATTTTATTTGGTCTAATGTATCAACATAGTGGTGGTGGGGTGGGGTGGGGGCACATATTCTGACAGGAAAGTGATTAAAGTTTTTACTTCATAACTCCTTTACAAAAAAGTACAATGTTAGTATGACACACAATATATTTTTAGATTAGGATTAATACAATTTACATACATGAAGTACACTTTGTCTTAAGTTAATAGTTTGGGTAACTTGTATTTGATTTTTTTTTTACATTTTATGCTTTTATCTTATCATCTGTGAACTGTTTGTTTGTTTATTGATGTGTGAAATTGTTAAAAAAAAGCTTCTTTGCATAACACAAATCCACTGCCATGTGATTTATATATATATATATATATATATATATTAAAGATAATGGATGGATATATATATATCCATCCATCCATCCATTATATTTACCCGCTTATTCCACTTTGGGTCACGGGGGTCGCTGGTGCCCATGTCCAGCAATCACTGTGCGAGGGGCGGGGTACACCCTGGACGGGTCGCAAGTCCATCACAGGGCCACATAGAGACAAACAAGACAAACAACCATTCACTCTCTCATTCACACCTAGGGACAATTTAGAGTTACCAATCAGCCTAACATGCATGTTTTTGGTCTGTGGGAGGAAACCGGAGCACCCGGAGAAAACCCACGCATGCACGGAGAGAACATGCAAACTCCAC
>NC_056503.1:7174138-7183968 GCF_014905685.2 Nematolebias whitei
TGTATGTATGTATGTATGTATGTATGTATGTATGTATGTATGTATGTGTATGTTTTGGAGGCACTGTTTTATGATCTTAAATTAGATTGTTTTTGTCACTTGGAATTGTTTCATCCCTGGGATTTTATGTTCAACATTTCCTTTGTAATAAATTGATAAAATCATCAAGCTGTCTTTTTTGTCTACCTTGTTTTTTCGACAACAACCCCAGTTAATCTCTTTGAAAGAAGAAGAAAATAAAACTCTTGAGTCGGAATGGATCAACGGATCTCTAGATTACCAAAGAAGAGTTTGGATTATGGATTATAACCCTGGATGGAGTTAAGGACACACTCAATAAAGGCAACAAAAAGGATAGATGAAGTGTGAAGGGTTACACCCCATTGTGAATGACAGAGGTGGTCAACCAGGAGGGGTTTTATCTGAAATCAGCAAATTTAATTATGAAACAAAGTGACCCAACAAAAAGACGGGGGTGGGGGGGGAGTGGGGGGTGGGGGGGCAGTGCTGAGCAGCTGAAGTTAAGCCAGTTTTGAGGGAAAGCACTTCACCTTAAGGTTTCTTAATTAAATTGGTTGACAAAACCACTTAGACCTATTGTGTGTAAGGTGTGTGTGCGGTTAGAAGTAGCAGAATTGTTATTGCTTGACTCAGGCACCATTTAAACCCCCTTACTGAGACAACTGGCCTGCTTGTGTGAAGGTTTAGTAAATTCAAGCGTGACTGAAATGTAACAGACGTTGGGCTTAAGGTGATCTGTTTGAGGGTATTGAGGCAAAAATGTCAAACTTTCTTCATGTAACTCTGGTTTACATAAAAGTAATCAGACAATATTTGAGATTCAGTCATTGTTAAATTTGTGAGCAGCTCACTCAAAATACAGATGGAGTTTCATAATTTCATCCTTTTAGAACGACAGTACTTTAGATAATGAGCCTGAACTTCTTACCCCCTTGGTGGAGCGAATAGGGGTGACTGGAATTCCCTCTGTCTGTCCGTTCATGCTTGGTGTGAAGTGAACATGAAAATTTGAAAAATAAGTGAGGTACTGATGTCCATTTAAGTGTATGGTTAAATCTAGACATACAAAAGGTTCCTTTCTAAAAGTGGGTTGCCATGATGAAATCCAAAATGTGACAAAGCGTGCGTGACGAAGCACGCCGCTGAGAGATCTTCCACGTAATTGTAGCAAAAGGCGGCGCTATAAAGTATTAATGCATGGGGGCCGAATAATATTGCACGCCCCACTTTTCAGTTTTTTATTTGTTAAAAAAGTTTGACACATCCAATACATTTCATTCCACTTCACGATTGTGTCCCACTTGTTGTTGATTCTTCACAAAAAAATAAATTTTATATATTATATTTAAAGCCTGAAATGATGTTAGATGTTATTACTGTTTTTCTTATACATTTTATTGTTGGATGTAACTGGGACCCTGTGTACATAATTTCGCTCCACCACATGTACCACATGAGGTGCGAATGACAATAAAGAATCTCTGACTCTGACTCTGACTCTGAAATGTGGCAAAAGGTTGAAAAGTTCAATGGGGCCGAATACTTTTGCAAAGCACTGTATTTTGATAAAATAATTGCATGAAGAAAGGAGTTCCTTTTTATAAACTCACCATTCAGCATCTCATAAAGCATGACTTTTATGAATTATGTCATAGCACTGAACATGTGTCTGTAAGTTATAAAGACCAAATGGATTGACATAAAGTAAAGCAAAAATGCTGATTGAAAGACATGTCCATGTTTTTTTGGAGTAACGTTGGACATTGACAGCAGCAGTGGCCCTGAACAGCCAAGGATTTGCTTAAAGCTACAGAGGCTAAAGCAACAACAAGAAGAGCTTTTAAGCAAACAGCTCTGGCATCTCTCTCTCCTTTCATTGTGTGGGAAAGCCATTTTTTTCCATCTGAATCCTGCCTGAATGTGGCTCTGTTGGGAGAACGAGGAGCTTTATCAATCCCTCCAGACTAATCTCATCCCTAAACCAAAGGGTGTCAGTGGGTGGCCCAGACCAAAATAAGGCAATAGGTTACCTACTTGACTAACTCAGTCACTCCTTATCCTGGACAATTGACCACTCTGCTGGTCCCACCTGATAGGATGACCTTTGTCTTTTCTATACACACAAAAACATGTTCAATGTAGCTAAATTTGCACATGCAAACATGTTAATCTCAAAAGCAAAACACTTTCACTTGCCATCATTTTTCCTGTCTTTGAGTCCTCAGTGTCCAAGTTGGAAGGTGAAGGAACATGTGGGGGGTGATGCAGATTTATTTTACATCTTTCTCAGCAAAAAGGTTAATTAAGGCAGAAGCTTCAGTTCTCTGGGTGGTAGCCTGATGAATCTTCAGCAGGCTATCGACTCCCGCAGAAACCTTATCACACTGAGAGCAGTGCTCAAACTCCCTGTGATAACTATCTGATAGACTGAGATGGACATGGAGCAATGTATATATAGAGAGACAAAAAGAGAAAATTGGAAAACAGAAAAAGAAACTTGTATTTGAGGCACATTCAGGTGATTCAATTCAAATTCTTACTCAACTGCGAATGCCATCAAAGTCCTTATTTAATTTAGAAAGTTGGACAAAGACAAGTAAAATGAGAACATTATTGGGTGAAAGACCGATGAAAAAGGACACCTCGTGACACAAAAGGCATCCATCATGTGCTGGTTCAGTTGCTGCTGTGAGAAAAAGGAACCTAGATTAAAGAAGATGAGGAGCCCAGTAGCGCTGCAGAGAGCCAGGCTCGAGGATTTTCCTTGTTCAGCCGAGCTTTAGCCTTTGGACCGTTGACAGCAATAAGATTCCTATCACTGCTCACATGTGGGCTGCAACACATGCAACCCAGTACATACTGAACCAACCCCCCACCCCACCCCCACACACAGATGATTGTATGCATGCAGTCTTAAGCCTCATTTTTCAGCCAGTCAGAGAGTGGAATTAAAATAGCACCCATTCCATGGAGCTTGTCAAACAACGTTCAGTGATAAGATCACAAAATCAGGGAAATACACAATATTGAAATTTAGCCCATTCAAGTACTAAAATCATTTAATGTGTTTCTGTTCTTTATTAACAAAGGATATGTGCATAAGTAAAAGAAGATAATGTGGTTTTATATTCCACATAGCTAAGTTATTACAACTTTTATAGTCATGCTAAAACAAACACCACTTAAGAGAGAGATTATGTGGTTTGGTTTTATCAGTGCTTAGAAAGATTACAAATAACATACATTCTTCAGTAAGGATTACTGTTAAAATCAATCCACAATGCTGTGCAAAAGTCACAAGCCAGTGGATTAGATTCTTCCACAATTTACTAATAGAACAAGCAGGAAGGCATAAACTGCAGCCCTGAACTGACCTAACGAAGCTGCCTAATTTATGCTGGGTGCGGCCACTAAGTAGATAAATTCACAAAACAGTTTAAGCTTTGCCTGGGTCAGTCTGGTCCAGGTTCCAGGGTCATTGCCTGGAGAAGTTTGGACGACTACCAGCTTGACTTTCCATGCATATCAGCTCATGCAGAAAATTTGACGTCAGTAGACTGCATTGATTAACACAGACGCTGACAATTGACATTGATTTGTTCACTTCCTCGGTTGTGTAAATGACTTCCAACGACTGTAAACAAGCTAATATTAGCTAGCGTTAGCTTAACTTTTTATGTCGGCTTGCCCTCAGTTGCTTTTGGCATGATTCTGCTGTATGGCATCATACTCTCATGTAGCTTTCTGCTGTGTTCTTTCTAGCAGCACGCAATCATCTCTGTCTCTGTTTTAACTTGTTTTTGATGAGAGAAAGAATGGTGAGCAGGTGTAGCATGAGATCCATGTTTTCTATTGTTGAGTGTCACAAAAAATGACATCACATGATCATGCTATGACGATTCCACCAACTTGCAAAATCAACAAAGCTTTGCATATATAGGGAAGACCTGGGCAAAAGCAAAAACGCCTTCAGGTCACCTATATGAGATTTCTGAATAGACCACAGTGGCGATGGGGAGGGGGGTTTGAAACTCACCTCTGATGCTCCTTTCTGTCATGAGAAAAACAGTAACAAAGATAAAACAATTGATGTGAAATTTTAAGCAGCGTAATAATGTGATGAAGTCATGATACATTGTCTGTGCAACCACTGATTGTGTTATAAAACAAGAACAAAACAGATTTACTTCTGAAGGAAGCTTGATGATGATGGACTGCAACTTTGTATTCAATCAAAGAGAAGTTAAGCACAAAGATAACTGCTGAAAAGTGATACCATGGAGACATCTGCCACGCATTAAATGTTTTGCACTCCACATCAACACAGCTGAGTTCTGCTCCACACCTCTTGGTTTTGAAATGCCTGCTTCAGTTCTGAAAGCTCACGTCTGTGCGGGACAAGGCTGGCTCCATCTCTTATTTATAAACGGGCAGAGGCAGCAAAAAGACGAACTGGTCTTTGCAGCCGTTTGGCACAGCTGTTTTGTGAACGTGCCAAGTGATTCCAAAAATGAAACTGAGTAATGAGTGCCTTGAGAACTTGTGATGCTTACCTTTTAAATAAGAATAAAATAAGTAGCTGGTCTGGGGATCACACATAGTGAAAGACACGCTGACATGCAGAGCAGGAAGGTTTTCAGAAACATGAAAAGCTCAGCTTGTGTTCTTCAGACAGTGAAAATGAGCAGGAAGTGATGAGTCTCCATTGGCAGGCTCTAATAAGCTGGGCTTCTGCTCCTTACCTGCATGTATATTTACACTTTTATTGGTCACAGCTGGTAACTAAGACATCATTCATTCTCAACTCCAGCCCCCTGCTGTCCTGGCTCCTGTAATCCCCTTGGAGTGAGGGATTGTGGGGCATGGCTGGGTTCTTCACCCACATATGACCCCATCAACTGAGCAGCTCTCCACCAGCTAAATGATTGATGCTAGCTTTTGTTAACTAGACTCCTGAGTCCCAAAATAACTAAAGCCGACTGACTTGTCATCTGCAGTTTATGTGTGTGTATGTGTGTGTGTGTGTGTGTGTGTGCGTGCTTGTGTATAATCTGTACAGGAGACTCAGTACAAATATTTGTGCAGGAAGGAGTCACCATGTGTTCGGGTAGATTTGTTAGAAAATCTACTTGTGGCTACAAAAGTTTAACGCAGAAAATCTTTTGAGTAGTTTAGATGTTTTGATTGGGAAATGTGTGTCTGTGTCGAGCTCAACAACGCGACTCTTTTGTTTCTGTTTGCCCTAAAAACCCAGCAGATTCATGAGCTCTTTGGCGTGGATTCTTCAGCTTTACGTTTTCATTCATATAGGTATCCACGGAGAAATCACTGCATGACCTGATGAAGACAGGGTTGGGTCGTGATAAGATTACAGCTAAGCTAATTGAATAAGTGGTTCATGTTTTTGGTTCACCGGTTAGCCTGCTAGCTCTTTTTGAACTCATGACACTCATTGCACATCCCATTAAGTTGCTATAAAAGACTAATGATGGAAAATACACGGGTTACACCAGAGGGAGAGTCAAAAGAAAATGAGCTTTAATGTACCTGGAAATTCAAAGGCACTTATCTTTTCAAGTGACAGTAATATAGCATAAAATGTACTAAAGTTCACCAGTTGCTAAGGGTTACATTTTAGAACCGTATCAGTAACCTTTAATTTTCCTTCAGTTTTGTTCTCTGCACCTCCTTTTAACTGGAATATCTTTACAATCATTGAATTATTGCAGGTCAATGGATCTAGCAGGCAGTAGTGGCTCCTGAGCATAAATGTTAGTTGGGCAGACATTTGTTTCCTGAATTGCTAATAAAACACATTTTACTATTTGCATTATATTTTATGTGGAAAACTATAGGACATGTTGGCATTTTGTTGCTTTTCTTCTTTTCCCTCTCGCGGGTTGAGGTTGAGTCTTGTGAAAACAGTCTAATAATTAAAGAAACAAACGCCTCCCACATCCACATGCACCCACACGACCACCAAAAATAGGAACATATTTTATTTTAACTCACCCCTTTGCTTTAAAACTCTAACCAATGCATCCAGGAGCCACATAATTAGCTTACAAAAAAAGATCCATTTGTAGGCGATCTAAGAGTCGACAGGTGAAAATAGACCGACCATGTTGGAGAAAATGTCCCTTCTGTTTTTCAGTTTTTGTGCACAGTTCATAGCTGCTCTGCTTGCTTTCACCTGTTTTAAACTGATAATGTATCTTCCAAATTTAGACTCACAGATTATTAAACACAAACTTTCCACTGGTTTCTCCTGCAGGCATGCTGCAGCTTTTGCTGCATCAAATAAGATCCCAGGAGGTGAGTTAGCAGTAGATGTATCAATGAGCTAAAGCTAGCAGAATGTTTTCCACCCCAATGAGACTCTACTGGAGCGACCTGCAGTTCTGATCACTACTAGCTTCTACAGTTGGCATAAATGACTCATTGAAGAAATGACTCATTGACGGGAACCAGATCTTGATGATCTGTTTACATCATAGAGCCATTCAACATTGAATGAGTTTGAAGGGCAGGGTCACACCACGTGGTTTGTCAAGTGCCCCGACAAACAATTTGGACTGATCGCAAACATCACATCTGGTCCACTGATCAATGCACGCAGTGGCTTGTCCTGCTCCAGAACTGAAAATAACAAAAACTGTGAATGAATGACCAAAGTTTGTTGAAAAACATCCATCCATCCATCAATCCATTATCTTTACCTGCTTTTTCCACTTTGGGCCATGGGGGTCGCCAGTTCCCGTATCCAGCCATTACTGTGTGAGAGGTGGGAGACACCCTGGACAGGTCTCCAGTCCATCACAGGTACACCCTGGACAGGTCTTCAGTCCATCACAGGGACACCCTGGACAGGTCTTCAGTCCATCACAGGGACACCCTGGACAGGTCTCCAGTCCATCACAGGGACACAGAGACAAACGAGACAAAGGACCATTCACTCTCACACTCACACCTAGAGACAATTTAGAGTTACGTATCAGCCTAACATGAATGTTTTTGGTCTCTGGGAGGAAACCGGTGTACCCAGAGAAAACCCACGCATGCAAGGAGAGAACATGCAAACTCCATCCAAAAAGGCCCCCGGACCGGGGTTTGATCCAGTGTAACCTGCTCGTGGAGAGACAGCAGCTCTACCAGTTGTGCCACCGTGCTGCCTGCTAATTAGGTCATTTGGATTTTTTTTTTTTATCTTTGGTTAGGAGGAACTACCATACTCTGGGGCAGTATGCTGGCTCTGTTGATAGAGCTGTTGCATCTCAGTGAGAAGGTCGCTGGTTCAAATCCTGGCTGGGGCCTTTCTGGGTGGAGTTTGCATGTTCTCTCCGTGCTGCGTAGGTTTTCTCCGGGTACTCAGGTTTCCTCCTACAGACCAAAAACATACATGTTAGGCTGACTGGTGACTCTAAATTGTCTCTAGGTGAGAGAGAGAGAGAGTGAATGGTTGTTTGTCTCATTTGTCTCTATGTGTCCCTGCGATGGACTGGAGACATGTCCAGGTTGTCCCCCACCTCTGACACAGTGACTGCTGGATATGGGCACCAGTGACCCCTGCAACACAAAAAAAGAAGAAGCAGGTAAAGATGATGGATGGATGGATGGATTAAACTACTATGTGGGCAGAATGATGGCTTAGTGGATAGCACCGTTACCTCAATGCAAAAAGGTTCTGGGTTCAATTCCCAGTTTGGACTTGGGGTCTTTCTTTGTTGAGTTTGTATGGTCTTCTTGCATTTGCATGGGTCTTCTCTGAGTACTCCAGTTTCCTCCCACAGCTAAAGGTAAACGTATATATACGTATATGGGGCCAACAATTTTTTAACATGTGACCACACACCATCTGACCTCATGGACCAGCTGCTCCTGCATCTTGGGAAATTATGGTTAGACCTTCACTATGGAAGCCAGTCTTTCCTCTCATTAAATGGCAATTAAACTGGGTCAAAAAATGGTTCTTAACGAACCTCACAGGTCCAGTAAAACTTTTTCATCATTCACACGCCACACAATGTCTCCTGAGAATTTGTGATATTACCATAATGAAAGGAGCAGCTCTGCAGTGAAATGTGAAGTTTGCATTTCAAGGAGCTTTAAAGATTCGAATATGGAGGAAATGACCTAAAGGTGTCCAATATGCATGCAGTTAAGGAGAAACTAAGGAACAGTTTTTACAATACTGTTTTTAAGTGTCTACACAACAACAGCCACCTGGTTCTCTGACATTAAACTTTATGAATTTAAGTTTCAGAGATTTTTTAAACTCCTGCATCATTTCACAGATGATGGTGGACCTGATGGTGTTCACACATGCTCACTACAGCTGCAGTCAGACAGTTGTAGTGGAGAGCAGAGTACTGTTTGTGCTGCTCACACTTTTCAATTTATTTAAATGGATGTACTGTACTTATATAGCTCCTTTTTATCTTATGAAGATACTTAAAGCTCTTTACAACACGATCTGTGTCCTCATTTACCCATTCATACAGCACTCTACTAGAACTCTACCAAGAATAATCAGAGCTTTATCACATTCATACACCGATGGGACACACATTGGAGGAAATGAGGGGTTCAGTGTATTGCCCAGAGACACTTCAAGATGTGTTTATCAAAGCTTCTGACCCAGAACACAGTCTCCTTTATCAGTGAGAGTGTAAAAATCACAGTGCCAGCTAGAAATCTGGCATGAAAACTACAAGTTTGACGTCTTTTATGGTCTCCTCTAAACAGCGATTGCATCACAGCATTATCGTATGCATTTGTAACGGTTATACAATGACGCACGACAACTTGGTGGTTAGTGCAGTTGCCTCACAGCAAGAAGGTCCTGGGTTCACTCCCTGAGTTGGACTTGGGGTGTTTCTGTTGTGTTTGCATGTCCTCAGGTCTGCATGGGTTTTCCCAAGAACTCCGGTTTCCTCCCACAGTCCAAAATCATGCATGTTAGGCTGCTTCTCAGGTAAAAGAGATCTGTGATTTGCCTGGTTAAGTAAGGTTAATAAATAAAAAGTAATAATGAAAATAAAACATCTAAAGTATTTTCAGGAGATCGTTCACCTGTAAATTAGGTCTAAATTATAGAAGTTAAAGACAGTGTTTTCTCAGACTGTACGACATTTTCCCACCAGCTGTTTAAGCTTCACCAGTTGCAAATTTACACGTTATCCACTATTTAGACCTAAAGTTTGACTTTTTATTATAAACAATAAGCTACAACATTTCAAACAGAAATAGTTTCATAAATATATAAAATGATAAAACATTCATTTCATAGATAATTCAGCATTTCACAAATTGAGTTTTCATCCTGTTTTACTGTCACATCAAGGCGCCTGACCCAGTGATGTGTAGCTTTTTAGTTTTTTCTCCATTTTAAATGATTTTGTGCTTCTTCTCTTGGTTACCAAACCAAACCAGAAGGTTTTGCTTGAAATGTTGAAAGTGACATTTGCAATTTTCCAAGAAAAAAAAAACACTCTGAACATCAGTTCATGCAATAAATGCTCTTTGTTGTGTTGTGTTTGGATGTTGGAGGGATATTTGTCTCTATAACCCTGTGATGGACTGGAGACCATTCAGGGTGTCCCCCGCCTCTCACACAGTGATAGCTGGATGTGGACACCAGTGACCCCCACGACCTGAAAACAGGAAGACACTAGTAAAGATCATGGATGGATGTTTCCTATAATGAGTAACTTAAATTTTCTCATCATCACTCCTTATTGAGCATGGACTTTTTTGGTTTAGAATGAGTTTGACATGACTGTCGACAAGGAAGAGGGCCAGCTCCAGAG
>NC_056503.1:7184068-7191620 GCF_014905685.2 Nematolebias whitei
TGGAGGAAATGAGGGGTTCAGTGTATTGCCCAGAGACACTTCAAGATGTGTTTATCAAAGCTTCTGACCCAGAACACAGTCTCCTTTATCAGTGAGAGTGTAAAAATCACAGTGCCAGCTAGAAATCTGGCATGAAAACTACAAGTTTGACGTCTTTTATGGTCTCCTCTAAACAGCGATTGCCATCACAGCATTATCGTATGCATTTGTAACGGTTATACAATGACGCACGACAACTTGGTGGTTACTGCAGTTGCCTCACAGCAAGAAGGTCCTGGGTTCACTCCCTGAGTTGGACTTGGGGTGTTTCTGTTGTGTTTGCATGTCCTCAGGTCTGCATGGGTTTTCCCAAGAACTCTGGTTTCCTCCCACAGTCCAAAATCATGCATGTTAGGCTGCTTCTCAGGTAAGAGATCTGTGATTTGCCTGGTTAATTAAGGTTAATAAATAAAAAGTAATAATGAAAATAAAACATCTAAAGTATTTTCAGGAGATCATTCACCTGTAAATTAGGTCTAAATTATAGAAAATAAAGACAGTGTTTTCTCAGACTGGACGACATTTTCCCACCAGCTGTTTAAGCTTCACCAGTTGCAAATTTACACGTTATCCACTATTTAGACCTAAAGTTTGACTTTTTATTATAAACAATAAGCTACAACATTTCAAACAGAAATAGTTTCATAAATATATAAAATGATAAAACATTCATTTCATAGATAATTCAGCATTTCACAAATTGAGTTTTCATCCTGTTTTACTGTCACATCAAGGCGCCTGACCCAGTGATGTGTAGCTTTTTAGTTTTTTCTCCATTTTAAATGAGTTTGTGCTTCTTCTCTTGGTTACCAAACCAAACCAGAAGGTTTGCTTGAAATGTTGAAAGTGACATTTGCAATTTTCCAAGAAAAAAAAAACAAACACTGAACATCAGTTCATGCAATAAATGCTCTTTGTTGTGTTGTGTTTGGATGTTGGAGGGATATTTGTCTCTATAACCCTGTGATAGACTGGAGACCATTCAGGGTGTCCCCCGCCTCTCACACAGTGATAGCTGGATGTGGACACCAGTGACCCCCACGACCTGAAAACAGGAAGACACTAGTAAAGATCATGGATAGATGTTTCCTATAATGAGTAACTTAATTTTTCTCATCATCACTCCTTATTGAGCATGGACTTTTTTGGTTTAGAATGAGTTTGACATGACTGTCGACAAGGAAGAGGGCCAGCTCCAGAGAAGGGGGGCGTGTCAATGACACCATCTTAGCACCAACATAACTGGTTTGTTCCACTTTGGAGTAAGCTGTTGGGGGAAGAATCAGTTTTGTGTTGTGTGTTTCCTTGACTGATGAAGCCTTCTGGATGGAAGATGAAACATTTCAGAAAAAAAAAAAAGAAACTGTCCAGATGACCTGACTGAAAATTGTTGGATTGTATACCTGGATTATTGAGCATGGACTTTTTTGGCATCATCACTCCTGTTAATTCTCCATTTTTTTTTTTCTTTGGGCTAAATGCAGTGTCTGTGGGGTCCCTCAGTCCCTGAGACAGATTATTACATTCACCAGGGAAGCAGAAAGAGGACGTCTGCTCCCTGAGTGGAATTCAGTTCACTTAAAAATATACTCCCCTCCCTTTGGGCAGGTTTTACTGAGGGGCACAAACCTTGTGGTACAAACGCAAACCTCTGAAACTGCTGATGGTTTTTGCATTAGCTAGAGGAAACGTTGCTTCCTAACAGATTTACATAACGGTTCAAGTTGTTGGAATGACTTTCATGCAATAAGCTGATGAAATGTTCTAAAAATACAAATTACAATTAAAATATTAAAGACACAGAATTTTAAGTGCAGGATCTCTAAATGCTAATTTAACTTGTTACTTTACTCAAGTAAGGATTCAAGGATTCAAGGTTCTTTATCGTCATTCGCATCGCATGTGGTACATGAGGTAGAATGAAATCATGTACACAGGGTCCCAGTTGCATCCAACAACAGGAAAAATATAAATTGTAAAGAAACAGTAAATAAGGATCTAAGATGTAAACTAAGAAATACGCTAAACTAAGAATAAAATAAATTAAAAAACAATACGCAAAACAACAGCAGCATGAACGAGTCTGTGTGAGTAGATGAGTACGAATGAACACAGCAGCATGAAATAATCAGCAGCATGAGATCAGCAGCATGGATAATCAGCAGCACATATCATCAATCAAAGTGGCATGACAGTGATTTTATTCAATTTTTTTTGTAAAAGTGGTTATTTATATTCCACCTCTGATAAGCATTAAAATATAATTTTCAAACAATGGGAGAGGGTTGTACTTGATCCAAACTCTCCCAGACACCCCCCCCCCCCCAAAAAAAAAACAAAAAAAAACAAAGAAAAGAAAAGAAATCAAATGGGTGGTGTGACAGGCAATCCTTCAATTCACACAGGTCGCAGTGAGTTACCAGTGGAAGGCAAAGCTAAAATGGAACCTCTGTGACTGACCTTTAATGTAATTCAGGATGACCACTCACCAAAGAAAGACGGCTGCTCTCTCTCTCTCTCTCTGTGTGTGTGTGTGTGTGTGTGTGTGTGTGTGTATGAAGAGTTATGACTAGCTCTCATGGCAGCATCTGAGAAGTTGAGAGGCGAAGCCAGGTGGATTAAAACAACTTGCCTCTGTGAGAACTCTGAAAGTGGAATTCAAAAAGTGTGTGTGTGTGTGTGTGTGTGTGTGTGTGTGTGTGTGTGTGTGTGTAAAAGAGAAAAACACACAACAGGTGAAGAAGCATAAATGTATGAAAATAACAAACACAAACCACATGAACAATAAAATGTGATGATAAAGTACGACTCGGTTGAACCTTGGAAGTCGGGTCCAGTTCAGACAAACTCTGGTTCTGCAGGCTGATATTTGGTTGGAGGAAGTGAACTTAAAGAAACATTTCTACTCTTTTGCTGTTTACTAAGAGGTCACCAACTTTCTCCTTTAAAACGAACATGTAAACAAGTTTGAGCTGGAGCAAATACTTGATGAACGCAGCACAGGAAATCCAGCGGTGGTGAACTGAGGCAGGAAAATGAGTTCACTAAGCTCAAAATACAAAGACATTTAGAGACAATTAAAAAAAAAGGCAATGAGACAATTTTTTTTGTTGCCGTCAAGATTAAAATCAAAATATAACTTTGAAAATAAAGTTAAAATGTGAAACAAAGGTTGGACAAGTGTTTTAAGACAAAGTCTGATTGGAATTGTTCTTCTATCTAAACTCAGCTGTTTCTGTTGAACCACAGTTAAAGAGTCACTTCACTGGTTTTTACAAAAAACAATGAGGAACGTTTACTTGAGCTGCTTTGATGCACTGTCTTCATGATTCTCAGAGCTTCCACCAGTTCTTTACCATAAGTATCATTTACCATAAAATTATCTCAAACTACTGCACCTGAATATTATAAATATAGATTTATTGTTCTCCAGTAAATTTCATACTGCAGCCAGAAACAAGAGGAATTTGAAGGTTATTTAGCCGTTGCATACGGCTCCAGACACAAGTTATGGTGTATGAGGTAAAATAATTCTGTAATATATAGCCTAATCTGAATATAAAGTGATGAAATTTACAAATAATTAAACGGTAATATTGGTCTTTATAATATAGTTAAAAATTTTATTTTATTTTATTTACTTTCATCAAAAAATAACTAACTGTAAAATAAAAATATAAATAAATAAAAACAAAACTGTAAAATAACTGATTGTTCTGGAAGTATGTTTGGAAATCTCAGAACTTGAAAACAAACAAACAAACAAAATCTGAACAAATACATTTTAAAGTTGTTTTTTTATTTGTTTGTTTGGTCAAAAAGTCATATTTATATTGACTATGACTGATTTATGACATCACTAAACACATTAAAGCTCTAAGAGAATGAGACATTTATAAACATTTTCATTATTCTTCATTTATTTTCTTGAAATAAATATAAATTTTGAATTCAAATGTGTATTTAATGCACACAAATTTCTCCCAGCTGTTGCGTCTGTATTTAAATCCAATCATGACTAAATTCATATGTAAACAGCTCTTCTAAATCACATTACTGATATTCTTGCTCATTTTTGGAATAATCTGGGTGGTCTTAGAAATGTGTTGCTATATCTGCTCATTATCCAAAGTCACTGCATGCCAGTAAGCAAGGTAACTCCATGTGCACACAAACTGTGTTGGACATAGTGTGCATATAATTGTACAAGACGTTACTCAAAGACTGATTTTGGAATCTACACAGTAGCATTAATTTAATTCCACATGAGCACATACAAAGTTGTTATTGACAATAAGTTGACACAAACATTTCTTCAAAACTTCTGTGATTGGATCTTACTTGTGACGGTTGGTTTTTCTCCTAGTTTTGTTACAGAGGCTGCCGGTTCGACCTACTTCTGTGTCTGGGGAAAGATCACACTTCGGCTTAAAATATACCCTTTCACAACATTAACCCCGCATGCTGAAAAATGACACTTATGGGTGCATTAGAGTCAGACACCAAGGTTCCTGCCAAAAGTGGCATTAGGAGATGCTGGGCTCCGAAAGCTCCACAAAAACGCTCTCTCGAGAAATTAAATGGAAGAGGCGACGGCTGAGAGAGCCTCAGACAAAATATCTCAAGTCCAAAGAGGATAATCAAGAACATTTCCAGAGGTGTTTAGTTTGGAACCACTATAGAGTATGCACTACACTCATTATAGAATATTTGGAGCTCATTAAAAATGAGCTCCACAAAGAATTGCATTAAAGCTTTCATAAAAACACTAAACACGATACATCAAACAACAGTCTCAAGACTTTTAAAGCAGGCAAAGAAGAAATGAAGATGTCAAGATTTATAGCTTTTTATTTTGTCTTTGAGTTTTCCTCCTTTCAGAGGAGAAAGTAAACCATTTCCTTTTAATCCATGCTTCACTCTTGTCCTTTCAGGTAATGAAAAGGTTTTACTTACTCATCTGTTTATTCTTTTCATGAATACATTCATCAAAACGGCAGCAGTCCGGTGTTTTGCTCGAGTGCGCTTTTTTAAGTGCGAGCGATGTCGCATTGGTAAACAAGATTATTCCGGGATGGGGCGTAAATGACAGGGACAGAGGAGAGATGAGGGAGCTGCTTATGGGAGATATCATTTGTGTCAGCCCAAGTGAACACCTATCGATTTACATCCAAAGCTGCTGCGGGCCACAGCCAGACCTCATGCATAATTCATGCAGAACCTGTGAAAAAGACATAAATACAGTCGGCTCGTCAGCAGAGCCCACTCTCAGCACTTCTGCTCGCCCAGCACTGCTAGTTAGCAGGGAAGGTTGTTGGAGATGAAGAAGAGGTGGAGATGGAATTAGGATGATATAACGTTCTTCTGGTCTTTCCACCAGCTGCTTTACACTTATTTTCACTTTCAAAGCAAACTCGTCCACTTTACACTGAGCAGAAGTATTCACCCCACTTGGCATTTTCTCTGTTTCTTCCTTCACAACTTGGATATTAAAAATGTTTTGGGGGTTGCATTTTTGATTTTTTTTTCAATATAAATAGTAATTTAAAGATGAAAAGCAACTTTTCATAAATAATTTAAATTCAATTCAAAAATATTTTGTTAATCCCAGAGGTAAATTATTTGTTGTTGTAACTCGTTATCCTCATTTCATTAAGAGATGTTATAGATGCTGATGCTGTAGACAGGAAGGATCTCTTGTAAAGGTCCATCCCACAGTGGATCCTAAGAAACTGGTTGCAGATGCCGGCCGACCCGTCCACCCAGACTCGGCTGGCCTCTCGGTTCCCCTCGGACTGTAGGACCGTCCAATTGCTGTTCAGAACTCCTCCCAGAGCGATGGCCACTCCTCCCAGCAGTCTGCCGAGCTCCTTGTCGCTGCGGACAGCCAACTGTAGATGCTGAGGGACAATCCTGCCTTTCCGCTGTCATGAGCCATGTTTCCTGCTAGTTCCAGGATCTCAGTGGTCAGGCACTCGAGCACAGCTGGCAGGTAGATGAGAATGCATCCACAGAACATCCTTTTCAACTCACTTGAGATTTGGGGCTGTAGTTGAGATATTATTTTAGCTTTTGAGATGTTAATCAGCTGCTGTTGGTTGTAGAAAACTGCCTTGTTGCCATGGTTACGCATCATAACAAATGTCCAATACTAAAAAAGTTTCAGTAAAAATCCTTCCAGCTGCTCAGCATCCGATACCAGAGGAAACAATCATCCAAAAAATTGTGATTTACATCCAGAAAAAGAGGAATTAAAGTTTCCAAAAGCAAAATATCAAAATGAAAGTAACAGAGCTGCTCCAACATGCAGCCACCTTGTGCGGCGCAGTTCTAGAACTAGCAACTAGTAACTAGATAAGCAAGAAATAAGATTGAAAAAGAAATCTAACTTTGCATAATTATCCCAAACCACCACAATTTGCAGCAATCATTGAGGCAGCAGGTCAATCCATCCATCCATCCATCCATCCATCCATCCATCCATCCATCCATTCATCATCTTTTCCTGCTTCTTCCTTTTAGGGTCATATGGGTTACCGATGCCACCGGTGCCCATATCCGGCAGTCGCTGTGTGAGTGGTGAGGGACACCCTAGACAGGTCACAAGTCCATCACAGGGACATATAGAGACAAATAGCCATTCACACCTAGCAACAATTTAGAGTTACCAATCAGCCGATGTTTTTGGTCTGTGGAAGGAACCCAGAGTACCCAGAGAAAACTCACGCATGTACGTATATAACACGTACACACTACCCAGAAAGGCCCTTGGTCGAGATTTGGTCTGATGACCTTCTTGCTGATATTCTTGCTGGCCTTCTTGCGACAGCTCTACCAACTGTGCCACCATGTCACCCTTGTCACATCTAGCCACTGAAAGTTTGACCCACTATAGCAAAACTTCTTCAGCTCCTTCCAGCTGTGGTACAGCAATCTGTTTCTTATGACAGATGACTGTTTACCCTTAAAGCATGTTTTTATTATATTATTATTATTATTATTATTATTATTATTGCGGTATGTTTCAGGTTATTGTCTTGCTGAATTGTGAATCTCTGTCCCAGTCAGAAATCTCAAAAGATTTTATGTTTCCTTCTAAACTTTTTATATTTTGAACCATGTATTGTTTTCTTTAACTTTGATCTGTTTCCCAGTCCCTGCCGTGTGTGAGATAGATAGATTGATAGATAGATGGATAGATAGATGGATAGATGGATAGATAGATGGATAGATTGATAGATAGATGGATAGATGGATAGATAGATGGATAGATGGATAGATAGATGGATAAATGGATAGATAGATGGATAGATGGATAGATAGATGGATAGATGGATGGCTGGATGAATGATATGCTATGCTTCACTGTGGGGGTGATGTATTCCACAGATTTAAGACAGTAGAATTCACCTAACATGGTGTTGTCCTTGATGGACTCAAAGTTGGGTTTTAAGTCTATCTAATTACAGCACATTCTTATGCCCCTTTTGCACTGTCCCTAATAAGCCCCAAC
>NC_056503.1:7191720-7199315 GCF_014905685.2 Nematolebias whitei
TTTTTTTTTTTAATGGAGATAGACAAAATAATGTTGGGGACAGTATGGTGGATTTATGTTGAGAACTGTGCTGTGAAACAGTTGTTCACCTTTCATTCCTTTTAGCTCATCTCTATGATGTAGAGGGATAAATATGGCTGAGTAATGAGCTTTGTATGGGACACAAGGAGAATAAAAGTGCCACACAGCCACATTGTGGCAGAGATGCCAGGAGTATTGTATGCTATGCATGCGTGTTGAGTTTAAACGGAGCTACGGTGCTTACAAGATGTACTGTATTCACCCCCTTGGATGATTTATGTTATTTTTGCTGTTATGAATTAATCAGAATCAATAAAAATTGGCCTTCTTTACAAAAAAACAAAAAACATTCTGCAATATCAAGGTGAAATCTAATTTCTACAGTCTAATAGCATCCAGGGTGGCACAGTGGTTCAGTTGGTAGAGCAGCAAGAAGGTTGTAAGATTGAATCCCAGCCCAAGACCTTTCTGGGTGGAGTTTGCATGTTCTCTCTTTGCATGCGTGAATTTTTTCTGGGTACTCCAGTTTCCTCCCAGTGACCAAAAACATGCATGTTAGGCTGATTGGTAACTAAATTGTCCTTATGTGTGAGTGAGAGAGGGAATGTTTGTCTCATTTGTCTCTATGTGTCTCTTTGATGGACTGGAGACCTGTCCAGGATGTACCCCACCTCTCTCAAAATGACTGTTGGACATGGGCACCAGTGACCCCAGTGACCCAAAAAGGAAGAAGCGGGAAAATATGATGGATGTATAATAGCATCCAGTCATTATTTTTAATTATTTCATACTTCCTGGGTCTCGTTGGTGCCTATGTTCAACAGTCACTGTATGAAAATACAAAATATTTAACTTTTATATAATCATTTACAGTATACGAGTGAGGTGCATGTGCATTGTCAATCCACTAATTACTTCCCGTCTTCAGACAAACTGATGGCCGTCAGCTGCCGTCAGCCGTGGAGTATTCATTCTGCGTCCTGCATGTACGTGGCACAGCTAAATGTTTACTTGTGTACATTACAAGTGAATTTTTGCACTTTATATCCAAACTAAAATGATTTTGTCTGACGAGATGAGAGGTGGGACTCCACAGCGACTCTACCCAGGGAAGATATACTTCTTCCAGTGTGAGTTGAACTCTGGATTTTTTCAGAGGCTCTCAAATAATAAAGCAGAGCACCGTCTAGTGGGATAATATAAAAATTGAAAGATTAGTAACTAAGATAAAAAAAGCATTTCTTTATATGATAAATATGGGATTAAAATTGGTTTTCATAATGTATTTTAATGTGTCTGATTTTTCTGCGAAGAAGTATGAGAGTGAAGTAAGGTTACTGAGGTTAAAAGAGCATTTGAAATTTTCTGACAAAATGAAAATAAAAGGTAAAGGATTTTTAGACTTCGTCAGAATTTTTTTTATTGACCACCAAAATAAAACAATAAAAGCACAGGGAAACATAAACATGTGGCTGATTTCCTCCCAAAAGATGATACAAGGGTTAATGTAGTGATTGCACAAATATCCACTCCCTTTATTGTGACTACCGTTCTCTGATATTATGGAAAAATACAAGTCAGGGAATGAAAACAAAAGGGTTTCTTAGGGCCTAGGCATTTCTGGTTCTGTTAAATCCATCAACAAAAAATGGAATATGGGACATGTTGTTACAAATACATACATTTATGTATACATCCATTAGTGCTTATGTGTGTGTGCTGTTGATCTTAAAGAGTTTTATTCAAACCCCTTTTGTTGTCCACTGCTGTTTTAATTGATCTGAAAAACTTCATCAACTTTCAAATAGATGGAAAACACAACGTGGAAACACAAAGTTCCTGAAACTGAAGAAAGACTTGTGCAAGAGCAACGTATAGACAGAAGACTGTATTCTTCAATACAATACATACTCTGTTTGCTTCTGTAGTAAAAAAGTAATCACTTGATCTATACACAGCTTCTTTTCTCAAAGGAGCACATTTCCCTTGTACACTAAATCTCCACACTGCTAAGGTTATCGCCTTACAATGATTCTTTCTCATCGTCTGTCAAGCATCCCAACCCACCTTTTCAAGCCTGGAGTGCACATTTTACTGCACACACAAAAAGAACAAACCTTTATTTCAGCCCAGTACCTTTTTGCCATAAAACGTTAAATGGCTGCTCTGCCCTTGAACATAAAATTATTAAGGAGACAGACAAGGTGGAGGAGGAGAGACTGCCAGAGAAGGAAAACAAGGTAAAAGAAAGGACTTTTTCATAATGACGGTCAGCTTAATGAAAAAGCCGTTAGGGCTCGTATATTTGCTGGCCCCAAGGTTCAGCCTCCCCCTTGTTCCTGAGCTGAGGAAAGCTGCGCTGGGTCGGGCCACACTGAAAAGGGTTGAGTTCAAATGAGGAGATCCAAACCAAGTCGGAGAGACGGCAGTTTGAGACATTGCAAAGGAGGGTCAGGGAGGAAGGCCACAGGAGAGCAGAGTAGGCCTGTGTCACAGTGCAATCGAGCAAAGCAATTCACCAAGGCAGATGTGAAGGACGGGACATCAGTCAGTGGAGCTGCAAACCACAGAATGCAGCGCACCAATTACACACATTCAGGCACTTGTGCACACAAACACAGCAGTGTACACAAGCACAAATTATCCCTTGTTTTTTCTTGTTTTAGGCTGCAGCTTTAAATCTCTGTCAGTTTTACTCCCTCTAACACTCAGCTTTTCCAGGAACTGATGCTGAGAACAAATGCATTAAGCTTAATTAGTAGCAAACAAATATATCAAAGAAGACATTACCAGTGAACTGTACTAACAAGTCCTAAGCCCCTTTCATTCAACACATCCAGCATTAGCTTTTTTAATTTTTTTTTTTAAACAGAGGGAATAATAACAGAGGGAATAATGCAATAATATTCAAAAGCACGTGAAACGGCCTACATGGCTGCCACATTAATGTGCATGTGATGAGCTACAGATGAACTGTGCCAAGGGTATCTGCTCCCAGCCTATACACAAGGGAGCCTCTATTCACAGAAGAGCAAAAGTATTTCTAGGCCAAGAAAATTGTCATTATAGGAGAAACTGAGCAAAAAGAAGCTTTAGTATCCATGTGAGAAGACGCAATGTCATGCAGAGTGAGCAGCCTTGGTCAAAAAAGAGTATATTTGTGAGTAGGAATTTCTTAATGGTAGGTTTAATGGATGCTGGTGTATTAGCAGTAGCACCTGACCAGATTAAACTCACGTATAGTTCGGCCCAGGCCTGAGTATGCCTCGTGGGATAAATTGTCCTAGTTCAAATGGTACCTAGGAGCGTAAAATAGCCAAGACCAGGCTATATTCCTCCAGGCCAGAATATATAACCATCTGGCATGGCAGCTGCACAGCTGCAGAAAGAAAAGCCTTGCAGAGAGTGGTGAAGGCTGCACAGAAGTCTAATGGAGTCAGCCACCCCACCATCACAGACATCTACACCTCCAGATGCAGGAAGAGGGCCACCTGCATCATGAAGGACCCCACTCACCCAGCACACACACTTTTTGCCCCACTCCCCTCAGGCAGGAGGTTAAGGAGCATTAAGTGACAAACCACTAGACTGAGGAACAGCTTCTACCCTGAGGCTGTTAGACTCATGAATATCTAGCCAGGATAATCAGGGTGAAAAAAATCACATCATGCTGCTGTTGATCTGTTTCATTGCTGTGTTCATTCGTACTCATCTGCTCACACAGGTATGTTCATGCTGCTGTTTGGCGTATTGTTTTTATACTACTAGTGCTTAGTGTATTTTTAGTTAAAGTGTTTCTAAGTTCTTATCTTAGATCTTATTACAGTTTTTCTTTTACATTTTATACTTTTGTTGGATGTAACTGGGACCCTGTGTACACAGTTTTGTTCCATCACATGTACCATATGTGGTTTGTATGACAAATAAAAAACCTTGAATCCTCTAATCTACATACCCATTTATACCCATAATCTGGCACAAATATTTTAAATTTTAAGATTTAGGTCAGTTAGCTTTCTCACTTAATTTACTTGACAAAGCTGAATCCCCAATAAATTTTTGAAAAATTTACCGGTATGTACTTATTGTCTGTATGACTAAACACTGCGGATAATATGGGGTTATAATTTGGCCTGAGGGGTATGAAATGGCCTAGGTCAATTTATTCCCTGGGGTAAAAATTGACTTAGGCCATAGTAAACTGAGGGTATGATCTAGCCTAGTCTCCTTTAACCCCAGATGTAGTCCGGATTATAGTATACTATGGACTGTTATATTGGTTAGTTCATACTTCTACTAAATAGTATCCCCAAGTTGTATTAAACAGTTGTGATTTTGTGGAAAGTAATTACCAAAGGGTGAATAAAAAAGACCTGTGGCAGATAGCTTCTATCGTACTCAAAAAGTATGGGTATGAAATGACTAAATGGTCCTCAATGTTGGACATAAAGTCTGTTGCTGAAAAAGAGAAATGAAATTGCCTACACCAGTACATAGTAGGAAAGGCTCAATATAACACACGTCACTGCCTATACAACTCAAATCCTAATGTAGCTTTTAAGGAAGCACTCGAGTGACTAAGAACCATCCTTCTGCTATACTATATATACCCACTGTCCCTCCTCTGGGCATGGCCAAACCAATGTCAGTCTGGTCTCTTTAACTTTATCCCCCAGTTGTTCAACTTGTGCTGTTCCTCTGATGATCTCATTCATAATCTTATCCATTCTTGTCACACCCAAGGATCAACTCAACATCTTTAGCTCTGCTACTTCCATTTCCGTCTCCTATCTTTTTTGTCAGTACCACTGTCTCCAAACCCTTCAAAATAGCTGGTCTCCACGTTGTCTTGTAAACCTTTCCTTTGACCTTTACTGCGACGCTTTTATCACAAATCACTTCTGAAAAGCTCTCCATTCACTCCATACTGTCTGGACGCTCTTCTTCACCTCTTTGTCACGTTCCCCGTTCTCCTGGTTGTGGTTGCTGTTAAACTCAGGCCTCGACCAAGCTGGTATGTTGTCGCTTGGACAAACTGGCATAACAAAAGTGTTTTACACAGGTTACCCTTCCTGATACAACCTCACCTCATACTCGGGCTTGGGACAGGAGCGAGAGATGCACTGGCCAAACCAGCCACTAGTTCCTGTGGCTGGTTTATGCAGTAGGATTTATAAATGTGAATTTTATATTTAATGTAGATTTAAAGTCAAAGTTAAGTTAGTATGGCACCAGCACCTTTCTTCATCATTTTAACTTGATCTGATTAGCGAACGCTAAAAAAACTCGGTTTTAAAAACCGAGGCTCTGATTGGTGCCACTGTGTGGGTAAATCTTCATCATACTGTATGTCCAATTTCAAGAACCAAGTAGTTGTTTTCTTGACAGATGAGCATAAATAGAAATGTAAAGTTAAAACTTTTTTGAGTGTGGTATTTTTGTTGGACTGCAACTAGTTAGTGAACAACATTCATTATGGAGTCAGTCTCCCAAACGTCTCGTCATCTTTATGTAGTTTTCAACCTTTTCAAGTGAGTTGCAGCCTTGATGCTTGAGTTTTGAATATGTTAAAATAATATTGCAACAACTTTTCTCTCAAAATAGTCACAAAGTTGTTTGTAGACATCATCACTTTATCTCAAACCTGCCTGAGTGTCATGAGCATCTCCAACCTTTCTCAAAAGCACTAGAGTTGTATTTTGACACGACACATGTTGTCTTCTGGCAAAAAAAATAATAATAAATAAAATCTGATGAAAATGTTTACACTTTGCACAGCCAAAAATACAGTTTGGCAAGCCATGCATTCTAAAATACCCTGTGATTCTTTTTTTAAACTGACCACTCCGAACTCAACTACATGGCTTGCTGGTCACTTGGTTGCAAACAGAGTTCGGTGAGACTGCAACAAGACAGTTACATATTTTCTTACAACTTTGAGTCACCAACAAGTCCCTCAGTAAGATACAACTTTCTTCTTGTCTTGATCACATCACATAATGTACAAAACACACTGTGAATATCACTATATTATTGTTATACGACATACAATTATGGAAACTTTTAAAATCTGTATTGGTTAACACTGACTGAAAAAGTTTTTTTAATTTATTTTTTTATTCATCTTATCCATCAAGATTTTTTTGATTTATATAGTTATTTACCTCTTACGTTCCTCCCTCCATTCACTCTTGCTCTACTACCTCTTTTCATAGGTTGAGACTGTCAGCAATAACTTTTCCATACATTTTTTGCAGAGCAGCCCATTTAATAAACATTGAATTTCAGACTGGGCCTTTGCCCCTAATGCGAGTTATGAAAATGTAGGGGTGCAATAATATCTAAGTGCGCAATAATAAACATAGGATACGTGTGCGGCTTTACTCGCCGCTGCTGACCTTGAAACCTGAATGTGTGATTAAATGTAATGAATTTCCGTGGCTGACATAAAACATGGGGTTGACTTGGTGTTTATCTTGCATTGGAATGCCAGATACACAGAGCCACCATATCCAGCCCCACCACCTGAGGCTGCACTGCATTTGACGTCTGCTGACCACCATCTCACATCAACCCACACACCAATAAGAGCTTTCAGTTCATTGCATTTTATTCAGAATTTTTACAAGGCTATTAAACTGAAGACAAAGTGTCTGGGCAAGTGAGCGAGAGGGTGAGGGTTGTGCTTCACAGGCAGTAAATGTCTAAGATTTTTCTCCTCCTTCATTTTAGTCTTTATCTTTATGGTTTCTTAATTTATTCATCTGTAAGCTGACCTTCAGAACTAACTTTGTGTAATTGTTCCCAATCCCAGGATTGATAACTGGATTATAGGCTCAATATTAAAGACACAAAGGCATCTTTGAAAAGGAGTCTGGGAGTGGAAACTGGGCCTCATTCAAACTGCTGTGGATTACTAAATAAAACAGCCATAAAACACAATCCCTTGGCTTTAGCAGATGAAAGCTTAAGCTAACACACAGCAGTGATGATTTTAATACCAATGTTCAGTCCAATGGACCGCACGCTATAAATTACCAACACACCTACAACAATGAGATGTACTCCCCACTAGTCTGCTTTCCTCAGTCCTCCTTCTTCCTGTTTTATTTTACTCTCTCGGAGGAAGAAATATGCACATTTACGCTCCCGTAAATCACCCTGAAATAGCAAGGGATCATTTAGTTAACTTTTTCTACTTTAAACCAAAAGATATCAGGTTGCAAAAATATCCATTTCCTTCAGTATTCTATTTTGTTGTCTTCCCACACTTGGAATTTAAATAGATTTTTTTTTTAACTCAATTAAAAGTAATGGGCCTATACTAAATGCCCCAGATTAACAAAAATAAATTGGGGAAAATAAGTTGTTTTAAATAACAACAAGTGGTTTGTCAATGTGCCCCATCGTTGAGGGATTTGAATTTTAAATGTTTGTAGTTTTCAAGAAGAGTATTTTTCTGGCATGGAATTGAAGAGGGAATGCAAGTAAACAATGTTTGCAGTGCAAGATATTCTTATGGGTAGGAGATCACTGTGTATAAGAACAGAGGTAGTTTTTATTTATTGTTTTTT
>NC_056503.1:7199415-7200832 GCF_014905685.2 Nematolebias whitei
AGATCACTGTGTATAAGAACAGAGGTAGTTTTTATTTATTGTTTTTTGTTGGGTTTTTTTGGCTTATCTGAGACAACACAGTGTGATGGTTCCTGGCAAGTGAAGGGAACAATTTCATGCATAGGCACATGGCCTTGGGTGCCATAGATCAATCTTTGGCCACACCAAGGGCCACCCCAATCATTTGAGGAAATGATCATTTTAAGCAATATATAAAAAACAGAAAACATAGTTTTCTCAAATGGTTGGGGTTGCTGGCTTACATGTTGGTGGCCATCTTGGATTTCAATTTAATTAAATTAAAAAAAAAAACAACTTTATTTATCCCCAGAGGGGCAGTTTGAAAGAGGAACGTAAAGCATACATAGAATAATA
Source organism: Nematolebias whitei (assembly GCF_014905685.2). Classification (NCBI taxonomy): domain Eukaryota; kingdom Metazoa; phylum Chordata; class Actinopteri; order Cyprinodontiformes; family Rivulidae; genus Nematolebias; species Nematolebias whitei. Next base: position 7,199,791 of record NC_056503.1, read on the forward strand.
CAAACAGGATTCCAAAAAAGTTGGGACACTAAACAAATTGTGAATAAAACTGAATGCAATGATGTGGAGATGGCAAATGTCAATATTTTATTTGTAATATGACATAGATGACAGATCAAAAGTTTAATCTGAGTAAATGTAACATGTTAAAGGGAAAATATGTTGATTCAAAATTTCACAGTGTCAACAAATCCCCAAAAAGTTGGGACAAGTAGCAATAAGTGGCTGGAAATGGAAATTGAGCATATAAGGAACAGCTGGAAGACCAATTAACACTAATTAGGTCAATTGACAACATGATTGGGTATAAAAAGAGCTTCTCAGAGTGTTAGTGTCTCTCAGAAGCCAAGATGGTAAGAGGATCACCAATTCCACCATTGTTGCACAGAAAGATAGTGCAGCAATACCAGAATGGTGTTACCCAGCGTAAAATAGCAAAGACTTTTAAGTTATCATCATCAACCGTGCGTAACATCATCAAAAGATTCAGATAATCTGGAACAATCGCTGTGCGTAAGGGTCAAGGCCGTAAAACTCTACTGGATGCGGGGCAAAAAGTGTGTGTGCTGGGCGAGTGGGGTCCTTCATGATGCAGGTGGCAGATGTGAAGTCCACAAAGAGCATACGGACATAAGAGTTTTTCTGCTCCAGGTGGTTGAGCGCAGTGTGGACCACAGAGGAGATAGCATCCTCTGTTGATTTCCAGGACCAGGATGGAGATGGTGATTTCCAGTGGGGGGATGTAACTAAGTACAAATACTTTGTTACTGTACTTAAGTACATTTTTCATGTATCTGTACTTTACTTAAGTAGAGTTAAATGTGGGTACTTTATATTTTTACTCCACTACATTTTACATCAAGTACTGTATCTGTACTTTCTACTACACTACATTTCTATAATGTGTTGAGTTACAAGTTACATTCATGTTGCAGCTTTATGATTTGTTTGTTAGTTAGACAGTAACCAATGGCGAGAGAGGAGTTGGTCCAGTGAATCACAGCAAAGTGGGCAGGTAACGTTAGGCCCGCCTTCAAGAAGA
>NC_056503.1:7200932-7201980 GCF_014905685.2 Nematolebias whitei
TAAATGCCATTAATCAAAATAAGAAAGAGGAATGATTTTACCTTTGAGAGTTTTTATTTAACACAAATCAAAACCAATGTGTCATTTTAACTGCAGAAAACACATTTAAGTAAAAGTTGTCTGCCTGAACAAAAGGAGCATTAGACACAACTAACAAAGGAATAGGCATCGATCATTTCCACTGATATTTCAACTCCAGTTTGTCATCAACTCTAGTTAAAAAACTGTCTAATCGACCTTGTAATGGGTCAATATTGAACAATATTTTAACTTCCTGACACCATTTTTAAAACTTGTACCCAAATGTTGAGCCATTTGGAGACATCTCTTGTCTCTTGTCCTAACATCCCAAGAACTGACACATTTTAATATTGCAGCAAGAATTTTTTGTTCAAGTTCAGAAGAAGTTGGTTTTCAAAGATTTTTGAGTCCAATTGGGCTCTTTTGGGAGAGAATCTGTCCTGTTGTACTGAGCAGTCTTTCAATAAAGCGGTGGTGCATATCTTCTGGGTGACTCTCTTGCGGTGGAATACATTTTGGGTGTGTTAGTGGTGCTGCGGGTGTACCCAGCTCAGTGACATATATACTAGAAAATATGTCAATGGCCCAGCTCTTCTTGAAGGCGGGCCTAACGTTACCTGCCCACTTTGCTGTGATTCACTGGACCAACTCCTCTCTCGCCATTGGTTACTGTCTAACTAACAAACAAATCATAAAGCTGCAACATGAATGTAACTTGTAACTCAACACATTATAGAAATGTAGTGTAGTAGAAAGTACAGATACAGTACTTGATGTAAAATGTAGTGGAGTAAAAATATAAAGTACCCACATTTAACTCTACTTAAGTAAAGTACAGATACATGAAAAATGTACTTAAGTACAGTAACAAAGTATTTGTACTTAGTTACATCCCCCCACTGGAAATCACCATCTCCATCCTGGTCCTGGAAATCAACAGAGGATGCTATCTCCTCTGTGGTCCACACTGCGCTCAACCACCTGGAGCAGAAAAACTCTTATGTCCGTATGCTCTTTGTGGACTTCA
>NC_056503.1:7202080-7202857 GCF_014905685.2 Nematolebias whitei
TCTTCTTGAAGGCGGGCCTAACGTTACCTGCCCACTTTGCTGTGATTTACTGGACCAACTCCCCTCTCGCCATCGGTTACTGTCTAACTAACAAACAAATCAAAAAGCCGCAACATGAATGTAACTTCCAAAAAAGTTCAATCTGGTCCTCTGGACATTAAAAAAAAAAAAAAAAAGAAAACAAAGCAAAAAAATATAGAAACGTTTCATCTCTCATCTGAGAGACTTCCTCAGTCTGAGGTGCTGTATTCAGCTCAGTCTCTTAAATAGCACCTTCTCAGAGTGGATCAACCAGTTTGGTCCTGCTGCTCAGAGTGGTTTCTGATTGAACCAGATTGAACTTTTTGGATTTTTCTACCTGGATTATTGAGCATACATCAGGATATGAATGTAACTTGTAACTCAACACATTATAGAAATGTAGTGTAGTAGAAAGTACAGATACTTGATGTAAAATGTAGTGGAGTAAAAATATAAAGTACCCACATTTAACTCTACTTAAGTAAAGTACAGATACATGAAACATGTACTTAAGTACAGTAACAAAGTATTTGTACTTAGTTACATCCCACCACTGGAAAACACCATCTCCATCCTGGTCCTGGAAATCAACAGATGATGCCATCTCCTCTGTGGTCCACACTGCGCTCAACCACCTGGAGCAGAAAAACTCTTACGTCCGTATGCTCTTTGTGGACTTCACATCCACCTTCAACACCATGATCCCCCGAACCTTGATGGACAAACTATCCACACTAGGACTAAGCCCCTCCATTT
>NC_056503.1:7202957-7220297 GCF_014905685.2 Nematolebias whitei
TGTGTTATCTGCAGCATTGTTCAGTAAAATGGCTCAACACTATTAATGTATTACAGAAAATATACATAAGGTAGGCAGACTTAAAGATATGTAGATCATTGCATTAGGTAATACATTCTGAAAATACTTTTACTTTTAATACTTTAAGTATGTTAAAAGCAAGTACTTATTTACTTTACTTAAGTAAAAATGTTAATGTGGTACTTCTACTTTTACTAGAGTACATTTTTGTCAGTTTATTTGTACTTTTACTCAAGTACAGTGTTTGAGTACTTTCTCCACCACTGGTGATTTCCAGTAGGCAGTTAAGTGGCAAGTTGGAGTAAGTTGGGCACAATCACAAGGCTGAGTCGTTATCATCTGGGATTTGGTTCTTGTAGGATTTGCAGGTGGAGACTCCAAGACAGCGTAACTCAGGAGGAGTAGGGTCCAGACTGAAGATGAGACACAAGGAAACTGGGAATCAGATAAATTAGATTCAATGGCGTGAGGTAGGAATCTCAAGAGCTGCGAGGATCACAGAGAATAATCACATAAAGCTTAGCTTATTATTTCTCATAAAAGCTCACTGGAGCTGTAGGCCGAATCACCATTTGGTAATCAATGTTCCAGTGATGAGTTCTGGTCTGACAGGGACAGCCTGCTGGTGGTGGAGTCTCATCAGCTGCATGGGGAACAGCTGAGGCCAGTTTGCTCTACCTACCACTGAGGAGCTGCCAGAGGTGGTTAGTTTTACACAACAGAGAAACACTGAAATCCTTACAAAGCCCAACCTTTAAATAAAAATTAAATATCCACCCTGGATTTGTAGCGTATTTTAAAAGTTAAAGGTTAAATATTCAATTTAAGTTTACATGAAAAGTTTTCAATATTACAGTTGGATTTTGGTTTCATTTCTCTAGGGATTAATGGAATACCCAGAGAGTAAGGACTGAAGTGAACAGATTTCACGACACAGTTAAGTTAAACAGTGTTTATTTACAAGTGTAAGTTTCATCAACGTGCACAGGGAGAGACTGAAACCCTGTGGAGCACTGAGAGGAGTTAATATTAATAACGTGAGGAATGGTGTGATAGTGCTTCTCCTACAGGAGGATTTGTGGTTTGTTGGGGAGGCAGGTGATCCAGTGGTTCCAGTGAGCAAAAGGAGGACGTTCGAAGGGAGTTCCAGGTTGGAGTAGACAAGTGGCTGGAAGGTGAGGAGACAGCTGAAGAAGGTACAAAGGAGCTCGAGGTCGTATGGTGGAAATCCATGAAACAGGTGGGCGGTAGAAGTAATGCTGAAAACACGAAGGGACACAAGGCGAGTCTTATCTTTCACTAGATAAATGCAAGGTGATAAGAAACACTACCGTTTGGCATGTAAAGCTCCAGTGGCGACTGGAGGTCTTCTGCTGCCTTTTGTACTCCTGCAGCTCATCAAGGAGATGGTCCACAGGTGTGGCTTGTTGGTGCCATCGTGTGACTTCAGGAAGGCTGGCAGAGCCGAAGTCCCACAATTACACAATGAAAGTTTACAGAAACTGTAACTCCTGTGAGTTCCTGTTAAATTTCTGTGTGAATTATTGAAATCGCATGTTGTATTTGAATGCATTAAAAGTGAGTGAGCCATGTTGCATGCTGGGTGGACATTTTCACATCGTGTTCAGATGGGCTGTCTCTGTTTATCTGTTTAGTTTGGGGGTGATATTTATGGTCAGGTTGTTGTTAGTGATTGTACAAAAGTGAAACCACAAGTCTGATGTTTTACTTTGTTTATAAAAAGGTGGAAAGCACTTCCTGTCCAGTGAGGAGCATGGAACTGAAAATAAAGAAAGGTAATTGGACTGTACGCCGCAGTGTCTTCAGCAGCATTTATCAGGTTGCTATAATATATCCTAACTGAAGGCTTAGCTCTTATAGTCATGGTTCACAACAACTTACCTATAAGTAAAAACGTAAAATTTATTGCCATTTTCTGGCAGCAAAGTAAAAAGAATACCAGGAGGGTGAATATCCTAACCCACTGTAAGTATATCATTACAGCAACATAAATCTGACCTTGTCTTCCTTCATTCAAGCATCTGTTACTTTATTCCTGTTTACAGTTTTTCTTTGTCCTCTCTGATCAGGAACAGACCTGGAAAGAATAGATTCAAATCTTCCACACACAAGTAGAGCAGGTCACAGCTCTGATTTTTTGAGGCCACTTTGTAAGCCGTTCTGGCATCTGGCGAGTAACATCAAACACCCTCTAAGCAGTTCCAGGTTGGGTTCTATTAGCCAGCAATTTTGCCAAAATATGATAAGCAAAGGAAGTTTGAAAACAGTAACTCAGCTGTCTGTCTTCTGTCACTGCATCTGTTAAGTGTTAGTGAAACGATGATTTTAGTTCCCCTTCTCAACTTCAGAGCTGAATTCTTAGCCAGTGTTCATGGAACTGCCAAAGGAATTCACTAAAGACTGTGTGCTTGCACCGACCTGTTTTCTTCATATTTATTGATAAATATGATATCACAGCTTAAGAATGGCTGTTTATTTTTCCTTTCAGGAGATGTAAGCCACAGTTATGACTCATAAAACACTCAAAGACTATCAGAGTTATAACTCATTCTTAGAACGAACTCTACTGTAATTTAGGCATTGTGTTTGTTAGATTTTATCTGGTTTGATTTAGCACTTCATAATAATCCTGCCTGGTTCAGTTATTTTACCACATTGTTTTCTAATCTAACATTCATATAGTTTGTTGCAGCTGTTGTGTTTTACAAGTACAATTGATTGTAAAAGGAAAGTGTTTGTAATTTTATTTCAAAAACCAGCTGCTGAGTGTAAGTGACATGGTGGCTCAGTTGGTAGAGCTGTCGCCTCTCAGCGAGAAGGTCACCAGATCAAGTCCTGGCAGAGGACCTTTCTGGGTGGTGTTTGCATGTTCTCTCCGTACATGCGTGGGTTTTCTCCAGGTACTCCAGTTTCCTCCCACAGACTAAAAACATGCATGGTAGACTGAGTGGTAACTCTAAATTGTCTCTAGGTGTGGGTGACAGAGTGAATGGTTGTTTGTCTCTGTGTGTCCCTGTGATGGACTGGAGACCTGTCCAGGGTGTCTCCCACCTCTTGCACATCGGCTGCTGGATATGGGCACCAGTGACTCACATCACTTGAAAATGAAGAAGTGGGTAAAGATGGATGGACTTTGCTTAGTTGTCACACTGCTGATGAACAGTAAGCCAATATTTTAAATTGCCCTTAAGTTACTACTCAGGTTGAACTTGAAGTTTATTTTAACTGTGCATGATAGAACAGGTTCTAAGAACCACATACATATAAATTAGGAACTAGCTGGTAATAAATCTTATTTCTACTTAGAAGTGACTGCTGTCACCCCAGGATCTCCCCTCACATAACCCAATAAAAAAAAAAAAAGTTTACTCAGGAATAATCATGGACCCAAAAAAAAAAGTAAACACTTTGAAAGGTGAGATCACTGCAGTACTGAGGGTGTGCAACAGGTAAAGTATAACATTTTCAAACAAACCCAAAACTGTGTTACAAACCAATTAAAAAAAATTGTGCCACATGAATGGGTGATGGGTTTACTCAGAAACTAGTTACCTTTTCACTGTGGAATGTCCCAGAAACTTTGAGTCTTGAAAACACATTCTTCTGACTGCAAGTCAAGTCTGATACATGGTATGGTATAAAGTTTATTCATTTTAAAAAATACAAAACAATTTCATAACGATATAAAAAATACAAGAGATTTAAAAAGAAAGGCAGCAGAAGAAGAAAAAATCTTATTATATCTGCCCCGTCCATAATGTGGACGTTTAAAATATGGCAAGTCAAGCCATTTTGACAAAGCTTAAATTTTAATGATTCAGTTTTTGTTGTAAAATTGTGTTTAAATACATTATAGCCTGTATAATTTTGGAAGGCCTTTTAGTCTGGTCTGGTCTGGTCTTTATCTAGAAAGCATGTGCAGCTTACATCAGAGAATCACATGATCTGTGTTTATTCCTCAAATTGTACAGCAAGCTTCATTGTGATTGTAGAAGATGTAAGTGAGGGAGAAAAAGGGTGTGCTTTTTCTCCACTCTACCACACTGCACTCGTTAAAATGGGACACCAGGTCAGTTCATTGACCAATAACAGGTTAATTAAACAATTCATCCTTTAACAATCAGAACTCAGTCACTGAAGTGGAATTTGTTTATTACATTGAATTCTATTAAGGAGTTCTGGTTCTGCCAGCCACACTCACTCTCTTCCACAGCTGCAGTAGTTTACTACTTAGCCACTACTACACACCTGCACCTGATCTGAAGGACGACTCTGGAGGAGCATAAAAGCCTCAGCCAGACACTCTTTCAATGCTGCGACATTATCACATCTACGGTAAATGATAATGAACTAAGTTGCCTATTGTCATTCAGTTGCTAAACCTCTCTTGTGATCTTCTACTGGTGCACCTTTTATTTGAACCTGCAGAGATTTGAACAGCTGATCTGAAGCAAACAGGCATGTGTTCAACTGAACTGACCACTCCAGCTGTGTTTGATGGTCTCCTTCTTCACAATCCATCCATCATCCATCCATCTATTATCTTCTGCTTTCAGGTCATGGGGGGAGCAGCTTTACCAGGGCCATCATCCATCCATCCGTCCGTCCGTCATCTTCTGCTTCTGGGTCGCAGGGGGAGCAGCTTTACCACGGAGGCACAGACGTCAACAGCCGCCTCTTCAACACTTCTAGGAGGACCCCATGGTGTTTGCAGACCAACTGACTATTTATTAAGTAATATCATGATGCATGCTCAATAATTCAAGTAGAAAAATCTAAAAAAGTTAAGTCTGGTCCTCTGGACATTCACAAAACAAAACAATCAATACATTTTATAATAAATAAACAATAAATGTTTTTTTGTTTTGTTTTGTTTTTTGAATGTCCAGAGGACCAGACTTAACTTTTTTAGATTAATAAGTAATACATTTATGTTTTTTTTTATTTAATGAAAGACAAACCTTTAAAATGTAAGGACAAAATTTAATCCAATTATTTTCAAGTCTGTAGCTTATTGTAAAAGCAGTTTCAAAGATTACAGCACAGTGTGATGCTTTGCAATTTTAACATGAACCTTGTGCATATCTGCAAATAATTAAAGTGAAGATATTTTTAATACATATTTATTGTTAAACATTTATACTAAAATGTAAAACACATGGGTTTAAAGCAGGCAGGGAAGGCAGTAAGGTAGGATTATGAATCAGGTTTAAAAGTTATAGCTCATGAGGTACTCCATTAAAGCATGACATCTCTTCCACAACATTGTGTGACAAAACCTTCAGGGTGTTCTTCTAATACGTTTAGTGGTGGCTAGTAAATAGCTTAAGGGAGCACTACCGCCACCAGTTGGTAAGACAAGTTGCATACTGGTCCTTGCCTACAGAGCTGGTCCAGAAGTGTAAATGGAAACGCAACGAGACACGAGCCGATCTGAGCTGACCCGAACTGACCTGATACGCACCGTAACAGTGGAAAAGGGGCATTAGAGAGGTAGGGTGCTGGGAGCTATGAGTGCACAGCTCTATCATCGGAAAATGTTAGTCAGTGGCAGGAAGCTACCAAGACACAGCAGGAAGTCTGTCAAAATAAAATATAAAAATATAACGTGAAAAAATACATAAATTAGTCACTCCTGCACAAAAACCATGGGGCAAGGGCGTCAGAAGCATCTGTCATGTTGGGGGGACACAATGATGAGTGTAGGTGTGTGTGTGTGTTTGCGCACGCGTGTGTGCGCGCGTGCACGTGTGAGCGCACGTTAAAAAAAGGTGTTCACTAGTGAACAAAAAAGCCACATTTCACCTAGATTTCCTTGAATTCCACACATTTAAAGGATGTTTCTCACCATGTTTGTGTAAATTCAGCAGTAGGTTTTAAAGACATTTTAACTTTCATTCACAGCGTCAGGTCGGAACTATTTGTCTATAGAGAAATAAAAAAACATCACCACTGGACTTTTTTACTTGTGTTCAACACCACTCATCTAAATGATGTTTCTCATGAAGCTTGAGGACAATAAGGTGTGGGGTTTTAAAGATATTTCAACTTTAATGCACCTGAACACACCACATCTTACACCTGCAGCGTCTTACAGCGTCACAGTTGCTGCTAAGCTAAGATGCTACAGACGTAGCGCTCCTCTCAAACATCCTCCTAACATGTATATATGTTTATGATCAACCCCCTGGTCAACCACTGCCCGCACTAAGCTGCTAAACTGGCGAGCGAGTAACACAGGTACCTCCACATCCTTCACCTGTGCACGTTTTCTGCCGAGGCAAGAGGCAGGAAGGGACGGTGGAGAGTTGGAGGTAACCAGAAAAACCTGGAGTGGAGTTTTAGTGGCTTGAGTATTCTCCTATTAATCAAGTGGAATGGATTCGTTCACGAAGAAAGAGAAACTGTGTCGACTGAATTAATGTTTTCTAGTAAAAGTGTGGGTGTGTGTGTGTGTGTGGGGGGGGGGCATCCAAATGAACGTTTTTTCATGTGGGTGGGACTTGTCCCCTTCACATATAATGGTTGCGACGCCTATGCCATGGGGTACAGTGTGAGAAAAAAGTAGTTGTGTGTACACCGGCAATGACTGTATATGAGAGAGTTAAACATCATTAAAAATAAAAAGTCATACAGAGTTCTATGTTTATACTTCTACAAACCATTTTACATCTAGACCCTGAAAGTTATTAATTTAACACGTGTAAACACAAATTAAACATGGTTTAAAAGGTTGAAGTAAAATGACTAGAAAAAAAAGTTTAACCTGAAAAAAGGTTTCTTAGCATTGGCACCAGTTTTAACAGCATAACACTGATAAAATAACACTCTTTAAACCAAAGTTGGCATTTTAAAAGTCATTATATCATATCATATATTCATCATTTGGGTAAACTGTAGCGGAATGGTTAGACAGGTCATCGTCCAATGGGAGAGTTGGGGGTTCGATTCCACCAGCAGTCACATGCTGAAGTGTCCCTGGGCAAGACAATGAACCACAGCCTCTGATGTGTGTCCCATCAATGTATAAATGTGATTTAAAGCACTGATTATTCTTTACAGATTAAGATTAGTTTTGTAGAGACCTAGTAGAGTGCTGTATGAATGGGTAAATGAGGGCACATGCTGTGATGTAAAGCGCTGTGAGTATCTTAATAAGATAGGAATGTGTTGTATAAATACAGTCCATTTACCATTATCATGAGGTTGAAATGAGTTCCTCTGCAGGGTAGCTGGACTCTCCCTTAGAAATAGGGTGAGAAGTAGTGTTGTTCGATACCAAGATTTTCTGGTCCAATACAATACAGGGTAAAATTCCTGCAGGTATCGGCAGTATCGATACCGATACTGATACTTTGTGCAAATAGACCTAATGTGTCAGGTAAAGCTAAAAGAAGCAGTGTATTCATATCAAAGCTGCATAAAGAATGCAAGACATAAAAGTAATTTATTTATTTTGAACTCAGGACTATGTTGAGGTAGTCTGAGTTTATAAAACAAAAGAAAAATTACAGGACATGATACAAAATATGTGAAAATGTTTTTTCAAACAAAAAAATTAAGAAAATAAGGAAAATCATAAAACTATTAAAATAAATTACAAAGTATTAAATATCTATTAAATAATAAGCGATAAGTTTAAGGTATGTTATATTTTATCCATATTTTGTAGTATAAATTTTTCAGCGTTCTTCAAGGCTGTTTTATCACCGTTATTCTGTATAATTTGATGACACCTGGTCCATGTAATCCACGTTAAATGATCTATTCATTATGAAACCTTACTTGAATAAATCTATGCTTTTTTGCCCATGTGAGATTATCTCAGTGATACACATTATTACTCCAAACTGAACTCATGCAACTATTTGTTGAAGCATGAATTTATTTTGTTAATTACTTCATAACCATACATGTATGTATTCATTTTATCAACTCCAACTGCAGCAGTTCTTAGCACAGCTTGAAGCTCCACATTTCCTCCTTCTGTACCTGGATAGTCCTGCAGCACTGAAGGACTCAGAGCAGCAGCAGCACCTGATACTTTGCTCTCCTCCTCTGTCCGCCTCATCATTGCCTCATATTCAGTATTGTGATTTAACAGGAAGTGTTTTACAAGGTTTGTTGTGTTGCTACAACCCTTTACAGATTTTCCACAAACCTCACAATCTGCTTCTTGGCTGTTTTTGGAACTGAAATAACTTCACACATGACTCTGTTAAGCTTCGCCGCTGTGTCTACAGACTGAGAGACTGACGAGCAGCGTGCCGCTTAAACGTATTACGCACTTACCCAGGCGGAAGAAAAAGTAGTTCCCTCCAACTGTATATCATTTAGACAAGATCTCAATAGTTTAGTTACTTTCCACCATCTTCCTGTTAATGATATGCATTGCCTGAAATGACTAAATGACTGAAATATCAAAAGTATCAATAGTTTAATTTAAGAATCAATTTTAGAGCAAAACATTATGGCATCGATAGTATCAATATTTTAGTATCGATCTGCACATCACTAGTGAGAAGTTAAGTTATCCAGTAGAGATTCAGAGTAGAACCACTGCTCGTCCACATCGAGAGGAGCCAGTTGAGGTGGTTCGGGCATCTGGTAAGGATGCCCCTGGGCACCTCCTAAAGGAGGTGCTTCAGGCATGTCCGACTGGAAGGGGATGCCAAGGAAGATCCAGGACACACTGGAGAGACTATGTCTCTCAGCTGGACTGGGAACGCCTTGGAGTCCTCCCAGAAAAGCTGGAATAGGTGGCTGTGCAGAGAGATGTCTATCCCCGCGATCCGACTCCGGAACATGCAGAAGTGGATGGATTGGATGGGATGGGATGGGATGGATGGATGGATGGACGGACGGATGGACGGACGGATGGATGGACGGACGGACGGACGGACGGATGGATGGACGGACGGACGGACGGATGGATGGACAGACGGACGGACGGACGGACGGATGGATGGACGGACGGAAAAAGTCCAAAACAACAACTGATGTGATCAGAATCAGAAGCAGCTGTCTGAATATTTTAGACGTGACTGTACAGACACTGGACACTGTAAGAAAAGATTACATGACTTGTGCATCCAGTGAGAAATTATGGGATTAACCTGTCTAAATAAAGGTTGAATGAATCTTACTTGTAGGGGATTGGTTACATTCTGAATGTAATATCTGTTAAAGGGTTGCATGTTTTGTTTGGCTGAAACAAACAAACAAAAAAGTAAATAATAAAGACAGACTTCACTGTTTTTAATTTTACACTCTGTCACACTGTCATGGTCAGTGCATTTTTACACTCATGCACACCCACTGTGTTGACACTCCTTTGGCTATATCTGTCCACACTGGTTTATGGTGGGGGCAAGTCATCTCATTAGTGGACAGTGGTTGCTACACCTCCTTCCACACTTCACAACTTCCATCTCTCCCTCTTTGCTTTGCCCTTACCTTGAACCTGTCCTGAGGGGAACACAGAAAACTGTGGAGGAAGAGGAGAGGGAGGGATAAAGCTGGATGTTTTCTGTATCAAAATATGGAATGTGTGCCATATCAGTCTGTGTGGGTGAGGTTCTGCTGAAGTATGATGATATAGTGTCTGCTGTGAGGACTTTATACTGCACTAATCCCCCAACGAGATAGAGCAGTCAGACTGAGTCTTGTCAGAAACTTTTTAATCCTCTGTGACACTCACTGTGGACAGCGTCTTCGTGTTTGGACTCTGTGGGGGGTTACTTTTGTCACACATACGTGCCTCTAAACCCCTTTTCAGACTTCACCAAAAAGATACATCCTGCAGCGAATGAGGGAAATCACCGTGAACCTTCTGGCATGGAATATTAGATCAGCTGAGCGTTCTGCTCTCAGCTCCATCTATCTGACAGAACACTTATCTGTCCCATCTCACATACTCCCCCCCCCCCCCCCCCCCACCAGTGGAATAAAATCAAGCTGTTCTGCTCAGGCGCTTTTCAACAAGAATCCTCCCCTGAAGGGCCGACAGCAGACACAGCTCCTCTTTCATGTCTAATCAACTTTCTCTTATAGGTTGACCTGTGTAATGTCAGCTCCTGATTGGCTGGGAGGCTGAGCGTAGCTGAGCAGCACAGGTGCAAAACATTACTCCTCTAATTAAAGCCAATTACAAACAGGTGTGTGCTCAGTCCGAGCAGGGAAGGTGACTTTTGAAAAGGGAAAGAAGCAGCTCATGAGGCCAAGAACTCGTTACATGCCTGAGTATACGGGTGGTTCATGGAGTAAAGCGTCACATTTCAGTGAACTATGAACCCCACTTCAACTCTAATTGGATCTTCTAGTTCATGCTGGTGAGCTGAGTCCTCACTGGTTCACTGTTCTTACTCAAAATTAGCTCAAAATAAGCTGCACGCTGATGTCTCGTGTCGCAGAGGGATTTGAATAGTGATTTTTTTGTAGTTTTTAAGTTGAGTTTTTTTTTTTTGGTGTGTGTGTGGGGGGGGGGGGGGGTACTGAAATTGAACAGAATGCAAGTAAACAATGCTTTTGGTGCAAGATATGCACTGCCGTTTCTGCACTGCTATGATTTTTTTGAGTTTTGTTGGTTTTTAAGAGAAGCGTTTTTAATGTAAATAATTGTGTAATTCTATGTATTAAAGGGGCGTGGCCTGGTGGCTCAGTTGATAGAGCTGCCGCCTCTCAGCAAGGAAGTCGCCAGATCAAATCCCAACCGAGGGCTTTTCTGGGTGGAGTTTCCATGTTCCTTCAGTGCATACGTGGGGTTGCTTCAGGTACTCCAGTTTCCTCCCACAGACCAAAACATGCATGTTAGACTGATTGGTAACTCTAAATTGTCCCTAGGTGTGAGTCAAAGTGTGAATGGTTGTTTGTCTCATTTGTCTCTCTATGTCCCTGTGATGGACTGGAGACCTGTCCAGGGTGTCCCCATATTTCCAGATTCTTGTCTTTGCACATTTCAGCTTTCCTAATACATTTATTATAATGACTACCTGTTTGACCCTCAATTGGATGACTTTCACATAAACTTTTCTTGCTCATGTTTTACCTAGCAGAGTGTCCTGTGCAGTTTTTGGCGCAGTATTAGTGTAGTGTTACAGTCAACTGGACCATTTGAATTGAGGCTGGCTTTCATAGTGCCTGGTCGACAGCTGTTGACCCAGATATACAGTTAGCTCAGTATATTTAATGAAAACGTGCACATTGAGGTTAGGAACTGAGTCAATACTGAGATGGTTAAATATCCATTAACATAGTCTTTTACTCTACAGGGCAGCTTTCCATATTTGAGAGACAAAGAAAAAAAGTACTTCCAAACATATTTGTTTATCTTAATGTAGTTATTATCAGCTGCTGCAAATCTGTAGCGTTAGTAAAATATTTTATGAATCGTTGGACAGATAATGAAACTCAGAAAATATTCACTGACTAGAAATCTATAAATGATAACTTTTTAGAGTCAAACCATTTCAAGTTGGTTGTCCATACTTGTTGAGTATCATCTTTAACACTTTGAGTGCTAGACATTACACAATTTTTATGTTTAAAATGTTTACAGCAAGTGCTCAAGTAAACTGTCTTTTTGCAAAATACCTTATGGACAGATTTCAGTGAAACTCTTAGAAAGTAATCGTTGAATGTACATGGATTATTAATTGTGTGAATGTTTATATACATTAGAAGTATGATTAAAAAAAAGTCACACACGTGTTTGTGTGTGCTTCTACAAACCCTTTTGTTTGTCATTAGTTTGTTCGTTTGTCATTTTATTTGTCATGTCACAGCACGAGTGCAGCTACAGCGTGCGCTCTCAGGACATTATTACCTGCAGTGTTCCCTCATTGAGAACTGAACTAGGCAAAAAAGCCTTCTCCTACTCCGCTCCTGTTTCCTGGAACATCTTGCAAAAATCTGAAGCTCTCGACCTTGACCTCTCTAAATGGCTTCAAACATCTGTTAAGTTCCTGGGAAAACCAATGCAAACATGTTCCTGTTTTTTATTTTTCTACACTGTTTTACAATCCAGCTGTTTTTGATTCTTTTTTATATAATTTTCTTCCATTTAATTTTTCAATTCATATGCTTTATTTTATGATTGTTTACTGTTGTCATCATTCTTTGTTAAAATCAGGTCTCTCTTGTAAAGGAGTCCTGGAGGCTCAATGAGATTTACCTGTATAAATAAAGTTTGAATGAATTTTCCATCTAGACCATGGAAGTTATTCATCTAATACGTGTAAACCATTGGCATGAGAAGCATTTGTAATGTGGGGGACACACTGGTGAGGGGGTCTGGGTGTCCTCCCCCAGAATCTTTTGAATAAAGTAAATGCCATTTCCTGCATTCTGGTGTATTTTAACGGGTTTTTAAACATCTTCTCTCATGCATTCTAACCCCCTCCCCCATCCCCCCGGTCAACAACTGCCACCGGCTGTAATAAAGTGCTTAATGTGTGGGCTGGGCTGGTGTCAGACTTTTGATTGTGTCAGCGGATGCACACGGATGATGATCCAATTATATGGCAGCATGGCTTGCCATACATCACCAGCCATATGCAGCCATTTGACTGTACGTTGACCGGCCTTGAAAGTGGTAAAAAAAAGTTCTGTTAAGCTTCAGATGGGACTATACTGCTAGGCAGCATTCCATCAAAGCCCAAATGGACGTTCATTCAGCTGCTGCACTCATTGGACGTGCGCAATCGATGACTCAAACAGGTGAGATCGTAAAATATCTAACATGTCAGAGCAGGGTCCTTGTCTGAATAATGCTGAATGCAGCAGAAGCAGGGATTTAATACACTTTGACGGCCATGAAAGGACAAACACCCCCTCAGCTCCGATCTTCCGCCCCCTTAGCAATGCACGTCTGCCAACCGTTAACAACTATGTAAGCAGTCAGAGCTTAATTAAAATGTCAGTAGGGGTGAGGGTTTCAGGTTCGGACCTGTAGTTACTGTTAATTTGTCGGGTTGGGTGGGGTTCGGAAATGGTGGCTATACGGGCTGGGGCCAGGTTGAGTCAGATGTTTTGGGCCCGAATGCAACTCTAATGTGGTGTGGTGAGTTGTTGTAGGTAACCAGGAAAACTCGGAGTGGACTTTTAGTAGTTTGAGTACTTTCTTATCAACCAAGTGGAATGGATTTGTTCATGTAGCAATAGAAACAGAGCTGGGTGAACTAATATTTCTTGGTAAATGTGTGTGTGTGTGTGTGTGGGGGGGGGGGGGGGGGGTTTACAAATAAATATTGTTTTAAATGTGAGGGGGACACTTCCCCTTCTAAACATTGTTTAAAAGGTTTTGTTTTAGCAACTGAAATAAAATGACTACAAAAAATTTTAAACTGAAAATGTTTTCTCAGAATTGGCACCAGTGTTAACAGCATAACACTGATTACACTCTTTTCAGCCAGATTTCAGTGTCATCAGCAGCTTTCAGAAAAAAAACCCATTCAGCAATAACACTATATTTTCACAGGAAATATAATTTCTGTAGTTACAATTTGGATGGAATCTAACTCAAGCTGTCTGCTAAAGCTAATCAACATTGGCCAACACAAAGATGGCTACAGCTCTGTCAGTTTTACAGATACTGAGTTAAATAGGATGTTAGAGTAACTGAGAGGAAGTTAATTAACACATTGCCAGTTTATTTTATCAAATGGCCTAACCCCGAATAAGAAGGGGTTAATGACTAACTCTCAGAGTATCCAAAAAAAGTAAAATCTGGTCCTCTGGACATTCAAAAAAACAAAACAAAACAAAACAACAAAAAATGTAGAAACGTTTCGTCTTTCATCCGAAAGACTTCCTCAGTCTGAGGTGCTGTATCAGCTCAGTCTCAAATAGCACCTTCTCAGAGTGGATCAACCAGTTTTGCTGCTGACAACCAAAACCAGCTGATCACATGATCAAGAAGGACCATCAGCCTAACAATGGATCATTAGCACACTGAAGGCTGTTTACTATTCACAGTACTAACAAAGTACCTCCTAAATTTTAGGCCTGACTAAATAGCAGAGTTTTAAAATGATAAGTTTATGATTAACTAGAGACTACAAGTCTGTTGTCCATTTTAAGGCAATCTATAATGTTAAAACCATATTATACATGTTTATTTCTAGTGGCAGCATTTATGTGTTTATTAAGTCCAAACAGTATTATTTTTTAATCAATGAAAAAACTACAGAATAACAAAACATAAAATCAAAGTTGTAAAATATACTTTGTTTTCATTGACTCACAATACTTTCAATTAATGGACAAAATTTACAGAAGAATAAAATATGAGTCAGCATTCAAATCAGTAAAGATCTTTGAGTTAGACTGGTGCAAAATATTAAAATGTCTCCTTCACTCTGTTTTTTTGGTTGCTATGACCAAAAACTGAGATTCTGTGAGTAAATTAAACTCTGTCTGTTTTTGATGTCTGTCCTGCTGAATTCATCCTGTGACAGCAGACAATATAGATTTGTGCCAAACTGATGAGGAAGTCAGACTGGCGCCGTGACTTCACGTTTCAAATGAGATTATAGCAGCAGGCTTTTGTCACAGAAGATATTTTGACTGGTTAGTAGAAAAAAAACAACAGAATCAGGTTGAACTAATCATGTTAACAATGGCTCTGTTAAAGCAACTAATGCACAGCAATGCAGCAGGTAATGTTATTAGTCACGCCTGTGTTTGACATTTCAATACTCCTGAAAAAAATCTCTTTCTGTTCTGATCTCTGATATTAAAGTAGATAAAAAATGTGTTACAGCTTAGCAGAGACAGTATCCATATGCAAGTGCTTGAAATGTTTACCGAGCACACAGAAATACCACTCTAACCAGATTAAGATGAACAGTAATAGACACGTTACACTGCAGAGCTGGCACTTTGTGTCGCTGTCCAAACTAATAATTCCATAAAGACACAATAGCTGACAGTTAAATGTCATGCTGCATCCTCTGCTGAGGAGGATAGAAAGCATCTGTCCTTTACTGGTCCTAGAATATTTATGAAACTGCATTATCAGTTCGTTTCGTCTGCTTTCATTAGAGACAATGTGTGCTTTTGGTTGTTTCTGTCACTTACTGGTTGAATTACTGACTCCTGCTTTCATATAATCTGCAAAAGATCAACATTAATCAGAAGGGATTTTTTAAAACCTTCAACAGAGTTACTGGGGACTTTTTCCAGTTTTTTTTTTTGTGATTAATTTTGAAATATGTAGACGTAGTAAATCATACAAAAGCCACTAGGTTTAACTAAGTAAACACAAAACATCATGACTAGAACTTTTCAGCTGTTCCCTCTTCAGGGGTCAGAACAGTGAGTCATCCTCCTCCATTTCTTTCTGTCCTCTGCATCCTCCATCCTCCAAACACTACAATTACCTCCAGGTCTCCCTGACAACATCCAAAAATTTCCTTTATGGCCTTCCTCTTGTTTTTTTTTTTACCTATCAGCTGTATTTTACTATCCTTCTGACAATATATGCCAATGTCTGCCATGACCCTCAGGTCATGTGATCAGCTTCTCCTGAGTGTGCTGAAGACAAAGGAGCTCGGAGGAGACCAAGCTTTTTCTGTGGCAGCTCCTAAATTATGGAACAATCTTCTCTTGAAGATCGTCCTTTTCCCTGTCTGTTTTCAAATCTCTTCTCAAAAACCCATCTCTTCTCCCTGGTCTTTGACACCCTCTGTAATGTTTATTTTTTATAATTTTAATCATGCTTTATTATCCGATTGTATGATTGTTTTATTATGTGTACAGCATTACGTGTACATGTGTTTAAAGTGCTCTATAAATAAAGCTGGTATGATATAGTACATCCACTGTCCCTCCTTTGGACGTGTTGGACCATCTCAGTCTGACCTCTGATTTCATCTCCCAGTTGTTCAACCTGCTCTCTGTTATCAGGGAGAGACTCAAAGTAGAGCGGCTGCTCTTCCACACAGAGAGGAGCCAGTCGTGGTGGTTCAGCCATCCGATAAGAACCTGAACCACTTCGGCCTTGGTTGTCCTCTGGATGTTTCTGTGAGTAGCAAGTTGGCCGCCTGGTCTAAAACATTTGATCGTTGTACATGATGATTGATTGTTTTGGATGGGTGTGTTTTGCATATATTAAAAGCCTACTTCTAAGATTCCAACAAGAGGTTGGCTTGAAACACAGCAATGAAGGCTACCTATGGGACAGATCTGGTTGGCAGGCCGTAGACTGATGAAGTCCTCTGGATGGGGGTCGAAACATTTCTCACTTAAAGAAACTGGTCCAGATGACATGATTTAACCTTTTTGTTGTTATCTGCCTGGATGAATGAGCTTACAAACCTTTCTTTGTAACAACAATTAAATTCTTCTCAGCCTCTGCATAAAACTTGTGTTGAATCAAACAGAAAAGTGACTTATTTGCTGATTAAGGACTTGGATGAGTAAAACACAAATCCTGGTTTTACAAAACTGATCTACGATATTTTAATTCCATCACCCTGAGCTGACTCATTAATAGATGCTTATGAGTGACTGATGTGAAATTAAAAGCCACAGAGAAGTGTATGTGTTTGTATGTGTGCGTTCTTCTGTAAATAAAGCTTGGCACAAGGCGGTACAAGGGCTTTTCAGCTAAATTGTCCTGGAGGCCACAGTTACTAGAGACCAAAAGCTCAAGGGCTGGACATCCGACAGTTATTGTCATTACGTCAATTTAATTAGTGATTTTGAACCTAGTTTATTTTCAATTCAATTCAATTCAGTTTATTCATATAGTGCCATATCACAACAAAGTTGTCTCAGGGCACTTTACAGGAACATTCACAAACATAGAAAAGCCAATTAGTAAAGTTTTCTATCTAAGGAAGCCAGCAGACTTCTCACTGTCTCCCATCCTGAGCAAGCACAATGGCAAAAGTGGAAAGGAAAAACTCAATTTTAAAAGGAAGAAACCTCCAGCAGAACCAGGCTCAGGACAAGCAGTCATCTGCTTTGACCGGTTGGGTTTGAGAGGACAGGAAGGAGAGACAAATGAACATAGAATGGTAGATTCAGATGTACAGTAGGTGCAGGTGTACCTGAAAGACAAAAAACACATGTTAAGGACAGAACAAGTAATTACAAATACAAAACAGGTTGAAAATTTAAATAAAGTTAATGGCAGGTGGACTGAGTTGCCAAATATTAACAAAACAAGTGGTATGTTGATGTCCTCCTTCGCTCAGGGATTTGAATAGTAAATGTTTGTAGATTTTGAGATGAGTGTTAATCTGAACTGGAATTGAACTGGAATGCACATAAACAGAGGGTTTTTTTTTCTTT
>NC_056503.1:7220397-7222924 GCF_014905685.2 Nematolebias whitei
CTGAGGCAAGCTCTGTCTCTTAGTGACAGATCCTGGTGAATAGAGAGAGCAATTTTATTCATTACCAGGCACACTAGTGGACACAAATGATTTTGAGGCAGCTGTGGCTGAATGGTTGAAGCAGTTGTCCTCCAATGGGAGAGTTGGAGGTTTGATTCCACCAGCAGTCACATGTTGAAGTGTCACTTGGCAAGATACTGAACCCCTCATTGCCTCTGATGTGTGTTCAGTTGGTGTAAGAATGTAATCTAAAGCACTGATTAGTCTCTTCAGAATTATTTAAACCAGCCACTAGGGAGCACGAACCAGTGTATCTCTTGTGCCGGTCCCAAGCCCGGGTAAATGGTGAGGGTTGTGTCAGGAATGGCATCTGATGTAAAACACTTTTACCAAAACAATAATGCGAGTTCATCAAAGCGAAACCATACCGGATCGTTTGAGGCCTGGATTAACAACGACTGCCTCCAGTGCTGTTGACAAACAGGGTGCCGGCAGAAATTGTGCTACTGTTAGTTGAAGACCACAAGGAGGGAAAAGTGTCAGGAGACAGAGGGAGAAGAGGAAAGTGAAGAATGTAGGACTGAGGGTTGCAACTCTAAATGTGGGGACAATGACAGGCAAAGGTAGCGAGCTGGCTGACATGATGCAGAGAAGGAAGGTAGATGTTTTATGTGTCCAAGAGACCAAACGGAAGGGCAGCAAGGCTCGCAGCATTGGAGCAGGGTTTAAACTGTTTTACCATGGTGTGGATAGAAAGATAAATCATCACATCCACAGGTTGGATGTGATGAGGAGGAGAAAGATACATTTTGGAAAGATCTGGATGAAGTGAAAGAGAGTATTCCCAGGGAGGAGAGAGTGGTGATCGGAGCAGACCTGAATAGACATGTTGGTGAAGGAAACAGAGGGTATGAGGAAGTGATGGGTAGGTTTGGTGTCAAGGAAAGAAACCAGGAAGGACAGATGGTGGTGGATTTTGCCAAGATAATGGAAATGGCTATAGTCAATACCTAGTTCCAAAAGAGGGAGGAACATAAATTGACCTATAAGAGTGGAGGAAGGAGTACGCAGGTTGACTACATTCTGTGTAGAAGAGGAAACCTGAGGGAGATTGGAGACTGTAAAATTGTGGCAGGGCATGGCCAGACAGCATCAGATGGTTTTGTGTAGAATGACTGTTGTTGTGAAGAAGAGAAAAAGAGTAAAATCAGAGAAGAAGACCAAATGGTGGAAGATGAAGAAGGAAGAATGTTGTGAGTAATTCAGAGAGGAGCTGTTAAATGCTCTGGGTAGTAAGAAAGAGCTTCCAAATGACTGGCTACTAAAGCAACAGTCATTAGAGAGACAGGTAGGAAGGTACTTGGTGTGTCATCTGGACAGAGAATGGATGATAAGGAAACCTGCTGGTGGAATAGTGAAGTGCAGGATGCCATTCAAAGAAAGAGATTAGCCAAGAAGAAATATGACAGTGAGAGGACTGAAGAGAAGAGACAGGAATATAAGGAGATGGGATGTAGAGCAAAGAGGGAAGTAGCAAAGGCAAAGCAGAGGACGTACGATGAGTTGTATGGGAGACTGGACACTAAAGAGGGTGAGAAGGACTTGTACCGATTGGCAAGACAGAGGGATCAGTCTGGAAAGGATGTGCAGCAGGTTAGGCTTATTAAAGATAGGAATGGTAATGTTCTAACAAGTGAGGAGAGTGTAACGGGAAGATGGAAGGAGTACTTTGAGGAGCTAATGAATGAAGCGAATGAAAGAGAAAGAAGACTAGAGGTCATAGAAACTGTGGACCAGGAAGTGGGAAAGATTAGTGAGGGTGAAGTCCGGAAAGCTCTGAAAAGAATGAAGAAGGGGAAGGCAGTAGGACTTGATGACATACTGTTGGAGGTTTGGAAATGTCTTGGAGAGATGGCAGTGAGGTTTTTGACTCAAATATTCAATGGCATATTTAAGGGTGAGAAAATGCCTCAGGAATGGAGAAGAATTGTGCTGGTGCCCATTTTTAAGAACAAGGGTGATGTACAGAGTTGTAGCAACTACAGGGGAATTAAGTTGATGAGCCACACAATGAAGATCTGGGAGATAGTTGTAGAAGCAAGACTTAGACGAGTGGTGACTATCTGTGAGTAGCAGTATGGTTTCATGCCAAGAAAGAGCACCGCAGATGCCATCTTTGCTTTGAGAATACTGATGGAGAAGTACAGAGAGGGTCAGAAAGAACTCCATTGTGTCTTTGTGGATTTAGAAAAAGCATATGACAGAGTGCCGAGGGAGGAGGTGTTGTATTGCATGAGGAAATCTGGAGTGGCAGAAAAGTATGTTAGTCTGGTACAGGGCATGTATGAGGACAGCAGGACAGTGGTGAGATGTGCTGTAGGAGTGACAGATAGCTTCAAGGTGGAGGTGGGAGTGCATCAAGGATCGGCTCTGAGCCCCTTCTTGTTTGCTCTGGTGATGGACCGACTAACAGATGAGTTCAGGCAAGAATACCCATGGACGATGATGTTTGCAGATGACATTGTGA
>NC_056503.1:7223024-7231109 GCF_014905685.2 Nematolebias whitei
CCACATCTGCCTCTGACCTTCTGGAGGAACACTTCAAAATAAAAAACAGTCTGTCTCTCACACAAACACCTTCACACACTCACAAATGTTTCAATTCAAATGCAATGATACTAGATTTCCTTTAGATTGCACTCATTTTGATAAAGCAAACCACAGTTGGAGCAATAAAGATGAGTTTAGGGTGAGAAGTGCAGGGATTTCCTAGATCTGAAAAAAAAATGCAGATGGAGTGAAGTAGGCAGAAAATGGAGAATAAGGATGTGCTTTGGGGATGTATCCATTTATGTAGCTCCTGAGAGGAGTGGGGAACACAGCCTTCTTTCGCCTTGACATCGATCCAACCATTCTGGTGCAAAGATCAGAGAGAAAAGTGAAGGCCACATCATCAAGGATGCATGGCCTTGAAGACTCCTAACCGAGTTTGGTCAGTTATGACCAGAGGAGGATGAGTCTGGAGGTGGACCGAGGATCATTCAGGGACAGTTGATGTCTGCACTGTCAAATGGCCGATGGTCTGAGGACATACAGGCGGGTTTTTGTATATGTGTATGCTGCCAAGTTTATAATAGTAGTTGTAAAATGAATATTATAGCTATGATTCTTCAGTTATGATGACATTATTACTCACAGAAAATAAATTACTGTCATGGATACAAGTGCAGTGCTAGGGAAAACATTGCACTATCTGTGTTTCACATCATGAAACCATAGCTGGGTTTGCATGCAGATAGGAAATGGTGAATGGAAATGATAAAAAAACACTAACACACAAAACTATTTATACACATTTGTTGTGCTCTTCAGTTTATTTGAATGCACTTACATTCTGTTCTGTTCCTGTTTGTATGTGTTACTAGATAACATGTATAGGGCTGAGTAGACTGTTGAATTAAAAATGCAAAATAAAAATGAGGCATAACTGTGTTGTGTAGTGGCATCTTAATGCGCACTGTATTCAAGTATGTGAGTTTAACTGTAAACACTTTTTGTCCCTTGTCATGGAGTGAAAAGGGGCAATTTAAAATACTCTCAGTCCATCTGTGTTGAGAGCATAGTTTGAAAAACAAGTGCGGTACCAACTTTCATTCTGGTGTGTGGCTGTATCTAAGCATAAGAAAGTTTCCTTTCGAAAACTAGGTTGCCAAATCAAAATCCAAGATGGATTCTACCATATGCAGTATGTTTATATGTTAATCTTGTGAGATGGAGAATTTGAAAAATAAGCAGTGTTGACTTCCATTTTGTGACATTGTGAGTGTGTACATATACGTGTGTGTGTATATATATATATATATATATATATATATATATATATATATATATATTTATATTTATATGTGTGTGTGTGTGTGAACTGCCCATCTAATCATTTGAGGAAACTATGTTTTCTAGTTTTTATATTGTATAAAATTATAGTTTCCTCATATGATTTATGCGTAATTGGACATTTACAATTAGTAATTTCATGATGTATTTACGTATTTAATTTAGTCACATTTAACCCTCCATAGCGGTGGCCATCGGGGTGAGGGCCACTGGCCGATAATCATTCAGACCAGTCACTTTAGAGCTTGTTGGGACTGGGATGATGGTGGCAGTCTTTGGGCAGGTGGGAACTGTCTCCAGGGTAAGTGAGGTGTTAAAGATGTCTGCCAGCACCTCGCAGAGCTGATCGGCACAGTCTTTCAACACTTTTCCAGGGATGTTTCTGGGCAGTGAACAGTGAAACACAAAGAAACTCCCACGTCCTCAAGTTTGCACTAAACAACTCCTCAGAGAACTTTACTGGTAGACGCATAAACACAATCTGGTCTATTCAGTTTTGTTATCATGCACCGTCAGGCATGTGACAAAATCTCATTATAACCTTTCAGATTTCCAGAAAGTCATTGGAAGGTCATAGGAAACATTGTAGGTCCATTTCAACATGGAGTTTCTAACTGCAGGGTTGTCGTAACTTTTGTTTGTTATTTACGTAAATGTCGTGAAGTAGCAGGTATTGAACGTGTTGCAACAAACACTGCCATGACATTTCAAACTTCTTTTTTTGGATGCTCATTAAGAAAACGCCTGCAAAATCACACCAACGTCAAGGCCACATTTTACATATTCTGCTTTTCCTTATATCATGAGTGTATGTTGGCTTTTTGTACATGTTTGTACATAATAGAATACAGGAGCCTCCCTGGTGAGGTGTTCCGGACACGTCCCAGCAGGAGGAGACCCAGAGGAAGACCCAGGACACGCTGGAGGGACTATGTTTCTCGGCTGGCCTGGGAACGCCTCGGGATTCCCCCGGAGGAGCTGGCCCAAGTGACTGGGGTGGGGGAAGTCTGGGCCTCCCTACTTAAGCTGCTACCCCGGCGACCCGACCCCGGATAAGCGGAAGAAAATGGATAAGATGGATGGCGAATATAGAAAGTATGTTTTTTTTAGAGATAACTGAAAAAAGGTCAATTTCAGATTTTGAATTAACCTGTACTTAGAACATTATTTTTACAATGTTTGCATACAGAATATTAAGTTATTACAATATTGGATTTTTTTTTTTAAATTATGGTTTTTGTGGAATAGGTTAAAAAATGTGAAAAATTCAGAAATTTATACTCTGAGTGCTAACTAACCGAGCAAGGTTTGTTTTAAAATGTTGCCAATAACTTCTAGAATTAACCTAATTCAAGATGGCCACTACAGCTAAGCAACTTTAGAAAGCATAAGACCACTGCATGCGGCAGATTATGTGCCTATCGACAACCTACTACGTATAGCAATGGCCCAGACAAGCAAACACCTTGTATAAAATGTGACCTTAATTTGTGACCTTGTCCTTAGAGTTGGGGGGATGAAAAGCATATAGTTATGACATGGAGAAGTAAAGACCATGTATAACATTTTACCTTGATTTGTGACCTTGACTTTGGAGCTGGGGTAATGAAAGTGTATGCAATACTCTGGCTAGCGATGATACATATGTGTATCAAGTTTCCTTAAATTATCTTCAGGGGATCAGAAGTTATGGGCGGGTCAAGAGAAAGTTTACAAACGTACGTACAGACAGATACTATATCATGATACATTGGCCTTTCAGTGGGAGTATAAACAGCTCTACAAATGTCTTAAATGTGATGTGGCAGCAGATGAAAGTCATTCACAACACATACTTTGAGCACCAAAACAGCTCACTAGATCTTACAATACAGCATGAGATTGTGCATATTGTCATTTACGTGGTTGGACAAAAATGGCTATAAATTTTCTCCCTCTCATCATAAAATAATCTAAAACTCTGACATGTAAGACATGGGGTAATATGCCATCCTTCAAGAAATGCTAAGCTTTCTATCATAGTAAACTTGAGTGAAATTTTTGGGAAAAAAATCCGCACCTTTTGATATCAGATAGGAGCTTTTTCCAACGGTGGATGATGTGTCTTGTAGCTATGTGTGAATATCAGTGTGATGATGTGGAAATGTACTTTTGGGGATGTTCAGCACAAGGCCACTCCTGCATGTCAACATACATCAAAAGCTCTCTGACTTGTGATGCAAAAGGAAAAGCATTCAATGATTTATTCTTCATCTTGCCTCCTTCTCTTGGCAGCCACCACACTCCTCCTTTTTGTCTGTCTTCTGTCTGTCCACCGTCTTTTCTCACTTTGAGCATTCAAAAGCTGCTCTCAGAGGAAGTGATGCAGTCCATCTGGGGTGGTCGTTAACATGTTCAGCGGAGAGGAAGCATTTGGCAAGGGACACATGAAAACATCTTATACACTGAATCATCAAGACACAGCACAGCCCAGGGGTACTTTATAATGGGGGAAATTATTTTGAGGGAAAATATATGGAAAGAGAACAAAGCTGTAGTAACTGTTACCAAGACAATCACAAGACAACTCTATTTTTTTTTGGTTTGTTTTACCAAGCTGGGTTGGACTTGTTCAGAGGGAAAATCAAATAATTTGTGAAGTTGAAGTTCTCTAATATCTTTGTTTGTGAAAAGAACTGGCTTAGATAGTTACTGGTCTCTCTTTTTCTACCAGTTTGATTAATTTAAATTAGATGCACTGATCTAATTTTGTGCTTCATGAAACTGTATCACACTTGTAACACTGTCCTGCTGCAGTGTATAAAATCAAGTGGCAAACTATGAGCATTTGACACTGGCAAGCAGAGAGGCACACATAATGAGATTAATCTGAATATTTCCAGTCAGCCACTCCCTGAAAACCAAAGTATGATGAGGTCATACAACTTTAAGCTTCATTTAATTGACACATAGATTTGTGCTTTTCGAAGAGAGTATGCCTAAATAATGAGCTCAGCAGTGTGCCACGCTGAGTGCTGGCATCTGTCATCATAAAGCCAATGCTTTTCAGCAATAAAAAAACATGGTGTGACACTGATTACAGAGGTGATCCAATGCAAATGATGCAGCTTTAAAGGAATGATTTCTTTTTAGTTCTTGCAATTACTGTATATTGAGAAGACTGACTAAACCAGCCACAAAGGAGCATGAGTCAATTCATATCTCATATGGGTTCCAAGCTCTGGTACATATGGTCAGAGTTGCATCAGGAAGTGGAAACATTTTGCCATTTATTTTGCCAAAGCAATCAAGAAATTTTGTGCCAAACTCATTATATAGGATAGGTCAACACCTAGGTTAATGACAACTGCCACTGTTGTTGACAAACAAGGTGCTGGCAGAAACTGTGCTACTGTTACTTACAAACCATGATGCAGATAAGGAAGGTAGATGTATGATGTGTGCAAGGTACTTTGTGGCAGGGTTTAAGCTGTTTAATCATGATATGGATAGGAAGAAAATAGAAATAAGGGTGGTTTGAAAACAATGTATCAAATGTGAAAAGAGTGTCAGATAATGTGAAGTGTCTGAAAGGAGAAGTAGAAGGTCTGATATTGAATGTTGTCAGTGGTTATGCTGCACAGGTTGGATGTGAGGCAGAGGAGAAAATGACATTTTGGAAGGATCTGGATGAAGTGATAGAGAATATTCCAAGGGAGGAGAGCATGGTGATCAGAACAGACTTGAATGGACATGTTTGTGAAGGAAACATAGGAGATGAGGAAGTGATGAGTAAGCTTGGCGTTAAGAAAAGAAACCCATAAATACATATGGTGGTGGATTATGCCAAGAGGATGGAAATGACTTTGGTCAACACCTATTTCCAAAAGAAGGAGGAACACAGGGTGACCTATGATACTAGAAGAAGAAATATGCAGGTAAATTACAATCTGTGGAGAAAGGGGAACCTGAGGGAGATTGGTGGCATTAAGCTTATGGCAGGGGACAGTGTGACCAAACAGCATCAAATGTTGGTGTGTAGTATGAATGTTGTGGTGAAGAAGTCAAATCACTAAAAGCAGAGAAGAAGACTGGTTGGTGGAAGTTGAGGAAGGAAGAATGTTGTGAGGAGTTCAAAAATGAGCTGTTAACAGCTTTGGGTGCTAATACAGAGTTTCCAGATGACTGGCAGCAAAAGTAAATAGACACAGAGGTAGAAAGGTGCTTGGTCTGTCACCTGGGCAGATAAGAAACAGTCAGGAAACCTGGACACCTCTTCCTTGTCACATAGCATAGTGCAGGAAGTCATCCAGAGGAAGAGGTTAGCCAAGAGAAAAAAAATGGGACAGTGAGAGGACTGAAGAGGTATAGAGGGGACTATAAAGAAAATGCAGTGTAGGACAAAGACAGGGCAGAGGATGAAAAGGCAAAACAGATAATGTATGGTGAGTAGTACAAGAGAATGGACACTAATGAAAGAGAGAAAGACTGAACCTGAAGCCCAACATTTTTCAGTCAGATCATCTGGACAGTTTCTTTTTTTTTGTGTGTGCTGAAACGTTTCGCCTTGGATCCAGAAGGCTTCATCAATCAAGGAAACACACAACACAAAACTGATTCTTCCTCCAACAGCTTACTCCAAAGTGGAACAAACCAGTTATGTTGGTGCTAAGATGGTCTCTGTGGCACGCCCCCTCCTCCATTGCGGCCCTCTTCCTTGTTGATAGCCATGTAAAACTGGTTGCAAACAACAAAGTCCATGCTCAATAATCCAGGTATACAATCCAACATGTTGGATGCTGGATTGTATACCTAGATTATTGAGCATGGACTTTGTTGTACTGAACCTGAAAGTTCTGAAACCGAGTGGTGCACTGTAATTGCACCGCAATAGTCCCTCGCTACTTTGTAATTCAACTTTTGCTGGCTCTATTGTAGTTTTTCAAAGTAAGATTGAACACGAGAAAAAAGATTGTACAGGACACATGATTGTCAACTTTAATATTAGTCACATGATTTGGACAGTACTAGATAGAATACTGTACAGTAAAAAGTTAACAAAAAAATAAAATACTTGGGACAGGCACCGCCATTTTGTAATTTTCTCTCAACAAGGCTACATTGTATTCCAGCTCATAATGACCACATTTCCCAGAAGCCAATAGCGCCCTGCCTAGAAGCCCTATTACCTTATACTGAAATATTAGAGGGAAATTTTGATCTGGTCAGAAAAATTTGGTGCTTATTACAGTGACAGTGGATGCAGAGAGTCGCATGGAACCCACCGAACTGGACCAGAACTGGAGCAGAACCAGACCTACAGACCGATTGGTGAATCTTGAGAGCTGTTAGCCTGCCATGAGGACTTCCGAGTGGGACATGCACCACCGAAGGTCTGGCGCTCCATCCAGAGCTCACCTGGTCTTTTTTCATGTCATGGACTACTCAGTCAAACCACCGGTCCTGTGCCAGCCATCCATAGGTCTCGCTTCCCCCACATAATGCACTTTGGTGCTCAAGGGCTGCACAAAACCGTAGCAGAAGCAGACCTCCAGACCCATCGGTGAATCTTAAGAGCTGGTAGCTGGCCCACGAGGATTTCCGAATAGGCCACATGCCAGTGAAGGTCCAGCGCTCCATCTGGAGCTCACCAGGACTTTTTTCATCTCTCAGACCACTCAATCAGACCACCGGTCCCACGCCAGCCACCCGTAGATCTTGCCTCCCCCACAAAATGCACTTTGGTGCTCAAGGGCTGCACAGAACTGAAGCAGAACCAGACCTCCAGACCCATTGGTGAATCTTGAGAGCTGTTATTTGGCCCACGAGGACTTCAGAAAGGGATGCATGCCACCGAATGTCTGGCGCTCCATCGGGAGTTCACCAGGACTTTTTTTTAATCTCTCGGACCACTCTATCAGACCACCACTCCCATGCTGGCTACCTGAAGGTCTGCTTCCCAATGCGCTTCAGCGCTCAAGGGCTGCACAGAACCGAAGCAGAACCAGACCTCCAGACCCATTGGTGAATCTTGAGAGCTGGTAGCCAACCCACAAGGACTTCTGAGTGGGATGTGCACTGCCTAAGGTCCGGCGCTACATCTGGAGCCCACCAGGACTTTTTTATTCTCTTTCAACTGGCCCACAAGGACCTCTGAGTGGGGACATGCTGGTAAGTAAAATTTAGTAGTTATATATAAGTATGTTGTTAAAATTGGTAGGTTTAAAAGTTTAGAACATTGATTGTGGGCTTCATTGCTGCAGGGTAGGTCTGCAGAAATGGAACCAAGTTGGACCGGAACCGAGTCAGACCAGATCCGAACTGCTGCTGTTCTGTCTAGCTGGTGAGTAAAATTGAGTAACTACATACAGTACTATACATATGTTGTTAAAATGGCATAGGTTTAAGAGTTTAGAACATTGCAAGAGTGTGGGAAGGGTTTCTAAAGCCTTAAAATCTATATAAATACTAAAATAAATATAACATCAATACTTTGCAGATTTTCACTTATTGAGGAGGGTCTGGAACTTAACCCCTGCAATAAACAAGGGACTACTGACTGTACTAGTCATGAGCAGTAAATAATGAGCACCATCATAGCTGGCATTAGTCAGTGGTCCACTAGTCTGCTGATCCACTAACAGCTGAACTAAATTCCATTTAACACATTAGCTTTTCGGGCAGCACGGTGGCGCAACTGGTAGAGCTGCTGCCTCTCAGCGAGCAGGTCCCTGGTTCAAACCCTGGTCCAGGGGCCTTCTGGGTGGAGTTTGCATGTTC
>NC_056503.1:7231209-7232406 GCF_014905685.2 Nematolebias whitei
TGTTGTGCCATTAACTCTAAAATAGTTACTGAATCAAGTGTTTACTTCCATCCATCCGCGGGAGTAGCAGCCTAAGTAGGGAGGCCCAGACTTCCCTCTCCCCAGACACTTGGACCAGCTCCTCCATGGGAATCCCAAGGCGTTCCAAGTGTTTACTCGTGTAGGTACAACTAGATGTTAAACAACCATTAAAATGCACCAGAATGCAGGAAATGGCATCTACTTTATTCAAAATTTTCTGAGGGAGGACCCCCAGACCCCCCCATCAGTGTGTGTCCCCCCATTATAAATGCTTCTGACACCAGTGGCCAGCACATTACTAAACAAGTACACATATGATGCCGTATGGTGTTCAAAGTGCGTTCAACTTAATTCAGTCTTTATGGGTTTTGTCAATGAGCATTTGGAGTTTTATGAATAAAAATACACTTGATATTAGAATTTTAAGTATATTTACTGTATATTATGGTAATTTATTCTGTATTTTGCCAGATTATGGTGATTCTGGGGTCGTGATGATGGGGCCCTTGAAGTTTGTTGCCCAGGGTACAGCGAAGTGTTAATCTGGCCCTGATGATCGTGTTGATATATTGACAACTTCAATGCAAACTTCATGATAAAATTCCTCAGCTGAAAAACAAAGTAATCAATTAGAGAAGGCTGGCTCCTTGGTTCAATTCTGAGTTACATACTTTAAAACAGGCACCTAGAAAGCAGGAGAGAAAATGGTGCTCTACTAACATGGAAGAATTGTATTCAACTTGGGGAGATAAGAAGCTCGCCGTAAAGTTAGAACTTTGTTATTCTTTATATTGGGGCAGCTGTGGCTGAGTGGTTAAAACAGTCATTCTCCAGTGCAAGAGTTGGGGGTTCGATTCCACCAACAATCACATGCTGAAGTGTCCCTGGGCAAGACACTGAACCCTTCATTACCTCCAATGTGTGTACCATTGGTGTACAAATGTGATACAAAGCACTGATTAGTCGTTGTACAGAGAGTGCTGTATGAATGGGTAAATGAGGGCACAGATTGGAGTGTTAAGTGCTTTGAATATCTTGATAAGATAGAAAGGTGCTATATAAGTACAGTCCATTTATCATTTACCATTATTCATCTTAAATAGATGAGAATAAAAATAACCCCAGGTTTCTGTTCCGTACTATAGCTAGCCTAATGACAAGTCCCATCTCTGTTGA
>NC_056503.1:7232506-7233594 GCF_014905685.2 Nematolebias whitei
TCTTGCCAGTAACTTAACAGATGTTTAAAGCCACTTAGAGAGGTCAAAGTCGAGAGCTTCCGATCTTTTTGCAAGATATTCCAGGAAACAGGAGCGGAGTAGGAGAAGGCCCTTTTGCCTAGTTCTGTCTGCACTGAGGGAACACTGCAGGTAATTAAGTCCTCAGAGCACACGTTGTAGCTGCACTCGCGTAACATGTAGGAGGAAATATACTTCACTGCATGTTTTGGATATTTCCCTGCTTTAATAAGTAGTAAATGGATGGTAAATGGACTGTACTTATCTAGTGCCTTTCTATCTGATCAAGATACTCAAAGCTCTTTGCACAATCTGTGTCCTCATTTACCCAATCATGCAGCACTCTACTAGATCTCTACAAAGCTAATTGAACAAATCATTCTAAAGAGACTAATCAGAGCTCTATCACATTCATACACCGATGGGACACACATCGGAGGCAATAGGGGTTCAGTGTCTTGCCCAGTGACACTTCGACATGTGACTGCTGATGGATTCGAACCCCCAACTTTTGCATTGGAAAACGACTGCTCTAACCACTCAGCCACAGCCGCCTAATACACCTGATTCAGATTACTGCAACTCAAAAAAGGCTGTTAATCAGTTATTAATTTGAAATCAGTTATGCTGAAGCAGGGAAACATCCAAAACATGCAGGGCAATGGGCCCTGAGGACTGGAATTGAGAAACACATAGGACACGGACAGGCCCAATTTATTTTAATCTTTTCCTGTTTAAATACTAAATAAATAAATAATTGTGGTTTATAGACAAACAAATCCTTGACTATTTTGAATTCAAAAGTTCATTTGTAATACTGTATGGATCCAGGAGGGGTATTTTCAGCAAGTTCGAACATATATTTGCCATTGGGAATGGAAAGTCATACATGAACTCTATTTGTGGCAATGGTTCCAAGCCAGATGGGGGAAGTGATGTCAGCCCAGTTGCAAACATCAAATGTTCTCCACAGACACATCAGCATCGCTCTGGGTTTTCCCCAAAAAAATCACTTAAGCAAACTCAGGATAGTCAATCTAAACGTAGGAACACACCCCACTCCCTGTAAA
>NC_056503.1:7233694-7234926 GCF_014905685.2 Nematolebias whitei
GGGTTCGAATCCATCAGCAGTCACATGTCGAAGTGTCACTGGGCAAGCCACTGAACCCCTATTGCCTCCGATGTGTGTCCCATCAGTGTATGAATGTGATAGAGCTCTGATTAGTCTCTTTAGAATGATTTGTTCAATTAGCTTTGTAGAGATCTAGTAGAGTGCTGTATGATTGGGTAAATGAGGACACAGATTGTGCAAAGAGCTTTGAGTATCTTGATCAGATAGAAAGGCACTAAATAAGTACAGTCCATTTACCATCCATTTACTACTTATTAAAGCAGGGAAATATCCAAAACATGCAGTGAAGTATATTTCCTCCTACATGTTACGTGAGTGCAGCTACAACGTGTGCTCTGAGGACTTAATTACCTGCAGTGTTCCCTCAGTGCAGACAGAACTAGGCAAAAGGGCCTTCTCCTACTCCGCTCCTGTTTCCTGGAATATCTTGCAAAAAGATCTGAAGCTCTCAACTTTGACCTCTCTAAGTGGCTTCCAACAGTTGCCAAGTTCATGGCAAAAACCAACACAGACATGTTCCTGTTTTTAGTATTTTTTATCACTTTATAATCTAGCTGTTTTTTATGATTCTCTATTGTTTACATTGTTGTCCACGGTTGTCATCACTCTTTGTTAAAAACAGGTCTCTCTTGTAAATGAATCCTCGAGGCTCAATGAGACTAACTTGTATAAATAAAGGTTGAATGAATGAATGAAAACCCATGCATGGAGAGAACATACAAACTCCAATCAGAAAGGTGCCCAGCTGGGATTTTATCCAGTGACCTTCTCATTGAGAGGCATTAGCTCTATCAACTGAGCAACCGTGGTCTTTAAAAATAAAAATAAAAACATTTATTTTATAAACAGTACCCATTATCTTAATGTGAAGAATTGCTGTCCTTTAAATGTGTGGTTATACTTCACAAGGTATAAGACATCAGATTTCATTGATGTTACTGTGAGATGGTCTTTTTTGCAAAGAAAATGCATACTCAGAGAGAAATTACACTGTAGAAACTCTGGTAATCCCTCCCACTGCAGGACACATCACACACAAACAAGATATTACACAATGACAGCACAATTGGGAGAAATTGATATTTATTTTTAGTTGATGGAGGTGATGGAAAATGAAGATCTGGTGTTTCAGCTGTTAACTGAGGAGAAATGCTGCTTTGTAAATTTGTCACAAAGAGACTATGACCATTTCCATCAAACGATTCGGTAAT
>NC_056503.1:7235026-7238810 GCF_014905685.2 Nematolebias whitei
CTCACTGTCTCTTGGTAAACACAGCCATGAAGAACCTCCTGTGTCTCTGTGGTCTCCTCTGTGCACATGGTCTGTACAATGGTCTATTCTCCTTCCCCAAGTTCTTTGACTGATTATCATTTTTGCTGAAACTTAAGTAATGATAACAAAAAAGGTTAAATCATGTCATCTGATTGAGCCTACAAACCTTTATTATTATTTTTATTTGTAATAATGGTTTTAATTTCTGAAAGCCACAGCCAGCAGATCCTTAGCAGAGTAGGAATGAGGTCAGTTTACTCCAGGCACTTTTTATGAACAAACATACTCAGTAAGTTTGGAGTAATCACACTATACTTGGTGCATAACCTGTAAGAAACTACTTCTGATTGGGGACAAAGCACAAAATGGGGTCTTAGTGAGGGACACAAGTAAAAAAAATTGCAATTTTCTTTATGCATTCACATCAGGAAGACAACTTCAGCATTTGTTATGGAGTATAAACCGGGCTTAAACCTCTGTAAAAGTCCGGGGTCCACAGGGATCATACTTACAGGCAGATCTATAAAAAATTAGAACATCATAACAATTTTAAATATTTTTGGTCAATCATTTCAGAAAGTGAAACACATTTTATTTTACATTTTATTCATTATGCAGACTGAAATATTTTAATTCTTTATTTTTTGTTATTTTGATGATTATGTCTTACAAATAATGAAAACAAAGAAAAACAACTAAATTCAGTGTCTCAGAAAATTAGAACATTCCACAGTCATCTTTTGGTACGTTTGGCAGTGTGGGCAGGTACTCCTGCTGGAAAATGAAATCAGCATCTCCTTAAAGCTCATCAGCAGAAGGAGGCATGAAGTGTGTTAAAATGTTCTGCGTTGACTGTGGACTTCAGAAAACACAGTGGACTAGCAGAGGACAGGGACCCAAACCATCACTGACTGTGGAAACTTCACTCTGGACTTCCAGCATCATGGATTCTGGGCCTCTCCACGCTTCCTCCAGACTCTGGGACCTTGATTTCTAAGTGACATGAACATTTAGTTTCATCTTAAGAGAGGACGTTGGACCACTGAGAGACAGTCCAATTCTTTGTGTCCTCAGCAGGTAAGACACTTCTGACGTCGTCTCTGGTTCAGGAGTGGCTCAAGTTGAAGAATGAGACATTTGTAGCTCATGTCTGGGAGTTAATCAGCTGATTAGTGTGTGACACCAGGAGTTTTTAATACTGAACCTCCTCAAAATATTAAAATTTTCAGACACTGAATTTTAGTTTCATTACATGAACATCCCTACATCACCCTGCAGATGTTGGATGCTGTAGATCACGGTGCGTTAAGATTCATAACTGGCTGTAACTACCGTACCCACCACTGCACCCAGTATTCACTGGTTAACTGGACATCATTAACTTCACGCAGACTCTCTCACTGGTACATTTTCATCTTTAAATCACTTCTTGGTCTGCTGCCTTCATACATCTCCTCCTACATGTCTCTGAGTGAGTGCAGCTACGGCGTGCACTCTCAGGATATCATTACCTGCAGTGTTCCCTCAGTGTGGACTGAACTAGACAAAAGGGCCTTCTCGTACTCTGCTCCTGTTTCCTGGAATATCTTGCAAAAAGACCTGAAGCTCTCAACCTTGACCTCTCTAAAGTGGCTTCAAAACATAAGTTCCTGGCAAAAACCAATGCAGACATGTTCCTGTTTTTAGTTTTCTACATCACTTCGTAATCTAGCTGTTTTTTTTTCTTCTCTTTTTTAATATCATTTTCTTCCATTTACTTTTTCAATTAATAGGCTTTCTTTTATGTCTACTGTTGTCATCATTCTTTGTTAAAAACAGGTCTTTCTTGGAAATGAGTCCTCGAGGTTCAGTGAGACTAACCTGAATAAATAAAGGGTGAATGAAAAACAAACAAACAAAAACCATAATCCTAAAATTACAAGAAATAACAGCTTGAAATATTTCACTGTATGTGTAATGAATTTATGTAATGAATGAGTTTCACTTTCTAAAACGAGTGATAAAAAAAAAATTGACCTTTTCACGATATTCTATTTTTATGAGATGGACCTGTAGATCAATACACTTCTTTTTTTATGAATGTATAATGTTAATAATAAATAAATAATGACAATTCTTCCACTGTCACAAATTGATTGTTTAGAAGTGGAGGTTTTGTCACGTGCTTTTTAAACAGATTTAGTTTCCACGACTATTGCCCTTTAAAGTTTTCATAAACCACTGCTGTACTTGACTTGACTGGCAAGCCAAAACTGAACAGCTGCAATTCATTTAAAAAAAAGGAGAGTTAAGTTTTCCTTGTTTTCAAATGTTAGAGTAGTGGTAAGGAAGACTTGAAAAGAAACGTAAAGCGAGGAGGGAGGCAAGGGAGGAGAAGAAATGATGAGAAACAAAGGAAAAGGGAGCATGAGAACATGAGGGTGGGAAGACGTGAATGTTAAAATGGTGACAGAGGCCAGAAACAGGGAGTGAAGAGACAAATGAAGACAGGGTCACTGAAAATGTTGCTTCAGAGCCTCATTGTGATTTTTCCCCACCATTTATTCAGCGTAGAAAATACATGTCACAGTAAAATGTATGGGTTTTATAAATTGCCTTTTAATCTGTAATCTAAAACAGTGTTAGATGTTTGACCAGAGTTATGTATATATTTGAAGCCCATAGTTCTTTATTATAATACAGTCAATCAGCCTTGTATGTTTTTCCCATGTCCTCCTCCTTTAACATAGGAAGACATTTATGTTGTGTTGAATTTGAACATTGTGATTTCAGAATATTACATTTAAAACTTTTACTCTTTTTTTATATGAATATTCAAAATCAAAGAAAAATATTCTTAGTTTCAGGAGTTCTTCCAAAACTAAGTACAGACAGAAATATCCACACAGAAGTGTGCAACGTTGATCAGCAGCATTGATTTAGCTGTTTCCTGGACATTAAACTACACTACAATAAAATCACAACTTTCAAATGCTTTTTATAAAAGCTCCAAATTTACATAAACACCAGCCTGTTTTCTGGTTTCTGTCTGGACTGTTAGGACAAGGGGTCACCAACAACATTTTTTCAGGGGCCAGAATGTTTCTTAGCTTATTCTGTGAGGATCAGCCTTTAATACTAAGATGAATGATTTAGGCCTAATTAACCTCTAATATATAATTTGTTAAGATAACCTAGCTCTATATTGTATCATAATTTGAATTGTTTTACACCCAGAGTAGACAAACAGACAGTGAGAGAGACAACCATGTTAAAAGGTAAATGATCTTTATTTGCAGTGAGTATTAATAGAAGCTGGAACTCAGGATAATGTGTGGGGAAGCGGATTGGAAAGTATCTTGTAAAACAGATGTTTGATGATCCTTAGTAGCCAAAGTAAATCCTTACTTGTTTGTCTTGGTTGTAAGTGAGTAGGGTGAAGGATTCCAACAGGCAGTGGTGCAGGAGGTGATGAAATGAGTAATGGTTCGAAGGAGAGTGGCAGGACAGAAACTCAAGAACTGATCCAGTTAGAAGATGAGGTGCTAAGGTAAGTGGTTCCAGACTGTACATCTCACAGGAAGGTAACTGAAGAGGTGCTCGAGGAAACAGGACTTCAACAGGTAAGTAACTAAGGACTGGAGAAAACACAAAGGAGTACCGGTTACTAGGTTCTTATCAGAGATAAGGATCACAGAGGGCTGCAGACTTCTTACCTAAAGGTCTCAAATGTTCCAGCAGAGATCTACTGAGCTATAGGTCCTTAAATACAAAAGGCCTCATC
>NC_056503.1:7238910-7240101 GCF_014905685.2 Nematolebias whitei
AGTTGTGTGATCATCTGCAAGGAAATAATCTGTTTGAAGAGTTTCAGTCAGGGTTTAGAGCTCAGCTCACCACAGCATTGAATCTGCACTGGTGAAATTTACCAATGATATTCTTATGGCCTCTGACAATGGACTTGTGTCTAGACTGGTCCTGTTAGACCTCAGGGCTGCATTTGATACAGTTGATCATAATATTCTACTACAGAGACTTGAATATGATGTTGGAATTACAGGAACTGCTCTAAAATGGTTTAAATCATATCTATCTGATAGATTCCAATTTGTAAATTTAAATATTGAAACTTCATCATACACCATAGTTAGTCATGGACATCCTCAAGGTTCAGTGCTTGGACCAATACTCTTTACCTTGTATATCTTCCATTAGGTAATTTATTAAACAGCATGGGGTAAATTTCCATTGTTATGCTGATGATACACAATTATATTTGTCCATTAAACCCAATGAATCCAATCAGCTACTTAGACTACAAGCATGTCTTAAAGACATAAAAACCTGGATGACCCTTAATTTTCTCCTGTTGAACACAGACAAGATTGAGGTTTTAGTTTTTGGACCTGAGCACCACAGGAATTAATTTTTCAGTCTTTCTCCCTCCTTAGATGGCATTCATCTGTCTTCCAGCTCTAATGTTAAAAATCTTGGTGTTATTTTTGATCAGGACATGTCTTTTATCCCCCACATTAAAAACGTTACTAGAACTGCCTTCTTCCACCTGCGTAATATCACTAAAATTAGAAACATCTTATCTAAAAATGATGCAGAAAAACTGGTCCATGCATTTGTCACGTCTAGACTGGACTATTGCAATGGTTTATTATCTGGATGTCAAAATACTTCTTTAAAATGTCTTCAGTTGATCCAAAATGCTGCTGCCAGAGTCTTAACTGGAGTTAGTAGAAGAGATCATATTTCTACAATTTTAACTTCTCTTGACTAGCTTCCTGTCAAGTCCAGAATTTAATTTAAAATCTTACTTCTCACCTACAAAGCTCGCAACAACCTAGCTCCATCTTATATTGGAGATATTGTTGTTCCATATTTTCCCAACAGAACACTTTGCTCTCAGACTGCATGCTATCTTGTGGTCCCTAGATTTTCCTAAATCAAAATGGTAGGAAGATCTTTCAGTTATCAGGCTCCTCTCTTGTGGAACCAACTTCCAGTTT
>NC_056503.1:7240201-7249821 GCF_014905685.2 Nematolebias whitei
ATTCATTCAACCTTTATTTATACAGGCTAGCCTCAATGAGCCACGAGGACTAAATTTACAAGAGAGACCTGTTCCAGACAGAACATACAAAGTACAGACAACAATAACAGTAAACAATAATAATAAACTATAGTAAACCAGAGTATCTTATACCTTCATGCTGCGTTGTTGTCCATGGTTTCTATCCAACATGTAGGATAAGATGCTCTACAGCATATGTGTCAAACTCAAGGCCCGGGGGCCAAATGCGGTCCTTGTTGACATCTTATCTGGCCCCCAAGATGATATTTTAAATGTAAAATACTTTTATCACTTTAATTTTTTTTAGTAATCTTTGATTATGATGTCAAAAGCACAACAGAGAACATCAAATGAGACCAATCAAACTCTTGGTGAGGAACCTGTGACCAAGAAAAGATGCTGGGTATCTGATTTGAGTTAATGTAGATTCTGAAACTGGCCCTTAGTTTGAAAAAGGTTTTGATGTTGGCCACCTTTTGTAAGTGTGTTTGACACCCATGCTCTACAACTACTGCCCTGGTTCTGTTTTTCATAGTAGTGTTACAAGTTAACATACAAACCTTGCACAGTAGCATTTTGGGCTGTTTTCTGTATTTTCATGAGGATGAAAAACTTTTTCCTTTTTTTTCTTCTTTTTTTGTGGAAACAATGTGTTTGTGTGTACTGTACATAGTTTTAGAGACGCACATCCTCATTGTTTCCTTGCTTCTCCTCATGGGTGCCCAGCCAGGATGCCCTGAAGGACAAGGTATCATTTTCAGTGGGAACCCACTGGCCTGTGTCACCCCAAACGTGTGTATTTGACTGTGCGTGTCGTGGTAAAGAGAAGAGGGTGAAACTGTGCTGGTGGTGGTGGTG
Organism: Nematolebias whitei; assembly: GCF_014905685.2. Lineage (NCBI taxonomy): Eukaryota > Metazoa > Chordata > Actinopteri > Cyprinodontiformes > Rivulidae > Nematolebias > Nematolebias whitei. The sequence continues at coordinate 7,241,081 of NC_056503.1, forward strand.
GTGGTGGGGGGGTGGGGGGGCATTAATTACCTGTGTGTTGCTCTGCTGTGGGAGGCGCAAAGGTTGCCTCCGCTGAGAGACTAATTATTAGGAAAAGAGCTTTTTAATTTACCGCTGTCTGCTGTCATTCCAGCGAGGAAGAGAACCATGTCATTCAGCACCACGACGTGTGTGTGTGAGTGTGTGTTTCAGAGCAAGCGTTAACAGGACTGCACAGGTGGCCCTCTGTGTGACCCAAGACCTCAGAGGACATGCACAGTTTATCTGGACCTTTATTGTTTCCCACAGTAAGCGCCCTGTCAATCACCCGAGGTGGAGAGGAGGTGGATTGAGTAACAGAGGCCTGCTGTCAGGGCAGACCATGTTCTATTTAGAAGGAAGGAAGTGGTAGAAAGACAAATATTGACCTTGTGTCCAATTTGTTCACTCTGTATGTACAAAGGAAGAATTTGAGGAACAGACTGACATAAAATTTTGAGTTATTAATGTCTTAATAAATTCATATTTGCATTTTTTGTTTGATGTTTGACAAGTTTCATGTTGTGTTGATTTTGCTGCCGGTTTACTTTAAAACTGTAGTGGAAAACCCAACAAAGTTAAGTCAGGTCCTCTGGACCGCTTCTTTTTGTTGAAACGTTTCCCACTATGTGAAGGTGCTATTTATAAGAGTGAGTTTTGTTGTAAATCCTTGGACCGATGAAGTCTTTCAGATGAAAAACGAAACGTTTCAACAAATAGAATCTGTCCAGAGGACCTGACTGAACTTTGTTGGATTTTCCAATCTGGATTATTGAGCATGAACTTTGATGCAGTGGCAAACCCTGAGGGCCTTCAAAGTCTTCAGAGGTTTTTATTTTTTGACTAATTGAAGATTTGTGATGCATTCAATTGAACCTGAAAATTCATATATTCACACAGAAGTTATAGTTGCTCTAAAAAAACAAGTTAAACAATACATGTTTAAAGTAATATTTTTCATTATTACAGTTGTGTTAGGCAGCACAGTGGCACAACTGGTAGAGCTGCTGCTTCTCAGCGAGCAGGTTACCCTGGTTCAAATCCCGGTCCGGGGGCCCTTCTGGGTGGAGTTTGCATGTTCTATCTGTGCGTGTGTGGGTTTACTCCAGGTACTCCAGTTTCCTCCCACAGACCAACAACATGCATGTTAGACTGATTGGTAACTCTAAATTGTCTCTAGGTGTGAGTGAGAGAGTGAATGGTTGTTTGTCTCGTTTGTCTCTATGTGGCCCTGTGATGGACTGGAGACATGTCCAGGGTGTAACCCGCCTCTCGCACAGTGATTGCTGGACATGGGCACCGGCGACCCCCGTGACCCCAAAATGGAAGAAGCGGGTAAAGATAATGGATGGATGGATACAGTTGTGTTTTGGTTCATTGCATGATGACGTTTTACAGTAACAGTATATATGTAAACCAAACCACCTCTATTATTTGAGGAAACTATAATTTTAGATCTTATATTACCTAATGTTATAGGTTCCTCAAATGATTGGGGTGGCCCAAGAATATCCAATGGTGGCCAAGCCCACTACTGGCCACCCCCTGGCACCTGATTGTAGATAAAATAGCTCTCTCCACTCACCAGGATCCATGGAACAAGAAGAAAAAAAAAAAAACTATCCCTATTCTTCTACACAGTGTGTCATATTATCTGCACGGATACCTTGCACCAAAAACCTTACAGTTTATTTGCATTTCCTATTCCATTCCAGTGCAGAAAAACTTTAAATACTCATCTTGAAAATTACAAAAATTTATTCAACTCACTCAGTGATGGAAGACATTGTCTTACTACTTATTTTATTTGGATTTTACACGTTCTTTGTTTCAAGATTCTCAAGACCCATGGAGAATGTGTTACAATGTTCTTTTAGGATTATTGAACAGGTGTAAAATAATCCTGGGAAGCAAAATGAAAAATAAATTTGTAAACATAAAACAGATACATGTGTGGAAGTTCCTGTTTCTGTACTGTCCTGAGGTCACATGATGGGGCCAACCTGCCATACCTGTGAACAATCTCCTTGATAAGATGCCAGGAGCATAAAAGGCAACAGAAGACTTCTCACCGCTGGAGCATTACTTGCCAATGGTAGTTATGCTTCTAGCCAGTTAGTACTCTCTTGAATTGAAATTTACTTACTGTACCTGTGTCTTTTTGATGTTTTCAGCGTTACCTCCTGTGACTTACCTGTTCCTGGACTCCTCCATGAAACCCTGGAAAGCTCCTTGTGGCCCACTCAGCTGTCTTACTCGCCTTCCAACCGCGTGCCCACCAGAGACTATCCACTCTGGACGCCTCCTTGTTTGCACACAAACATGTATTAGAACCTTTCCTCCTCAACAACCCAATCTTCTACCTGTAAGAACCAGACACGCTCTTCATAATCCATCCCTGAAGTATTACTATCTGATCCTTCTTGCTCCTCAGGTTTCCTGATATGGCTTGTTCCTATAGCTCCACTGTAAATAAGTTCACTAAACTTTCCACACAGTCTTGGAGTTGTTCATTATTCAGTCCTTTTCTCTGGTGTATTATGAAATTCTTTATCAAAAGGGCTCGTGAACGGTCGGCACAGATATTCAGACCAGAGGAAAAAAATAAAAGACAGAGGCTGTTACTGCTAGGAGTAATAAGTGTCCTTTATTAACCTGCCACAGAAAACAGCCAAGCAAAAAACATGTACACTCGTACACTCTTAACACACAAATTGATATGAAATAACTTCTCACCGTGACACTGGCCGGGAAGTCGTTTTCGACCCAGGTAAAGAAGAATCACATCAAAATGGCGTATGGCACCAGCGCGTGCTGATCCACACCAGGACTTCCTCAACACATTTCTCTTTCTTTCTCTTAAATTTTCCTCGCAACCGGGACACCTGCTCCACCGCCCCATCAGCTACACTGCTCATTCTCACAAACTGAGCACCGAGCCGTCCATTCAACAAGCAGGCGGTCCTCACATTCTTGTTTACTCCATTGAGCCTGTAATTGCATTTTCTGATTTTATGCTGAAGTCCTGTCACTGATGCCATCTTTTCTGACCTCTATTGCCTGCAAAAGTGGTCAAAACATCACTCGGACTATCTGCTTGCAGAAAAATTGTTCTAATAACTAAGATGGGCTTCTTCACACCTCTTCAAAAACAACAAAAACAACTGGGATGGGACTTCTTCCCATCCCGGTACAACTTTTTCTCCGTTCAGCTCACGCCTCCTCAGGCGTCTGAATCAACTTTTTTCTCTGTTTTAAAACTCTCACACAAAGGCTCGGGCGTCCCCTCCACCTCTTAAACACAAAGCCAGGGTTGGATAACTCTTCCAACCCGGCACAACTATGCAACTCGCATCAACATTTCTCTCAACACTTTTTTTTTTTTTTCCCTTCGTTTGAATATGGTGCAGCCGTTCAGAATTATTTATTTAAATTCTTAACATCCCATCCTCGTCGCCAAAAATGTATTATGAAATTCTTTATCAAAAGGGCTCGTGAACGGTCGGCACAGATATTCAGACCAGAGGAAAAAAATGAAAACACCAGAGGCTGTTACTGCTAGGAGTAATAAGTGTCCTTTATTAACCTGCCACAGAAAACAGCCAAGCAAAAAACATGTACACTCGTACACTCTTAACACACACATTGATATGAAAGAACTTCTCACCGTGACACTGGAAAATGTATTATGAAATTCTTTATCAAAAGGGCTCGTGAAGGGTCGGCACAGATAAATATTCAGTTATCTTAACATGTGAAAATCTTCAAGCAGAAATCATAAACACTACTCAAGTGGAATGCTGCACATACCATGCACTTTCTGTATCTGTGGCTGATACTGCAGCAATTTAAATGCCATCTCTATTTGATTATGCTAAATGAGTTATAGTCATGAAAAAAATGGCCCATTTCATAAGAACCTCTGTACTTCTTCTGGTGCAGAACTATTAAGGTCAACATTGGTTGCAGGGATGATCCAGATCAGGTTTTTTTGCAGTAGTTCAGGTGTTTGTAGCAGCAGTTCAGGTGTTTGTAGCAGCAGTTCAGGTGTTTGTAGCAACAGTCTTAGTAAATTGACAGAATAACCAAAGCCTTAACATTTTTATTTATTTATTTCAAATTAATGCAGATCCTGGAATAACTGCTTTCAGTATTAATAGTCATGAAAAAAGGTCAAAACTGCAGTGCAGTGGCATCCAGCATCAGAGCTCAGGCAAACACACACATTCATGTCATGTTCACTGTGCCACTTCTACTTACCCCCTCCCACCCCGATCTATCGCCAGTCTTTAAGCCTTCACCCTCACAGCAGGAGGGTGAGGAGAGGCTTTTGTAAATTTTTCAATCAGCTTCAGCTCCTTGAGCTTTTTCCCCTCGTTTGAGATATTCTTGGAGGCTGCTCCCAGCTTTACCTTCCTGTAGTCTATCAGATCCTGCTCCGGCTGTCTCACTGCTCTGTCTGCAAATAAGTGAATCCAAGCGCTCACCAACACATCTAACTCTCAATGCACCCCCTGGTCTGCAAAACCAGCATGGGGTCCCAGTTTCCTGACACATGGTGATCGCTCAATTCAAGGGGAAGTAATCCAGTTAGCTTCTGCACATGGACTCCATTTCTGATTTCTTTATCATGACACCCCAAACCGCAGCTCCCTCCCGCTTCCCTCCATCCTGCCTGTTCGAGCTGCAGTATGTCACGATGTTTAAGATGCATCAGGGCTGAAGTGATCAGTGCACGGCTGGTTTAGTCTTTTTAGTCAGGCTTGTGAATAGGTTTGGTTGTTTTCTGCTATAAGCTCCAACATCTGCTGCATAAACCCTGTTACTCTAAATTTGTATAATCTGCTATGATATTTTAACAAAGCATTCTCACTGATGTCTTTCTTTTTCGGTCTCTTTCAGTAATGACATCTCAAACGCACTCTGCTGTCATGGTAAAAAATGAAAAAATAAAAAATAAAGACCAAGCATACTTTGTAGGAATACATACTGAAGGCCACCTTTCATATGAAACATGTCAAGACTAAAGCTTAGCTAATGCCACAAGAACCTTAGCTCATTATCTGTAAATCTTATTTATAGGTATTTTCGTGTTTGCTAAGTTGATTAATTTGGGCAACCATCTTTAATTGGGCTCTCCAAAAGTTAATTAGTTGTAAATGTCCATCCAATGATCGTTTTCTGGAAATTTATTTAAATCTCTCATCATTCATTCCTTTTGTGCGTCACCGGTTTTTATCTGTGTTTATATACGTGATTGTATACGTTTATATATGTGGCCAGATTCTTCAGATTCACTGCAGGAGATCCTTCCTGCCCACAGCTACCAGCATCTGTAACAACTCTTGAATGAAACCAGGATCATGAGCTACGACAACACTTAATTTCCCTTTGGGATCAATAAAGTATTTTTGAATTTGAATTGAATTGAATATACAGTATTGCTTTAGAATAAACTTTTTTTGTTTGTTTTGTTCTGTGTCTTTGCCTGCATTTGGGATCCATTACAGTTAGATTCATTACAGTTAATGCTCAAAGCATGTGATGGGAATGACTCTGTTACTACGGCACCAAATTTTAGATCAATATCTGTAAAACTGTTTGGGTCACAGTCATTTTCATGTTAGGTAAGGTCGCTTAGCTAATGTGGTCATTTTGAATGAGATCAACTCCAAATCATTATCAGTTGTAAACATCCATTCCAGAGAGTTGTAGAGAGATTTTTGCCAATGCCCCCCCCCCCCCCCCACCCACACACACACACACACACACACACAATCGCACACATTTGTCTTTCTATCTTTACATGGACTTAACTTTGACCCATTCATTTTTCATTCATTTCTATAGCTAAACCCTGAACCTTTCCCTAAACCTAACCATTACCAGTACATACTGTAGCTAACCCTAACCCACCAATGGCACTTATTAGGAAGACCGGGCTTTGGGCTCCATAAGGAGCAGTTGGTCCTCACAATGTAGCATTTGTTAGAAAAAAATGAGTCTTGCAAGGTAACAAATATAAAGACACACACTACAAAAAAAACCAGTGCACACAAATGAATTGTTTTTACTTGTTGTTTTTTTATTTATTTGTTACAATCATCTTGTTTCTGTATGTTTCACAGCTTGAGTGAGCTGTAGTTATTTTTCTCTTCTGCACCCTGCTTACTCTTTGATTTTGTTGGATTAGATTCCCTTTAGGTCTCGGTTGGTTTCTTCTTGTTTCAGGCTACAGCTGGATTTAATTTCAAGTCAGCGTATCTACTTTACTTGGCGTATACAGTGCATAACCTTCAAGATTGAATTTGTTCTTTGCCATCTTACCTGAATTTTGTGTCAATCTGTTCATGCCATTTTTTGTTAGTTTGGTCAGTTCTCTTAACTCCAGTTTAGGAAAAATATAACCTTGTTCTGACTTAAATCCTGTAACGCTGTTGTATTGGGATTGAGTCCTTCACTTCTCTGCCAACATTGATCCAAACAAAATGATCTCATTCTTGTGATTCAACAGACATTAGAACCATTTTAGCAGCAGGAACATGAGGTAAATTCTCTAGTTGACTATTGGTTTTAAGCATCGTGGGGAGGAAATCGGGTCCACTCTTCTTTACACAATTGCTACAATTCACTTATGTTTGAGGCCAATATCTTATGCATATCTTTCTAAAGGCCTCACCACATCACTTCAGATCAACATATGGTCTTTGATACAATCTATAGCAGACTTGCAGCTGTTTGACATTTTTCTGCAGCGTGACCAAGTTTGAGCCAACTTTAATCTATCAGACACACGTGTTCATATTTGATTCTACAATGCTCTGGTATCCAGAGGAATTTATTTCAACTCAATAACTGCAGTGTGCTGTGGCTGCTAGTTGCAACAAGGTTTTTTTTTAGCCATTATGCTGCATTTGCTCTCCTCCAAATGGGCTGTTTGATCACACACATCCACTTTGGTTTCAACTGTCCAACGAGCATCGTTCTGCAAGTCTTGTGCTTTGTTCTAGAAGCAAATTCACTTGAACATGTATTGCACTTTCTCATACCTGTGGTGTCTGAAATGTATCTTGATTGTTTCCTACAATTTCATTTTAGTGTAAACTTTAAATTGGTTTAAAATTTTAAATCAAACTCTCAGTTAATTTGAAAGAAAATACATTGAGAGGGAAAAGAACAAAACACCAAAATCACAGAGTTTTATTGCCATTATATTATTTAAACACACAAAGTGATAATTAGATTTATTAAAGCTCTTTCCTACTGAACTACTTGGGGCTTGTGGCATTTTATTATATAAGAAGCATTGAAAGCATTGTCTTTATCTTACTGTTTTGTTTGGGGGGTAAAACAATGCAGTGTAGTGAAGTGTACTTGCTATGACTGGCAAGTATTTTAGAGTAAACCTTAGCTTCATGGAGTAAAACTAACGTTTGATGTCAGAGAAAAAAGCAACAGTAAAATCTCGTTTGAATTGAGGCCGACTGGCCGGCCCCGACCTCTGCAGTGAAACTAACAGGCTAAAGTTGTCAAGCTAAGAGGTCGCGGCTCTCTCTTTCACACACACATGGAATGAGATATACGCACACACACACATATACCCCCCACCCCCACTCACACACACACACATACACACAATCTGAAGATGGACTGCTGTTGCCATGGGAACAACCTGCCAAATCCTGTGAGTAAGATGTATTTAAATGGAAATTTATTTGTGCCCCCACCACCTCCACTGCACAAATCCAGATTCATTTCAGACAACCCCGTAAGCCTCTGCTCACCCTCCTCTCCCTTGTCTTGGTGCATTTGGCCATGCCTGGTCGCACCTCACAGACAGGACAGCCCAGAGGTTTATGAGCAAACTATAGAACTTGCAGGAAAGCTGGTGGGGGGCTGGGATGTGTGTCTGCAGAAATTCCTCAGCACAGAAAAGAAAAGGCAGCAGAGATGTTTGGGGAAAGGCAGAAAGGAAAGGAGGAGGCTTGGTGTTGATTTAATTTGAATTGTCATGGTTCTGCTTGAAACTGAGACCAACTATGTCTAGCATCAATATGGATTTACAAAGTGATACCAGCCATTTGGGGAGCGTGCAGGAAGTGGACGCTGGTGCGAAGGGGGGAAAGAGTTGATGCTCAACTATTCGGTCAAGGATATGATGTGACACAGGCTAAGTGGAAAATTAAAGATGAAGTTTGCCGTCTCAGTTTCTAACTTTTACCCCGGTGTAGCACAGACAGGCTGAGGCTGATGCTGACGAAGAAAAATAAAGAAAGAAACTAGACCAGACGGAAGAAAGCAAGGGAAGAAAATGTTTCCCCTTTAGTATGTTTGTAACTACTATTACAAAAACAGTAACTGCTTAAACTTTAAGAACACTCTGTTGAGCTCATGGTATGCATGAAAATTACTACAATGTAAAATTTATATCACATTTCAGAAGAATAGTCAATAAAAGTCTTGCTTTGTTTGGTTGTATGAGCACTTAGGTAAATATTGTATGTTTTAAAAAGGTAGAAATTATTGTTGCCTGTTGTTCCAGGCAGACTTATCTACACTCAGTGACGTTGTTTGATTGCTTGTTGTTCCACATCATGCACCAAAAAGAGGGAATTGGAAATACTCTCTCTCCATCTGTCCATGAATGCTGAGAGAGCAATAACTTGAAAAATGTGAACCCCCCTTCACACACACACACACACACACACACACACACACACACA
>NC_056503.1:7249921-7251494 GCF_014905685.2 Nematolebias whitei
GTCGCTTCCATCTGCTGCTGCTGAGAATCTCAGCAGGTGACGCTTGTCGCCCACAGCACGCATGCGACAGAGTAACCTCAAAGCTCTTCCTCTTTCGCTTTAACAATTTTTTATTTTTAAACACAGAAGTAATGTTTAATAAATAGGACTTTATTCTTTGCTAACAAGTCCTCATTTCACCCGCGGCCGGGCCACAGTACACATGCAACAAAGAGTATAAACTCAAAGCGAGAGCGACACCTGCCCCCTCTTTCTTCTTTCGCGTTGACAAAATTTTTTAGTTTTATCGATCGTCAAAGCACAATTTTGATGTTTTATTTGTTGTAAAAACAGATGGTTAACAAATGTTAGGACTCTATTCTTTGCTAACTAAATATATTTTATGTCAATAAACAACTTGTCAGGTTCTTCTCTTGTGAGCGCGTTCCCCTGTAACAGAAAATAATTGAGATGTACTGAACTAAGGGATAGTTCAGGAAACCCAAGCCAACCTTAACTAGGATTTATCACAAAAGAAAGTCTTCAGCCTATACTTAAACATAAAGGTGTCAGCCTCACAGACAGAAACTGGAAGTTGGTTCCACAAGAGAGGAGCCTGATAACTGAAAGATCTGCCTCCCATTCTGTTTTTGGAAACTCTAGGAACCACAAGTAAACCTGCAGTCTGAGAGTGAAGTGTTCTGTTAGGAAAATATGGAACAATAAGATCTGTAATATAATATGGAGCTAGGTTGTTGAGAGCTTTGTAAGTTAGAAGTAAGATTTTGAATTATAGTCTGACTTTGACAGGGAGCCAATGGAGAGAAGCTAAAACTGGAGAAATATGGTCTCACCTACCAGCTCTCATTAAAACTCTGGCAGCAGTATTTTGAATAACCTGAAGACTTCTGAAATGATTTTTGGACACCCAGATGATAAACAATTGCAATAGTCTGGTCTAGATGTGATAAATGTGAGGACGAGTTTTTCTGCATCATTTTTAGACAAACTGTTTCTAATCTTAAAGATATTATGAAGGTGGAAGAAAGCAGTCCTTGTAACTTTTTAATGTGGGAGTTAAAAGACATATCCTGATTGAAAATAACACTAAGGTTTTAAGGCCAAATTAATGCCATCCAACGGAAGTGAAAGTCTGCAAAATTTATTCCTAAGATACTAAGATCCGCAAACCTCAAGCTCTGTCTTATCTGAGTTTAAACACAGAAAATTAAAGGTCATCCAGGTTTTTATGTCTTTAAGACATGATTTTAACTTAAGTAACTGATTTGATTCACTGGGTTTCATGGACAAATATAATTGTGTATCATCAGCAGAACAATTAAAATGTATCCCATGCTGTTTAATAACTTTAACTAATGGAAGCGTTTATAAAGTAAAGAGTATTGGGCCAAGCACTGAACCCTGAGGAACTCCATAACTAACTCTGGGGTATGAAGAAGATTCATTATTTACATTTACAAACTGGAATCTATCAAATAAATTTCAATTCAATTCAGTTTATTTACATAGCGCCAAGTCACAACAGATATCATGTCAGGGCACTGAACATAAATATTCATATGTAAAATAAGTT
>NC_056503.1:7251594-7252656 GCF_014905685.2 Nematolebias whitei
TTTTTTTCTCCTAAAGAAACTACACCTGGCTCTGCCACTCTGTGTTCGTTTGTTTCTCCGTCCTGTCCTCTCAAACATCAGCAGCAAATCAGCAAAGCAAAGCAGATGGCCGCTCGTCCTGAGCCTGGTTCTGCTGAAGATTTTTTTTTCCCCAGTTAAAGGAAGTTTTTCCTTTCCACTGTTACCAATGTGCTTGCTCAGGATGGGAGACTGCAATAAAAGATATGTTTGCATGTGCAAAATTATTTGACTGGATTGAAATGTATTTGGATAAAATAATCCAAATATATTATTTACATGGGCACAATCCGTCCATGATGAGCGTTTACATACAGCGGGCTTTTATTCAGAATAGAAGTACTGACATGAGCAGAGTGGTAACCTTTCCTTTAAAACCCACAGAAGAAGAAGTTCTACTTCGATTTTACTTCCGTGATGAACGTAAACAAAGCTGAGCACCCAAAATGGACCCGCGACAGGTTTTAATGATGGTGGAGACGTTCCTGCACTCCCTGACTGAGCTACAGGTGATACAGATCATTTTGAGCTCTTTCAAAGTTCCTAGTAGAAATGTCGTGTCGCTCACCGACCAGTTTTGCTTCCCCGACATGCTAATACTATTAGCATTAACCAGGCAGAAATACATGAGGTAGACAGGTCTCACATGCACAGTCAGGTCAGTTTTCCACATTCGGAATAAAATGATCAGATTAAGTGTTTACATGCGCACCGTTCGGATTATGAATCAGCATAAACCACACCTCTCATTCTGATTACAAATTCATTCCGATCGAGCTGAATCAACAAAGATAAATCCGAATGGGGCGTTTACATGATACATTTTTATTCTGAATGGCCGTTTAATCTGATTACTTATGTCCATGTAAACATAGCTGAAGTCAAGATTCAACACAATCTGCTGACTGCCTTCGATAAATAACTTTTACTAATTGGCTTTTAAAATGTATGTGAATGTTTTTGTACAGTGCCCTGTGACGACCTCTGATGTGACTGGGCGCTATATAAATAAACTGAATACATATATGTATACCCCGCCCCTCG
>NC_056503.1:7252756-7254302 GCF_014905685.2 Nematolebias whitei
CATCCAGCCAGCCAGCCAGCCAGCCAGCCAGCCAGCCAGCCAGCCATTATTTGCCGTTTGTTCCAAAGTTGGGTCTCAGGGCAGCAGCTTGAGCAGGGAGGTCCAGACATCTCCTTCTACTGCCACCTCTTCTTTGATGCATATCCTGTAAGGGGGTTCCTGTAGTTGAGAAACAGCACAAACACAAGCATGTGCTTCTATTGTTCTTATCTCTGTGTGTCACTTTTGAGACTATAGATGAGTCTTGAGGTAAGTTTATAACGTCATAGTTTAAAAAAAATAAAGTTGTGTTTGGACCGTTCACATGAAACACAAGGATGGTGTTTTAAAATCTTTTCACTCTGGACACATTATAAAAATACTGTTTAGGGGCTCCTAAAACACTGTTCGCTGGAAAACACAAGGCTGAAACAATTTAAAACGTTTACATAGTCACAAAAACAATTTTGTGTGACGGGTCCCGAGTGCAGTGCTGTGGTTGAACGCAAAGACTGGGAAATAATTGTTGTTTAAAAAAGGATAACAAGGTATCTGTTAATGCACTTTATGTTTGTTTGTGTATTTCCTAAATCCTGTGAGCTTTTGTGTTTGTTTATGGGATCTATATGGGTTGTATGTAAAATGTGCTTGTATAGATAGGTAATCCTTTAAAGTATATGCCGATATGGTTTTTGTGTAAACCCATCCGCCATTGTGTTTGTGAACGTGTGTGCATGTGTGCGCACGCAAGTGTGTGATGGTGGGTATTTAGGCAGTGAAAATAGCTGTGTAATGGTGCGTGGTAGCTTTTAGTAGGTCCTGCAGTTGAGACCCTGATCCTTCCTCTTATCTACAAAGGACAATGTTGCATTCATTCGCTGCCACAAGCAAAACACACACCCGTTCACACACTCCTGCAGCTTCACGGCCTCTCAGTCATCTCCACATGCTCAACTTCACACAGTCATAACTCACAGATGCACGCACACAAACATTTCTGAAAGCAAGTATGAGAACACGCATTCATGTAAATCACAACTTCTGCTCCAGTGTAAAAAAACAACAACAAGATGTGCACATGTGCCCATTACCCCAGAACACACACCACCGCCAACAGTCTAAACAACTTAAGTCTTATCGCTCAAATTCTTTCTGGCATTATGAAGCACTTACCTCCTCAAACTGTAATAAATGATAAAATGAGATTGATTAAGCATGTTATTAGAGCAGGATAATTGGCTTGATAATGAGCAGATTGCCTGCTAATTGCTGAACTGATAATACGCCTCAAGTTTCCCCCAGGCCAAAACAGAGAGACTCATACAGTTACGATACTTGCAGAAAATTATCAAACGAGTGGCAAATGTTCACATTTTCCTCATTCTGTCAATTGCTTTTCAGCCATTTATATCATCATCATCATCATCACTGAAGTGATTCTTTCAATTCTATTTAATTCAGTTTATTTACATGGCACCAATTCACAACAAAAATCCTCGGAGTTCACTTAAAACAAGCAGGTCCAAATCAAATCAAGTTGAAGGCCTAGCATTCTTTGAAGGAATGC
>NC_056503.1:7254402-7256796 GCF_014905685.2 Nematolebias whitei
GTCCAAATCAAATCAAGTTGAAGGCCTAGCATTCTTTGAAGGAATGCATATTGCTCAGTTTTTCCACGCCAAAGTTTTAGACTCAAATCAACTGATGAGAAATGGAAGCTGTAGCAGTTTTTGTCAAACCATAAAGTTAACGTTTTGTGCGGTCTCATCTGATAATGTGAGCTGTTATGCTAAGAGTATGCACTTTTAATGATTCCCAGTTACTTCAGCAATGTTTCCATGTCAGTTGTTCATCAATGATAACACTTAAATACTTCACCTCACTAACTCTACATATCTCAACACCCTCGATTTTAAATGGATCATCAACAGTTCTCTTTCTATTACTGAATATCATATAGTTAGTTTTATCTAAGTTTAATAATAATTTATTAAGTTTAAACAAAGTTTGTATTTTTATAAATTCTTTCTGCATCAACTCCAACATATGTTCTATATATTTACCCAAACGAAAAAATATGGTATCATCTGCAAGTAGGACACATTTAAGGAGTCCTGACACATTTACCAAGTCATTCACGTATAAAATAAATAACTTTTCTCCAAGTACAGAACCTTGAGGAACTCCACACGTGATATTGAAGAGGTCAGATCTTACACCATTTATTTGTACAAACTGTTTCCTATCTTTCAAATAGCCAGATACCCACTGTAGTGCTGGTCATCTAATGCCATTGTTGTTAAATTTTTCAAGGAGAATAGTGTGGTCAATAGTATCGAATGCTTTCTTTAAATCAACAAAAATATTAACACAATACTGTTTTTGACCGACAGCAGCTGTTATTTGTTCTATCAATTCCACGAAAGCCATTGATGTAGAGTTTTATGCTCTAAACCCATATTGACTGCTACTTAGAATATTTTGTTTAGCAATAAATTTTCAGGTCTCTCTTGTAAATGAGTTCTAGAGGCTCAATGGGATTTACCTGTCGAAATTCGATTCAATTCAATTCAATTCAATTCAAAAATACTTTATTAATCCCAAAGGGAAATTATTTGTTGTTGTAACTCATTATCCTCATTTCATTAAGAGATGTTATAGATACTGATGGTTGTAGTCAGGAACGATCTCTTGTAAAGGTCCATCCCACATTGGATCCTAAGAAACTGGTTGCAGATGTCGTTCGATCCGTCCACCCAGACTCGGCTGGCCTCTCGGTTCCCCTGGGCTGTAGAACTGCCCGAAAGCCGGGCAGAACTCTTCCCAAAGCGATGGCCACTCCTCCCAGAAGTCTGCCAAGCTCCTCGTCGCTGTGGACAGCCAGCTGTAGGTGCTGAGGAACGATCCTGTCCTTCCGCTGTCATGAGCTGTGTTTCCTGCTAGTTCCGGGATCTCAGTGGTCAGGCACTCGAGCACAGCTGGCAGGTAGATGAGAATGCATCCACAGAGCCTCCTTTTCAACTCATTTGAGATTTGGGGTTGTAGTTGAGATATTATTTGAGCTTTTGAGATGTTAATCAGCTGTTGGTTGTAGAAAACTGCCTTGTTGCCATGGTTACGCACCATAACAAATGTCCAAAACTAAAAAAGTTTCAGTAAAAATCCTTCCAGCTGCACAGCATCTGATACCAGAGGAAACAATCATCCTAAAAATGTGATTTACATCCAGAAAAAGAGGAATTAAAGTTTCCAAAAGCAAAATCTCAGAATGAAAGTAACAGAGCTGCTTCAACATGCAGCCACCTTGAGTGGCACATTTCTAGAACATAAATAAAGGTTGAATGAAAAAATCAGGTCACAAATAATTTTTCCAACATTTTTTAGAACTGTGGTAACAAGGATATTGGTCTATAATTATTCAATTCAGATTATTTATATAGCGCCAATTCACAACAAAGTTGTCTCAGGGCACTTTACAGGAACATTCACATAAAAGCCAATTAGTAAAGTTCTCTATCTAAGGAATCCAGCAGACAAGTTGAATCTTCACTTTGTCACAGTCTCCCATCCTGAGGAAGAACAGTGGCAACAGGGAAAAGGAAAAACTCCCTTTTAACAGGAAGAAACCTCCAGCAGAACCAGGCTCAGGACAAGCGGCCATCTGCTTTGACCGGCTGGTTGAGAGGACAGGAAGGAGAGACAGACGAACACAGAATGGTAGGTCCAGGTATAGGTCCAGGTGTACCTGAAAGACAAAATAACCACATGTTAAGGATAGAAAAAATAATTACAAATACAAAACAGGTTGAGCAGAGTAAGTAAAGACAGTAGCAAAGTGAAAAAGTGTGGTCAGTTTGTCCTCCAGCAGTCTAAGCCTATAGCAGCATAACTAAGGGACAGCTCAGGAAACCCAAGCCGACCCTAACTATAGGATTTAGCAAAAGGGAAAGTCTTAAGCCTAGTTTTAAAACTGGTTAATGTGTCAGCCTCACGGACAGAGATTG
>NC_056503.1:7256896-7259717 GCF_014905685.2 Nematolebias whitei
GTCCAAATCAAATCAAGTTGAAGGCCTAGCATTCTTTGAAGGAATGCGTATTGCTCAGTTTTTCCACGCCAAAGTTTTAGACTCAAATCAACTGATGAGAAATGGAAGCTGTAGCAGTTTTTGTCAAACCATAAAGTTAATGTTTTGTGCGGTCTCATCTGATAATGTGAGCTGTTATGCTAAGAGTATGCACTTTTAATGATTCTCAGCTACTTCAGCAACAATGTTTCCATGTCAGTTGATATCAATGATAAAACTTAAATACTTCACCTCACTAACTCTACAAATCTCAACACCCTCGATTTTAAATGGATCATCAACAGTTCTCTTTCTATTACTGAATATCATATAGTTAGTTTTATCTAAGTTTAATAATAATTTATTAAGTTTAAACAAAGTTTGTATTTTTATAAATTCTTTCTGCATCAACTCCAACATCTGTTCTATATATTTACCCAAACAAAAAAATGTGGTATCATCTGCAAGTAGGACACATTTAAGGAGTCCTGACACATTTACCAAGTCATTCACATATAAAATAAATAACTTTTCTCCAAGTACAGAACCTTGAGGAACTCCACACGTGATACTGAAGAGGTCAGATCTTACACCATTTATTTGTACAAACTGTTTCCTAGCTTTCAAATAGCCAGATACCCACTGTAGTGCTGGTCATCTAATGCCATTGTTGTTAAATTTTTCAAGGAGAATAGTGTGGTCAATAGTATCGAATGCTTTCTTTAAATCAACAAAAATACTAACACAATATTGTTTTTGACCGACAGCAGCTGTTATTTGTTCTATCAATTCCACGAAAGCCATTGATGTAGAGTTTTATGCTCTAAACCCATATTGACAGCTACTTAGAATATTTTGTTTAGCAATAAATTTTCAGGTCTCTCTTGTAAATGAGTCCTAGAGGCTCAATGGGATTTACCTGTCAAAATTTGATTCAATTCAATTCAATTCAATTCAAAAATACTTTATTAATCCCAAAGGGAAATTATTTGTTGTTGTAACTCATTATCCTCATTTCATTAAGAGATGTTATAGATACTGATGGTTGTAGTCAGGAACGATCTCTTGTAAAGGTCCATCCCACATTGGATCCTAAGGTTGCAGATGTCGTTCGATCCGTCCACCCAGTCTCGGCTGGCCTCTCGGTTCCCCCGGGCTGTAGGACCGCCCGAAAGCCAGGCAGAACTCCTCCCAAAGCGATGGCCACTCCTCCCAGCAGCTGCTGAGCTCCTCGTCGCTGTGGACAGACAGCTGTAGGTGCTGAGGAACGATCCTGTCCTTCCACTGTCATGAGCCGTGTTTCCTGCTAGTTCCAGGATCTCAGTGGTCAGGCACTCGAGCACAGCTGGCAGGTTGCTGGGAATGCATCCACAGAGCCTCCTTTTCAACTCATTTGAGATTTGGGGTTGTAGTTGAGATATTATTTGAGCTTTTGAGATGTTAATCAGCTGTTGGTTGTAGAAAAATGCCTTGTTGCCATGGTTATGCATCATAACAAATGTCCAAAACTAAAAAAGTTTCAGTAAAAATCCTTCCAGCTGCTCAGCATCCGATACCAGAGGAAACAATCAGCCAAAAAATGTGATTTACATCCAGAAAAAGAGGAATTAAGATTCCAAAAGCAAAATCTCAGAATGAAAGTAACAGAGCTGCTCCAACATGCAGCCACCTTGAGTGGCACAATTCTAGAACATAAATAAAGGTTGAATGAAAAAATCTGGTCACAAATAATTTTTCCAACATTTTTTAGAACTTTGGTAACAAGGATATTGGTCTATAATTATTCAATTCAGTTTATTTATATATCGCCAATTCACAACAAAGTTGTCTCAGGGCACTTTACAGGAACATTCACATAAAAGCCAATTAGTAAAGTTCTCTATCTAAGGAATCCAGCAGACAAGTTGAATCTTCACTTTGTCACAGTCTCCCATCCTGAGGAAGAACAGTGGCAACAGTGGAAAGGAAAAACTCCCGTTTAAAAGGAAGAAACCTCCAGCAGAACCAGGCTCAGGACAAGCGGCCATCTGCTTTGACCGGCTGGTTTGAGAGGACAGGAAGGAGAGACAGACGAACACAGAATGGTAGGTCCAGATATAGATCCAGGTGTATCTGAAAGACAAAAAAACACATGTTAAGGATAGAAAAAATAATTACAAATACAAAACAGGTTGAGCAGAGTAAGTAAAGACAGTAGCAGAGTGAAAATTGTGGTCAGTTTGTCCTCCAGCAGTCTAAGCCTATAGCAGCATAACTAAGGGACAGCTCAGGAAACCCAAGCCGACTCTAACTATAGGATTTAGCAAAAAGGAATGTCTTAAGCCTAGTTTTAAAACTGGGTAATGTGTCAGCCTCACAGACAGAGATTGGAAGTTGGTTCCACAAGAGAGGAGCCTGATAACTGAAAGATCTGCCTCCCATTCTGTTTTTGTAAATTCTAGGAACCACAAGTAAACCTGCAGCCTGAGAGCGAAGTGCTCTGTTAGGAAAATATGGAACAATAAGATCTGTAATATAAGATGGAGCTAGGTTGTTGAGAGCTTTGTAGGTTAGAAATAAGATTTTGATTTCTATTCTGGATTTGACAGGGAGCCAATGGAGAGAAACTAAAACTGGAGAAATATGATCTCTCCTACTAACTCCAATTAAGACTCTGGCAGCAGCATTTTGGATCAACTGAAGACGTTTTAAGGAAGTATTTGGACATCCAGATAATAAACCATTTTAATAGTCCAGTCTAGATGTGACAAATGCATGGACCAGTTTTTCTGCATCATTTTTAGATCAGATGTTTCTAATTTTA
>NC_056503.1:7259817-7274550 GCF_014905685.2 Nematolebias whitei
GTCCACCCAGACTCGGCTGGCCTCTCGGTTCCCCTGGGCTGTAGAACTGCCCGAAAGCCGGGCAGAACTCTTCCCAAAGCGATGGCCACTCCTCCCAGAAGTCTGCCAAGCTCCTCGTCGCTGTGGACAGCCAGCTGTAGGTGCTGAGGAACGATCCTGTCCTTCCGCTGTCATGAGCTGTGTTTCCTGCTAGTTCCGGGATCTCAGTGGTCAGGCACTCGAGCACAGCTGGCAGGTAGATGAGAATGCATCCACAGAGCCTCCTTTTCAACTCATTTGAGATTTGGGGTTGTAGTTGAGATATTATTTGAGCTTTTGAGATGTTAATCAGCTGTTGGTTGTAGAAAACTGCCTTGTTGCCATGGTTACGCACCATAACAAATGTCCAAAACTAAAAAAGTTTCAGTAAAAATCCTTCCAGCTGCACAGCATCTGATACCAGAGGAAACAATCATCCTAAAAATGTGATTTACATCCAGAAAAAGAGGAATTAAAGTTTCCAAAAGCAAAATCTCAGAATGAAAGTAACAGAGCTGCTTCAACATGCAGCCACCTTGAGTGGCACATTTCTAGAACATAAATAAAGGTTGAATGAAAAAATCAGGTCACAAATAATTTTTCCAACATTTTTTAGAACTGTGGTAACAAGGATATTGGTCTATAATTATTCAATTCAGATTATTTATATAGCGCCAATTCACAACAAAGTTGTCTCAGGGCACTTTACAGGAACATTCACATAAAAGCCAATTAGTAAAGTTCTCTATCTAAGGAATCCAGCAGACAAGTTGAATCTTCACTTTGTCACAGTCTCCCATCCTGAGGAAGAACAGTGGCAACAGGGAAAAGGAAAAACTCCCTTTTAACAGGAAGAAACCTCCAGCAGAACCAGGCTCAGGACAAGCGGCCATCTGCTTTGACCGGCTGGTTGAGAGGACAGGAAGGAGAGACAGACGAACACAGAATGGTAGGTCCAGGTATAGGTCCAGGTGTACCTGAAAGACAAAATAACCACATGTTAAGGATAGAAAAAATAATTACAAATACAAAACAGGTTGAGCAGAGTAAGTAAAGACAGTAGCAAAGTGAAAAAGTGTGGTCAGTTTGTCCTCCAGCAGTCTAAGCCTATAGCAGCATAACTAAGGGACAGCTCAGGAAACCCAAGCCGACCCTAACTATAGGATTTAGCAAAAGGGAAAGTCTTAAGCCTAGTTTTAAAACTGGTTAATGTGTCAGCCTCACGGACAGAGATTGGAAGTTGGTTCCACAAGACAGGAGCCTGATAACTGAAAGATCTGCCTCCCATTCTGTTTTTGTAAATTCTAGGAACCACAAGTAAACCTGCAGCCTGAGAGCGAAGTGTTCTGTTAGGAAAATATGGAACAATAAAATCTGTAATATAAGATGGAGCCAGGTTGTTGAGAGCTTTGTAGGTTAGAAGTAACATTTTGAATTCTATTCTGGATTTGACAGGGAGCCAGTGAAGAGATCATATCTCTCCAGTTTAGTTTCTCTCCACTCTAAGACTCTGGCAGCAGCATTTTGGATCAACTGAAGATGTTTTAAAGAAATATTTGGACATCCAGATAATAAACCATTGCAATAGTCCAGTCTGGACGTGACAAATGCATGGACCAGTTTTTCTGCATCATTTTTAGAAAAGATGTTTCTAATTTTAGTGATATTACGCAGGTGGAAGAAGGCAGTTCTAGTAACGTTTTATTGTGGGGGATAAAAGACATGTACTGATCAAAAATAACACCAAGATTTTCAACATTAGAGCTGGAGGACAGATTAATGCCATCTAAGGAGGGAGAAAGACTGAAAAATTCATTCCTAAGGTGCTCAGGTCCAAAAACTAAAGCCTCAGTTTTGTCTGTGTTCAGCAGGAGAAAATTAAGGGTCATCCAGGTTTTTATGTCTTTAAGACATGCTTGTAGTCTAAGTAGCTGATTGGATTCATTGGGTTTAATGGACAAATATAATTGTGTGTCATCAGCATTACAATTATTGAAAAAAAAATTTTTGAAAAAAAAATAAAAAATATATATTGAACACACATTTATCACCATTCTTAAAAAGATGAACTACCTTAGCTACTTTCATATTATCTGGAAATATTCCTGTTGAAAATGATGAATTACATATAAATGTAAATGGCTCAATAACATAACTCATTATGTCTTTTACAAACATCATATCCATGTCCACCCAATCTTTTGATCTCTTGTCTGTAAGATGGTTTTTACTATATTCATTATTTCTTCTTTGTCAGTTCCATGCAGTGCAGCAATTTATGGCCATCCATACATCCATCCATTATCTTCACCCGCTTCTTCCTTTTCAAGTCACGGGGGTCACTGGTGCCCATATCCAGCAGTCACTGTGCGAGAGGTGGGGGACACCCTGGACAGGTCTCCAGTCCATCACAGGGCACCTTTTCATCAATTCCCTTTTTTTTTTTTTTTTACTGATTTGTGTGTGTGTTAAATTACTTTATTTGAAAAGATAGATGTATTGCTGGGAACTGGTTAATTGGTTTTAGCTTTAACTTGTTTGACCTGAACCTACACCTGGCATCTACAAACACTTCATTTACTGTGGCACTTTAATTGAAAACATAGGCAGTCTCTGTCTCGGCCATATCTAGGTTAGTGTCTGTGCTTTACTGACTGGTTTGCTTTCCTTGCTGAGCTCAATCTTTTCCCCATCAATGAAGACTAATGTCTTGTGGTGGAACGGGGTCTTGAGATATTTAGTCTGGTTTTGCAAAGCTAAATTTAGCACTAATGTTCTCTTTAACCTGATTATTACTTTGCTTTTTAACGTTTAGTGAATTAGTACTAGTGCAGCTCATTTTTTTCTGAAATTTCCCTACACTTCATTTTCTTTCTGTTCATCGGAGGCGTCTTTCAGCATCCCTGTCAATACGACGGCCGTCAATGGGCCTCTGTCCTCCTGCCTGGGCCTCTGTTTGCCTTAGGGCTCCCCCCACCCCACCCTTGCTCCGAGCTCCCTGCCTTTGTGTGGTAGAACCACAAGTAAGAAAGCAAAGATGATGGAAAAGGGGGAGAACAGAGGGACTGCTTTGGTAAACACGCCTGTCACAGCTCAGCAGGAGATGCTACGGGCCTCCACCGCCACTGCTGAGGAGATTTTTAATCGCAGGATATTTTAAAGAACCAGTTCGACAAAAGAGGGGTTTATGTTGCTTCTGAAAGCAGATCTGGACATTGACAAACAACTGTGTGACTAAGGCATGCTTGTGTGGTAGAGAGGTCTTGTGGTCAAGAGCTGTAATTCCTGTCTTGGATGCTGTGTAAACAAATGGGGTGGATGATCTTGACAGCCTGGTTGATGGGGTCTGGGCAGAAACAAATATAAATCAAAGGCCTAGTATTTCATGAAGAAATGTGTTTTGTCTATTCTGTTGAGTTTTAAAGTAATAGTATGAGATCTCCACCAGGTGTGTTAGCACTCAGAGTATGTGTTGATTCTCAGCTCTTATCAAACCAGATTATAGCTCAGATTATGTGGAAACTTGACTGTTTTATGGCGACTTTTGTGTCAGCTAATATTTATTAACTGTAGTGGCCATTTTGAAGTGAGGGTACTCCAAAATTAATACCCTGTAGTTGTACAGTGCCTATAAAATGTATTCACTCCCTTGGATATTGTATGCTTTTGTTGCTGTCATAAACCAATCGTGGTTAATATACAGGTGCATCTATAACAAATTTAATATCATAAAACCTTCTATTTTTGCCAATTGTTTCAGAAAGTAAAACATTACATTAGTTCATTACACAGAGAGAAATATTTCAAGCCTTCATTTCTTGTAATTTTAATAATTATAGCTTACAAATGATGACTAACCAAAACTCAGTGTCTTTGAACATTATTACACAGCCAGCTTAAAATATTGAACCTTTTTATGATATTCTCATGTTTTGAAATGCACCTGTAAATGAGTTATTTTGATTTTAAAAAAATAGATATACATAAAATTTCTACAAGGAATAACAGTTAAATAAAATACATAATGTAAAATAAATGAGCCTGTGATCCACAGGTCGCTGGTTCAAATCCCCCTGACCGTAACATCAAAGAATGTAGGTGGGAATGTTGAAGCACTCACACCTGCCTCCACCCTCATTGTCTGGGCCCTTGAGCAAAGCACCTAGAGATGCACCAATCCACATTTTTTTACTTCCAATCCGATCCCGATGCCTACACCTAGATATCGGCCGATACCAATACTATTCCATTATCATGATCATAATTGATTTTATGAGGCTGTAATAATCTCCTCTCAAGTACACTTTGTACAAATATATGCATGCATGTCCAAAAAGGCAACTTGAGGTAATTTTTATTAATGTTGGATACGTTTCAAAGTTAGAATTAAATTTTGCTAACACAAAACATGCTGTTTGTTTTATTTCTAGCTTTAAAGTTGATATTAAAGAGATTAAATGGCTTCAAACATCTGCTAAGTTTATGGAATAAACCAACACAGACATGTTCCTGTTATTAGTATTTTACATCGCTTTATAATGAAGCTGTTTTTGTTTCTCTTTTATATACATTTATAATTTTATCTTTCAGTTCATATTCTTTTTTTATGATTGTCTATTCCATTCAGTTTATTTATATAGTGCCAAGTCACAACAGAAGTAATTTCAGGGCACTGTACAGAAACATTAAAATAAGTTAAAAGAAACATTCATATATAAAAATAATAATTTAAGACTATTTATCTGAGCAGACTGCTGTGAGTTTAACTCCATCACAAAACTCTCATCTTGAGCTGATAAATATCTCCTGGAAGGTAAATGTAAACTATATATTGGCTGTAAATATTCAATCAAGCTGTGAAGCAGACAGTCTGATATCAGTCAGCTGCACTCAGTCCGGTCCTCCGAGACGGGCAGACTGAGCGCGGCAGACTGAAGTCAGACTGTCTGCTCCGGACTGAACGAGAGGAACACACCGCTGAAGCCACGGAGCTCGAACGTCCAACGTAAAACTTAACTTTACCGCAGTGCCTGTCTAAACAATCCTTGTGCGCTTTAATGTGGTGCTTTTTCAAATGTTTATTACGTTTTTGTGTATTGTAGGTCACGACAGAGATTCCCTCTCTTGGTACTGCGGCTCTGCAGACATTGCACGTTGCTGTCTTGCGGTGTTTAGTGTAAAATACACAGCGGACATGTTACGATGAAAAGTTGGTTAACCGTTAGCAACAGTGCTGCAAGTGCTCAGCCCTCAAAAGAGTAATTATTCACGTTTGAGCTGGCTGCAAACGATGAAATGGATTTCTTGAATGTGAGGCGGGTCTTATTACTCTGGGTTCATGAAACATGCCTCCGTTCAGGAAATCCATTCCATAGTTTGAAGCCAACATGCAGAGCCAGTCATCAGACACAGACATGCATCATAGATTGGAAAAAACTGATGCCTTTTATGCTCCTGTTGTTCATCAAGATGATAATCCTCAGGTGCAGCTCTGATGTGGCTGCAGGGAGCTGACAGAGCAGAACTCCTACAGCCCTAAAAAATATCCCCAGGAGTTCTGTTGACTGTCACCAAGAAATTAAGGATAGTGGGAGATGTGTTTATTAACCAAGAGCTGACCGTCCTCACAAACTGAGTGAACATGCAAGAAGGAGACTAGTGAAAGAGTTCACCAAGACAACTGTGACCACTGAAGAAGTTTCAAACTTCAGCAGGTGAGATGGGAGAGACTGAACATATAATTGCCTTAGATTTTCTACCAGTCCTGACCATCCTGTCCTGACCATCATGAACAGGGTTTACTCCAAAACTTAGTCAGTTGTACCTGTATAACCACAGGTTCATGAAATATTTTTCGAATGCCCTTTTGCTTTTCAGTAAATGTCTCTAAATGTCATGTTTGAGAATATACTATGTTTAGTATTAACATTAGGTGGGAATCAGCAAAATATATGTAAACTGACTGAAAGACTGTTCAGGATAAGTGATCACAAGAAGTCAGCTTTACTAAAGTAGGATATTTAAAGTGTTTATTTCACGTGCTTCCAGATTGTACTATTATGAGAACAGGCAGCACAGTGGTGCAGTTGCTGTGGACTCTCAGCGAGAAGGTTGCCGGATCAAATCCTGGCCAAGGGCCCGTCTGGGTGGAGTTTGCATGTTCTCTCCATGCTATGTGGGTTTTGTCCAGGTACTACAGTTTCCTCCTGCTGACCAAAAACATGCATGTTGGGCTGATTGGTAACTCTAAATTGTCCTTAGGTGTGAGTGAATCTGTGAATGGTTGTCTTGTTTGTCTCTATGTGTCCCTGTAATGGACTTGCAACATGTAAAGGATGTCCCTGCCTCTCACACACTGACTGTTGGATATGGGCACCAGTGACCCCCGTGACCTGAAAAGGAAGAAGCGGGTAAAAGATAATTGATGGATGGATAGTAGGAGAACACTTGATGACCATTTATTCAGTGTACAGTAAGAGGAAGATGATGTCACATATTCCAGTCTGCACCTTCCCAGACACCAAGCTACTGTGCATGACAAGTCTCTGCTCTCATTAACCTACATTGCTCTAAATTACCTCCTATTCCCAAAGAGAGGAGACTGAGAAATCTGTGGTGTTGGAGGAGGAAAAAGAAACTCAAAAGTAAAGATATAAAAATATGAAAAGAAGGAATATATAGTATGTTTTCAAGAAAACTCAAGAGGTGTAGCTAGTAGTAAGGAAGTGAGAATAGATGAAAACTGATGAAAACTCATCAGGGAGAGAAAAAAAGATTTATTACAAGAGGCAAGACTTAAATAATTAAGAAATGTAAAACTGTGTCAGTATTTTGTTCACAAATTGTGCATAAAAAATG
This sequence comes from Nematolebias whitei, assembly GCF_014905685.2. Taxonomy (NCBI): domain Eukaryota; kingdom Metazoa; phylum Chordata; class Actinopteri; order Cyprinodontiformes; family Rivulidae; genus Nematolebias; species Nematolebias whitei. The sequence continues at coordinate 7,266,694 of NC_056503.1, forward strand.
AGAAATATATGACATTAATTTTATGATTCCAGTTGGTAGATAAAAATTGATATGACTGTCAATGCTGGGGCTGCCTGTGTGCTTCGTTTTAACAACTTTTGGGAGTTCTGGCTCTTAATTACTATGCTAGAGAGGAGACAGACAGTGTGTCGCTGTGTGTTTTCCCTCTTTGTGCATGCATGGTGTTTCCATTTATGAGTGTGTATGGACACTGTTGTGTTTTTAGCTTTTTAAGTGGAATTAATGTGCTACTCTATTGGCTTCCACAGCCCAAGCTGTGTGCGGTTTCACCACCATGGTTGCACAATACCCATACAAATTTACACAGTGCAGGAGAGCAAAGAAAGACAGAATGAAAGAGCAGAGTGGTCTGAAAAAAACACCCCACACTTTCACACACTCCATTGCCTCAATTACCAAGCAGAAAGGAACAAAAATGATTATTGAATTCCAAGATGAGTTTGACTGTGGTAGGCCTTAGAAGAAATAGGCATGTTGTGCTAATTGATTATGAGGAAAAAATAGCCATGGAAAAAAAAACTGCATTAATCAGGTAATATGAACAGCTGAAACAAAGGAGGTCTGTTTAGGACAAAGAAAACAGGATATGTAGCGATAGCTAACCAGTGGAGGGGGTGATGGACAACGATTGACATGAGGTGATTGGCAGGTGAAGAATGGCTTCATACACCTGATGCCCTGGGGGGACTGGGCCAGGCGGGAAAGTCTCAGGTGACACTGCAAAGTGATCGAGTGAGATTCCAGCCATGATGCAGTTCACTCAGATACTGACCACACACACACACACCTCCCTGTCTACCCATGCATGTCAACCTGCAAAGCTAAACTGTTGGTCAATCTTTCTCTTAGGTCTGTCGCAAAAGATCATCATAGTTTACATCATTTTTGCTAATTCATCAATTTGATCATTTTTTGTTGACTTTAATTTTTATGAATATATCTTTTCATTTCTTTATTGTTTTTTTTCCCCTCACTAGTAGGATGTCATCACATTTGTTGTTGTTTTCTTTAGTTCTTCTTTACACTGGATGTTCACCTCGCCCTGCTCTTCAGCACCTACAAATCAGATTATGGTAAATTTGGAATGCATCCTTTAGTGCGAAGACAATCCTGATGCTGCTACACTCTTAGTATTTACCTAATAGTATTTTCTGCCATTTCTCAAATTTCCGAGACACTCTTGTCTGCTTCATCCAAGCTGTATTTATCCACCCTGACAAAACTTTCTTAGACCACATCATGATGTAGCTATAGGAGTCACCTTTGTGCCTGGTTGTTTTCGTGACCTTGGAATGCGGTCATTGTAGCTAATCCTGCTTCAAATTATTGATGATTGATTATTGATTCACACAGTTGTTTAAAGACCCCATGTCACTGAAACATGCCTCCCCATGTTCCACCCAAGACCACAATATATCACCACCTCCACACAAAAAATAAAATTTAGCTACTGAAATTTTGCATAATCATGGTAGGTTTATTATAAATAATGGGGAGCCTTCTATGATCTGATTTCATGTCTGAAAAACCTCACTGGATTCTGAAAAGACCATTCACATTCTGCCTGTCTTATTTTCAAGTTGCAAGATTGTCATAACCTTGTTTCACGTAGCTGTTAGTCAGGTTAAGTTGTCTTCACTACTGGGTTAGATTAGTTAAAAGCAGTGCATTGTTTAGAGACAGTGGCACTGGCACTAGGACAGGAGAAATAAGTAGAAGTAGCAGAACTGAATATGTTGACGTTATTCTGAGAGTGACACAAATGGATAAGATTAGCAATGACATAATCAGAGGTACAGCGCAGGGTGAACAACTGAAAGAAAAAATTAGAGAGGCCAGACTGAAATGGTTTGGACATGTCCAGGGGAGGAACAGCAAATATATTGTTGGAAAGATGTTGGAAATGCAGCTGCCAAGGAAAGATGTTGGAAATGCAGCTGCCAAGATAAAGACAAAGAGCAAGGCCAAAATGAGAACAGACGAAAGAAAAAGATGGATTCAGGATAAAAATAAATAAAATAAAAATATGTTATTACTATCCAAGCTGCTTAGCTACTGACACTTTATTTACACCTTGAAAACAGACACAAAAGACTCCAGGAAATCCTCTCAAAACAAATATTTTTATACACCTTATTAAAAAGGCTGAACTTAGTTAATCAAGTTTTTTAACACATGTATCAGTACAAATATTCAAACTAACAACCCTTTCATGGTGGCACATTTGCAAGAGGTTTCACTTCTCAGCAAAAAAGATGCAATATTGCCTCCCAGCCTGGGACCTTTCGGTATGCAGTTTGCATTTTGTCCTCTTTCATGTGTGGGTTTTTCTCTAGTTCCCTCCAAGACAAATATATGAATGTTAAATCAATTGATAACTCCAAATTATCCCTAGGTGTGAGTGAAAATGTAAATGGTTCTATGTGTTTGTCTCTATGTGGTCCTATGATAGACTTGCGACATGTCTAGGGTGTCCCCACCTTTTGAATGCTGGGAACAGGTACCAGCTCACTGCAACTCCAAAAAAAAAAAAAAAAAAAAAAAAATGCAGGAAAATAAATTTCTAAAAACTTGATATCAAAAAAATATCCTCCTTGAATTACTACCTTATTGTGGTGGAAGAGTTTGTGTGTCTGAATGATCCTAGGAGCTATGCTGTCTGGAGCAATTATCATTGCCCCTAGTAGAGTCTACCAAAGCAGATTGGTTCTGGGATGACAGGCCAGACAAAGAGCAATTCCAAAGACTTATATGGATAAACAAAACAAGGAGCTCAGTCTCCATTGCCCGGACATGGGTTATGAGAGCCCGACCCTGGAGCCAGGCCTGGTGACCAGGTCTCTACCCATGGGACTCTGTCAGGTTCAGACTGAATGAGCAACAGAGGTTTGCCTTAATGTGGGTCCACCTCATGCAGGAGAGACCAGGAGAGACCATATGGGTCAGGTGCTTGATGCCAAGGGCATTGGTCAAAGACAGGGGCCTTGGCACTCTGACCCTGGCTTACGAAACTGGCTCTTAGGACATGGAACATGACCTCTCTGGTTGTGAAGGAGACTGAGCTTGTGTGTGAGGTGGAGAGGTACCAACTAGTGGATAATCTGAGCCCATGGTCATCAGTCATAAAATGGTGGATTGCTCTCTTTGGGTTGAGGGTGAGATTTTGCTTCAAATGGAGAAGTTCAAATATCTTGTATTTTTTTTACTAGTGATGGAAAAATGAAGCATGAGATTGACAGATGGATTGGTGCAGCATCTGCAGTATTGCAAACTCTGTGCCAGTCTGTTGTGATGAAGATGGAGCTGAGCTGTACGACAAAGCTTTTTGTTTACCAGTGAGTCTACTTTCCTACCCTCACCTATGGCTATGAACTCTGAGTAGGGACCAAAAGAATGAGATTGCAGATACAGGAAGTTGAAATGATTTTCCTCCGCAGGTAGCTGGACTCTCCCTTAGAAATAGGGTGAGAAATTCAGTTGTCCGTGAGAGACTCAGAGTAGAACCACTGCTCCTCCAAATCGAAAGAAGCCAGTTGAGGTGGTTCGGCCATCTGGTAAGGATGCTCCCCGGGCACCTTCCTAGGAATAGACAGATGGCTATCCAAAAAATATATGTATTTACTAACATCATTATGAGAAACTTGTGGGGGTAAAAGTTTAGTCCCTCTACACATTCAACCCTTTCAAGTCTGTACATCAGATTTTGAAAAATCTGTCACTTATAGCCAGTCATCAAGTCTTTCATGAGTTCTTGGATCTTGTCAGGGAACCAGTTTTTGGATTCTAAATCAGCCAGACACAACAGTAAAAAACAAAACAGTCTTTAATTATTTATATTAACCAGCTGCAGTGAAGAGTCACAGTGACAGATCCTCACTGGCAGGAGGGAGTGAAAGCCAACTGTCTGAAACTACAGTGGCGATGTCACAGGCAGCGCAGTTGCGGTACATGGTTCGTGGGGGGAAATTCAAAAGGGGGGTCCGAGAGACGAAGTGGGATCATGCACAGAAGATCAAGAAAACAAGTTGGCATCCAGAAGGGCTGTCCAGGACTGTTCCAGGGTTCAGTTGGGCAGCCAGAAGGCTGTCCGTCAAGCGGCAACGTCACGGATGAGTGGCCGGGTGACCACCCAATACATGGAGATGGGGACAGATCTGCTGCAGGCAATACAGCAGGCATGGGGGTCAGATCTGCAGCAAGCATGGGGGTCAGATTTGTAGCAGTTGTGGAGGCCTGGGGAGCTGCAGCTGTTGTGGAGGCCTGGGGAGTTTGGACCCATCAGCGTACTTGGGACTCTAGGGAGACAGAGAGCGTGGAGTTGTGCTATAGTCCCCTACACCCACGGCAAAGCATGAAAGTGGGCCATAGTCCACGACACCCACCGCAAGGCATGGAGGGTCAACAAATCTCTGCTTCTTTGTTGGTAGAAGTGGATCCTTAGGGGGTTTGGCCTCAATGAGTCTCTGCCGCTTCATTGGCTGGTGTGGGTCCTTAAAAAGTTCAGCCTCTCTGGGCTGAACAGGCACCACAGGAGCAGAGGAGAGGGTGTTGATGACACAGGAGAAGTGGGGTCCAAAGCTGCAGATGGGAACAAGGAATCTACTGCAGGTGAAATATCCATGGGGACAATGACTGGTGTGGAGGTCATGGGGTCTGCAGCAGTCTTGGTCGTTGATTCTGCAGCAGGTTTGGTCATTGAGTCTGCACCAGTCTTGGTCGTTGAGTCTGCAGCAGTCTTGGTTGTTGAGTCTATGTAAGTCTTGGTCATTGACTCTGTGGCAGTCTTGGTTGTTGAGTCTGCACCAGTCTTGGTCGTTGAGTCTGCGGCAGTCTTGGTTGTTGAGTCTACGTAAGTCTCGGTTGTTGACTCTGCAGCAGTTTTAGTCGTTGAGTCTGCGGCAGTCTTGTTTGTTGAATCTGCGGCAGTATTGGTGGTTCAGTCTGCAGCAGTCTTGTCTTTGAATCTGCAGAAGTCTTGGTTTTGAGGTCTACAGCAGGCTTGGTTGTGGGTTCTGTAGCAGGCTTGGTGTTCTTGGGTTATAGAGCAGGCTTGGCATTTGTGGGTTCTGTAGCAGGCTTGGTGTTCATGGGTTCTGCAGCAGTCTTTGTTTTGAGGTCTACAGCAGACTTGGTTATGGGTTCTGCAGCAGGCTTGGTGTTCTTGGGTTCTGCAACAGGCTTAGCATTTGTGGGTTCTGCAGCAGACAGTGTTTGTGGGTTCTGTAGTTGGCTTGGTGTTCATAGCTTCTGCAGCAGGCTTGATGTTTGTTGCTTCTGCAACAATCTTGGTTGTGGGGTCTGCGACCGACATGGGGGTCTTGGAAGTGCCAGCTGACATGGGGGTCTTGGAGGAAACGGCCTACGTGGGGGTCTTGGAGGTGGTGTCTGGTGTGGGGTTGTTGGAGGTGGCGGCTAGCAAGGGGATCTTGGAGGCGGTGGCTGGCATAGAGGTCTTGTTGGTGGCGGCCAGCATGGGGTTCTTGGAAGAGACAGCCAGCGTGGGGGTCTTGGAGGTGGCGGCCAGCAATGGGGTCAGGGCTGCAGTAGGCAATAGGGTCAGAGCTACAGCAGGCAATGGGGTCAGAGCTAGACCTGCCACAGGTGAGAAGTGAGGAAAAGTCTCTGTGGTAGGTGTGCAAAACCTGGCACAAAATCTGGTTTTAAAGAACTATATCTGAATGTCCAGACTTGTTAGGGCACCCTCAACCCCACTCTTGTGTTGGCTTTGGATAAATTTGGTGAGATTATTCTGTCAGAGAACAAGTTTTAGGATTCTATATCAGCTAGACATAAGAGTGAAAAACAAAAGTCTTTATTTATATTAAGCAGCTGCAGGGAAGAGTCATGATGACAGATCCTCACCAGCAGGAGGGAGTGAGAGCCAACTGTCTGAAACTGCAGTGGTGACGTCACAGGCAATGCAGCTGAGGTGGTTCGTGGGGGCAAATCCGAAAGTGGGGTCCGAGAGATGAAGCGGGGTCATACACAGAAGATCAGAGTTCCAAATCAATAAAACCAAAAACGTAACCTTGATGCATGGTCGTAGAAGAGAAAGAAGGGGTCGATATCATGGTCAGAAAAGTATAATCCTAAAGGGGCAGACAAATAAAGAATCCTGAACACAGAATTGAGGTTGATAATCCAAAGAGCAAGTCTTGAGGTCTAGGCATGAAACGGGATACTACAAAGGCTTGAAGATCAGGGACCATGGGAGGTATAAGTGAGATGGGAAACAGAGGACATGAACATGGCATAAAGGGACAGAAATGTGAGCAGATGGGGGGCCAGCAGGGGCCACTGATCATAGATCTATCCAACCAAACTCCTCTGTTTTGTCAGAACTAATATCAAATCCTCCAAACTGATGTCATCCAAAGTTATCTACAGCAACAAAGACTCTGCTCATATTTTTGCACAGAAAATCTAAGGTTCACCCTGTGATCCCAGTTAGGTACAGAAAATGGATGGATTAATGACAATGAAGCATTTGTTTTTGTGTTGTCTTTGTGCTCAGTATTTTTTTTTTCCTTTTTTGTTTTAAATAAATTAGTTTAATTTAAAATGGTTTTGAGTTTGACTTGTTTATTTAAGTGGACTACTAAATACTTTTGCTACAAACTGATGCTGTGGAGATGATCCTAATAAACTGAACACAAATAGATTTATTGCTTTGTAATCTGTTCCATTATGTATTGCCAAATTTTTGGAGTTATAATTTGCCATCTTTACAATTTTATGTACATTTTCCAACACATTTTATTAGAACTTGTTGCATAAAACAGCAAACAGTAAATGATAACAGTTAGTAGAGTGGAGGTAATATCATTTCAGGTTGTGTGTAAGAATATGTCATGTTTTTTTTCCCAGTTACAGACATTTTAGAGTTTACACACATATATGAAACCTATTCTGTAACTTTTATGTCCAATGTTATAATAAGGTCAGATTGATTAGCTCAGTATTAAACTGTCCATAGATGCTTAATGATTTGGAAACAAAACAAAGATATGAAAATATTTTTGTTACTGCTGCCTTGAGTCTCTTGTCTTCACTGCAGTATGTACTGAAGTGGGATAGGTCTTAGCTAGCTATACATGTATAACCAGCTGTAAGAATCTAATATAAGCAATATGAAATAATATAAATCAAGACAGCCTTAGTAAGCATTACAAATGGAAACAATCTCTAAACTGAATGACCCAAGACATAATCAGTATTTTGTGTATATAAATAGAAAATTAGATGCAGTTTTGGAACTTGATATTTATAACATTCTTGTAGTTTTACCCAAGTGTTCACTTCTTTGGCAGCCTGTGAATGCTGTTGGACTCCTGTCAACATTCTTCTAAATGTGCTATGAAAGATGTGCCCTTAAAGAACCAAGGATGCTTCAAAGTAAGCAAACATCCCTCTGGAGAATATCCCCATATCCTACATCTCTTTCAGTCCAAACATCTTTTAGAACAACTCTGCCCTCCTTCCTCTTCCCTTTCCGTTACTTCTCCGCCTCAAACTTCACTGACAGATGTAAATGAAAACCAGTCTCAGCCTGGACGCCAGTTCTAACATTACACCAAAGTTCTTTCAAGCTCCCCTGTTGATGTTTTGTTCCAGGCAAGCAAAGAAACTCAGCATGTGTAGCTTTCCTCAGTAATGCTCAGTAGTTAGCTCCTGCTGGGGGTTTAGGTAAAAGTAATTTTGAATTTTGCTTCATGTAGTGAGTGAAAGTAGAAATCGTGTATAGTTCAGGTTGAAGTTAAAATGCAAGGACAAGAACATACAGACAGATTTTATAATGCTGTTTTTACAGGCGTTTAAAACTCAAAAATTTACCCA
>NC_056503.1:7274650-7278032 GCF_014905685.2 Nematolebias whitei
TGAGAGTTCAATAATCTGACATCTTGTGGGTAATAGTTGTCCTTTAGTCTTTTTGTACGCGATGACAGACTCCTGTATCATCTGCCTGAGGGTAGTAGACGGAAGAGTCCTTGTGCTGTGTGGGTGTGGTCCTTAATGACGCTGCATGCTTTGCGCAGACATCAGCTGTGGTATATGTCCTGGATTGTGTGGAGACTGCTACGAGTGATATCCTCTGCTGTTCGCACCACTCTCTGTAGAGCTTTCTGGCTCTGACTGGTGCAGTTCCCATACCACCTTGTGATGCAGTCTGTTAGCAGGCTCTCAGTGGTGCGCCTATAAAAGTTGGTGAGGATGCTGGTGTTTGTACCAAACTTCTTTAGTCTTCTTATGAAGTAGAGTCTTTGTCTGGCTTTCTTAACTACAGTGTCTATATGTAAAGTCCAGGACAGATCCTTGGTAATGTGAACACCAAGGAACTTTAAGCTGCTGACCTGCTCCACCTCAGCGTTGTTTATGTTGATGGTGGAGTGCTGGCTTCTACATTGTTTCCTGAAGTCCACTATCATCTCTTTTGATTTGCTGACATTTAGAGGAGGTTATTGTCCTGACACAAGCTGGTCAGTGATTTCACCTCGTCTCTGTATACACTCTTGTTGTTGATGGTGATGAGGCCCAGGATGGTGGTGTCATCAGCATACATGAGGATGACGTTGGAGCTGTGCTTGGCAGTACAGTCATATGTAAAATATGTGTGGTTAAAGACGACAAAATACAAAACATTTCAACATAGAATAATCCGTCTAGAGGACCTGACTCAACCTTGTTAGATTTATCACCCTGGAATATTGAGTATGCATCAGGACATTTGATAGTGTCAAATGACACAATGTCAAACATCGTAATCACAAATGATGATTGTGACATTTGACACAATCAATACAATGACTTTAATTCAGCTGCATCAAATCTCAAATTTTTTGCAACCTCCCATACTCAGCAAGCACAAAGGCAACAGTGGAAAAGAAAAACTCCAATTTAACATTACTTTCATTGTTATGCTGATGATAAACAGTTATATTTGTCCATGAAAACCAATGAATCCAAGCATGTCTTAAAGACATAAAAATCTGGATGACCTTTAATGTTCTCTTTTTGAACACAGACAAGACTGAGGTTTTAGTTTTTGGACCTGAGCACCTTAAGAATGAATTTTTCAGTCTTTCTCCCTCCTTAGATGGCATTAATCTGGCCTCCAGTTCTAATGTTAAAAATATTGGTGTTATTTTTGATCAGGACATGTCTTTTATCCCCCACATTAAAAACATTACTAAAGCTGCCTTCTTCAACCTGTGTAATATCGCAAAAAATTTGAAACATCTTATCTAAAAATGATGCAGAAAAACTGGTCCATGCATTTGTCACGTCTAGACTGGACTATCGCAATGGTTTATTATCTGGGTGTCCAAATACTTCTTTAAAACGTCTTCAGTTGATCCAAAATGCTGCTGCCAGAGTCTTAACTGGAGTTAGTAAGAAAGATCATATCTCTCCAGTTTTAGCTTCTCGCCATTGGCTCCATGTCAAGTCCAGAATATAATTCAATATCCTACTTCTAACCTACAAGGCTCTCAACAACCTGGCTCCATCTTATATTACAGATCTTATTTTTCCATATTTTCCCAACAGAGCATTTCACTCTCAGGCTGCAGGTTTACTTGTGGTTCCTAGAATTTACAAAAACAGAATGGGAGGCAGGGCTTTCAGTTATTAGGCTCCGCTTTTGTGGAACCAACTTCCAATCTCTGTCCGTGAGGCTGACACATTATCCAGTTTTAAAACTAGGCTTAAGACATTCCTTTTTGCTAAATCCTATAGTTAGGGTCGGATTGGGTTTCCTGAGCTGTCCCTTAGTTATGATGCTATATAGGCTTAGACTGCTGGAGGACAAACAGACCACATTATTTCACTCTGCTACTGTCTTTACTTACTCTGCTCGACCTTTTTTGTATTTGTAATTTTTTTCTATCCTTGACATGTATTTTTTGTCTTTCAGGTTCACCTGCACCTACATCTAGACCTGCCATTCTTTTTTCGTTTGTCTCTTCTTTCTGTCCTCTCAAACCAGCTGGTCAAAGCAAATGGCCGCTTGTCCTGAGCCTGGTTCTGCTGGAGGTTTCCATCCATTCATCCATCCATTCTCTTCTGCTTATCTGAGGTCGGGTCGCGTGGGTAGCAGCCTAAGTAGGGAGGCCCAGGCTTCCCTCTCCCCAGCCACTTGTGCAAACTCCTCCAGGGGAATCCCAGGGCATTTCCAGGCCAGCCGAGAAACATAGTCCCTCCAGCGTGTCCTGGGTGTTCCTCTGGATCTCCTCCCGGTGGGACATGCCTGAAACACCTCACAGGGGAGGCGTCCAGGAGGCATCCTAATCAGATGCCCGAGCCACCTCAACTGGCTCCTCTCGATGTGGAGAAGCAGCAGCTCTACTCTGAGTCCCTCCCATATGACCAAGCTTCTCCCCCTATCTCTAAGGGAGAGCCCAGACACCCTGTGGAGAAAATTCATTTTGGCCGCTTGTACCCGAGATCTCGCTCTTTCAGTCACAACCCAAAGCTCATGATCATAGACGACAGTAGGAACGTAGATCGACTGGTAAACTGAGAGCTTCGCTTTTTGACTCAGCTCTCTCTTCACTACGACAGACCAATACAACACCTGCTTCACTGCAGATGCTGCACCTATCCGCCTATCGAGATCACGCTCCATTTTTCCCTCATTCGTGAACAAGACCCAGAGATACTTAAACTCCTCCACTTGGGACAGGACCTCCTCCCCAACCTGGAGATGGCACTCTACCCTTTTCTGGCTCAAGACCATGGCCTTGGATTTTTTGGAGGAACTGATCCTCATCCCAGCCGCGTCACACTCAGCTGCAAACCACTCCAGCGAAAGCTGTAGATCACGACCTGATGAAGCCAATAGGATAACATCATCTGCAAAAAAAAGAGAAGTGATCCTAAGGCCACCAAAACGGATCCCCTCAATACCTTGGCTGCGCCTAGAAATTCTGTCCACAAAAGTTACGAACAGAATCGGTGACAAAGGGCAACCTTGTTGGAGTCCAACTCTCACTGGGAATGAGCCCGATATACTGCCGGCAAGGTGGACCAAGCTCTGATACCGGTCGTACAGGGACCTAACAGCCCGTATCAAAGGGCCTGGTACCCCATACTCCCAGAGTACCTCCCAAAGGGGTCCCTGAGGGACGCGGTCAAATGCCTTTTCCAAATCTACAAAGCACATGTAGACTGGTTGGGCAAACTTCCACGCACCCTCCAGGACCCTGCTGCGGGTGTAGAGCTGGTCCAGTGTTCCACGACCAGGATGAAAACCGCACTGCTC
>NC_056503.1:7278132-7281925 GCF_014905685.2 Nematolebias whitei
TGAGGGATGTCATCATGGAGACTGATGAAACAATGGTCTCTTTTGATATTCAATTCAATTCAATTCAAAAATACTTTATTAATCCCAGAGGGAAATTATATGATGTGGTAACTCATCATCCTGGTTTCAGTAAAGAGTTGTTCTAGATGCTGAACACTGTGGGCAGGAAGGATCTCTTGTAGCGGTCTGTCCTACAACGGATTTGAAGAAGACTCTGACTGAAGACTCTCTGTTGTTGTATGACAGTCTGATGAAGAGGGTGCTGAGGCTTGCCTATAATGTTCTTCATTTTATGAAGAATCCTTCTTTGAATTCTTTGAACAATCATCTCTAAAGGTTCTAGAGGAGTCTCCAGAACTGAGGCCAGCCTTCTTTATGAGCTTGTTGATCTTTTTTAAGTTACGTGCTCTAGTGCTGCTACCCCAGCAGATCACGGCAGAAGACATAGCGCTCCCTACAACAGACTTATAGAAGGTATGCAGCATCTTGCTGCAAACACTGAAGGACTTCAGCTTCCTCAAGAAGTACAGTCTGCTCTGTCCCTTTTTATAGACGGCTTCAATGTTGCATTTCTAGTCCAATCTGTTGTCCAGGTGAACCCCAAGGTATTTATACTTCTCCCCCACCTCTACTTCTTCTCCCATGATGGAAATATGGTTGGACCTGTTCCTATTTCTCCTGAAATCTACAATCATCTCCTTTGTTTTGTTCACATTCAAGATTAGATGATTGTTTCCACACCATGCCACAAAGCAGTCCACCAGTTCCCTGTACTCAACTTCTTGTCCATCTCTGATACACCCGACTACTGCAGAGTCATCAGAATATTTCTGCAGATGACAGGAGTCTGTTTTGCACTGGATATCTGAGGTGTACAGAGTGAAAAGGAATGGTGAGAGTACAGTCACCTGTGGTGCTCCTGAACTACTGACCACCTGGTAAGACACACAACCTTTCAGTCTCACATACTGTGGTCTGTTTGTCAGGTAGTCTTTGATCCAGGTGATTGTTGAGGCCTCCACCTGAGTCTTCTGGAGTTTCTGACAAAGCAAATCAGGCTGGATTGTGTTAAATGCACTGAAGAAATCAAAGAACATGACTCTCACAGTGTTGTCTGCCTTTTCTAGATGACAGCGAGTTTGCTGAAGCAGGTGTATGATGGCATCTTCAACTCCAAGTCCATGCTGATAAGCAAACTGCACTGGGTCCTGATATGTGCTTGTTTGTCTGGTCAGGTGGGTCAACAGGAGTCTCTCTAGGACCTTCATGATGTGGGATGTCAGGGCAACAGGTCTATAGTCATTGAGGACTGATGGTGAGTTTTCTTTGGCACTGGAACAAGGCAGAATGTTTTCCACAACACTGGGACCTTCTCCTGGGTCAGGCTAAGGTTGAAGTGGTGCTGCAGAACCCCACAGAGCTGCTCTGCGCAGACCTTCAGGACTCTGGGACTGACACCATCTGGACCTGCACCCTTATTCCAGTTCAGTCTCTCCAGCTGCTTCCTCACCTGACTTCTAGAGATGCAGACAGGGGAGGCAAAGGAGGTATCAGCATCTTCTGATTTGGTTGAAGACCAATATGTAGAAGAAGAGTCCATGACTGAGGTGGTAGATACAATATTTGAGGTGTGACAGGACAGCCTTGGGTCAATGGAGTGTGGTATGTATGTTTGGCTGTGGGCAAGAGAGGAGAATGCTGATCTTGTTCCTGAACTGAACCTATTGAAGAATATGTTCAGTTCATTGGCCCTGTCCAGGCTTCCATCCTTCTGATCCTCCTTCTGCTTGAAGCCTGTGATCTTTTTCATCCCTGACCACAACTCTTTGATATTGTTCTGCTGGAGCTTGCTCTCCAGCTTCTTCTTGTACACCTCCTTGCTGTTTTCTATCTTGATTTTTAGTTGCTTCTGTGTACTCCTCAATAAGTCCTTGTCTCCCTCCCTGAAGGCTCTTTTTTCTGGTTTAGCAGTTCCTTCAGATCAGGGTTTGTTATTGGGGAATCATCTCTCTGTTCTGGTGGGGATGGTGTTGTTTACACAGAAGTTTATATAGTCGGTCACACACTCAGTCATGGCATTGATGTCCTCTCCATTTGACTGGCACAGTGCATCCCAGTGTTTAGCCTCAAAACAACCCTGCAGGGCTTCTTCAGCTTCCGTTGACCATTTTCTCACTGTTCTCTTTATTGCAGGTTGTCTCTGAATAAGTGGTTTATATTTTTAGCAGAGAAACACAAGATTGTGATCTGATTTGCCAAGATGGGGTCTTGCTTTAGCGATGTATGAATCCTTGACATTTGCATAAAACAAGTCCAGCATTTTGCTTTTTCTGGTAGAGCAGCTGACAAACTGTTGGAATGTCAGAGGTGTAGCAGAGAGAGAGACATGTTTAAAATCCCTGGATATTGCAACAAACGCACTAGGGTGTTGTGTCTGTAGCTTAGCAACCTTGGAGCTGATGACATCACACGCAGTCTTGGCAACAGCGTTGGGTGGAATGTAAACAGTTGTCAAAATAACACTGGTGAACTCTCTTGGCAAATAAAATGGCTGACAACTTAGTGCTAACAGTTCATTATGTGGGCTGCAAAGATGACACTTCACAGTAACATGTCCAAGATTACACCATCTGTTGTTCATAAGCACTGCCAACCCACCTCCTTTCCTTTTGCCACTCCTCTTTAAATATCTATCTGCTTGTATGGTCAGAAAGCCTGGCAAGGAAATGCTGGAGTCGGGGATACAATCCTGCAGCCATGACTCAGTGAAACACATAACACTGCATTCCCGAGACTCTGGGTGGGTCCTTGTAAGGGATCTCACATTGCCCATCATGATCGATGGAAGAGATGGTTTAAATGTCATTCTTCTCTCTTTCTCCCACTTCTTTGCTCCTGCTCTGCATCCACGACACCTCCTTTTCAACTCATTTGGGATTTGGGGCTGTAGTTGAGATATTGTTTGAGCTTTTGAGATGTTTTTTTTACAACCGGGAGCAGCTCCTGGTTGTAAAAAAACAACTTCTTGTTATGGTTATGTATCATAACAAAAGTCCAAAGCAAATATATTTCTGTAAAAATCCTTATAGCTGCACAGCATCCAACACCAGAGGAAATAACCATCCAAAAAAAGCAATTAACATCCAGACAAAAGAGGAACCAAAGCCCTCAAAGGCATCTCAGAATGAAAGTAACAGAGCTACTCCAACATGCAGCCACCTTGAGCGGCGCAATTTTAGAACATTTATAAAACATATAATAATAAGAAGAAATGCCACAAACCAGAGAATGAATTCTGAGTGCTGAATGATTGCAAAAATTTGTTGGAGAATGAATGGTTAACTGAGTTTTTAACGTTAAAACAAAAAAAAGAAGCTAAAATCAGCAACACAGTAATAAAAAGATAAAGTTAGGATACCGTAGCTAAAAGCTAAATTATAATAAAAAAAATGTAGTTAAAAGCTAAAATGAACAAAACAGCAAAAATTTGTAAAACTGGAGAGAAAAGCTTAAATTGGTAGAACAGTTGTTAAAGGGTAATATTAGCAAGACAGTAGCTAAAAGCTCAAATGAGCACAAGACAAAAATATTAAAAGTCCACTAAAGTGGATTTTGAAAATAACTTGTTTTTGATTAAATTGAAGAGATCTATGGACAATATATATATATATTAAAATAGAAGAAAATTCAAACGTTTTAAAGTTACAAATACTAAAAGTCATGGCATGCTAGTCCCGTTCAAGCAGAACGTTCTGATGTATAAATGCTTAAAACAGGTGCTTTTGCAAAAAAA
>NC_056503.1:7282025-7285906 GCF_014905685.2 Nematolebias whitei
TGAGAGTTCAATAATCTGACATCTTGTGGGTAATAGTTGTCCTTTAGGCTTTTTGTACGCGATGACAGACTCCTGTATCATCTGCCTGAGGGTAATAGAGGGAAGAGTCCTTGTGCTGTGTGGGTGTGGTCCTTAATGACGCTGCATGCTTTGCGCAGACATCAGCTGTGGTATATGTCCTGGATTGTGTGGAGACTGCTACGAGTGATATCCTCTGCTGTTCGCACCACTCTCTGTAGAGCTTTCTGTCTCTGACTGGTGCAGTTCCCATACCACCTTGTGATGCAGTCTGTCAGCAGGCTCTCAGTGGTGCACCTATACAAGTTGGTGAGGATGCTGGTGTTTGTACCAAACTTCTTTAGTCTTCTTATGAAGTAGAGTCTTTGTCTGGCTTTCTTAACTACAGTGTCTATATGTAAAGTCCATGACAGATCCTCGGTAATGTGAACACCAAGGAACTTTAAGCTGCTGACCTGCTCCACCTCAGCGTTGTTTATGTTCATGGTGGAGTGCGGCTTCTACATTGTTTCCTGAAGTCCACTATCATCTCTTTTGATTTGCTGACATTTAGAGGAGGTTATTGTCCTGACACAAGCTGGTCAGTGATTTCACCTCGTCTCTGTATACACTCTTGTTGTTGATGGTGATGAGGCCCAGGATGGTGGTGTCATCAGCATACATGAGGATGACATTGGAGCTGTGCTTGGCAGTACAGTCATATGTAAAATATGTGTGGTTAAAGACGACAAAATACAAAACATTTCAACATAGAATAATCCGTCTAGAGGACCTGACTCAACCTTGTTAGATTTATCACCCTGGAATATTGAGTATGCACCAGGACATTTGATAGTGTCAAATGACACAATGTCAAACATCGTAATCACAAATGATGATTGTGACATTTGACACAATCAATACAATGACTTTAACTCAGCTGCATCAAATCTCAAATTTTTTGCAACCTCCCATACTCAGCAAGCACAAAGGCAACAGTGGAAAAGAAAAACTCCAATTTAACATTACTTTCATTGTTATGCTGATGATAAACAGTTATATTTGTCCATGAAATCCAATGAATCCAATCAGCTACTTAGACTACAAGCATGTCTTAA
Organism: Nematolebias whitei; assembly: GCF_014905685.2. Classification (NCBI taxonomy): domain Eukaryota; kingdom Metazoa; phylum Chordata; class Actinopteri; order Cyprinodontiformes; family Rivulidae; genus Nematolebias; species Nematolebias whitei. The sequence goes on from NC_056503.1 coordinate 7,283,141, forward strand.
AGACATAAAAACCTGGATGACCCTTAATGTTCTCTTTTTGAACACAGACAAGACTGTGGTTTTAGTTTTTGGACCTGAGCACCTTAGGAATTAATTTTTCAGTCTTTCTCCCTCCTTAGATGGCATTAATCTGGCCTCCAGTTTTAATGTTAAAAATATTGGTGTTATTTTTGATCAGGACATGTCTTTTATCCCCCACATTAAAAACATTACTAGAGCTTCCTTCTTCAACCTGTGTAATATCGCAAAAAATTTGAAACATCTTATCTAAAAATGATGCAGAAAAACTGATCCATGCATGTGTCACGTCTAGACTGGACTATCGCAATGGTTTATTATCTGGGTGTCCAAATACTTCTTTAAAACGTCTTCAGTTGATCCAAAATGCTGCTGCCAGAGTCTTAACTGGAGTTAGTAGGAAAGATCATATCTCTCCAGTTTTAGCTTCTCTCCATTGGCTCCATGTCAAGTCCAGAATAGAATTCAATATCCTACTTCTAACCTACAAGGCTCTCAACAACCTGGCTCCATCTTATATTACTGATCTTATTTTTCCATATTTTCCCAACAGAGCATTTCGCTCTCAGGCTGCAGGTTTACTTGTGGTTCCTAGAATTTACAAAAACAGAATGGGAGGCAGATCTTTCAGTTATTAGGCTCCTCTTTTGTGGAACCAACTTCCAATCTCTGTCCGTGAGGCTGACACATTATCCAGTTTTAAAACTAGGCTTAAGACATTCCTTTTTGCTAAATCCTATAGTTAGGGTCGGCTTGGGTTTCCTGAGCTGTCCCTTAGTTATGATGCTATATAGGCTTAGACTGCTGGAGGACAAACATACCACATTATTTCACTATGCTACTGTCTTTACTTACTCTGCTCGACCTTTTTTGTATTTGTATTTTTTTTCTATCCTTGACACGTATTTTTTGTCTTTCAGGTTCACTTGCACCTACATCTAGACCTGCCATTCTTTTTTCGTTTGTCTCTCCTTTCTGTCCTCTCAAACCAGCCGGTCAAAGCAAATGGCCGCTTGCCCTGAGCCTGGTTCTGCTGGAGGTTTCCATCCATTCATCCATCCATTCTCTTCTGCTTCTCTGAGGTTGGGTCGCGTGGGTAGCAGCCTAAGTAGGGAAGCCCAGGCTTCCCTCTCCCCAGCCACTTGTGCGAACTCCTCCAGGGGAATCCCAGGGCATTTCCAGGCCAGCCGAGAAACATAGTCCCTCCAGCGTGTCCTGGGTTTTCCTCTGGATCTCCTCCCGGTGGGACATGCCTGAAACACCTCACAGGGGAGGCGTCCAGGAGGCATCCTAATCAGATGCCCGAGCCACCTCAACTGGCTCCTCTCGATGTGGAGAAGCAGCAGCTCTACTCTGAGTCCCTCCCATATGACCAAGCTTCTCCCCCTATCTCTAAGGGAGAGCCCAGACACCCTGTGGAGAAAATTCATTTGGCCGCTTGTACCCGAGATCTCGCTCTTTCAGTCACAACCCAAAGCTCATGATCATAGACGACGGTAGGAACGTAGATCGACTGGTAAACTGAGAGCTTCGCTTTTTGACTCAGCTCTCTCTTCACTACGACAGACCAATACAGCGCCTGCTTCACTGCAGATGCTGCACCTATCCGCCTATCGAGATCATGCTCCATTTTTCCCTCATTCGTGAACAAGACCCAGAGATACTTAAACTCCTCCACTTGGGACAGGACCTCCTCCCTAACCTGGAGATTGCACTCTACCCTTTTCTGGCTCAAGACCATGGCCTTGGATATTTTGGAGGAACTGATCCTCATCCCAGCTGTGTCACACTCAGCTGCAAACCACTCCAGCGAAAGCTGTAGATCATGACCTGATGAAGCCAATAGGACAACATCATCTGCAAAAAAAAAGAGAAGTGATCCTAAGGCCACCAAAACGGATCCCCTCAATACCTTGGCTGCGCCTAGAAATTCTGTCCATAAAAGTTACGAACAGAATCGGTGACAAAGGGCAACCTTGTTGGGGTCCAACTCTCACTGGGAACGAGCCCGATATACTGCCGGCAATGTGGACCAAGCTCTGATACCGGTCGTACAGGGACCTAACAGCCCGTATCAAAGGGCCTGGTACCCCATACTCCCAGAGTACCTCCCAAAGGGGTCCCTGAGGGATGCGGTCAAATGCCTTTTCCAAATCTACAAAGCACATGTAGACTGGTTGGGCAAACTTCCACGCACCCTCCAGGACCCTGCTGAGGGTGTAGAGCTGGTCCAGTGTTCCATGACCAGGATGAAAACCGCACTGCTCCTCCTGAATCCAAGGTTCGACTATCCGACGGACCCTCCTCTCCAGAACCCCCGAATAGACCTTACCAGGGAGGCTTAAGAGTGTGATCCCCCCCTAGTTGGACCACACTCTACAGTCCCCTTTTTTGAATAGGGGGACCACCACCCCAGTCTGTCAATCCAGGGGAACTGCCCCCGATGTCCATGCTATATTGCAGAGTTGCATAAGCCAACACAACCCTACAACATCCAGAGCCTTAAGGAACTCTGGGTGAATCTCATCCACCCCTGGGGCCCTGCCACCGAGGAGCATTTTAACTTCCTCTGTGACCTCAGCACCAGAGATTGGAGAGCCCGACCCAAAGTCCCCAGGCTCTGCTTTCTCGGTGGAAGACATGCCAGTGGGATTGAGGAGGTCTTCGAAGTACTCTGCCCACTGACATCCCAAGTTGAGGTCAGTAGCACACCACCTCCACTATAAATAGTGTTGGTGGCATACCGCT
>NC_056503.1:7286006-7288760 GCF_014905685.2 Nematolebias whitei
CCCCCGAGACGCCGGATGGTGGACCAGAATCGCCTCGAAGCTGTACGTAAGCCATTCTCTATGGCTTCTTCGAACTCCTCCCATGCCCAAGTTTTTGCCTCAGCGACCACCCAAACCACATGTCGTTTGGACTGCCGGTACCCATCTACTGCTTCTGGGGTCCCACAGGCCAAAAATGCCCGATAGGACTTCTTCTTCAGCCTGACAGCATCTTTCACTTCCGGTGTCCACCACTAGGTTCGAAGGTTATCACCACGACAGGCACCGACAACTTTACGGCCACAGCTCTGATAAGCTGCCTCGACAATAGAGGCACGGAACATGGGCCACTCGGATTCAATGTCCCCCCCCCTCCCCCTGGAACGTGTTCGAAGTTCTCCCTGAGGTGGGAGTTACAGCTCCATCTCACGGGAGACTCTGCCAGACGTTCCCAGCAGACCCTCACAATATGTTTGGGTCTGCCAGGTCTGACCGGCATCCTCCCCCACCATTGGAGCCAACTCACCACCAGGTAATGGTCAGTGGACAGCTCCGCCCCTCTCTTCACCCGAGTTTCCAAGACATGCAGCCGCAGATCAGATGAGACAACAACAAAGTCGATCATCGAACTACGGCCTAGGGTGTCCTGGTGCCAAGAGAACATATGGACACCCTTATGCCTGAATATCGTGTTCGTTATGGACAATCCAGGATGAGCACAGAAGTCCATTAACAGAACACCACTCGGGTTCAGATCAGGGGGGCCATTCCTCCCAACCACACCCCCCAGGTCTCACTGTCATTGCCCACGTGAGCGTTGAAGCCCCCCAGCAGAACAAGGGAGTCCCCAGGAGGTGCACTCTCCAGTACCCCCTGCAAGGACTCCAAAAAGGTTGGGTAATCTGGGATGCTGTTTGGCACATAAGCACAAACAACAGTCAGAACCCGTCCCCCCACACGTAGGCGGAGGGAGGCTGCCCTCTCGTTCATCGGGGTGAACCCCAACATACAGGCACCAAGATGGGGGGCAACAAGTATGCCCACTCCTGCTCGGCTCCTCTTGCCAGGGGCAACTCCAGAGTGGAAGAGTGTCCAACCCCTTTCAAGGAAACTGGTTCCAGAGCCAGAGCCATGTGTTGAGTTGAGTCAGACTATTTCTAGCCTGAATCTCTCAACTTCACAGACCAGCTCAGGCTCCTTCCCTATCAGAGAGGTGACATTCCACGTCCCAATAGCCAGCTTCTGTAGCCGAGTATCAGACCGCCAGTGTTCCCTCCCTCTGCCACCACCCATCCCACATTCCACGTGAGCCCATGGGAAGGGGGACCCATGTTGCCTCTTTGGGCTGTGCCCGGCCGGGCTCCATGGGTAAAACCCGGCCACTAGGCGCTCGCCAGCATGCCCCACCTACAGGCCTGGCTCCAGAGTGGTGCCCCGGTGACTCACATCTGGGCGAAGGAACATTATTTCCATAGTTTGTATTTATCATAAGGGGTCTTTGGGCTGCACTTTGTCTGGTCCCTCACCTAGAACCTGTCTGCCTTGGGTGACCCTACTAGGGGCATAAAGCCCCTGACAGCATAGCTCCTAGGATCATTGGGGCACTCAAACCCCTCCACCACGGTAAGGTGGCAGCCCAGGGAGGGGTACTGGTGGTTTCTTCCTTTTAAAATGGAGTTTTTCCTTTCCACTGTTGCCATTGTTTTTGCTCAAGATGAGAGACTGCGATGAAGTGAAGCTTCAATGAGTCTGCTGACTTCCATAGACAGATAACTTTATTAATTGGCTTTTTTATGTATGTGAATGTTTTTTTTACAATGCCCTGAGACAACTTTGTTGTGATTTGGCACTATATAAATAAACTGAATTGAATTAACAGCAAGAAATCTCCAGCAAAACCATGCTCAAGATAAGTAACCATCTGCTTTGACTGGCTGGAAAAAGACAGTACACAAAAACACTACAGACAGTTTACAAAATGGCTGGCCAAAGTGTGGTTTCTGTGGGGAGAGATAGAAGCAATCACAAATACAACCCTAAATAGAACAAGTAAAGACAGCAACGGAGGGAGAAAATTTGGTCAGTTCGTCCTTCAGCAGTCTAACCTTATAGCAGCATAACTAAGGGATATCTCAGGAAATCCAAGCCAACCCTAACTATAGGATTATCATGAAGGAAAGTCTTAAGCCTAGTCTTAAAAGTAGTTGTCAGCCTTATGAACAGAAAGTGGAAGTTGGAGCCTGATAAATTAATGTTCTGCCTCCCACTGTGTTTGGAACACTGTGTTTGGAATACAAAGTATATTGAACAATAAGAGCTTATTATTTTAGAATATTTTAAACTTTATTCTGAATTTGACAGAGTCAATGGAACAATGCTAAAACTGGCAAAATGAAATACTAAGAACATGCATGTAAACTTGTGACTTTAAAGAATGTTAAAAAAATCTAAATCTCTTTCATTATTTAAGCACTATGGGTCTTATATTTCTTTTTACAAATACAAATATTTTTTTGGAATTCTGACTGACCTACAACTGATAAAGTTCAATCTGATATAATGCCATCCAGTGAAAAAACAGTGTATGTAAAATTTTGGTTTCAACTGCAAAGACACAAACATGTACTTGAGAAATGAAGTGGTGTACAAACAAACAGTGTTAGGACAGCTAAACGAAGACAGGAAGGGATTGATTGATGAAAACTCAGAGTAAAATGTCCTTGGAGGAGGACAGGACACCTTACTTCATCACAGTCACACCTGCCCACACTTATC
>NC_056503.1:7288860-7290035 GCF_014905685.2 Nematolebias whitei
CAGTTAGCAGACGCACACGGCTGATGATCTGGTTGTCCATACAAAGCTTAACAGGACTCTTGTTTACCTCTTTCAACAGGCCAGTCAGCAGACTCATGCAACTGATGATCCTGTTGTCCATCTGAAGCTTAACAGGCCTTTTTTTTTACCTCTTTCAACCATCTGGTCAGCGGATGCACACGGCTGATCATCCGGTTGTCCACCAGTTGTCCTTCTGAAGATTAACGGGAATTCTTATACCTCTTTCAACCGGCCGATGAGGACCTCAGAGCAGGGATGTGCTGGTAAGTAAAATTTATTATAAGTATGTTGTTAAAATTAGTTGGATTACGAGTTTAGAATATTGATTGAATATGGGTTGCTGCAGGGTATGTCTGCAAAAACGCAACAGAGTCGGACAAAAACAAACCGAGACGGTCCTTTTCTGCAGAGCCTGACAAGTGAAATTTTGTAGCTACATATACAGTACTGTTGTCATGGTCAGTGGCCCCTGCTGACCCCACATCGGCCCCTGTCTCACACTCACTCCTGCTATTGTTTCAGCCCCTCATGCCATAGTTTCTCTTCCCTGCTTTGTAATGCCTATCACCCATCTCCAGCTCAAGCCTACTTCTTCCAAGTCATGCCACACCTCCCTTGTTTCTCAGAGCAATCATCCCTGATTCCACTCACCTGTTCAGCTCTCATCTAGTTTGCCTGCTCTGCACTCTTTAGAAGCTCCATGCTCACTCTCCACCAGTGACAAATTATCAAACCACCCATGGTTCCCGATAGTGAAGCCTTTAATCATAGTATCTTGTTTCATGCCTTGCATCCTTGCCTTGACCCCTCGCTTGTACCACGGATTCCTTGCTTTGCCTGCCCCTCTTTGGATTTGGACTCTATGCTCTGACCATGGTATTTGACCCTGCCTTTCTCCTTTCACGACTTCGGCTACAGATCATGAATTGGCTCACGCTTCTGCTCTCAGCTTCCCCATGCATTACTTTTGCTATGACTACTGGACCACAAATCTGGATTGCCCCACCACAGACCACAAACAGCTTCATCCTGCTCCACTGCTGCAGACAACAGCACCTGCCACGTACAGACTGAGAAGGTTAGTGACTTTTACTATTATCACAGAATCCCCTCATCCTTGCCAAAGTCACTAACCTCTCTGTCTTTTAAAACTT
>NC_056503.1:7290135-7292341 GCF_014905685.2 Nematolebias whitei
CCGCAAAGTTTCAAGGTTCTTTATTGTCATTCGCATCACATGTGGTACATGAGGTGGAACGGAATTGTGTACACGGGGTCCTAGTTACATCCAACAAAAGTATAAAATGTAAAAGAAAAATAGTAATAAGATGTAAGACATGAACTAAGAAAAAGTTTAACAAAAATTACACTAAGCATTAGTAGAACAAAAACAATACATCGAACAACAGCACACATGATTCTGTGTGAGGAGATGAGTACAAATGAAAACAGCAACATAAACAAATCAGCAGCATCATGATATGATTTTTTTTCACAGTGATTATCCTGCCTAATGCCTGATTTTTTAATGCTGGCTAAGTTTCAAAGTTAGAATTAAATCCTGCTAACACAAAACATGTTTTTTTTTTTATTCCTAGCTTTAAAGTGGATATTAAAGTGATTAAATGGATTCATATAACTACTAAGTTCATGGCAAAAACCAACACAGACATATTTCTGTATTTAGTATTTTACATCGCTTTATAATGTAGCCGTTTGTTTCTTTTTTAATATATAATTTTCTTCATCTTATTTTTCAATTAATATGCTTTTTTTTTAATATTTGTCTACTGTTGTAATCATTCTTTGTTAAAACAGGTCTCTCCTGTAAAAGAATCCTCAGGGCTCAATGAGACTAACCTGTATAAATAAAGGTTGAATGAATGAATGGTTAGAGATTCATGAGTCTAACAGCCTCAGGGTATAAGCTGTTCCTTAGTCTAGTGATTGGTGATTGTCACACACATATACATATATATATATATATATATATATATATACATACATACATTCCCACAGACTTCCCACTGAGGTGCCTTGATACAGCACTCTAGGAACAGCCTATTTGTTCAGCTATTTTTTTCTGTGTCTTACCCTCTTGCTTGAGGGTGTCAATGATGGCCTTCTGGACAGCAGTCAGGTCGGCAGGCTTACCCATGATTGCGGTTTTGAGTAATGAACAAGGCTGGGAGTTTTTAAAAGCCTCAGGAATCTATTGCAGATGTTTAGAGTTACGTCGTTGATTCAGATGGTTAGGTTAATAGCTTGTTTAGAGAACCTTTTCATGATATGCTAATTTTTTGGGACAGGCATTTTGGGTTTTCATGAGCTGTATGCCATAATCATCAGTATTAAAACAATTAAAGACCTGAGATATTTTAGTTGGTGTGCAATGAACCTGAAATATATGAAAGTTTCATTTTTATCATTACATTATGGAAAATAATGATCTTTATCACAATATGCTAATTTTTTGAGAAGGACCTGTATATATACAAATTTTTACTCACCCATATTTTTTTATCATTTTCCAGAGAGACCTGTTCTACATAGACACTTTAAGCACAGACAGCAATACGGAGCAACAAAAAGCAATTCAAACTAAATACAGTCTCATAAAAACACTGTTTCTGTTAGCAGTGTGGTAGCAGCACGGCACTGTTAGAAGTGTGGTTCTGTTAGCCGCGAGGTCTTGCTAGCAATGTGTTACTATTAGCAGCGTGACTCTGCTAGCAGCGTGGTCTCATTAACAGCATAAACCCAATTAAACTTTTTATCCCATATTTACTATATCATAAAATAATGTGTTCCTCTCAGTCAATTTTTTTTTTCTTTTAACCTATATCCCTACACTTTTTATTTTTATATTACTGTAGTCAAGTAGGTTGGGGGTCCACTTTTATATTTGAAAACCTCTGTAAAAATTTACAGACAAAAGTTGAGCTTACCCTGGAAGCAGTACCTTCTATCACCCAGGCATTGCTGCAGAGTCCCACCTCTCATATTGTCCTGCAATATTGTTTTAGTTTGGATGTAAAGAGCATAAACTCACTTATAATGTGAATAAGTAAAAAAATAATTAAAAATTACGCAGATTTTTACATGTGCTCAGGTAAAATTTGCTGTGATTGTACCTGAGAGTCTTTTACAACACAGACTTCAAGCACTAAGAGCCCATGCAAGATATTGCCAAACGGCATGAGATTGTGCATCAGATCAGTGCAATGCAAGTGAAGAAAGTCTATTTGCAGTTGTGACTTGTATACTGACTAACCTACCCAAAATGGACAATGACATAGTGTGAATGGATGCACACACACACACACCCACACACACACACACACACACACGCACACGCACACAGACAAACGGTTTGCTCCACATCAAACACTGTCTGCAGACAG
>NC_056503.1:7292441-7296404 GCF_014905685.2 Nematolebias whitei
CACACAGACAAACGGTTTGCTCCACATCAAACACTGTCTGCAGACAGGTCATGTGTGCAAAATCCACTAAAAAGGACAGTGAGAGCTCCAAGGAGAGAAAGCACCAGACGTAAACAGAATGAGGGTTTTGATGTTGTTTGATGTCTGATGCATATTGCCCCATTCTCTTTATTAGAGAAGAGACAGATGAAGGTAGAAAGGACAGGGAGACAAAGCAACAAGCAACATGAAAGCATCATTAAACCGCAGTGAATTTAACTTTTCACAAAAGGCACATTCACAAACAGAAATCAATGCCAGCAAATGTAAATGTCATGCTATATAACACATATGCAGTAGATATCTTATTCATGCTTAGGTCCTGGCCAGTAATACATACGAGGACATTATGCAAACTCTTATGAGTTGAAATGTATTCACCACCTAAGCTATGAAGGTATGTATAAGATTTTTTTCTTGGATAGAAAAATAATGACCATAAGTTTGCATGAACCAGTTCATCAAACTGAGTTTTCTATCCTTTAGTCACAGGTCACTTACAAAAATATTTGTTAGGGGCCACTGAACTTCCATTTCACTGAGCATTTGAGTCCACAAGAATAACACAAACACTCAGAAAGGCCCATTTAAACCATGTCAGTCCATCTGTTAAAAGACCCAGTTGATTTCACTGGTGATCTTTATGAGTTTTGAACCAAAACTGTAATTTCTCTCTTTAAATCATAGAAACTTACTCATGTTCAATCTGCACTGTTGCACAGCATATAATTATTGTTGTTTTTATTAACGGTCTCATTAGGTACTGTTATAGTATGGTGGGCACCATTTGTGTCCCTATTCACATTTGAAAGCTATTTATCCAAAATGATCTTTTCCTTTGTAAACACAGCAACCTTTCTAGAAATGTTTCCATCTACAAGGAAACACAGAAAACAAGTCAAATGCCACAGTAACTGTGCCAGGCCTGTATGCAGTGCTGTAACATTGCCACAAAATACACCAGAAATGGAAGAGAAGATGTTAAACTGTAAAACTTGGGAGGCTGTGGCTGAGGAGTTAGAGTAGTTGTCCTCCAATTCAAGAGTTGGGGTTTTGAATCCACCAGCAGTCACATGCCGAAGTGTCCCTGGGCAAGACCCTGAACCCCTTATTGCCTCAGATGTGTGTTCCATCGGTGTATGAATGTGATAAATCACTGATTAGTCTCTATAGAATGATTTGTTCAATTAGCTTTGTAGAGATCTAGTAGAGTGCTGTATGAATGGGTAAATGGGGACACAGAATGCAGTGTAAAGCACTTTGAGTATCTTGATCAGATAGAAAGGTGCTATATAAGTACAGTCCATTTACCATTTAAAAACAGTTAAATAATTTTTGGTCAAGGGTTATGATTGTTTTATAATTGTGGCTGAGAAGACTGAGAAACATATTTCCCTAAGCACCAATAACCTGCTGTTTACCAAAACAATCTCTTATCTTGACCTGGAGGCCGTCTTGCCAACTTGCAGTACCTCCTGGGCGTTGGTGCCATGAGAACATGACCAAAACATTCCCTTAGTTCCACCTGGAGGCTGACTCACCAATGGCCATGAATCAATGTCTGTGTGACTGACTGCGGCTGGCTACAGGAGGAAATACCCACTGGGGGTTGAACAACTACATATTTTTTAAAGTCAACTTCAACATGATAAACTTCAAGTCAACGTTGATTAGTCTATGTGACATCATAAATAGATCATATCGTCATAGATTTTCTATAGGGTTACGGTCAGTTGAGTTTGCTGGCCAATTAAAAACAGGGATGCCATGGTACTTCAACCAGAGACTGGTAACTTTGGCACTGTGTGCAGGTGCCAAGTCCTGTTGGAAAACAAAATCTGCTGAACCCTTTGTCTTGCATACGTCTGAGCGTGGTGGTTCATGAAGCACTGACTCCAGCTGCAGTGCACTCGTTGTGAATCTCATCCACATTTTGAAATGGGTTTTGTTTCACCATCCTCTCCAGGGTGCGGTTATCCCTATTGCTTGTACACATTTTTTCTACCACGTCGTTTCCTTCCCTTCTCCTCTATTAATGTGCTTGGACACATAGCTCTGTGAACAGCCAGCCTCTTTAGCAATGACCATTTGTATCTTGCTCTTCTTGTGCAAGGTGTCACTGGTCGTACTTTGGACAACTGTCAAGTCAGCAGTCTTCCCCATGATTGTGAGCCTACAGAACTAGACTGAGAGACCATTTAAAGGGATTTGCAAGTGTTTTGAGTTAATTAGCTGATTAGGCTGTGGCACACAATATTCTAATTTTCTGAGATACTGAATTTGGGGTTTTCAATAGCTGTTGGTTATAATCATCAACATCAAAAGAAATAAACATTTGAAATATATCAGTCTGTGTGTAATGAATGAATCTAATATACAAGTTTCACTTTTTGAATGGAATTACTGAAATAAATCAACTTTTTCATGATATTCTAATTTTATGACCAGTGCCTGTATGTTTGAGTTAGCAGAGAGAGCTGGATGAGGAGCTGATTTGAGGCTGGAACATGCAGCTGTTGCTTCAAGGTCGTCTCTGAGTCTGTAGGATTGGATGAGCTGATAAGGGTATAAAAACAAGCTCAGGCACTGCCCATGACAGATACTCATGACTGGTCTTCATGTGTACACTTTCTGTACAACTGTGTCGCCTGTTGTGAAAATCTGACCTTCCAAGTACATCCATCCATCCATTATCTTTACCCGCTTATTCCATTTCGGGTCACGGGGGTCGCTGGTGCCCATGTCCAGCAATCACTGTGCGAGGGGCGGGGTACACCCTGGACGGGTCGCAAGTCCATCACAGGGACACATAGATACAAACGAGACAAACAACCATTCACTCTCTCACTCACACCTAGGGACAATTTAGAGTTACCATTCAGCCTAACATGCATGTTTTTGGTCTGTGGGAGGAAACCAGAGCACCCGGAGAAAACCCACGCATGCACGGAGAGAACATGCAAACTCCACCCAGAAAGGCCCCTGGACCGGGGTTTGAACCAGGGGCCTGCTCGCTGAGAGGCATCAGCTCTACCAGTTGCGCCACCATGCTGCCCTCCTTCCAAGTACATATACTGGTTAAATGTATTCTCCTGTCATCAAGTGTGGCTCTTTTTGAGTAAGTAAGATACAGCGAGAATATTTTTATTGTAACAATGAACAATCAAGTAATTATGTCTCTGTTGTTGCCTTTGACATGATTTGGGTCATAGATAAGGTTAGAGGTGGAAATATGACCTCAACATCTTCAAAATATTGTGTTTTAGGCCATCCACATAAAAAATGGAGAAAAAAAAGTGGAGTTTAAAGATTTAGTATTTTTGGAACCCAGTTTTGAAAACTCATTTTAAGAGCTCTGAAAATCTATATGCACAAAACACTGTTTCAGTGTAGATGAGACTGGTGTCCATAAGGCTATAAGGGTCTGATACACTTTTTTCTCCTAGATTTACTGACATTGTGAAAACTGTGGAATTCTCAGACAGACACTGTTGGACAGGCAGATGTTTGAACAAAGAACTGCATCGATGAAAAGCATTTAACATTGTCTGAACCTTTCAGACACCCACACTATTCTACAACTGACATGGTTGTGTTCAAGCAGAAATAAAATATATTGCATTGCCAAACTGTAGACATTTCATGGCTAAAATGTATTCATGAAGATTCATTTAGTTGCCCAGGTGTTAGCAGAATTCATTAAATTGTTTAAACTTTTTCCACATATTTAAGGGGGTAAGTAAAAGAGTCTAGGTACTAAAAAATTCTGTAGTAATTCAAGGATTTAAGTGACCGTACAGATTCATACAAGGTGTGTCCAACAAAAGGTCTGATTTGCCTGGCTATAATTTCCTTCCATACAGATTCATTTGTCTATCACACACACACACACACACACACACACACACACACACACACACACAC
>NC_056503.1:7296414-7309020 GCF_014905685.2 Nematolebias whitei
ACACACACACACACACACACACACACACACACACACACACACACACATACACACCTTCTGACAGCTCTCTGGGGCCTTCAACTTTTCCCCTCCTCCTTATCAGCAGCAGATTATCAGCACCTACTGTATTGTTGGGAATAGGCAGCCCATTCCAGGCCTAATAGGCTGCCTAAGTGATTTTGTCTTTGTCCTTTTGTGCCCTTGCCTTTCAATCAGCCCTCGCTGATTGCAATCTAGCCAACCAGGTGAGTGGATTCGTCAGGAGAGTGACAATTGGTTGCAGAGAAGGGCCAGATCTTTTATCTCAGTGGGACTTCCTGAATTAATTGAGACAGGTTAAATGGAACAGCAGAGCGAAACATGATGTGAAGTTAAGGATTGCCGAGTTCTGCTGCAGTGCTGACATGGCAGTGTTTACTGTGTGAGAGGGAATCACGTCACGTTTCAGCAATCCTCAAATAAGGTTCTTTTAAAGATTGTAAAAGGGTGTTGGAATTATCATTTTACATGTACAAGAAGATTTGGTGTGGGGGTAGCTGAGACATTTCCAAACATGAAGTGAGGGCTATCTGAATGTGTATAAGACCTTAAGACTCTGCAAGAACCATCCATCTTCCAGATTGTTTTCATAAACAGTGTGAAGGGGACTTTACATTTAGTGAGTAAAGTAATGCATGGTTTCAATCTGCCACAGCATTTATCTTTAGCATGCCACCAAAGGTTAGAAAGACAGTGTAAGGAGCTTTTAATCTACAGATGCATGTGTACAATCTAAACCAACAAAATCAGCCCTAAATGAAAACATTTTCCAGGCTTTTCTGATGACCTTATGCATTTTATTTGTGGCACTGTTTAAGTTTTGTATCTCCATTTTTCCACCATGACCCTCCTCCCTACCACAGTCCAGAACCTTCCTTAAAATGATTTTTTTTTTCATACATCAGCACCTTGCCTTCTGCTCACATGCAACATTAAATCAGCTTTCCTCTGACACTAATCTGTTATCAAGTTTTTACACTTGTTAAACCACAGGCTACTTTATGGGGCCTTTCTGCTTGGCTTCTCATGACACCCCATGCCCTACTGTGATCTGCCACAGTTGTTTGAAAACAAGACAGACACAAAACTCTGTGGAAGAATGCTGTACTCAAGTTAGTGCCCAGGAAACCAAGCTTTATACCAAAGGAGTTAAGTGTTTATGAATATGTGCGTGTCCAACATGTGTTTGAGGGATCTCCTCCTCCATGCTGCTTGTTTCTAAAAGTCACCTTTGACTTCCAGTCAGTTATGGATGACAGTACTGATCTCACTTTTGAAACTTCAGCCACTCTGCTGGCCTCTCTGCTCTCCCTCGGTCATTCTGCCTCAACTAGCTGGATTGTAAAAGCATTCACCAACACAGTCTGTGACTCTGTTAGATGTTTCACTTGAGAAAGACAAAAAACAAAGGTTGAAGATGCACACACAAAAGCCATTAGAATATGTCTAAGCATGGGTTTTAAAACAAGTTTCAGTTTTATTGAGAGGATTATAGCAGGTAGTAAACTGTATGGTCTATAAAATCTGTAAACCAAGTTATCCTACTATTGTAAAACATGAACCACTTGGAAAACTTAATTCAAAACAATCTAATTGTGATTAATCATAAAGATATTTAACTTACACTTTAACGTTACTAAACTGAGTAAAACAACACACCTAAGTAATATAGATTCTAAAAATGCAGCTTGATGGAGAACAAAATATGGTTGGATTTGAAGAAGATATTTTCCAGCTTTTATATATTTTATTTTATATATTTATTTTATTTATGGAGTTCACCCTGTTGTTGGACTTCTGTGCCCATCATGGATTGTCCATAACGAACACCAAGTTCAAGCATAAGGGTGTCCATATGTGCTCTTGACACCAGGACACCCTAGGCCGCAGTTCGATGATCAACTTTGTTGTCATCTCATCTGATCTGCGGCTGCATGTCTTGGACACTCAGCTAAAGAGAGGGGCGAAGCTGTCCACTGACCACTACCTGGTGGTGAGTTGGCTCCGATGGTGGGGGAGGATGTCGGTCAGACCTGGCAGGCCCAAATGTATTGTGAGAGTCTGCTGGGAACATCTGGCAGTCTCCGGTGAGAGGGAGCTTTAACTCCCACCTTTAGGAGAACTTCAAAAGAGGGGAGGTGGGGGACATTGCGGTCCTAGTTGGCCATGTTCCGTGTCTCTATTGTCGAGGCAGCTTATTGTAGTTGTGGCTGCAAGGTTGTCGTGCCTGTTGCGGCAGCAACCCTCGAACCCGTTGGTGGGCACTGGCGGTGAAGGATGCTGTCAGGCTGAAGAAGGAGTCTTATCGGGCCTTTTTGGCCTGTGCGACCCCGGAGTACTCCAGGAGTATAGGGTACCAGGCCCTTTGATACAGGCTGTTAGGTCCTTGTATGACTGGTGTCAGAGTTTGGTCTGCATTGCCGGCAGTAAGTCAGGCTCGTTCCTGGTGAGAGTTGGACTCCGCTAAGGTTGCCCATTGTCACCAATTCTGTTCATAACTTTTATGGACCATCTTGGAGCTGTAGCAAGTGCTACTCTTACAGGCTGTAGCTCTTCTTTAAACATATCCGAGGGAAATATTCCTGAGAGATCCTATAATTTTGTGTCTTTATGATTTTTCAGCTGAATTAACTTTAACAGATTATTTAATAGTCATTAAAGTGAAAACAGGATTTCATGATAAAGCTGGCACCGTTTATTTATTCATTTTTAATCTTCACAGATAAAAAAAAAAAACTTTTTTTAACTTTTTTTTTAATACATAAAATGTTTAAAAAAAATTGTTTCCACCCTCCATCCCAAATCCGTCCCGGTCTGCCCGTCTGCCAGGATCGGGGTGCAGCCTTCATAAGCTGGTAAGCCCGGGGTTCGGGCAACGGCCTTTTTCAAGTCAGCAGCTCATATGATCCTCCGTGGTGACCAGCAGAATTTGGAGCCCGCAAAGCACGCAATGTTGGGATATGAAGCACGAGCCCCAAGTCGGCACCATGGAGGATCTTCCGCGGTTACCAGCGGCGCTCGGAACCGGGGAGATGACGCCCTGCACGGCCTGAGGGAGCTCTGAAGCTCCGGTGGAGAGGACCGGAAGACCAACCGCATTTTTGACAATGCTAAATCACATTCCAAAGCCATTTGTCTAGATTATAAGTGATGCCTTTATTTTGCATTTATTTTTAGGTGATTTTAACTATTCTCTCCATTTATCACAAACAGTCCCAAATTATTATACAGGCAAAATGAATACATCCCCAGGGGCTGTAGGCTGAAATGAACTTTCATGAATAGAAAGAAACATCTTATTTAAGCTCATAACAATTATCAATCAGTATCTAATATGAGCTGTGCCAATAGGATTTAAAACATGATCATGGCTGTTATTGGCTGTCAAAGAGTTAGCTAAAGAGCACAGTCTTGATTGGTTTGCTCCTTGGCGTTGTCAAGAAAATGTGAATTACTGACACCAAATAAAGTTTATTTTCCATCATAAAAACTACCCTATGTTTTCTTCTCCATCCATCCAGCGGCTGTGGCTAAGTGGTTAGAGCAGTCGTCCTCCAATGCGAGAGTTGGGGGTTCGAATCCACCAGCAGTCACATGCTCAAATGTCCCTGGGCAAGACACTGAACCCCTGATAGCCTCTGATGTGTGTCCCATCGGTGTATGAATGTGATCTAAAGCACTGATTAGTCTCATTAGAATGATTTGTTCAATTAGCTTTGTAGAGATCTATTAGAGTGCTGTATGAATGGGTGAACGAGGACACAGATTGTAGTGTAAAGTGCTTTGAGTATCTTGAAATAAAATAGAAAGGCGCTATGTAAGTACAGTCCATCCATCCATCCATCATCTTCCGCTTGTTCTGAACTTAGGTCTCAGGGGCAGCAGCTGGAGCAGGGAGGCCCAGACATCTCTTTCCACAGCCACCTCTTTCAGCTCTTCTGAGATGACCCCAAAGTGTTCCCATCAACCAAGAGACTTTTGCCACTTTTCCACTGTTACGGTGCAGATCAGGTCAGTTCTGGTTGGTTCAGATCGGCTCGTGTGTCGTGTTTCCATTTACACTTCTGGACCGGCTCTGTAGGCGGGAACTAGAATCAAACTCGTCTTACCACCTGGTGGTGGCAGTGCTCCCTTAAGCTATTTACTAGCCATCACTAAACTATTAGAAGAAGAACACCCTGAAGGCTTTGCCACACGATGTTGTGGAAGAGATGTCATGCAATGGAGTACCTCATGAGCTGTAACTTTTAAACCTGATTTATAATCCTACCTTACTGCCTTCCCTGCCTGCTTTAAACCCATGTGTTTTCCATTTTAGTTTAGATTTTTACAATAAAGATTAAAAAATCTTCACTTTTATTATTTACAGATATGCACAAGGTTCTTGTTAAAATTGCAAAACATCACACTGTGCTGTAATCTTTGAAACTGCTTTTACAATAAGCTACATACTTGAAAACAATTGGATTAAATTTTGTCCTTAAATTTTAAAGGTTTGTCTTTCATTAAATTTAAAAACATAAATGTATTTCTTATTAATCTAAAAAAGTTAAGTCTGGTCCTCTGGACATTCAAAAAACAAAAACAAACAAACAAACAAAAAACATTTATTTTTTATTTATTATAAAATTGATTATTTGTTTTGTGAATGTCCAGAGGACCAGACTTAATATTTTTAGATTTTTCTACCAGAATTATTGAGCATGCATCAGGATATTACCCCGCGACCCGGAAGCAGAAGATGATGGATGGATGGACGGGTGGCGAAGGAGGAGACCATCAAACAGCAGGAGTGGTCAGTTCAGGTGAACTCCTGCCTGTTTGCTTCAGATCAGCTGTTCAAATCTCTGCAGGTTCAAATAAAAGGTGCACCAGGACTTTCAGATGAAGCTCTCGGGCCATAGTTGTACGGCCGATAAATGATAACTGATAAATGATAACTGATAAATGATAACTGATAAATGATAACTGATCAATGATAACTGATAAATGATAACTGATAAATGATAACTGATAAATGATAACTGATAAATGATAACTGATAAATGATAACTGATAAATGATGACTGATAAATGATAACTGATAAATGATAACTGTATTTTCTGGATTTATGTACTGTTTGTTGCCTCATTTCATCCTAGAACCAAAAAATTATAACATAATAACAGTTGAGCAGATTCTAGTAATCTTTTCTTAAGATTCATTAAAGATAAAATGCAAATGGAAATGTTTCTCAACTTCCAGTATGAATTTAAACAAACAATATATGCACTTAACATTGTAAAATTTGTTAAGGAAATTTAATGTTCAAGGACACCACTTAAGAAAAAAATTGTTTAATAGGAAAAGTAACAAGTGAAAAATGTACAAAAAATAAAAATCACTACATCCATCTAATGAGTATCTGTCCCTTGTCTCACGGGCTTCATCCAGAAGAAGACACACGTGTTGTTCCTGCTGTGTCCGGTTCAGTTCTTCATGTTCATTCAGTGATGAAATAAGACTTTTCTTTACTGGACTCTTTTCTCTTTCTCTTGACTAGAAAGAAGAAAAAGGTGGTTAATTCAAGCTACATACTGTTTTTGAATAAATGCATAAAACAAAGAAAGGTGCTGCTAACAGCTATAATAGATATATTAATAATAATAAATTGATAAAATAAGAAAATGAAAAATAAATTGATTTAAAAATAATGAAAATAATATAATAATAACAATGGATATATGAATCAGAAAGTATTATAAAGATACAGATATTCTTTCCTGTCATTAAATTATGTACACAGGGTCCCAGTTACATCCAACAATAAAATGTAAAAGAAAAACAGTAATACGATCTAAGATATGAACTAAGAAGAACATCAACTAAAAATATGCTAAGCACTAATGGCATGAAAACAATAAACGCAATACGCCGAACAGCAGCACAGACATGAGTCTGTGTCAACAGATGAGCACAAATGAACACAGCAACATGAAACAGATCAGCAGCAACATGAAACAGATCAGCAGCAACATGATGTGATTATCCTGGTTAGATATTCATAAGGCTGCACAAACTCAAGTTCTTGTTGCCGTTTGACGTATTGTTTTGATTGTTTACTGCTATTAGTGCTTTGTGTATTATTAGTAGATGTTTTTTTGTTGATATTTTTCTTAATTAATATCTTTCATCTTATTACTGTTTTTCTTTTACATTTTATTGTTGTCTGTAACTGGGACCCTGTGTACATAATTTCATCCCACCACATGTTCAGCATGTGGTGCATATTCAGTATTTATTCAACATTTATTTATTTTTTACTTTAAAAATAAAATAAAAGCAAATTCTTATCGGCACAAATAAAGTGATGTGGAACATGTTGCACCTGTTCTTACCAAGCACAGAAGGCTGCAGCGTTGTGCTGCTCTGTGAGGTGCAGGTGGGCTGTGATGGAGCTCTGTCAGGTGTAGACTCTGCTGATGGAGCAGGGGCAGAAGCCAGGAGGCTTGAAGGGCTTAATGTGGAGTTTAGAGATGAACCGTCACGCGCTGAAATACGTTCTGGATAAAATACAGTGAGAAACGGGACTGGAGGACAGTTAGCGTTTATGCAAATTAGCTTAGCATCGTAACACCGATGTTGTCCTATTATGGCGTCAGCCTCTTTTGTTAGTTAAAAATATGTTCATAACCGATGGGATGAGTAACTTAAAATATGTTTAAAGTTAGAAACCACTCACCATCTTCTTTAAATGATTCAAGTACCATACCATACCATTTTATTTATAGAGCACTTAAAACAGCGACAAGGCCAACCAAAGTGCTGTACAGACAGAACAACAGGCAACACACAAAGAAATATACAAAATGAGGTAAATCAGAATATAGACATAAAAACGATGCAGATAATAAATGTGACGACTAACCAGTGTGGAGCATACAGGTTCAAACCACAGATCATCTGGTGTTGAAAGTAGTAGTTGAAAGTAGAGAAGTGGCCGTGTCCAAACCACCCTCCAATTGCTCCATCCAGCTCGCTTTGACTTTTTTCGTCGACCACCAAGCACAACAACACCTGCACTTCTGTATTTGACCACAGCTTTGATATTATTGTTTTTGTATAGCTTCAAAATACTAAAAGATACGCTCCTCAGGTTATCGCTAATGGCAGGCGGTAGAGAAAAATGGCGGATCAGGTTGTTTGGAAAGACTCCACAGACTCCTCCCTCTGACCAATCAGTAACCGACAGTGTTTCTGACATCACAGCTCGGCTCATTTGGACCCCTTGAGAAGCCGGGCCAGAATTCTGGGAGGTGAGCCAGTCCCAAGAACCATGGAAAAGACCTCAAACAGGCGTCAAGCCAGAAATATTTGACCCGCGCCATGACAGTGGAAAAGGGGAGATAGTCTCTCCAGCATGTCCTGGGCCTTCCCTGGGGGTCTCCTCCCAGTCGGACATGCCCGAAGCACCTCCCTAGGGAGGCGCCCAGGGAACATCCTTACCAGATGTCTGAACCACCTCAACTGGCTCCTTTTGATGTGAAGGAGCAGCAGTTCTACACTGAGTCTCTCCTGGATAACTGAACTTCTCATATTATCTCTAAGGGAGAATCCAGGGTCACTGGTTCATAAAACATTTTGCAAACTGGCAACATTTACAGTAAAGATCAGAGCTCAGAATCTGTGTTGGAGATTACTTTCAGTTACTACCACACCAAATGTGTAAGGGTCCCACTGCCTGCAGCCTGCCTTGCTGGTGGCCGCTGATTACCAACACCTGGCGGCCATCAGCCTGATGAGCCTCTCCATCTACAAAAGGCTGCAGCCCAGTGTGACTCATCGCTGGAGCATATCACCTCTCATGGTATAGTACTGTTGAGCTAGATATGTCTAGGTGAAAAGAATTTGTTCACCTGTGTTCTCTTTTCCAGTTTCCTGGTTCCTCGTGTTTTTGGATTCTCCTCGTGACCTGACCTGGATCCCTCGGCCTGTCAGGCATTCCTCGTGCCATTTTTGCCTCCAGTTGCCAGCCTTCCTCGTGCCCTTGGACCCTCGTTGGATTCCCCTCTGCTGCTCTCTCCCTGGACTGAAGGACCAGCTCCCCTCCTTCGGGTTTGGACTGTAAGGACAAGAACCTCCTTTCAAACAACCACTCAGGTCTTCCCCTTGGACCAACACTAACCTGTCGTCCCTCTTTCCAGGAGTGCTGAGTTCCAGCGTGTGAACATTCACTGTACATAATAAACACTGTTCTTTTGTATTTCCCCTGTGTCTGCCTCGTTCTGGGTCTCATACTATCTGGGTTCCCCGCGTAATCGTAACAAAATGATAATATCGTGATCTTAAACTTTTACTGAATTGATCTGAATTGATTTGAATCTTCTGGTCTGTACAACAATTTTCAGTCAGATCATCTGTCCAGATGACCTGACTGAAAATTGTTGGATTGTATACCTGAATTATTGAGCATGGACTCTTTTGCTTCTGGTCTGTAATTTAGGGTCTTCTAGTGTTTTGTTTGCCTTGGTGGCTTTAACTGAGCATTTATAGAACCACAGTCAAACTGTGTCTTAGAATAATTTTAATATATTTTGCATTTGTGCATTAAAAAACAAAAAAAAGTCAAAAGTCAGTCTATTGAAGTGGATTCTACCTGATCAGAAAAACTATATATACTGTATTTTTTGGTCTATAAGGCATACTTAAAGTCCTTTCAATTTCTCAAAAATTGACAGTGATCCTTATAACCAGGTGCGCCTTATGTGTGAATTCTGGTTGTGCTTACCGACCTTGAACTGATTTTATGTGGTTATTGTGAAAGAGATGAATAAAGTTTGACTTATCTGACTGTTTTGTTTTGCTTAATGTGTCTTATGTATGAAAACAGACCCATTCATTGATATTGCACCTTTAGGTCCAAAAAAATACGGTCTGTCTGTCTGTCTGTCTGTCTGTCTGTCTGTCTGTCTGTCTGTCTGTCTATCTATCTATCTATCTATCTATCTATCTATCTATCTATCTATCTATCTATCTATCTATCTATCTATATATATATATATATATATATATATATATATGCATATATGTTGGTGATTATCATCCAGTGGATTTCACATACATTTCATATGTGCCTTTAACTAAATAGGGTCTCTGAGCAACAGTGTTCTAGGGATAGATTGATGGATAGTGCATCAAACATAGTTTTGCTTGTGAACTATTCAAACTTATTCACAAAATATTACATGTTGATGCTATGTTAGCCAACACCTATTTTATAATTGGTTATCACTAACTCTTAGTTACAGCTTGTCAGCTTTTTACTTACTTGGCTCCCTTTCAACTCCTCTTCCAAGTGCATTGTGCAACACAGCATAGCTAATTAGTAACAAATCCAGTTCCAAATCATTTCATAAAGCGGGACAGCTGGACAAAGCAACTTAGCTTCACACCCAGTTCATAGCAGAGAACAATAGAACAAAACGTGCACACGCAGTTGCTAGAATAACAGTCAAAGGAACAAAGATTGAGGACCAAACTGATGCCAGCTCTGGCACACCTGGTCCCTGTGACCCCTGATCTTGGGTCCCATCTCACAGTCAACACAAGAATAAATATAAGTTTTGATTTTACCATTGGCATAAAAAGCACAGCCTTTGAGGAAGGAGGGGATGTCAGAATGGAATGATTCTTCCAGAACCAAAACGGCAAGGAACAAAGATAAGAACAATGCAAACTTTATCAACTATATCTACACCTACACTCTGCATTTGTCAAAGCTCTGCCTATTTCTGGATACTTCCACGTCTCAGGAGGGTTGGTGTGAAAGGCAACAAACAGAAATAAACAAAAGAGTGTCGCAGACATATGTAAACAAGTTTAGCATGTTTAAAATGGATGAGGAATCCTCCCTTATCCACTAAGCTAGCATGTGCTGTGTCTTATAAATTACAACACACACACACACCTAAAGAGTGTGATCTATCACTGGTTGAGTCAATATACACTTTAGGATGGAGCGATGGAGAGAAAAGAGGAAAAGATTGGAAGGCTAGCAGGTGGAGAAACTGTTCGTACTGCTACTTTAAACTCACTAAAAAGGCCCTGGATAAATACTGGCATCCGTCCAAGGCACATACATGTACAAGAACACCCCCCCACCCCCTTCACACACACACACACTGAAGGTTTAGCCAGGACTCACAGAGTCATGCACACATGGTCCAACATACAAATCCTTTTGTATACACCCCCCCCCACACACACACACACACACACACAGTTGGGCTGTCATATGCTGCAGTACTGAACCCAGCAGCCCTCTCTTCTTAAGCCCATCTGTCACTTTCCTGAACCTCTCCTCTTTTCTCATCTTCACTCCTTTTTCTCCTTGTAATACATCTTAACCTTACATTTCTCCTTTTCTTATTGTTCCTTTTCACTCCACCATTGTTATTTTTCCTGCACTAGTCACTGACTCCAAACCACAGATAAAGAAGACGTGAGAGGAGTGTCAAATACTCAGGTTGTGAAGTATTCCCTGAGTAAAGCCAGTAGATCTGACATTCCTGACACCACATACAGAAAATCTAAAATGTCCTGCACAGTCACTGGGAAGACTTTGGGTATAAGAACTAATTGATATCTAATTTTGTTGCAACATGTACAAGAGTAATCATTCTGTTTGATTTTATCTGTGTTGTTTTGTGCATCATGTCATATACTGTCATTAAGGTATGTCCAGCAGATTAAGGTTTTTTTCAGATCATATATTTATTTGATGATGAAACTTGAGGTTTGTACCGTAGAGTTTCTGTAAGTCTCAAGATTACTTTCTGCTCAGAATAGCAATCTTGCACATTTATTTCAGACAAATATGATTTCAAAACAAACAAAAATACATTATTAATCACTGTATAGGTTTTATTCATCAAACATTTATTAGGCATGACGGTACAATCGTAGACTGTCTTATTGGTCTTGTGAAGCTGTCAATTAAAAAAATGGTGCCACTTCACAATAAGGCTCCCTTTATAGATGTCTAATAAACCGTTTATAGATACGTTATTAATTCCTCTATAAACACTTATAACCACTTATTATGCATTAATTAAGGGTGACAGAAACAAAACTGACCAGTTTTTTGTCAAATAATGAGCCAAATCTGTTCAGCTATATATTTTATCTAGAGTTGTTATATAAAACATTTCAGACCAAGTTACTACCTTGTAAGATCAATAAGCATTTGTAAACCTATTTTTATTAGCATATCATATTTTACTTTATCACTGCATTATACATATCTACAACTAATATTATATCCTAAAATAACAGGTTTACAAATGCTTATTGTGTAGACTTGAGTATTACAATTTTTTTTTTTATGTTTTACAATAAGACATTTACAACGTACAAACTTGATGTTCTGGTTGTTGGAACTAAAAGGATCCATTTTACAGAAGCTGTCATGTTGTATTGTTGGAACCAGTGGACTTTATGTCCTGCCTATTCCCATATAAACAGTCCTGGGGTTGGATATGCTTTCTCTCAGCATGAAATAATTCATTACAATTAAATATCTTTAAAAAATGTTTAAATATATAGTAGCTAGATAAGAATTATGCAAACCTACATGTGTATGCAAACCTTTATGTGTCAACAAACGGGAAAAAAAGAAGCACATCCCCGATGTGTATTTGACTGTATAAACAGCAATGTTCCACACTTTTTCATGTAGTGGGCTGGATTTAAAACTTATACTGGAACCACCTGACAGAAAATGGTCTTGTTCAGGCTTTACCTTCCGGATGTAGGCATCACATCATTTATATGTGACGGAGACGTGGCACCCTCACATAAAAAATAAATAAATCAAATAATGTTTGTTTGGAACCCCCCCTCCACACACACACACACACATTTATCATGACATATTAGTTCACCCAGTGCTGTTTCTATTTCTTTTTTAACAAATCCATTCCACTTGATTAATAGGAGAACACTCAAACCACTAAAAGTCCACTCCGAGTTTTCCTGGTTACCAGGAAATAACTACAATAACTCACCACACCACATGCACTGTTTCTCCTCGGTCAGTTGACTTGGCAGGGTGCTCTTCCCTTTTTGTGTTTTGTGGATGGGGCAGGGGGAGGAGGGGGAGACACTTCTGTGTTGTGCGCTAACTTAGCGCTATGTTAGTGCTGGCAGTTGTTGATCTGAGTCGGGGCTTTAGGGTGAGAGAAGCAGAGAGCTACATCTGTAGCATCTTAGCTAGCGCATCTGTACTGCACACTGCTAGTTTAGTGCTTTGTTAATGCCGGCAGTTAGTGTTAGGATGTGTGTGAGAAGTGGAGTGTACTCTATTCACACAAGGAGAGCTGTTGGCCAGGCTACTTCTTGTTGTGCCATGCTTTTTAAAATAGTTATTGAACCAAGTGTTTATTTATGTAGGTAAACGTAGATGTTTAACAACCCGTTAAAATACACCTGAATGCACAAAATGGCATCTACTTTATTCCAAAATTTTCTGGGGGATCATCCCCAGACCCCCCCACCAATGTGTTCACCCACCCCCCCCCCCCCCCCCC
>NC_056503.1:7309120-7310438 GCF_014905685.2 Nematolebias whitei
CCCCCCCCCCCCCCCCCACACACACACACACACACACACTATAACAAATGCTTCTGACGCCAATGCTTCTGTGTCATACAATCCAGTCACAATAAAGTACACAAACTTTGCCCGAGCTAGGCTAGCCATATGAGTGAGTATTTTTTTTGTTTGTTTGTTTGTTGTTGTTCTTGCTGTTTTTCAGGCGTTTTAAACAACTGGTTCTCAAAAACAAAATATCAGGGTGAACGTTTTACCTTGAAATTTTTACTTGACATAATTTTTTAAGTTTGTTGGTTTTGTACCTTTTTTTAAATGTAACTTTCTTTATGACAGCACCAACTGGTTTGGTTTTGGCTGTGTTTGGAATAGTCATTAAGTCATCAATCCTGTTAGAATGAGATTTTTTTTTTTCCAAATTTAAGTTGTAGAAAAGACTACAGGTAATGTCATCAGTTTTACATAAAGCACAATTACATAATGTCAAACGTGTCCCTTTAAATTTAACATTTTGAAATGAGGAGCTAAAATTTTTTTCTATACCTTATGGGG
Source organism: Nematolebias whitei (assembly GCF_014905685.2). Lineage (NCBI taxonomy): Eukaryota > Metazoa > Chordata > Actinopteri > Cyprinodontiformes > Rivulidae > Nematolebias > Nematolebias whitei. The sequence goes on from NC_056503.1 coordinate 7,309,652, forward strand.
ACAATTTGTCATTTTTAAAGGGTAAAATCTGAGAAGACATGCAGATACAGAAGCACACACAGTTTTCTTCCCTGTCAGGTACAGTATCCCAGATAAGCCATAAGGTACATAAGAGGGGGGTGATTGTCCATCTAGATAAAGTCCTGCTGTTGATGACATAAGGAAGTCCCAGTGACAGAGTGCTGACAGGAGGGTCAATAAGGGAAGGAAGGGTGGGAGGGAGAGGGAAGTGGAAATGGGGGGACATTGTCAATCATTAGGGCTAATGAAAGGTGCAAACACACATCCACATGCTCAGCAGCACACATTAGCATACATCCCCATGACATGCAAACACAGAGACAAAATCAGAAGTCTGTACAAATGAGTACTTATTGATCACAAGAAGGTCGAAATGATGTGGTAAGACACAAGGTCACATCAGAACATGAGCAGAGCGGAAATTACACATAACTTATCTTGGAATCATGGTTGATGATAAGTTCAAAAGATTAACTGAAGTCAACCTTTTAAGTTGAAACTGAATTAGATGCATAGTTTTGATTATTGACCCCCCCCCCCCCCCCACACACACACACACACCAGTTACCTCTTCTTTTTAACGACTGCTCCCACTTCAGGGATTTCCACAGTGAGTCATCCTTATCTGTCCTCTGTCCTCTAACTGCATGCATATGTACTTTTTGTCTATTTCCTGGCAGCTGCATTTCTAACATCCTTCTACCAATATACCCACTGTCCCTCCTCTAGACATGTCCAAACCATCTCAGTCTGGTCTCTCTAACTT
>NC_056503.1:7310538-7312376 GCF_014905685.2 Nematolebias whitei
TAAACTCTCCTTAAAAAAAACACAGAAGAAGAAGTTCTACTTCCGGGTGAACGTAAACAAACCTGAGCACCTAAAATGGACCCGCGACAGGTTTTAATGATGGTGGAGACGTTACTGCACTCCCTGACTGAGCTACAGGTAATAGAAATCATTTTGAGCTCTTTAAAAGTTTCTAGTAGAAATCTTGTGTCGCTCACCGACCAGTTTTACTTCCCTGACATGCTAATATTATTAGCGTTAGCCAGGCGGAAATGGCAAAGTCGCACATGCGCAGTCAGGGCAGTTTTTCACCATCAGATAAAAACGAACAGATCAAGCATTTACATGCGCACCGATCGGGTTTCGGATCGGCGTAAACCACCCGTTTCGTTCTGATCACAAATTATATCGGATCGCGCCGAATACACAAAAAATAACCCGAACGGAGTGTTTACATGACACACTTTTATTCCAACCGGCCATTTGATCCGGTTACTTATGTCCATGTAAACATGCCAATTGAGTATCCGTAGTGACGTCATATTATCTGACCACCGTATGACCGTAGGGGGTGGTGTTGCACTGTTGCAGGTCACAGAGTATGGTGTAACACCGGGTCCAATCCACCGAACCAGAACCAGCTTCCTCTGACCTTGTTTCACAAACTAAAGCAAAAAATATTAATCTCTAAACCTTTAAAAAAATCTATAAACATATTAATCTCTAAAACTAAACTTAATGCGCACCACAGCTGGCAGTGGTGCAGGGTGGTCAACCCCCCCACACACACACTGTTTTAAGTTTTGTTTTTGACGTGCTGCATGTTTCTTCACGTTTGCAGCTTAATAATAATAACTAATAGTTTAGTTTATCCTGTGACTTATTTGCAGTATGATAAATGGTAGGAGCATAATATACGCTCCCAATGTTTTGTTGGTCTTCTTTTTGTAAATAATTACCATTTTTTGCGGTTTTATTTATTTATTTATTTTTGTATCTTGAGATCTATGACGTCATCAAATACTCGAGTACTACTCGGGTTTTATTATGTTAATGTCGAGTTTAAAAATTATATACTCGTTCAACCCCTAGCAGCTACCCATCCAGGCTGTCACATTGTAAAGTTTGCAGATGATACAGCGGTAATGGGATGCATCACAGACAATGATGAGTCCAGCTAAAGGCAGGAGGTGGAACACCTGGAGAGCTGGTGCAAAGAGAATAACCGTCACATCAATGTGAAACAGACAAATGATTGTGGACTTCAGAAGGAACAAACACACCTACACCCCCCTGAACATAAGATGATCTGCAGTGGAAGTGGTCTCCAGCTACAAGTACTTGGGTGTACACATGAATGACAACCTCAGCTGGAGCAACAACACCACCATCCTTATCAAGAAAGCTCATCAGAGACTCTACTTCCTCAGGCTGCTGAGACGAGCTGGTCTGGGAAGCTCAGTCCTCACCTCCTTCTACAGGTGTGCAGTGGAGAGCATCCTGTGCTCCAGCAACAAATGTGGCATGGAGGCTGCACAGCTGCTGAAAGAAAAGCTTTACAAAAAGTGGTGAAGGCTGCACAGAAGTCTGTTGGAGTCAGTCTCCCCACCATCACAGACGTTTACACCTCCAGATGCAGGAAGAGGGCCACCTGCATCATGAAAGACCCCACTCACCCAGCACACACACTTTTTGCCCCGCTCCCCTCAGGAAGGAGGTTGAGGAGCATAAATGTAAAACCACTAGACTGAGGAACAGCTTTTACCCTGAAGTTGTTAGACTCATGAATCTCTAACCAGAATAATCACTCTGAAAAAATCACATCATGTTGCTGCTGATCTGTTTCATGTTGCTGCTGA
>NC_056503.1:7312476-7313693 GCF_014905685.2 Nematolebias whitei
ACAACTAATATTATATCCTAAAATAACAGGTTTACAAATGCTTATTGTGTAGACTTGAGTATTACAATTTTTTTTTTTATGTTTTACAATAAGACATTTACAACGTACAAACTTGATGTTCTGGTTGTTGGAACTAAAAGGATCCATTTTACAGAAGCTGTCATGTTGTATTGTTGGAACCAGTGGACTTTATGTCCTGCCTATTCCCATATAAACAGTCCTGGGGTTGGATATGCTTTCTCTCAGCATGAAATAATTCATTACAATTAAATATCTTTAAAAAATGTTTAAATATATAGTAGCTAGATAAGAATTATGCAAACCTACATGTGTATGCAAACCTTTATGTGTCAACAAACGGGAAAAAAAGAAGCACATCCCCAATGTGTATTTGACTGTATAAACAGCAATGTTCCACACTTTTTCATGTAGTGGGCTGGATTTAAAACTTATACTGGAACCACCTGACAGAAAATGGTCTTGTTCAGGCTTTACCTTCCGGATGTAGGCATCACATCATTTATATGTGACGGAGACGTGGCACCCTCACATAAAAAATAAATAAATCAAATAATGTTTGTTTGGAACCCCCCCTCCACACACACACACACACATTTATCATGACATATTAGTTCACCCAGTGCTGTTTCTATTTCTTTTTTAACAAATCCATTCCACTTGATTAATAGGAGAACACTCAAACCACTAAAAGTCCACTCCGAGTTTTCCTGGTTACCAGGAAATAACTACAATAACTCACCACACCACATGCACTGCTTCTCCTCGGTCAGTTGACTTGGCAGGGTGCTCTTCCCTTTTTGTGTTTTGTGGATGGGGCAGGGGGAGGAGGGGGAGACACTTCTGTGTTGTGCGCTAACTTAGCGCTATGTTAGTGCTGGCAGTTGTTGATCTGAGTCGGGGCGTTAGGGTGAGAGAAGCAGAGAGCTACATCTGTAGCATCTTAGCTAGCGCATCTGTACTGCACACTGCTAGTTTAGTGCTATGTTAATGCCGGCAGTTAGTGTTAGGATGTGTGTGAGAAGTGGAGTGTACTCTATTCACACAAGGAGAGCTGTTGGCCAGGCTACTTCTTGTTGTGCCATGCTTTTTAAAATAGTTATTGAACCAAGTGTTTATTTATGTAGGTAAACGTAGATGTTTAACAACCCGTTAAAATACACCTGAATGCACAAAATGGCATCTACTTTATTCCAAAA
>NC_056503.1:7313793-7327026 GCF_014905685.2 Nematolebias whitei
CCCCCCCCCCCCACACACACACACACACACACACTATAACAAATGCTTCTGACGCCAATGCTTCTGTGTCATACAATCCAGTCACAATAAAGTACACAAACTTTGCCCGAGCTAGGCTAGCCATATGAGTGAGTATTTTTTTTGTTTGTTTGTTTGTTGTTGTTCTTGCTGTTTTTCAGGCGTTTTAAACAACTGGTTCTCAAAAACAAAATATCAGGGTGAACGTTTTACCTTGAAATTTTTACTTGACATAATTTTTTAAGTTTGTTGGTTTTGTACCTTTTTTTAAATGTAACTTTCTTTATGACAGCACCAACTGGTTTGGTTTTGGCTGTGTTTGGAATAGTCATTAAGTCATCAATCCTGTTAGAATGAGATTTTTTTTTTTCCAAATTTAAGTTGTAGAAAAGACTACAGGTAATGTCATCAGTTTTACATAAAGCACAATTACATAATGTCAAACGTGTCCCTTTAAATTTAACATTTTGAAATGAGGAGCTAAAATTTTTTTCTATACCTTATGGGGACAATTTGTCATTTTTAAAGGGTAAAATCTGAGAAGACATGCAGATACAGAAGCACACACAGTTTTCTTCCCTGTCAGGTACAGTATCCCAGATAAGCCATAAGGTACATAAGAGGGGGGTGATTGTCCATCTAGATAAAGTCCTGCTGTTGATGACATAAGGAAGTCCCAGTGACAGAGTGCTGACAGGAGGGTCAATAAGGGAAGGAAGGGTGGGAGGGAGAGGGAAGTGGAAATGGGGGGACATTGTCAATCATTAGGGCTAATGAAAGGTGCAAACACACATCCACATGCTCAGCAGCACACATTAGCATACATCCCCATGACATGCAAACACAGAGACAAAATCAGAAGTCTGTACAAATGAGTACTTATTGATCACAAGAAGGTCGAAATGATGTGGTAAGACACAAGGTCACATCAGAACATGAGCAGAGCGGAAATTACACATCACTTATCTTGGAATCATGGTTGATGATAAGTTCAAAAGATTAACTGAAGTCAACTTTTTAAGTTGACACTGAATTAGATGCATAGTTTTGATTATTTCCCCCCCCCCCCCCCCCCACACACACACACACACCAGTTACCTCTTCTTTTTAACGACTGCTCCCACTTCAGGGATTTCCACAGTGAGTCATCCTTCCTCTGTCCTCTGTCCTCTAACTGCATGCATATGTACTTTTTGTCTTTTTCCTGGCAGCTGCATTTCTAACATCCTTCTACCAATATACCCACTGTCCCTCCTCTGGACATGTCCAAACCATCTCAGTCTGGTCTCTCTAACTTTATCGCTCAGTTGTTCAACCTGTGCTGTACCTCTGATGATCTCTTTCCTAATCTTATCCATCCTTGTCACTCCTAAGGAGAACTTCAACTTCTTCATTTCTGTTACTTCCAGTTGTCTCTTTGTAAAAAACAAAACAAACAAACAAAAAAAAACATGTTAATAAAAATCCTTGTAAAAGCTAGTTATGCAATGCATAGCTATAGAATTATAAGTGAAAACAAAATTGTAAGAAATACCAATGTAGTACTAAATTTCAAAGCAAGAGTTCAGTGGGAAAGTGATTATGTGGCCCTGTAATGGACTGGTGTGTGACCCGGGTGTACCCTGCCACCTGTTAATGACTGCTGGAGATATACATCTGAGATCATACATGGAAAAGCAGGTGTCATAATTTATAGATGTATTTAACTTGGGATTCAGAATATCAAGCTGGTAAGAGTCAAAGGAAATAGGTGTCAACATAATGTTTTCATTAGCAGAAGGAATGATGTCATGTAAGTCTTAATACATCGAAAGGAGCAGGAGATGGGTAATACTTTTCCAGATCAGCGATGAAGATTGTAACAGTTTGACAGTTGATATTAGAACTGTTCTTACTGAGGTTGTCTTGTTAAAGAGCACAGAGAGGGAGCGAGGCCAGGATTCCAGTGGTCCAGAAGCGAGCTGAAGGAGCTCCAGTAGTTTATGGTGCTAAAAGGTGATTCTCAGGATGAATGAAAGAACAGAGAGGCAAGCAAGTGACAGACTGACTCAACTTCTTGTTTTCTCAGGTGAAAACGTTTGATGACAAAACACACAGAGGACACAGGAGACGCAGGTACGTTTGTAGCGTTAGTTTTACAGAATAAGCAAAAGGAGTTTTCTCAAATGGTTGTACGTAAACTATCAGTGACCTTTAATGATCCGAAGATGAATGGTTCAACTCAGCCTTAAGTATGGTGTGTAGTAATCAGCTCTCATAGGAGGCAGCTGTGCAAGGTGCTGACAGAACCAGTGCCGCCTAGCTCTCTCATTCACCCTGAAACATGGTTACTGGAAAAAGCAGCAGAAAAACACAAATACTGAGAGTGTGTTGGGGGAAATGTAGGTATGTATGGTTCTCTGTATTGGGCAGCACTTTGTGCACCTTTTGGCTGCTGGAAAGGGCTCTATAAATAAAGTTTGATTGATTGATTGATTGATTGATTGATTGATTCTATGGGAATGAGCAGCCAATATTTTACCTTCAGATATGGATCTCTGAACGACTTCAGTTTGGAGAAATTAAAATGAGTTTTGTGCAAGCGGTTGAACTAATCTAAAGAGAGCAAGGGTCAAAATGTCCTAGAGGTTCATGAAAATATATTTATAAACATTTACACCACTGTCATTAACATGACACAAATTTGACATAAAACAGCATCAGTGTGAACAGCTATGAAATTGAAATTGGATATGATGTAAACCAATGGTAACCCACTGTAGTTTTTCTAATGTGAGGACATTCAGAACGTTGTCTACTACAGGTAGCATACTGACTGCTCATACCCTCAGCATTGGAACCCACTGAATAAAATTCAAATTATCCTTTTAACAAGGTCGATATAACCTAAAATACAATTTAAATAACTTTTCTATATTTCTAACAAAATATAATATAAAGCCACTTTTAGTCTAAACTGGAATTAGACAATAGGAGTCTTATAATAAGATAATTTTCTCATGCAGCAGAAATAAAGAAAAGCCAAACAGGCTAATTTTCTAAGATTCATAGTTTTCAACAGCATTTCTATACAAAATGCTACATTCTGCAGAATTTTTAAAAAAAGTAGTGTTTGTGTATGTGAAAAAAAAAAAACCTGTTCCTTGAGTCTCCAGCATGAAAACTCTTACAATTCAAAGTTTGCAAGTCCCGCTTTTGAAAATCAGACTACCAACTGTTTTAATGTGTAAATCTAATTTAGTCTTAGAGACGAGCATATGCTACTGGCAGGATCAACCAGAGAGCCCTGGGCTCTCTTTAGACATTCAGGCAAGACTTAAATGAAAGCTGAATAAAAATGTTGACTTTTATTACTTTTATTCTCAGAAAAAATGCTTTGCTCTAACCTCAACAATTCCAACCCTTCACAATTTGTGTGTCCTAAAATAAATGGAAATGATTCAGGAAATTATCCAAAATGGTGTGCTATTTCAGCACTGTTTAATGACCATTCATGTCAGTGTCACAAAATCTTATGTATTATTCATAATGTCTGACATTAAAAATATCACATGCACAAGTACTTTAGTGTAATCAGCATAACAGACAGCACTGGGAGGCAAGAGTATCTTCCATTCAGCCCCACTACTTTTGAAACTTTTTCTTTTTTGTTCTTTCTCCTGTGGTTACCAGCTTCTACTTAAAACACAGGCGAAGACTTCTGTCTTGGTGTTCCCAATCTGCTGCATTAAACCATCCATCCATCCATCCATCCATCCATCATCTTTATCCACATCTTTTTTGGATCGCTGGAGTCACTGGCGCCCATATCCAGCAGTCACTGTGTAAGAGGTGGGGGACACCCTGGACAGGTCTCCAGTCCAACACAGGACAGCTACCTTAAACCATCCTCACTAAAAAGGGTGATCTGTTCATTTGACCTTCTGTATCTGATTTAGTGAAAACTATTGTCCTAAAAAAAATAGCATTTGACATTTTATCAGCTCCTTCTACCCGCTGTGCTGAATATGTACCAAACCCTCATAACAAAGCATGTATCAAACCAGAGCCATACTTTTACACATCAAGGCAAACAGATACAAAGTGTGTAACAAAAATAAAAGTCAACTGAAGAAATTGCATTTCCTGATAAAATGCAGTGTGAATGCTTATCACTGAAGGAAAGCATAGAAAGTTTAAAATATTAGAAAGAAGCGCAAAAGACAGACATCTCCCCCCACACACAAAAAAACAATAGCAACAAAGCTAAGATTAGCAGAAAGTAGCTAATAAACGCAAAAAATAAAATGAATTTAGCAACAATAAATTGAAAGGAGCAGAAAAATAGCTGAAAGAAAGTTGTTATGAGTAGAAAAAGCTAAATGCAGATGAAGGAAGCTAAAGTTAGCACAAAGAAGATGAGAAATAAGCTGAAGCAGAATGAAAGCTGAAATGAGCAGTGAAAAGGTTGTAAACAGCACAAAATGTTTGAAGGATGTGGAGAACTCCATTCATTTCAATGACATAAACATGCTAAAACAGCTACTTATTTCAAGAAGTAAAAATTGCACAAATTTCAAAAGTAGAATTGAAATAGCACAAAAATTGAGGAATGAGTTACGTGCCAAAAAATATATGGAAGAACAATGGATATTAATAATGTGAATGCTTAAACGGCCATCACACTATTATGATCCATTTTCTTCCATGTTAGTGAGGAAGAAAAAGATTGTATGAGAGGAGATCAGACCTTTAGAGGTAAAGAAAGGGGTTGAGAAATAGTATTGAAGGAGAGAAAGTTAACTGTGTGGACAGAGTGGCAGGAAGAGAGGGAAGAAAATAAAAATCTGAAGTCACAGACAAATGTACAGCATTGATTGTGACAGGTGTGGGGTTTACTGTGGGTAAGGTGTGTAAGTCACCTTCTGTGTGGGTGTGTTGGGAGGCTCAGATAGGTTTATGGGCCTGGGAGAGAATGTGTGTGGATAGTAGATTGTTGCTGACATGGTAAGCAGGTTGTGACATTAATTAGCCGGCCTCAGTGATGGGTGAAACCTAATATCCCAGAGAAAAGAGACACTGGGGTGAACACATCAAACACCCCCTCCCCCCAGACACACACACCGTTGACCTCACCTCCTGTGACTGGGGACAAAGGGTTACTGTTGTAATCTGACCAATATGTGTGCATGTGTAAGTTTGTGTACTTGCATGTATTTGTGGCTTTTGAAAGTTAAATGAACAAGACAATTAGGAGTACAAATAAACTGAACCCTGTGTTTTACTTGATCTTTGTATGGAAGTGAATGCATATATATCCATGATTTTCTGATTTGATAAGAAACAAGTACTGTATCCGCAGTAGCAAGAATAATCCAATCAGGACTCCGACTCAATGAAAAATGTGTAATCTATACTGATTACAAGAAATAGGTGAACACAACTAAACATTATAAATAAAATCACATATAACTAAAACAAGGTCAAAGTACAGAAACAATGATTAACACACCTAGTCCGTGTTTCCTGCTTTCACAGGAATTCATGGCTGAGTATCCGGCAGTCCGACAGCTTACTGATTAGCACTGTGGCCTCACAGCAAGAAAGTGCTGGGTTCAATCCTCAGGTGGGGTCTTGTGTGGAGTTATCATGTTCGCATGGATTTTACCTGACATCTCCAAAACAGGCATGTTAGGCTGCACTTAGCCCCCCACCCCCACCCCTCTAAAAGAGATCTGTGATCTCAATGGGCCCGTTTAAACTAAAGGCTAATATAAATAAATAAAGCTCCCAGTTTCTGCTACAAACAGTAGGTTTGACACCTCCAGTGATAAAAAAACTGCTCCAGAACACATGAGGGACAGTTGTCAATGGACCCTAAAGCAACATTATAGTATGCTTGTTGCTTTGGTTGAAAATGACACAGAAGATCTACACACCTTATACCAATTGTCATGCATGGTCATGGATGACTTGGAATAGCTTTGCAGGATCAAAAACTGGGAACCTTGCAGTCAGTTTGTGTTTTGGAGCTGCATTTGGCCAAGTTCACAATTCTTATTTTTAAGGTAATTTATTCTCTCACTGTCATGAATTGGGGTGGATCGGACAAGCACAGACTCAGAAAAAGGTTTAAAAAGTTTATTTTTAAAAACCGGTGGCGTCTGGCAGGAAGTTCTGGTTCAGGTACTGGTATCGGACCGCTCTGGGGGAGACAGACAGATTAGTGGCTGTAAGCAGAACAGAGTAAACAAGAATAAAGCCACTAACCTTCTGTCTCTGGAACCAGTCTGAGATGTGGGCCAGGTGGGTCCCGGTACCGGTCCGAATCTCAGGAGCCAGTAACATGCGCAAGGGCGCACAGAGCAGTAGCGCGCAGCGTGAGCACCAACAAGTAGTGAGGCTGGATGGGCGAGCTGTGAAGCTGAGGAGTTTAGGCAGCAGAACTTTATCCAGGGGCAGGCAAGGGTCAAAACCAGAGAGGAATGCAGCCAGGCAGAAGAACCAAAAGGAGAATCCAAAAATCGTGGTCAAGGAGCAAAAACAGTCGTCAATATGGTCAGATATAGGCGAGGAATCCAGTACGGGGGCAAAGGCGAGAACGAGAGGTCGTGGGCAAAACTATGGTCGAATACTGTGACATGAAGAGGGAACGCTGGATATCTATGGGAAGAACCTATAATTATCTGGCACCGACTGAAGAGAAACAGGGAGCTTAAATAGTGAACTGAACAGGTGTGGCAGGTGAGTGGTGATTGCAGAGACAGGGTGCAGCAGATGAGTGCAGATTGCTGAGAGAGAGTGACAGGAGCAGAAAATGGGTGATAGGCAGTGCAGGACCAAACAGGATGAAATAAACAGAAACTGAGGCAGGAAAAAACGTGAATGATCTTAAAACATGGGCTGTGATATGAGGAGCAGAGGCTTAGGCAGATGGGGGGGCAGCGGGGGCCGCTGAGCGTGACACTCACACCAACAAACCCCTTGACCCTCAAACTATCTTATTTGCAGAAGAGATCACATAGTAGCACAGAGAACAAGAGACTCAAATATAAAAAGGAGTTTTATTCACGGTGGAAGGGGGGGGACACTGGATAGATCTGCGTTTGATGAATACTGGCGAGTATAATCCTTAGAGATTTACAGTTATTTATACGGTAATGTGTCTTACAGTTTCTTGTTGTGTTGCAGGCATGGAGAGGAGAATGGGGGAATTCCAGAATCAGGTAGTTGGCGGTGGAGTAGCTAGGTCAGTGAGAGTAGCAGGCTGGTGTTTGTTGTCACTGGAGTTCCACAATGAGGATTGAGACGAGATCCAGGCTTCAGTGGCTTACTTTGAAGCAACAGGAGAACCAGACATCCAAGGGAGTTGAAGGCTAATGTTCCAACGATGAGAAGATCATTAGACCAGCCTTAAATACCCAGGTTTTCATCAGCAGGATGGAGAACTTCTGCTGCTGATTAGGCTGCCACTCAAACTTCCTGCCACTCCAGAACCTGAAAGAATCGCAGGTAATGTGGAAAATGGCAGATTCACCACACCAAACTGGATTTGCTTTGCCATAAAATTACAGTCTTGTATGCAGTTATTTTCATATTCCTATGCACACATTTGGGAGGCTGTGGCTGAGTGGTTAGAGTAGTCATCCTGCAATGTAAGAGTTGGGGGTTTGATTCCACCAGCAGTGACATGCCCAAAAGTCCCTGGGCAAGACACTGAACCCTTCATTGAGTTTGATGTGTGTCCCATTGCTATATGAATGTGATCTAAAGCACAGATTATAATTTGTACAGATATATTGGAGTGCTGTATAAATGGGTAAATGAGGGCACAGATTGTAATGGAGTATCTTGATAAGATAGAAAGGTGCTATATAAGTACAGTCCATTTACATATATACACAAAATTATGACAATTCAATAGAAAAAAATAATAAAACAGCAACATTATTTATGTGTTTTGGTAAATCCAATGACAATATAAAGTATTTATCTTTTCTTTAGTTTTAAAGCTTAATTTAATTTTTGGGTAGCTTGCACTCCAGTTTTTCTATCTGAAATCTCTGACAAAGTAGGTAAAGTAACAAAACAAATCAAAACATCCCCAAGTAATGTAATGCCGTAGCAGAAAAAAAAGTTAACATTTTAACCTTTCTATGTCTTAGAAAGATTGATAAAGTCTTTAGGTAAATAGGGCAAACTTAAAGGGAACACAGACGCACACTTATTCTTTGTTCTCAGCAAGCATATGTACAGTTTAAAGTAGTGAACAGAGAATGTAAATAACCTTGGCCTACAGGGATCACATGTCCCGCACTTACCTAAACATCCATGACAAGAGCACACGCTGGTGACAGCCCACATGGTAAAGCAGGTCAAAGGGCAACAGGGAGACAGAGCCAAACATACAGACAGCAGGAGAAAGAGCATGAAAGAGACAGAGGAAATAGAGGTTGCCTTTCATTCAGAAGTCTGAGAAATTGTAGGACTCAGACATATACAAAACTTTAGCTCTGTTAACAAAAGCCAACAGCAGAACCAATGCAAACCATACGTTCTGTGGAGATACCAGGGTGACTAAGTTGTAGCATGTGTGTCAGCACGAGTGTGCATGGCTTGTGCCAAAGCAGCCGTTCTTAATGCATCAAAAGCAAAACATAGCTGAGCCTTTTTTTTTTCTAAATGAGCAAACCTCTTAAAATGAACTATAAGGTTCTCTATCATGTTTGTCCAGACTTCTCTTGTGAGTATGTCTGGTTTTAGTTCAGTCTTCCTGTGGGTAGAAAACCACTACCAAGTTTCTACAGGCCCAGTCTATACCATTCTAGACATAAAGTTGTTTTGAGTTGTCTTTTTATTGTGTCCAAACCAAATAAAAAAATAACCTGATAGATGACGGTAACAATGTATTTTGTTACAGAGATTAAAATCATATGAAACAGAATGAGTGCATACATTTTGCCCTGAGACACTAAGGGTGAGAATGTGTTTGGGAGCCTTTGATAATAAGAGATAACCAAAAGCACAATACAAAAAACACTGATCAGTTAAAGCATTATAAACACTGATAGGTAAAATAATGAAGACAATGACCATCTATCCATTATCTTCTGCTGGCTTCTTCCTGTTAGGTCCAGGGGCCACTGGTGCCCATATCCAGCAGTCACTGTGCTTGAGGTGAGGTGCATCCTGGTCAGATCGTAAGTCCATCACTGGACCACATAGGGAAATGAGACAACCATTCACTTTCTCACTCACACCTAGGGACAATTTAGAGTTATCAATTGGCCCAATGCACATGTTTTTAGTATGTAGGAGGAAAGCAGCATACTTGGAGAAAACCCACGCTTGCATGGAGAGAACATGCAAACTCCACCAAGAAAGGTCCCCGGTGGGGATTCAATCTGGCATCCTTCTATCTCTGACAGGTTGTTAGAGAATTTTTGGTATGGATCGCTTTATTATATTATGACTGAGAACATCTTTCTGTAATATGTACGCAAAACATTCTCTTGTCGTTGGCCTGAAGGTCAGCTTGCCAACTCACAGTGCCTCATTGGTGTTGACACCATGAGAACATGCCCAAAACATTCTCTTATCTCCATCTAGAGGTCGACTAACGGACGATCATACATCACGTCTATACGTCTGACTGCAACAGGCTATGAGGGAATGCCTGCTGGACTCTGCTGCTGTGCAAAATTCTGCAATAAACCCTATTTGAAGTTCATTCTGTGACATGTTCCATGCATTATGTATCTGTGTAAGTAATCTGTCTTCCTTCTTTGCCATTTACAGATGATGTGGTCCTATTGTCCTCATCATGCCATGATCTTCAGCTCTCATTTGAGCAGTTCACAGCCAAGTGTGAAGTGGCTGGGATGAGAATCAGCACCTCTAAATCTTAGGCCATGATCCTCCTGGATTACTGTCATTGGGTTGAGGGTGAGGTTCTGCCACATGTGGAGGAGTTCAATTATCTCTGGGTTTTGTTCATGAGTGAGAGAAGATTGGAGTGTAAGGTTGACAGATGGACTGGTGCAGTGTCTGCAGTACTGCAGACTCTGTGCTGGTCCGTTCTGGTGAGAAAAGAGCTGAGCTGTAAGGCAAAGCTCTCTGTTTACCGGTCAGTTTACATTCTTACCCTCCCCTATGGTCACAACTTCCAGGTAATGACCGAAAGAATGAAATCATGGATACAGGCGGTTGAAATTAGTTTCCTCTGCAGGGTAGCTGGACTCTCCATTAGAGATAGGGTGAGAAGCTCAGTTATCCAGGAGAGACTCGAAGTAGAACAGCTGCTCCTCCACATCGAAAGGAGCCAATAGAGGTGGTTTGGGCATCTGGTAAGGATGCTTCCTGGGCACCTACCTAGGGAGGTGCTTTGGGTATGTCCAACTGGGAGGAGACCCCAGGAAAGGCCCAGGGCACGCAGGAGAGTCTATGTCTGTCGGCTGGCCTCGGACCACCTTGGGGTCCTCCCAGAATGATTGGAAAAATATGGCTGGGCCTCCCTGCTCAAGCTGTTGCCCCACAACCCAACTTTGGAATAATCAGAAGATAATGGATGGATGGACAGATAGGCAAAGCGGGTCAAACCAGAGGGACTAGAGTTGGTTTGCCACTTGCTAACGATCCTGCCCACACTTCCACCCAATGAATGAGGCACACATTCTCAGTGTTGACACACCTACACTTGAGTAAAACCAAATAGAAACTCAGCGATTAGAGTGCATGGTCCCTAACAAGGGAGACGTGACTATAGAGCAGCCAATATAGTGTATCTCAGGGAACATGATTAAAAGCGTTCTCCAAGTCCACAAAACATATGTAAACTGGTTGGACAAACTCCCATGCCCCTTTAGGACCCTAGTGAGAGTAAAGAATTGGTAATGCTGTTCGTCAACTTTTTTAAATGTAAAAATAAAGTTATTTAACTAGCTTTAGAACCCAAAGAACAATAGCTAAAACTTTAGCTAAGACTAACAATAATAATTATATTTATTATAATTGATGAGCCGGAAAAGGGTAGAGTGCCCTCTCTGGGCCGGGGAGGAGGTCCTGCCCCAAGTGGAGGAGTTCAAATATCTCGGGGTCTTGTTCACGAATGAGGGAATAATGGAGCGTGAGATTGATAGGCGGATAGGTGCAGCGTCGGCAGTGAAGCGGGCGCTGTACTGGTCTGTCGTGGTGAAGAGAGAGCTGAGTCAAAAGCTGAAGCTCTCAATTTACTAGTCGATCTACGTTCCTACCCTCATCTATGGTCATGAGCTTTGGGTTGTGACTGAAAGAACGAGATCTCGGATACAAGCGGCAGAAATGAGTTTTCTCCACAGGGTGTCTGGGCTCTTCCTTAGAGATAGGGTGAGAAGCTTGATCATCTGGGAGGGACTCAGAGTAGAGTCGCTGCTTCTCCACATCGAGGAGCCAGTTGAGGTGGCTCGGGCATCTGGTTAGGATGCCTCCTGGACACCTCCCTGGTGAGGTGTTTTGGGCATGTCCCACCGGGAGGAGACACAGAGGAAGACCCAGGACACGTTGGAGGGACTATGTTTCTCGGCTGGAATGGGAACGCCTTGGGATTCCCCTGGAGGAGCTGGCCCAAGTGGCTGGGGAGAGGGAAGTCTGGGCCTCCGTACTTAAGCTGCCCCCGCGATCCGACCCTGGATAAGCGAAAGAGAATGGATGGATGGATTATTGGTGTTGACACCTCTTGTATATTGTTATATAATGGAACTATTACATTTAAATACTTTATTAGACAAAACATCAGTGAAACATTTTGTTAATAAAAACAGAAATATGTTTATTTCTTTTTTATGCAAATTAAGATATCTGAAAGATCACTTAAGTTGTGCCAAGACAAACTGTGACCTCCTGCATGACAGGCTGAAATGTTACACGAGTGTCTACCAGTTCTTCTTCTCCTCTCCAATGAAGATGGAGATCGTCCAAACTGGGAATGTTTAGTGAACATACGCACACGCTGTTTTGTTCACACTTTGTTGACAGATACAAGCTGCTTGGTTAGAAAAACTACATCTCATGCCATTGTCAAGCCTTGCTGTCTACACATTCAGTATGCTACATCTTTATCAATCAGAACATCAGTTTATCATTGGAAAATTATTTACTCTCATTTACTTTTGTGACAACACACTATCTAATATCTTTTGCCTATTTGTGGATGGCAGACTGCTTTAAAAACATTCTGACAGCCTGTTACGCTGAAAGACTTTTTCAGCAAATTTATTTACAGTAGTTTGAACACTTGGTAAAAAAGTGTATTTTTATGGGTTTTTTTACATTACACTACTCAGTTCGCATTAACATAATGCCTTTAAAATAAAGTATTTAACCTTTTTGCAAGTTTCACTCATAGTTAAAGCATGCATATTTTGTTAGTTGTTTTAGTATTTTTTTAGTCTGGTAGTTAAGCACTGCTACGGACTTTTTTTAACCCAGCAGGCACAAAGAGAACTTTAGACTTAGTTTTCACTTTCATGAAGATGTATTAATAAAATATTGCATTCCAATTACATGTGTAGGTGATTCTGTATTAAATAAATTAAATAAAGCTCACTTTTCACCCTAAGGTCATATTCTGTCCATGTATAGTCTAGCTGCACTCAAGTATATGAAGTAGTAGTTCAAGTCTGATACATTTTAGATTAATTTAGAAAATAAACATCCTATTGGTTATCCTGAAATTATTTCCAGTAACATAGATCCGTGTGTGTGCGTGTGTGCGTGCGTGCATGCGTGCGTGCGTGCGTGTGTGTGTGTGTTCTTCATAGTTCTGAGCATCCATCCAACCACTCTGCTATTAGACTGGTTTTTTGATCTGAGTAAAACTGATTTATGATGCACATTCAGAGCTACTACAAAAATAATGCATGGGAAGAGTTTAGAAAACTTAAACAGTACCTGCTTTGTAGTGACCCCCAGGCCTTTTGGGGTAAAATTTGCAAGCTCTCTCTGTGCAAGCAAAGGTTTTCTCCGGGTACTCCGGTTTCCTTCCACAGATCAAAAACATTCATGTTAGGTTAATTGATAACTAACTAGGTGTGATTGTGCCTAGGTGTGAGTGAGAGTATGAATGGTTGTCTCTTTTGTCTCTGTCCCTGTGATGGACTTGAAACCTGTCCAAGAGGTACTCCGCTTCTCGCACAGTGATAGCTAAACATGGGCACCAGCTGCCCTGTGACCCACAAAAGGGAAGCTGTTAATATATAT
>NC_056503.1:7327426-7352732 GCF_014905685.2 Nematolebias whitei
TATATATATATGGATGAGTAGATGCTTTGTCACCTTGGCTATCAAGTGTGGGATAGGATCTTAACCATACATTGAATAGTATATGAATTAATTAATGCATCTTAACACAAAATTTCTTTCAATATCTTCAATAATTTTAAAGAACCATCTTAACAATCTTCTTATTTTTTAAACTAAAATATGTATTATTACCAATATAACACACGCCACAGGAATCTAAAGAATGAAACCCAAATGTTGTCTCAGGTCACTAAAACATAATCAACATGAGAAGATTTAGCCTCTGAGTAAATAACAGTAAAATCAATGTTGCTTTGGCCAAAACTGACATGGTCATTTTTATGTTTTGTTTTGTATGGAAGAGTAGAGTTAATCTAATTTATATGTTTAATGGAATGAATTACATTTGTGTAGATTATGTTTAATTAATTATTTATTTTTGGGAGGAAACAGTTGAATTCAGCTTAATTTTAAGTGTATGTATGCAATCCATAGTTGTTGGGTTTTTTTGTTGTTGTTACAGGTTGTCTCCTAGTTCTTCTGAGTCTTCATACCTCTCAAATATTTCCCCTCTTGTTTCTGTAATTTCTTGATTCTTCTATTTCAAATTCCTCCACACAAATTTAACAGTCTCAGAACTCTTTTTATTGCCTCCCCCACCCACGCATCTTGACTTTCACCACATAGTTCACCACATCTCTCTTTTAGTCACTATCACTTTCAGCTCTCACTGTGTACCTCTCTTACCTCCCATTCTCAGTTGTTCTGTATTTCCAGTGGTCAGTGCCTGAGGATACCAAGACCACAGTGTGCGTAGATGCATATTTGAACGTCTAAAAGAAGGGGAGACAAAAAGAAAAGTGAAGGAGTGAGTCAGAATGAATCCCTCAAGGGTGTAACAATGTGGAATAGCAAGACCAAGACTGAAAAAGTGTTCAGCTAATAAGAAAGAATGGATAAGAACTGGTGTGTTTTGACTCAATTCATGTACAGTCTGTACGTTCCCCACTAAACAAACTAAAATAATGATGGATAAAAGGCAGCTGCTAACTAAGGGCATCTACCTGTGTGCCTGTGTTTGTTAAAATTGCAGATATTAGTGCATTCTTGATCAAAATGAGAATTTGTACAAGTACGAGAAAGTGAAGTTATGTGTTTGTGTCAGTTCTGCATTGGATATTTGACCATTTCTGACTTTTACCGGAGTGTTTCGGTATTTTAGCCCGTAGCTACGTATGGAAAAAGAAACAAGAGATTACAATCCCCTGTCTGTTCAGTCTGGAGTAGAGATGGAGGGAGGCTGATGACTGACACCCCCAACCCCCCTTGACCCCCCCCCCCCACACACACACACACACACAGACACACATGAACAGGGTAGACAAAAAAAAGTGATGAACAGTGAAAATGAAAGTGAAAATAAGAAATTGTGACAAATTATTAAGATTAAAGCAAAGACAGATTTGCGGGGGCTGTGGCTGAGTGGTTAGAGCAGTCGTCCTCCAATGTGAGAGTTGGGGGTTCGAATCCACCAGCAGTCACATGCCGAAGTGTCCCTGGGCAAGACACTGAACCCCTCATAGCCTCTGATGTGTGTCCCATTAGTGTATGAATGTGATCTAAAGCTCTGATTAGTCTCATTAGAATGATTTGTTCAATTAGCTTTGTAGAGATCTAGTATAGAGCTGTATGAATGGGTAAATGAGGACACAGATTGTAGTGTAAAGCGCTTTGAGGATCTTGAAATAATATAGAAAGGCGCTATATAAGTACAGTCTATTTACCACTTACCATTAAAGTCAAGTTATTATCATGGTGATCATTACCATAATCTTATTCAGTATGTATAAAATGTGTATTGTCCATCTGAGTTAAATCAGATAAAAATAACTGCACACTACCTCTTTTCTTTCATGTTTGTCTTTGACAGAAAATTGCTGTTTTATTTCCTGTTTGTTTTTTCTTTCTTTTTTTCTTTTTAGCAATGTTTAAAGTGAAAGGTGTACCTTGGATTAAACTTCCCACAGTCTGCCAGTCTTTTAGGCCATGTCTGTAAGTGAGGCTGCATGACAGATCTTTTTAGCAATGACCACGTGACACAAGCAAAAGATAAATCATGAGATGCACAATTTCAGACGGTCAATCAGTCAATCAACATTTATTTAAAAACCCTTTACAACGACCAAATTCTGCTTCACAGTAAAAAGTTAAAATGTAAAAACTACTGTATACAGAAATATGCAAAGTCCAGAGTGCTACAAGATGTTAAAAGCCATTCTGAATTTTAAAATAATATATAATATTAGATTTTAAAAGATCCAGGTCAGTAAAATAACGCAAGTCATGAGGAAGTTAGTTCAACAGTCTGGGTGCAGCGACCGAAAAGGCCTGTCACCCCAACATAGAGTAAAGATGGATGAAAGTCATCCTAAATTCACGGAAAGCTACAAAAAACAGTTAAACAAGGTGGGGCAAGACCATTAAGAGGTTTAAAAGTAAACAATAAGTGGTTAAAACAATTGTAAATGAACTGGAAACCAATAGGGAGAGAACAAAATGAGTGATGTACTCATATAGTGTTTGTTAAAAGTCCAGCCACAGAACTGTGGCCAAGTGGAAGGGTCTCTGATGGAGGATTGGGAGATTCAAACATTAGAAGCAATGCAGTAGTCAGCTAGACTTTTGTGTTAATTTGGACATGACAGAGCACAGTTTTATGAGAAACTACTGCAAGAAAATCTATGTGCAGTCTTTAACATTGCACAGCTTCTCTGCGGCCTTCTTTCTCCTGGGTTACACCCTTCAACAGCGTTCTGAAAGTGCTGTCCCCAGTGCCACAAAGATGTATAGCTTTGGAAAAGAAAACAACCTCTGATTAGATTAATGGAGAGATGACGTGAACCACAGAAAACCTACTTTTTTCCACTCTGCATTGAGGCAGAAATGTGGGAAAGATACCATCAATGATAGGGGCTCAATAAGGATACCAAACATTTTTTCAACATTAGCACAGGAGTGCACCTTGATGTGTACCGTGTAACACGCCAAGATGATTGCATTGCAACTCCTGGTTTGTGGGATATGCTTCAACATGTGTGCAATGAGATACAAGCAATAATTACTTTGTATAATTGACTGCTCTGAAATATAGACATTAAAGTTTTTATGTGTGTGAGTGTGTTTTTGTAATGGTAAATGGACTGTACCTTTCTATCTTATTTCAAGATACTCAAAGCGCTTTACACTACAATCTGTGCCCTCATTTACCGACTCATACAGCACTCTACTAGATCTCTACAAAGCTAATTGAACAAATCATTCTAATGAGACTAATCAGAGCTTTATCACATTCATACACTGAGGCACACATCAGAGGCAACGAGGGGTTCAGTGTCTTGCCCAGGGCCACTTCAGCATGTGACTGCTGGTGGATTCAAACCCCCAACTCTTGCATTGGAGGACGACTGCTCTAACCACTCAGCCACAGCCACCCTGTTTTTGTCTGACTGGTAGCCAAATATCTTATAAACCAGTGAGCAGATTTGAATGAAACCTTCAAAAAAATTACACAGCTACAACTGATTAACCTTTGGAGTCATCCTAACTCAAGATGGCCGCTACAGCTGTTTGAACTTAGAAATCACAAAAATCTATATAATTCATCATCTGCTGGGGTAGCAGCACCAGAGCAAGTGACTTGAAAAGATCAACAAGCTCGTAAAGAAGGCTGGCTCAGTTCTGGGGACTCCTCTAGAACCTTTGGAGATGATTGTACAAAGAAGAATTCTTCATAAAATGAAGAACATTATAGACAACCCTCAGCATCCTCTTCATCAGACTGTCATACAACAACAAAGTGTCTTCAGTCAGAGGCTTCTTCAAATCCATTGTAAGACTCTTGAATGAAACCAGGATGATTAGTTACAACAACATAATTTACCATTGGGGTTAATAAAAGTTTTGAATTGAATTGAATAATTCAACTAGTTTTAAATTTTTAAATTTTGATGTATTAGTGTCTGAGAGTCATCCCCAACTTTGAGTGCTAACTGATCAAATCTGGTGAGGTAACAGTTGAGAGTTATTTACAATACAATGAGCTCTAACACATAATATGTTGTATGTGCGGGCAACCCAGTTGTAACGAGACCCGGAACGACACAAGACTCAGGCTACAAAAAAAAGGTGATATTTATTTACAGTGAATAAAAGTATATACAATATGTACAGGCCCTGGAACTGGAACTCCTGGAAGAGGGGGGATAGTCCTTTAGGTCGGAAGCAGGTAAGAGACACAGGACTATAGGATTTGATATTGTTGTTTCTTGTCTTACAGCTTCCTTGGTACTGGAGTGAGTTCAGGAGTTCCAAGAGGCATGAGTCCCAGCAGCAGAGCACGGGCATCCAAAATCCACACGGGCAGGGTTTTGTGAGACCAGACAGGAACCAAGAGAACAGGACTGGAACGGCACAGCAAAACGAGGTACTGCTGACACAAGAAGCACAAGGTAAGTATATAAAATACTTCAGAACACAAAAGGCTGAGAGCACTAGTACCGGGAGGGAATCAATGCTCCAGCATCGAGTAGACTTGACTGCAGCCTTAAGTAGAGGTCGATGCTCATCAGAGAGATGACCGCCAGGAGTAGGTCATTAGCGGCCATCTTGGGAGCTGTAGCCAGAGCTACTTTCATATAATATAATAGTGCATGAGACTTAGCCCAACATTTTCAAGGTGAGACAAAAATGTTTATAACTGTCACTTCTAAACACAAGATGATCTTCATTCAAAACTCATTTGCGGGAAATGTATATTCATTATATTCTTCTTCTTTCCGTTTTTCCTCTTTAGGGGTCTCTACAGCAAGTCATCCTCCTCCATCTCACTCTGTCCTCTGCATCCTCTCTCTTCACTCCAACTACCTCCATGTCCTCTCTAACTGCATCCATATATTTCCTCTTTGTCTTTTCCCTGTAAGCTGCATTTCTAACATCCTTCTACCAGTATACCCACTATCCCTCTTCTGGACATGTCCAAACCATCTCAGTCTGCCCTCTATAACTTCTACATCTCCCAGTTGTTCAACCTGTGCTGTACCTCTGATAAGTCATGATCTCCACTCTCTGCCACCTGCCACGCCCATTTCCCCACTGCAATCAGTGCTCGTGTCTTGCACCTGTTGCCCGCTCTAAATAAGAGCTCCATCCACACAAAAATCTCTGCCAGATTATCAAACATTTCTGCTAGTACATGTCCAGCCATTCTTCCATGTCTGATCTTCTTGTCTCGACCTCATGCCTGCTTCCTGGATTTGCCACCCTGACTGCCCCATATCTGGTATATTCTGCTTTTCTTACCTTGGTAACTACGACCATTGTATGCTTTTTGGATTTTGGATTAAGGATTTCCCTCTGGATTACTTCTCGGATCTCGGCCTCCTCGTGTAAGACTTCTGCTTCTCTTTTTGGACAACAATTAAAGTTTGCCCCGCTGTTGTATCAACACAAAGCATTAAAGGCCTCCCTCTCCATCTGCTTGCCCACCACCTACAGTGACATTGTTACTGTCAATGACATGTCTGTCACAGCTCTGAAAGTTGGCTCTGCACCTCGCCTCACCTGTCTGAGAAGGTCAGTGGCTGTCTTCTACTTTTGAGCACATTTTCTGACACCTACAGCCTACTAACAGTGTTGTCTCTGCAGACCAGTTCCTGTGGTTGGATTCAGACTCCCATCAGCAGCTTAAACACAATAAAATTGTTTAAACGTTCTTGTTGTTTGACTGAACTCTTGAAATCAAAATGAGACTCAAGTCATGATGATCTCATTCCTAATTTTATGGGCCCTGCATACTCATCCGAAGCGCCAAAATCAGCTCTCTTTGTCTTATTTGCATGATGAAAATTGTCATTTTGTTCGCAGAGGAGCTTTACACGCCCCTTCTCGACACAAGGCCTTGGCCGAACTTTATTTCACAGGGGTCTGCGCCAAGTATTGTGTGATTGGTCAGACGTTTATGGGCGTGCTTGTTTATGTGGAAACGTATTCAGACAGTAATGTTGGACTACTCTGCTCATAAACTGTCATCAGCTAATTAGTTTACTTGCTAATCTGACGAAAGGAGGAACTAGGTAGCACTATTTTAGAAGGAAATGCCTAAATATCATGAGTTGCCTTTTATCAAGTAAATAATCGTTGTCAGTTTGCCCAAATCAAGAACTGTGTTCAACTCCTAAAATATGTTCAGCGCTCTACAACGTATAGCTCTTAAGTTCTGATTGTCATAGTCGGCAGGTGCTACAAAATGGTTCCAGTTTCCCCACTATTATCCAAATTATACAGCATACGTTTAGATTTTCCATATATTTTTCTACCTTAAACAACATTCAAGAATCATTTGTTCAGTGGTGTATTTAGTTTGCCTGGAGTTAGCAGAGGCCAATACGCTGCTCATCTAACATTTCCTCATCCTCCTTCTTGTTCCCTTTCATCTTTATTTCTGCTACTTCCAGTTCTGTCTCCCTGTGTTGTTTGCACCACTGTCTCCAAACAATACAACATAACTGGTCTCGCCACTGTCATCACTTCTCTTTTCCTTCCTTTTCACATTTTCCTGGACAGTGGACCCCAAGAAGTTCTGCACCTCTGAGACCTCTGCTCCTTGTAGCCTCACTGTTCCACCAGCCTCCCTCTCAAGGAATGAGAGGCTTAAATTTAAACTGAGTTTAAAATTGGATATCGTGATCCTTCAAATCTTAATTCTTAATCCTTTTCTCAATTAAATGTCTGGCTGTTGATGAGTTCAAGTTCAAGGATCTTTATTATCCCCTAAGGGCAATTTGCTCCACAACCAGCAATAGAAAATACATAAAAACACAGAAACAATCATTAGAACAACATTCACAAGATCACAATGAATCTTAAAAAATATTTATTTTCATTTCTTAAAGAGAATAAATACATTAGTGATAAATTTCTAAGAATGCTGGTAATAAGTGAAGAGGGCAGAAACAATTATTATTTTTTTGTGTGTATTTGAAGCAATCATCTACAGTACGTAGGCTATTCAGCATTTCCTGTTTCTGCATCCCTTGAGCTACAGTAAGAAGCTTTATCAGTGACACCCAATTATGTAGCAGGCAGAGTCCAAGATAAAGATTTGTTTTTCTCACACCTGTCTTTGTGTGTTTTATCAGTATGTGAAGCAAGCTTTTATTTGTTTCAGTATGTGAGCTTGATTCAACACGTCTAATGTGTGTTCCATGGAGCACACATATTACTTTATAGTGTTGTATTAAATGAATGTTTTGAAAAATGAATTTTTTTACATGTGGTTTTGCAGATCATGTGTGCAGGTGTGTGTGTTTATTTGCTCCTAGTTGGGTCCAGGCCTACATAATGCCACAGGTAGCTGTGTGCTCAGTAGAGTGTATGTCGCTACACCTGTTCTCCCTGTTGGAAGACGCTGTCCATGTCCAGCTGGCAGAGCAGGGCTGGGACAGAGGATCGAACAGATTGCATGAGCAGTGGGACACTGGGACAAAAAGAAGACATGGCTGAAGGTGAAATCCAAAATAGGAATAGGAAAAGTACAAAATGTAAAATCCTAAATAAAAGATTATTTTTTTACTGATCATGCAGAAAGTTTCATCAGGATACGAAGGGAAGCATTCTCTGTTAGTGCTCAGTGTGCATTTTGAATAACTTTCAGTGACTGCTGACCCAAATATTTGCCTACTGTGTAAAGAATTGACTGAATTAGATCTGATCTGAAGGCCAGTTAGCTGTAACGGACATCAAGAACTAGGATAAAAGCAAAAGTTATTCAGTTATAGATGCACATCGCAATTTTAGTCAGTTGTTCATTAATTATTTTGCTGAGGTGTACCGCAACTCCACCCACACAGACCAGTACTTCCTGTTTGACTAATTCAAAAAACGTTCAATACAAAAACAACTGGACTTTATTTGTAACAGAAGACGTTTCGCTCCTCATCTGAGGAGCTTTCTCAATTCAAAGAGCAGTGAGTGAGAGATTCAGGTTATACGGCTGAGTGAGATAAGACACACACACATATGTAGAAAACACACATACAAAATGTGCACATTTTGGACCGAGAACACAGGTGGTTTGAGAGGGGGGTGAAAGAAGCAATTTATGTAAAAAGAGAAAAAAACATCTCTTAACAGAGGAGGAGGCCTCAGATTCCCACTTTCAAAAACCTGTAATGCAACTTTAAGACGGATTTCCAGACAGTTTTCACACCTGATGGGAACAGAGGGGCCTCATCTGTGAATTAGAGTAACAAAGACTTTAAGAAAACTCTACTGTTAAGGTGTTGAGGTGTGAATTGTCAATCTACACATGTGTGTGTGTCTTATCTCACTCAGCCTTATAACCTGAACCCCTCACTCACTGCTCATTGAATTGAGAAAGCTCCTCGGATGAGGAACGAAACGTCTTCTGTTACAAATAAAGTCCAGTTGTTTTTGTATTGAATGTTTTTTGAATTTATCATGACCTGGATGACTGAGAATCTTCACCAGCATATCTTCCTGTTTGACTCCCATCACCCACTGAAGCACAAGTTAGGAGTCATCAGGACTCTGTACCACAGATCAGACAGCGTCCCCACTAACTCCGGAGCCAGGCAGAAGGAGAAATCCTACACAAAACAGGCTCTAGAGCAATGTGGACATCCTAACTGGGCCTTCCTGAAAGCAGAGAAGAAACCCAAACAGGACTCCAGTCAGCCATCAGGTGAAAAGGAGGAACCCAGACCCAGACCAGTGGTCATTCTGTATGTTGGAGGAGTTTTAGAGAAACTGAGACGTTTATTTTCTAAACACAACCTCCCAGTGGCTTTTAACCCCCAAAACATATTACGGCAAAGACTGGTTCATCCCAAAGATCCAGTTCCCTGGCACAAACAGAGTAATATTGTGTATGCTGTTCAGTGTCAGGAGGGCTGTGATCAGTCATACATCCGGGAAACTAAACAGCCACTGGCCAAAAGGATGGCCCAGCACAGAAGATCAACATCATCAGGCCAGGATTCTGCGGTCTACACTCATCTCCCGGCCAACAGTCACTCTTTCAGGGATGAAGATGTTCACATCCTTTATGGAGAAGAACAATGGTTTGAGAGAGGAGTGAAGGAATACTTCTTTGTAGAGAGAAACCGTCCATCATTAAACAGGTGCAAGACCTCTGTGTTCAACTGTCCCCCTCTTACAATGCTGTTATTGCTAGTATCCCTCAGTCCCCTGTGAATAGCAAACAACCAGCAGGGCACTAACTATCAATTGTTAGGGCATTAACAATTGTTCATTAGGCTGATGGTCCTCATTTTGCATGTGCACAATTAGTTTTGTATGTCAGCAGCAAACTGGTTGATCCAGTATGAGCACAGGCTGCTTATAAATCTAAAGGGCCTGGCATACTCCAGTCAAAGCTGAACAGTCGACTCACGGTCACATAGTTGCAGGACCTTTCATAGTCGATGAGACACAGATGCAGAGCTCTTGGGAAACCCCTCCTGTTGCAGCATACGTCACCACACGCGTTGCTTCCTGCCAGAGTCTCCAGTCCGTCCCTGCATGCGCCGTTTGGCTACAAATCCATTGTAAAAAAAGTGCCACACTTTTCAGTAGACAGACTCCTCCATAAACCATGTCTGTACAATCTCCATCCAGGAGTTTTTGACCATTTGACAAATTTAGTGTTTGAAGAGTTATACAGATGAATGTCCGAGAGCATTTCCACATTGATTCAGTTCAATTCAATTCAGTTGATTTATATAGCGCCAAATCACAACAAAGTTGTCTCAGGGCACTTTACGGAAACATTGATGAACACGCCCATAAATTTCTGACCAATCACACAATACCTGGTGCATACACCTGTGAGAAAAAGTTTGGCCAAGGCCTTGTGTCGAGAAGGGAGAGGCTAAGCTGCGTTGCAAAATGGCACAATTTTTGTCATGCAACTACGACAGTGAGAGCTGATTTTGGCCCTTCGTATGGAACATGAAAGGCGCTTGCGGTTCTTCAGACCGAAGAAGTCTTTTAGATAAAAGACAATGTTTCAACAAAAATAATAATAATAATAATAATCCAAAGGACCTAAATAAACTTTTTTATATTCTCTTATTTATATTAGAAAACTATTGGATTTTAACTTTTAGTTCTTCCTCTTTTTCAGGCATGAAAACAAACATTCAGGCTTATGTGCATCCAGATAATCAATCTCTATCTTTTGCTGTAAGGAGGAAAATTGAGATTCTGAGTGCTGTTTGATTTTCTTCAGCTATTATTTTTCTGAGGAGGGAACAAATCTTGTTTGTCTCCACTGTTTCCTCATTTCAAAGGAGCAGTGACCCCTAACAAGACCAGTTAGTAACCTTTAACCCCAGTGACCCAAAAACCCAGTGATCAAATAAGAGAATAGCAACAAAGCGTAGGCTTTAAACTCCCCGAATGAGGATGTTTTTAACACAATTTTCAAGTATCATTGGGTTAAAGTTTGATCAAATAAGATGGACAACTCGAACAAATCAACGCTACATGTTAATAATTATTGAATTTGAACTCCATACAAACTACAATGACAGTGGTTCAAAAATTAAAGCAAAAAAGAAATCTGAGAGTTTAAACAAAAAGTTGTTTTCATTAGTGGATAAGATGGGTAATTACTGAAAATCAGACTTATGTGGGTGTTTATCAAAGTCTAGTGAAAACTCATTCTGATTTAGTAAGGGCAGTAATGTGATCAGTTACAACAGAAGTCATCTCTGGACACTGAACAGAAACATCCATATACATAAAAAGTAAGTTAATAATATTATTTATCTGAGGAGCAGACTGCTTTGAGTCTAACTTCATCACAGACTCTCATCCTGAGCATGATGACCCTTGCCCATTCTGACCATCAGCACTGGCACCCCCAGGGCTGTATGTTGAGCCTCCTCCTGTTCACTCTGCTCACGTATGACTTCACACCTTTCCCATCCAGACTGTCATATTGTAAAGTTTGCCGACAATACAGCGGTGGTTGGATGCATCACAAACAACGATTCAGCTACAGGCAGGAGGTGGAACACCTGGAAAGCTGGTGCAAAGAGAATAACCTTCACATCAATGTGAAGAAGACAAAGGAGATGGTCGTGGATTTTGGGCAGAAGAAAAGCTACCCCACCAAATATAGGATGATCTGCGGTGGAAGTGGTCTCCAGCTACAAGTACTTGGGCATGCACCTGAATGACAATCTCAGCTGGGGCAACAACACCACCAACCTGATCAAGAAAGTTCATCAGAGACTCTACTTCCTCAGGCGGCTGAGACGAGCTGGTCTGGGAAGCTCAGTCCTCACCTCCTTCTACAGGTGTGCAGTGGAGAGCATCCTGTGCTCCAGCATCAACGTGTGGCATGGAGGCTGCACAGCTGCAGAAAGAAAAGCTTTGCAGAGAGTGGTGAAGGCCGCACAGAAGACTGTTGGAGTCAGCCTCTCCACCATCACAGACCTCTCCACCTCCAGATGTAGGAAGAGGGCCACCTGCATCATGAAGGACCCCACTCACCCAGCACACTCACTTTTTGCCCTGTTCGCTTCAGGAAGGAGGTTGAGGAGCATTACGTGTAGAACCACTAGACTGAGGAACAGCTTCTACCCTGAAGCTGTTAGACTCATGAATCTCTAATCAGGATTATCAATGTGAAAAAATAAAAATCACTGTAATGCCTCTTGATTCACAAACTACAGCATACTTGCCACAGCCAAATACATGAGATTTACACTTTGTGACATGTAATCCAGCTCTGTGTGGATGTCCATCCATTTCAAGTGGGGAAGCACATTTAACTTGAAAACAGGCCTTGTAATTAATAAATCTTGATCGATCGCTTGTTTATCAAACAGCAATTTTCAACACAATAAGCTATCCATCCATTATCTTTACCCGCTTATTCCATTTTGGGTCACGGGGGTCGCCGGTGCCCATGTCCAGCAATCACTGTGCGAGGGACGGGGTACACCCTGGATGGGTCGCAAGTCCATCACAGGGACTCAGAGACAAACGAGACAAACAACCCATAATAAGCTAAGATTTTCCACTTTAAGAAATTGCTGTTGAGGGAATCAAAAAATAAAAATCCATGAACTTAAACTAGAAAAGTATTAATATTTTGTCTTATATATTCATTTTTATTATATTAGTAGAGATTCATGCAAACTCAAGGTGCAAATGAAACCTAACCATCAAATCTAAAACTCTTATTCACTAGTTATTAGGACCAGAAGCAAAATTATGAGTTATACCTCAAGGATCTGTTTGACCAGGCAGACATTTCACAAACATTTAACCCGTCATTGGTAAATTAGAATTCAAAGTGTTGTTAATGTTCAAGAAGTTTTCTTGTTGTTAAAAAACAAGATTTTAGCTCCTCCACATTCATTTGGGTTTGTCTCATCTTTTTAGAGGCTTTTTTGTTCGATTTCTCAGTTTTCCTTTATGTTTGTTCTTAATTTCAGTTTATTCTTTTAATGTCAGTAATTGTTTTTTTCTCTCTCTGTCACTTATGGTACACCTTTAACAAGAAACAAGAGAGGAACGCTCACTGATATCTCGTCAAAATGTCACAAACATCACAGTAGGTAGAAGTCTCTACAGTTCAGCTGTGTGTTTATTGACCATAACAAGGAGGTCCCTGAAAGGTTGCTTAGGTTGATGGGCAGGTGGTGGAAGGCGAGGAACAACTGGAGAAAGCACTAGGACGCTCACAATGAAAGCAGGGAGATCCAGGGCGCAGGAGAAGCACAGGAGTAAAAGCTGAAACAGCAGGAACAAGGTTTTAGACTTGACAGAACTTAAAGAATATAAATGTGACCAAGAACACAACTACTGGTAGGTAGATAATGCACCAGTGTCGGAGGGAAGTCATCAACTGTCATTTATACTCCTACCAACACAAAGTTAGCTGATTTTAGAGGATGGAGGAAAGTAGATAGAATATGGGAACAGTCAATGAAAGGGATGTGATCTGAATCCATTTAAAGTGTCTGAGAGTTTGAAAGAGGGAAGAATTAGATTAATGGAAGAGTGCAATCAGGCTACTTTACCGGATACAGTGAGTGACGCTGATGGAAGGGATGTGCCAAGACATTGGGCAGAAAAACATTTTAGGAAAATGCCAAAAAATGAGTTGCACTAAGGAAATGAGATTTTAAAAATGAGGTCAAGGAAACTGGCTTAGAGATGTGTCATTTTCAATTTTCATTATTTTAGTTTAAATGTTTTAAATTAAATGATTCAACTCAATACGATAACTGAATATCCAAAGATGGGGTGGCACCAGCTGTCAGTTCCAATATTTTGTCATATAACAACAACCGTATACAGCATGTAATACACCTATTGACAAATAATTATACAACAATCTATAGCAACTGCCTGGGCAAGCTAAGACCTTGAATAACCTTTGACTTTTTTTTCTTGACCTTATAGTTTGGGTTGAAGAAAAGATTATGCCACGCACTGTCTAGTGTTGGTACAAATGTATATCAAGGCTCATTATTCAATGCAATTCAATTCAACCTTTATTTCTACAGGTTTGACTCATTGAGCCTCGAAGACTCATTTACAAGAGAGACTTGTTTTAAACAAAGAACACAGATGACAACAGTAGACAATCATTAAAAAAGTGTATAAAATGAAAAGTAAATGGAAAAAATGATAAAAAATGAAACAAAAGCAGCTACAATATAATATTCTAATTAAATTATTATCCATTACATATTAAAATATTCTGGGTGAAAAAGTTATGGTTTGGACAAGCAAAGACCTTGTTTTAACTTTGACCTTGATTTGTGACCTTGACCATGGAGATGGGGCGATGAAAATTGTTTGCAAAATTCTGTCTGATCCATATGTGTTTGAAGTTTTGTTAAATTATCTTGATCAGATCAGAAGTTAGGGATGGGATAAGAGAAATGTACTTTTACTGTGAGAAATTTACTTTTACTGTATATGGACTTTTTTTAAAAGTTCTTTTTATGATTAATAATTGTTTAAAGATAAAAAAAAATATTGTGCTACTTAAATTTAAGTGACAATGTCTCTGATCAACACAGTGCACAATTCTTTTGGGTAGCTTTGATGCAAACCATTCAGAATCCATTCAACCACTGTCACAAGCACATTTATTGTATTTGTAAGTGTGAAATTAGGAATATTTTCCAAACAGATACAGCAATGATTCACTGATGTCAGTTCACTTTTGATAAACTTGTGAATCTTGTCTTGGTTTTTGTTTCACACCAGCCAACTCAAGTTTGTGAGAGCATTAAAAGTTGTATAACTGTTTATTAAGAATTACTTATATTGTCAAAAAATTGCAAGGCAGCCTCCAAATGTGTTGAAATTCCTTTTTTAATGGTACAGAATGTTTTAGGTTGGTTTCACATTCATCAAAACCTAAAATTGTTTCAAGGAGATGGAGCTAAAAGGAGATTAGATCAATGAAACATGCAATGGATAATGCAGACTGTGGATTAAATACTCCAGAATGTTCTATGACCAGAAGAAACCAAAGAACAACACAAACACCATCTTTGGGAGTTCAATGTTGCATTTGTTTGTAGGGAATAAAGCTACAAGCCATAAGGAAAAAAAGGGGGGTGGCCTACATTGAAATGTATTCAAGGTTCCATGCTGGTGGTTAAATTCATTTTTGGCTGTAACAAACACCAACATTTTTGTTCAAAATAGTTTTGTCCATTCATTTATGAATTTTATCTACTTAGCAATCTGGCTAACAGTCAGTTTGAGTTTACTATCCAATAAGAGTAAACTTTCAAACAAGTCAATATTATTTTATTATAATTGTACCCATTGTTGTCGCAGCTGCAGAGTAAAGGGAATTGGAATTATCCTTCATCAGTCCATTTTTGAGCTGGATAATTAAAAAATATATTGATACTGACTTCCATTTTGGTGTGTGGCTGCATCAAGATATAAAATAGGTCCCTATCTAAAATCTAAATCTAAGATGGCCACCACCACAATACATATGTGAAAATCAGACACTCCAATATAAGAACATTGCTTTCTGATTTTTAAATCGCTTAAAAGTATCAACTTCTCAAACAATTAAAAGGCCAGTGGGATGGGGCCAAGGCCACCATTGGCCACCCCCTGGCTCCATCATTGCACATGACCAGGTGCTACTTAAATTTAACCAGTGGTGAATACAATTGCTCCCTCAGCTTGCCAACATGTTACTGAGCTCAAACACCCCCCCCCACACACACACACACAAACACACACACACACACCCACACACACACACACAAAGAGACATTGATGCCATGTTTTTGCACCAAAAGCATTAAGGTTTATTTTCATTACTTGTTCACTTCTAGTTCAAATAAACACTTGTCTCAAAAACAACTGATATTCTCTTTTCCCCTGATGATGGGGGACACTGGCACTTATGTACATATAATTCATAAAAAAACAATATTTATAAACATGGTGGTAATTTTACTACATCTTGGGTTTACCATTGTAGTCAAAATCAACAGTATCAAAAGAAAAAAAGTGCATTTTTTTTATTTTTATTTTGCAGGCTTTTTCAATTAAATTAAAATCAAAAAGGTTCAGCGTGTCATTACTTGTAGAGCTCTTTTCCTAACCAAAATCCCTCTAACCATCCATTTCTAACTCTTATGTACAGCTTAGCAGCTCAAAATCCATCCCACCCACTTAATCCCAACATCTGCCTCTTCTGCTCTCAGCCTGCTGGTCCTTCATGTCCACATACGTCCCACTTCCAAGTCCAACCCCCACACTTGTGCTCCCCAGTCCTGCAGAGAAAGCAAACAAAATGGAAGTGAATGGCAAACATGGAACTAAACACAGATTGTTTGGTGTCTGGACCCTTTTTTGTGCCATGCTGTAGATTTTCCTCAGTGTATCAGGTTCAGCTGTTTTCCACTCCTAGAAACAAGAAATAATAACAAATCTCCTGTGCAGAACTGAAACCATACATACATCGGGGGTAAAGTATGTTAACAAACGTGAGCGTGGATTTAGTTCATGTGCCAACACTGAGTAAAAAAAAGCCATTTGGATGAAATTATGCATTAAGGAAATGGTTTATGTTGTACTTACTTTGAAGTTGAGCTGCAGTTCAGAAAGACTCTAATGTCCAAACTGAGCATAAACATATAATTAATTCTCAGCTAATTTGTTCTCTTATCTTTTTAAATGCAAACTCCTCTGGGTGAGTAGCATTTTTCCTCATGCTGGTTTTACAGAATCTGTGGATCAGAGGATCTATGGGTGTGAGTATTTGTGTATATGTACATGCAGCATGTTCTGCAGGAGCTGTGAGAACTAGCTTTCTCTGAGACTACCACAAGGCCATGCAGAGAGGGGACGGGGTGTATAAGCAACAAACCTGACATTGTTTCACTCACATAAGCACCTTCTCTTTGCCACATGCACACACGCACACACACTGCCAAGACTTTTCCTGGACTTCACATCAAAGACAGGAACTGGGAGAATGACTTGGACTCCAATCGTGACAATAGCTGCTCACATTATTCATCTCCGTCTGTGTTGGTTCTTGTGCTGACAGAGCTGCAACGGTCCTTCCCACGACCAAATTCTTCACAAACTGGGTCTACTCAGTAATCTTAGACAGACCGCTGGAACTAATACGGTTACCAGTGCAGTCCAGGTTTGGTTCCAGTCTTGAGGGGCTTTTGAGAAAAGGCCAAAATCTTGCTCAAAATAAAGACATTCTGTTTAAATCTCAGTTCTGCAGAGCTGTAATTGTTATGGTCTAGATTGAATTCAAGGTTTGAGGTGTCTACAACCTTACAATGTGAAATTAGAGTTAAAGGTGGAGCAGTAAGTCTTGGTGAGGGTCCAGATGTTCCATTTTAAAGACGAAAGGAGGTAAACCACAAAATAAAACTAGAGAAACCTGCCATGGGTTCTATAAAAGTGAATTTACTTTTACTTGACAAGCCTTTATTTCACTTTTATCTGCATTCTTTTAGGAATTTAGTGAGTCAACAGTTTCATGTTTTATCACAGTTTTGATTTACCTTTAAATAACCAACATTCTTCATGGTAGACGTTTGAAACTTTTTTTTTTTTTTTTTTGCAGGAGCAGCTTACATTCCACTGGGATGACATACTGCTTGTGTTCATGGTCCTTGCAATTTACAATTGAGCCTTCATGAATATAAAGTTGACTTATTTAATCATACATAGTTTTAACACAACGGTTGCTAATCTAATTGTCCTAATGTCATTTGCTTCCTTTTTCTATTTCTTATTTGCCAGATTAACTCTTGCAATATGTCAACCATTAAACAGGCATACTGAACTTCTCATATGGACTCCATTCACCAGAATAAAATATTAGATTTTCTTGTTTTAGGAAAAGAAAAATATGTAAATGTATTTTTGCTATTGTTATCCATCCATCCATCCATCCATCCATCCATGCATCCCCTGTTAATGATCTGAGGTCAGGTTATAGAGCCAATATGTCATGAAGTCTTTTTTTCCAGTAGGACATCCTTAGAAACAACTTTTAGAGCAGAGACAAAGACGTGTAGAAACTTGAGTTATTAGTCATATAACTTGCATAAATTTGAATACAAAGGCTTTTCTATTCAATTCAATTCAAATATATTTTGTTAATCCCAAAGGGAAATTAAATGTTGTAACTCTTGATCCTGGTTTCATTAAAGAGTTGTTCTCGATGCTGATGGCTGTGGGCTTGAAGGATCTCTATTTTGTCTTATAGCGGATCTGAAGGAACTGGTTTAAGATGTTGATATATCTACTTGGACTTGGCAGGTTTCTTGGTCTTCTTGGGCAGCAGGACCACCTGAATGTTGGGCAGAATTCCTCATTAAGCGATGGCCACTCCTCCAACAGCTTGTTGAGCTCCTCATCATTACAGAGAGCCAGCTGAAGGTGTCAGGGGATGAGCCTGGTCTTCTGGTTGTCACAAGATGTGTATCCCGCCAGCTCCAGGATCTCGGCAGTCAGGCACTTGTGCACCTCAGACAGCTAGACGGGAATGCATCTACGGCACCTCCTTTACAACTCATTTGTGATTTGGAGCTGTATTTGAGGTAATATTTGAACTTTGAGATGTTACTCAGCTGCTTCCGGTTGCAAAAAAAACAAAAAAAAAAAAAACAACACCTTGTTGTTATGATTATGCATCATAATGAATGTCCTAAAGTAAATGGGAAATGGACTGAACTTATCTTTTCAAGATAGTCAAAGCTCTTTACAATCTGTGCCCTCATTTACCCATTCATACAGCACTCTACTAGATCTAAAAAGAGACTAATCAGTGCTTTATCAGGGTGCATTCACACCAGCCCTGTTTAGTCTGCTTTAATCGAACTCTAGCTCATTTTCCTAGAAAGTCCAGTTCGTTTGGGGAGGGGTGAACGTGCCATCAAACTCTGTCACGGAACAAAAAGGCGAACTCTGGCCCAGACTAAAACCTAGGTCTCAGTCCGGTAGAAGAGGACTCCAGTGCAGTTTGAGTACAGTGTGAATGTAATCAGACCAGGCCCTGCTCCACAAGCAAGAAGTGGAGTACAGCGCAGGGCAAACAAACATGCATTTCTCTTACTACTCAGCTACATCTTCCCCACAAGCCACAGCTTACCCATTTAGCCATTACAAAAATGGCTCCAACTTTGTCAACTTTACAAATAGACTGAAATTTGGTGTGTTTGTAGCAGAGAGTCATCCTCAACACATCCTCCAAGCACCAACACATGTCACAGTACTTCATGGGGTTGTGCATAAAGCCAAGAGTTAAACAAAACAGCTACAACTCTGTCACTCCTTGTCAAAAGATGATATTTAATTAAAACTCTGCCATGTGATGGACAATATAAATTTTTTCTACAAATGCTTGGATTTTAATAAAGATGTCAGAATTAAAGATACTTTTAGGTGTTTTGTTCTTTTTAGCCCAGTGTGGGTAGAAAACAGAGAGAAAAACAAAAAACGTGTAAAACAAATAAATATTGTGTTTAATATGAGTATTTATGTAATTATTTTCAGTTTACATATCCAATATAAGTTTTATTTGTTCAAGGCAGTCAAATTTCTTCATAACTTTAATAATAGCAAGCCTGAGAGTTACCGGATCCAAGCAAACAGTTACTGGAATGCACCCTCTTAAAATAAGAGAGTCCTGGATCCTGTTCTGGCTCAAATTAAGTCCTGCACTGAACCCTTCATTGCCTCCGATGTGTGTCCCATCAGGGTATGAATGTGAGGTTGTTTTCACACCTGATAGTCCGGTAGACTCGGTTCGGATGGGGACCAATATTCATAACATTTTGTTTCCATTTGAGCTGGTGAGTTTGCATTCACACTGCACTGTGCAGTCGAGACAACCTGGTTGAACCAACCTGTTCCCCCACTCGCCTGTGGGGGCGTTGCACCAAGAACTACTGAAAGAAACGACACAACCTCTGAAGACACTTCTTCTTCTGGAAATAAAAATAAAAACGGAGTGGCATCAAGTTTTAGCAGTTTTAGGAGTTATATTTTGTCATTTTTCAAAAATGGACTCAGATGAGGCAGAAGACCATGGAAAATGTTGTTTTTCACACAAGGCAGCTGACGACTCCATATGAGGTTAGAGCAGTTGTCCTTCAATGGGAGAGTTGGGGGGTCGATTCCACCAGCAGTCACATACTGAAGTGTCCCTGGGCAAGACACTGAACCCCTCATTGCCTCGATGTATGAATACAGTCTAAAGCACTGATTTGTCTTCTTATAGTAGAGTGCTGTATGAATGGGTAAATTAGGGCACAGATTAGTGTAAAGAGCTTTGAGTATCTGGATAAGATAGAAAGGTGCTATACAGTAAAAGTACAGTCCATTTACTATTTACCATAAAGTTGATTTATTTAACCTTTATACAGTATATGCAGGTAGTCTCGAGTCCCAAGGACTCATTTTCAAGAGCTACCTGTGATTAAGTATATTAGCCTTGAAATGATTTGACTGTGTTAACGAGTTGTAAGAGATCATTTCTGTTAATTTTAGGATATCTGTGCTCCACGGGATATTGTACAGACATACTGCTGATTCTAACAGTTAAATTCAAAAATGTAAGCAATGATGTTGCTCAGAATTCATATTGGGACTCTCTGCTACTGGCACATTAAACTTTATCTCAGTATCTGTAAAACTGACTAATAGTATTTTTTTGTCTTTGCAAAGGTTGCTTAGCTGGCACAGTCATGGATTTCACCTCAAAAATATGTTACAGATGAATAGCTTTCTGAATGTTTCATAAGGATATATCCAATGGTCTATGATATATATATATATATATATATATATATATATATATATATATATATATATATATATATATATGTGTAACCTCTGTACATAACCTTTTTTTTGCCCTGCCCATAACTTCTGATCTGCTCAAGATAATTTAACGTAATTTCATACACTTATGTATTATCACTAGATAGACTGTTGCATATACTTTTCATTACCCTCACTCCATTGTCAAGATCACAAATAAAGGTCAAAGTTAAAACATCGTTTTTGTTTGTTTGGGCCATAGTTGTAGATAATAGAATAACAGTTTGTTGAAGGGTGTATAATGTGCTGTATGTGATACTCTTGTTGCCAAGGCTACAGAACAACAAAACACGAACATAGAAAAAACATCTTCATTTTTGCTGGCAGGCGACAAATTACATTACAGGAAAAAAAAAAAGGATCATGGAGCGTGATCAAATCAAACAGTGTTATGAAACTGAATTTCAAAGGTGACAGGTGATATTATGGTCTGTTATATGTCTATGAGAACAAAGACCCTAAAATGAAGAAAGCTAATTGTGAGAATGTCAGCAAATGTCTTTCACTTAATTATCGTTCCACTTGCTAGATGATGCATGGGTCAGAATAGCTGCCGAGTGATCTTACAATTGAAGCCCCACACACACACACACACACACACACACACACATCAGAGAGAAATGCAACACTCAGTGAATCAAGGGGGACTTTGATGTTGCTGCTTTTGGTGGACAGCTGCATGAAGAGAGGAGAGTGCAGACGTGACGAGTTCTGACCTCTTGAGATAATTAAACTGTTTTCTCGCTCATCTTACAGGATAAAGAACCACACGAGCTGAGCTAGTGATGACAGTGAGATGGGGACATAGAGCAATATTCAGTTCAATTCAGAAATATTTTATTTATCCCAAAGGTAAATTAAATGTTGTTGTAACTCATCATCCTGGTTTCTTTAGAGTTGTTCTAAATGCTGATGGCTGTAAACAGGAAGGATCTCTTGTAGTGATCTGTCTTGCAGTGGATCTGAAGAAGCCTCTGACTGAAGACTCTCTGTTGTTGTATGACAGTCTGATGAAGAGGATGCTGAAAAGTCGTCTATAATGTTCTTCATTTTATGAAGAATCCTTCTTTGAACAATCATCTCCAAAGGTTCTAGAGGAGTCTCCAGAACTGAGCCAGCCTTCTTAATGAGCTTGATCTTTGTTAAGTCACTTGTTCTGGTGCTGCTGCCCCAGCAGATGATGACAGAAGACATAGCGCTCTCTACAACAGACTTATAGAAGATATGAAGCATCTTGCTGCAAACACTGAAGGACTACAGCTTCCTCAAGAAGTACAGTCTGCTCTGTCCCTTCTTGTAGACGGCTTCACTGTTGCATTTCCAGTCCAGTCTATTGTCCAGGTGAATCCCAAGGTATTTATACTTCTCCACCACCTCCACTTCTTCTCCCATGATGGAAATAGGGTTCGACCTATTCCTATTTCTCCTGAAATCTACAATCATCTCCTTTGTTTTGTTCACATTCAAGATGAGATGATTGTTTCCACACTATGTCACAAAGCGGTCCACCAGTTCCCTGTACTCAGCTTCTTGTCCATTTTTGATACACTCAACCACTGCAGAGTCATCTGAATATTTCTGCAGATGACAGGAGTCTGTTTTGTACTGGAAATCTGAGGTGTACAGAGTGAAAAGGAATGGTGAGAGTACAGTGCCCTGTGGTGCTCCTGAGCTACTGACCACCTGGTTAGACACACAACCCTTCAGTCTCATGGACTTTGGTCTGTTTGTCAGGTAGATATATCCCACTCAGGTGTTCATATCTCTTCATGCAGTCCTGCTCCACCTCCTCGTCACACCCGCCTCTGCCTCTGACCTCTACCTGTGTTGCTCCGCTACCCCGAGTTTGTTTTTCTCTCTCCACCTTCTCTCTTCCCTCTTCATCCATCTTCCTCTCATCTTGTCTTTGATGTGGTGATACAGGGTTATCTGGGGTTCTCGTCTGAGGGGAAAAGATATGGGGTGAGAGTGGATCGAGAGGG
Organism: Nematolebias whitei; assembly: GCF_014905685.2. Taxonomy (NCBI): domain Eukaryota; kingdom Metazoa; phylum Chordata; class Actinopteri; order Cyprinodontiformes; family Rivulidae; genus Nematolebias; species Nematolebias whitei. The sequence goes on from NC_056503.1 coordinate 7,349,854, forward strand.
TGGAAAGAAAGAGGCCGAGCAGAGAGGAAAGGGAGACACAGCAGCAGGAGGGGGAAGGTGCTGTGGGGTTGATGAGAATCCCCCACTCCTCCTCCCTCTGTAACATCTCTTTCAGCTCACCCTTCACCTTCCCCTTCAGAAAAAAAGAAGGTGAATGGTGAGCTGAAAGAGATGTTACAGAGAGAGGAGGAAGAAATATGTTTCCCCCCTTTTAGTAATAAAATGTCCCTCTGTACCTTTTGGAGATAAATCTGGTGAATAACCTGTGGCTAAAAATGTTTTTCCATGGCTTCAGTAAGAATCATTGCAGGAAACCAGCAATCTGTACGTAAGATGTTTTTATGCATTTTAATATTCTAAAGGCAGGACATGTCTCATCAGCTTACTCAGGAAGCGTTTGATGGACAGATTCCAACTTGATTTGCTCAGACATTTATGTTACTGTATATTTGTTATTTATCATTTAAACAAGTGGTATGCAGATGTCCCCCCCTCTCTAAGAGATTTAAATATGGAATGTTTTTTTCAAAAATTTTCTGAACTGAAATGGATTTTTTTTTCTGCGCCGCCTCAGACAAGGAAAAAAAAAATGTCTGAGGCAGCGCAAAGTGCCAGATTTTGGCAAGGGGGCAATTTTATCCACCAACATGTTCCATGGTGGAGCCATGGGGTGGCCACTGGTGCCCTTGGCCACCATAGATTAATCTTTGACCATCACAATGATTTGAGGAAACTGTACTTTTAGGTAATATAAAAATGACAAAGCATAGTATAGCAGCAGCCATCTTGAACCTTGACGTGGCAACCCAATTGTCTATGGTGACCTTTTTCATAGATGTAGCCACACACCAAAATGAAAGTCGGTCTCTCTCTCTCATTTTTCAAGTCATCATGCTCAAAACATGTATGGATGGACTGAGGGTATTTCCCTTTCCTCCTCTTCGCTCCTTGACAGGGACAGTTAAACAGACCTGAATGCACATGCTGCTTATTAAATAACAGATTCAGGGAATGTACCCCTGCCAGAAAAAGGAGAAAGCAAACCATGTGTGTGTATGTGTGTGTGTGTGGTGTGTGTGTGTGATTGTCTGTCTGAAACCAACATATCTCACAAACAAAAGAACTAATTCATTGAAACTTTCAGAAATTAATAACTAGACGGCCATCTATAACTGATTATCTTTCAGAGTCAACTCAATTTAAGATGGCTGTCAAAGCCAACTGACCTTAAATAGCACAAACAGTTATGTTGAATACATAATTGTACACATATTAATGTGGATTTTGGTGTAGTAGTAGCTAAGACTTGTATCCAACACATTCTCTGAGTGTTAACAGATTGCTCAAGATCATTGCTGAAAATTCTGCCAATCATAGTGTAAAGTAAACCCTGATTGTCTGTTAGAAAGCATCTCGTAAATTACTCAGAATTAAATGGAATCATTTGAAAGTAATCATTGCATGTACAAGTACAACAATCCATGTCTCAGAGGAGGGAGGGATTTTTTTGGCCAACTTTCTCTCTTCTGAGGCCACCAGGTCAAGACCCTGCAGGCCAGCTTAACATGTAACCTGCCAACTTGATTTAGACACAAACCCCTACAAGCATGCTATGCTGCTGCTGATGCATGCAAATTCCCAGGACCCCCCCCCCCCACCCACACACACACACACTTACTTGCAGGTCCTATGTTTCCTGGAGAGGATTTGTTAATTAGGAATCACTTAGTGCTGTGCTGGGTGTGAGAGCAGCGCTGAGGTCTGAGAGCTGAGCGATTAATTAATTGATCAGCAGCTTACAGGCAAACAGATCAATATTAACCATCCCTTCACGTTTGATGTTCATAATGTAATTAATACGTACTTAGATAAGTAAATGGAGCCATGCGTTTATGTACTCTGTAATGATTGTGGCTCAGTGTGGCACAGATTTTCCGGAAATGCACAACAGAAATCAATCACTTAAAAAAATGTGCCTCTTTGGTCCAAGATTGGTCCATTCTGAAATGAAAGTTTGCACCTTTAATAGACACATCCATCTTGTTATTATTCTTTGTATTAGCATGCTAATCTTTTTACCAACAAACATTTTGACTTTCATTGTGAGCATGTTTGCATGTTAACTCCTGCTTTAAAACACACATATGTCCATTCATCAGCCGAAGACAGATTGAAAGGCCAGAACTGCATTGTTACCAAACAATCAGTCTGAGTTTGGCTCAATCCAGCGAAAGTCAAGGTTTTGATTTTTTTGTCTGCTGGCTTACAGCGATTGATATGAACTGTGCTCAGTATGCTTAAGTGTGTAACGTAAGTGTGACATTTGCTACAAAAAGGGGGAAAAAAACCACAAAACATCAAGCATTTGCTCTCCTTGTCCAGACTGATCAAAGTTTTGTCCTGATTGCTTTACAATTGTTTTAAAGCAAATGTATGCTCTATGAACAGTATTCCATTGGCTCTCTTCCTCTCTTGAATTATGCGTTTGGTAGCAAAGTGTGTACTGTGTGTTTTTGTGCATGAATGAGAGTGGGGTTTATATTTTTCATTGCTTGACAATTTAGACATGTTTATAACTCTAGCTGCTATTTTACAACTGTAGGCAATTTACTCATATTTATTTATTTTTATGTATCTCTTTTTTTACTGTGCCCCACTACATTATTCCTACATGTTGACATAGAGAGATGTCAAATGTAATTTCATTGTACATGGTAGAATGAAAAGGTGTCACAACCATTATATGTGAAGGAGACGTGTCCCCCTCACATTTAAAAAATGTTAATTTGGAACCCCTCCCCAGCATTTACCATGAAATACAATTCATCCTGCACTGTTTCTATCTCTTCAAGAACAAATCCATTCCACTTGATTAATAG
>NC_056503.1:7362732-7379349 GCF_014905685.2 Nematolebias whitei
AAAAAATCACATCATGTTGCTGCTGATCTGTTTCATGTTGCTGCTGATCTGTTTCATGTTGCTGTGTTCATTCGTACTCATCTGCTCACTCAGACTCATGTTCGTGCAGCTGTTCGACATATTTTTTTTTATGCTACTAGTACTTAGTGTATATTTAGTTTATGCTTTTCTTAGTTCATATCTTAGCTCTTATTACTGTTTTTCTTTTACATTTTATTGTTGGATGTAACTGGGACCCTGTGTACATAATTTCGTTCCACCACATGTACCACATGGGGTGCGATTGACAAATAAAGAACCTTGAATCCTTGAATTAAACCACAGTGTTGTCATTATTGTTTTTAAAATCTTAAAAATAGGTCAAATCACTCCTTGAGTTCGAACACCAGTAATTGCAAATGGCGGATCAAATGTTTAGAAAAACTCTCAAACTCCTTTAATGACTCCACCCACTGACCAATTGGTGACCGACAGTGTTCTGAAGTCATGTTTTGTTGCTGGCCCGGCTCGCTTGGTGCCCTTGAGAAGGGACCAAAAAAAGTGTCAGTTCCATGAAAAATTTATAGTGGAAAAGGGCTCAAAACCGCACTGAAAAGAGTTGCGTCACGCTGATAAGGTACTATGGAAAAGGGGCATTGGATTCAGTGACCATTCTAAATGGACCTTATTGTGAGATGTCGTGTGTCCGTTTACAGCCTGTGGTTGACTTTAGACCCATCCTAGGTATACCTTGCCTCTTGTCCAATGCCTTGTACAGGATCAAGTGGGACGAGAAAATGAAACAAATTCAATGAAATATTGTAATATAAGAATTAGGATTAAGGCTTTAATTTTAAGTAAATGCATGTCACTATACTATAAAGAGCCAAATAATAAAGTGTGTTAGTGTTTTTACACACACAACATGACAGATCTATTTGCTACCGTTTACCGTTTCCAGTTTTGCCTCACATGTAAAAACCCTCCAGTCACTTTATTGTGAGGTCATTGCTATGATAACTGATCTACTGAGACATGGGTGTCACTGCTGCATGACAAATTTCAGCAACAAACACCAAACCACCCCAGTAATTGTTTAGATGGTGGGACATTGTGAAACCTTCAGTGATTTCCTTTTAAAACAATTTTTCAAAAGGCTTGACTGCTACAGGAACAGTGTACCAGCATACAGTGCTGTGCATGCTGAGCTTAAACCTGTGCCTCGTGTTCACTTGGATGAACTCAGGTGTGCAGTATCTCCCTGCGGTCTGTCAGCAGGTGGTTCCCTTGTCTCCTGCAGGATGCGTTGATTAGTTTGGACCAGGTCGAGCCAGGACTCCTGTTGTGTGCTCTGTGGACTGTACCAAAATGTCATGGGGATGAACCTATGTTAGCACAACACAGAGACCTGTGGAGAAGCAACACAAGGACACAACGAAAGGGGGTCTCGCAGTATTACCTGCGTAATACCGAGGTGAAAGGGTGCGGTTCATTTTCACAGCTTAGCTTAAAAATGGTAAACATGTTGCACCAATTTTCTCCAAATACAGCAAGTCCTACAGAAAACCATACTTAATATGTCATTTTAGTTTAGCCAAAGCATATAAATAATAATAACATGTGTAATCCAGAATTGTTCCTGAATACAATAAACAAAATTATTTATTGTATGCTTTATTCTTTGTCTTATGTCTAAAAAAATAACAACATCAAGAAAAACCTCTGGCACATATTTGCTTTAGAAATGCCTCATTCAGGGAGCTGGTTATTTTCTTGCCTCTTTCTTCATTTTCAAAAAACCTTCACAATTCTAGTCAAACTGCATTTCATAAATCTCACTGGTAGAAAGTCAACGTTCTTGCACATTTGGCTTTCTCTTTGACATAAAATCCTTACAATAATTAATTTACTTCCACCTATTTATGGTCAGGCCACAGAAGCAACAAGTCCAGGACATAAACTAAGATGTTCCTGTCTTCAGAAAGTGAGTGATCCCAAAACAGACTTTAGAAAACACAGTGGATCAACAGCAGCTGATTACTTGACACCCCAAACATCACTGACTGTGGAAACTTCACTCTGGACTTCAAACATCATGGCTTCTGGGCCTCTCCACTCATCCTCCAGACTCTGAGACCTTGATTTAGAAATGACGTGAAAAATGTGACTTTAATCTGAAAAGAGGACAGAGACCACTGAGAGACAGTCCAGCTCTTTGTCTCTTCAGCAGGTAAGATGCTTCTGATGTTGTCTCTGGTTCAGGAGTGGCTCAAGTTGAGGAATGAGACATTTGTAGTTCATGTCTAGGATTTGTCTGTGCATGGTGTGCATGAGTTTCGGTACTTTATCACAATATTCTAATGTTCTGAGACACTGAGTTGTTTTTTATTATTCATAAGTTGTACTCATCAAAATTCAAAGAAATAAAGGCTTGAAATGTAATAATTCTATGTAATATGTAAGTTTCTTCTTCTGAAGTGAATGGAAAAAAAAATTGAACTTTTTCATGATATTCAATTTTTTTTAATGTATCTGTATTTTTATATATTTTTGGTTTGTTGAACAAAAATTAAAACCAAACATTTTCAATTTTGAATTGATTTTAAGGTTGTTTTTTTTCCCCCTAAATATTTTTGTCAGTCCTAAAGTTAACACAGTGTTTGTCATATTGACCCAGACTGATGAGGCACAGACTCAAAAAGGTAAGTGCTTGGAGAGGGTTTCTGACTGTGGGGGGAAGTAGGGGAATGAGGCGAGTATGGTTGTTTCAGAGAACTTGACAGAAGAGAATTGTTTGTTGATATTGCTCTTGTTGTTTGTTTGCAGGTCGTGTTGGGGAGGGGGGAGGTATGAGGTCCTAGTAATGGCAAGAAGATGAAAATGAGACCTGGAAAGGTGAGCGATGGGTTTGTGGTGTTCAGTGTTCGGTCCAGGCTTAGTCTTGTTGTTTGTGGGTGCAGGATGTTGTCTGGCCGAGGTCACGAGGAGTGAGGAGGAAGTCGAGGAGACACGGAGGAGCAGGTTTTGGAAACACTGGAGAATATCAAAAGGTTAGTCATGATTTTACAAGGAATACGTTTTTGGATATCACTTAAATTACCAAAGGCAATGTAATGTTCCAGCATAGGATGAACGTCTGGCAGTGGTTTAAGTAGTGAAGGAGAAGAAATCTGAATCACGTGCATGTGTGACTGGGTGGATGATTGGGATGACTGGCAGCTGTGGAAAGTGATTATGGCAGATGAAACTAGGAATCCTACAAACTTATTCTAATGACTTTTGCAAAATTTTATTTCTTTAACAAAGACTCCAAACAAATATGTGTTTGTATAATTTGAATATGTTGTATTTTAAAACAGACAAACATGGATCTTAAACTCTTGGTTTTTTTTTTTTTGACCTGTGTGTCCCTAGATGTGGATTCCATAAAAAAAAGTGTGATTGGAAAAAATATTTCTATTTATTGTAAACTACTTTGAGTTTTTTTTCCTCTTTACCCATGTGTAATGTGGAATGCTCAGTTGAATGTTGTACATAAATGCATCATCTTGGAACATTTTATTTTACATTAGACATTCATAAAATAGTGAATGGTTGTTCACGTAGAAAGAGGAAAGAAGAGTGATACTTATGTTGCTACAGCTCGTGTTAAAAGTGGACACCAGATCTATTTTATTAATCTGCAGTACTTTAGCTGATTTAGTCACCCTTATTATTCTCCACAGATAAGAGCTGCATTCATTTATTTCAGAGTATTTTCAATCACAATATGTTATAGATAATGAGACTAAATTTGCTCTTTACGATTTTGTGACAAAAGAAATTCTAAATAAATCAAATAAAATCGATGCAACAAAAGTTAAATTAACACAGAAAATGTGGATATAATATTTTGAATAAAGGAGGAAAAGGAAGGAAAAATAAGAGTTAGTGTGGGAGAAGTTTTGTGGTACCTGTGATGGATGAGCTTTAACCAAGGTGTGACAGTGTGACCAAATTAAATCACTGAGCAGACAGCAATGTACGAGAGACAAGGTTATCACGTTAACCCACACCCTCGCTCTGTCTGCCGGCCTTAGTCTCAGCAGCCTGTCCTTACTTTTACCATCATCAGTTCAGTGTTTCTCAGCTCTCAGTCGGAAGGAAGAATCTGAGTAATGTTCGTCACATTTCAATCACATTTTCTGGGAACCCTTTTCAGGGAATACAAGCTGTCAATGTCTTGATGCATGCAGCAGTATATAAAAAAAAAACTAAATTAATATGTAAAACTAAAATATTGCTAAGGAATGCATAATATTATCATAAATATACTTAAGAATGAATACACACTTTGTAGGGATTCAGCTCTTTCCTCAAATTCCAGGTTCCTGGTTCCAGGTTCCTGATTCCTGGGTGGCGCCAATGAGCAGCAGTTGTGGGTCATCGTCCTAACGAGTTTGAGGAGTATAAAGAACTGCAGGAGAGCTCCCTTCCTAGCTGGAGCATTGCATACCTATTGGTAGTTGCTATCAGCCTTCTCTTGGGTTGTTGACTAAAAATGTATAATTATCTTGTTTTCTCATCATGCTCCTAGCAGCTGCCTCCTGAGTTTCCTACCCTTGATACCTTGTCTACTTCCTCATGCCTGCAAAGGAACCATTCTAACCTTCAGCTGCTCAGCCGCTTTGTCGTTGCCGCTTTCCTAATAGCTATCAGTTATGGTGACATTATTTACACGAACGCTTCTGCCAGCACCTTGCAGATGTTGGATGCTTTCTACCATGGCGTGCTAAGATTAATTGTTGTAATTACCGTACCCATCACTACAGTCTGTACTCATTGGTCAGTTGGTCATCATTATCTACACGTAAGCTTTCACACTGGTACATCTTCATCTAAAAATCACTCCTTGGTTTGCTGCCTTCTTATATCTCCTCCCAGATGTCATGTCATAGGTGCAGTTACAACGTGTGCTCTCTGGCCTTCATTACCTGCAGGGTTCCTTCACTGTGGACTGAACTCGGCAAAAAGGCCTTCACTTACTCAGCTTCTGTAACCTGGAAAACCTTGGAACAAGAACTGAAGCTATCCACCTTGATATATTCAAGGTTAAGGTTGTTTCAATTTGACGAAAATGTATGAGCATGAACTTTGGTGTTTTGAACCATTTTGGCATGGTCTGCCTCAGAGGAGTTGATGGAAGAGAGGGCGGGCCCTGGAGGTCATCTTATCACCAGCAAACTATTTTTTTCCACTCTGGGAGTGAGCTGTTTGTTGTATTCAGCTTGGTTTGGTGTGCTCCTTAGACTGAAGTAGTCCTTTGGATGAAGGATGAAACATCTCAGCAACAAAAGAAACCATGCAGATGAACTGACTGAACATTGTTCTATGCTAAATTGAGTAACTGTAAAAATCAGTTAGCTTTCCTGAGTACTTCCCAGTTTTAGAGACTAACAATGGCAGCTATTTTCAAGTGAAAAGTAAAACACATTTTTCAAAGTAACTTTATTTTTGGACAAAGTCTATGGCTGCATGGTTGTGGTAAAAGACAGAGAAAATCCCTTAGCTGTAACATTGCAGTGACCCTGTGCTCATCAACGAACAGGACTTGCTCTCCCAAATAACTAACCTTACACTCATTTATCTCATTTAACATCTCAATAATGGACAACACTGATACCCTTGAGGCTTACAATGAAAAATCCATGTAGGCAGACCCACAAACATAAGGTTTCCATCATGTTGGATGATGATAGACCTATAATGTTAAAAAAAAAAGATGTTTCAAACAGAATGTGGTTTTTGCAGGGTCATGGTCTTCAGGTGTATATTAAGAATTCAGCAGACTCTCCAACAAGGGAGATAGATGTCCACACTTGGCTTTGATCTTGCACAAAGTGTCTGTAGTGAGGTCATGGTGGTTTGTTATTGCTGTGACAGTGAATTGAGGTCATGGGTGGAGGAAATCTGGGCAAATCTCAGGATAGCGACCGTGAGAAGCACCTACAACCTTGTGGCTACTGCTCAAGGCAGCCACTTCAACAGTTGAGGCATGGAACATGGTCCACTTGGACTCAATGTCCCCTGCCTCAGCTGAGATGTGATTAAAGTTCTCCTGGAGGTGTGAGTTGAAGATCATTCTGATGGGTTCTTCTGCCAGGAGTTTACAGAAAAACCTCACTACACATTTGTGTCTAACGGGTCTGTCCGACATCTTCCTACGCCATCTGATCCATATCATTAGCAGGTGGTAAATGGTAAATGGACTGCATTTATATAGCGTCTTTCTATCTTATCAAGACACTTAAAGCACTTTACACTACAATCTGTGCCTCATTTACCCATTCATACAGCACTGTACAAGAACTCTACAAAGCTAATTGAACAAATCTTTCTAAAGAGACTAACCCAAGCTTTATCACATTCATACACTGATGGGACACACATTGGAGGCAATGAGGGGTTCAGTGTCTTGCCCAGGGACACTTCGACATGTGACTGCTGGTGGATTTGAACCCCCAACTCTTGCATAGGAGGACGACTGCTCTAGCCACTCAGCCACAGCTGCCCCCAGTTGACAGCTCAGCTCCTCTTTTCACCCGAGTGCCCACAACAAACAGCTGCAAATCAGATGACACGATTACAAAGTCAAACATCGATCTGTGTTCTGGTGCCAAGTGCACTTATGGACACCCTTATGAACATGGCATTTGTGATGAACAATCTATGACTAGCACAGAAGCCCAACAACAGAACACCGCCCGAGTTCAGATCAGAGAGGCCGTTCCTCCCAATCCTGTCCCTCCAGGTCACACTGTCGTTACCCACGTGGGCATTGATCTGGAAATTGGATAATCAGAAACATCATACTTGCCTTGTTCCCTGCTTCCTCCCACAGCCAACATTCTGATCCTCGCACAACAAAAACGCTTATTTTGTATTTTGTATTTTGTGTCTGACACTGTTCATTTTGCCATTTTGGGGTAATTAAACCTACAATCATGTTAATGATGCCTTTCAGTGTTTCCCCTAGTTAACTTGCCATGGCAGGATGTTCATCTCGTCCATGATTTTTGTTGATGGGGGGGACAGAGACATGTCTGAGTGCAGCTTGTACCAACATTTTTTGAGCGGGGCGGAGGGCGTTCAGCATGAGGGAAGAGGCCTTTAGCTTTTTAGCTAGAGAGTCTGTATTTCCCGCCACCAGCTTAGTGCTATGTCAGTGCCGGGTGGGGGGCCAAGTTCGGTTTGGTAGGCGGGGTGCTCAGTTCTACTGACGAGGTGGGGCACCCCGCTTGTATAATGGTGGGGAAACACTGCTTCTGGTTTTTATTTTTGCTTAAAAGTGTAGTTTCCACAAATGATTAGGGTGCCCGAAGAATAATCTATAGTGGCCAAGGCCACCACTGGACACCATCTGGAACCATCTCTGCACCTGGTCATTAATAACATTTCTCCCTGCACTGGCAGGATCCATCAGTATGCACTGCCTTGGACAAAAATATAAGTAAATAAATATATTAATTAATTAAAAGCAGCCCACCTCTACTCTTATACTCAGTGTAACGCCTACTCACATGAATATATTTCACCTAAAACATATTTACTTGCATATCATGCTCAATTCCTGTTCAGATTAACACTCATCTCACAAACTACAAACTTCACTTTAAATTCCTCTGTGATGGGGGACATTGGCATACGGCTTGTTCAGAATATAAAGCAGAAGGAGCAACTCTGATCTCATGTCTTAGGCTACTAGTGTGACAAGATACCGATAAGCTGGAGCTGACGTGATACCAGTGGGTCAGTGGAAAGGTCATGACCTCATAGCATGACCTTACTGCCAGTTCTTTCCACCACTTCTGTTTTGTAGCTGTGTCCTGACACAGTCTGGGAGATTCACAAACAGAAAATCAGCAGAACTAATTAAAAGCCATCATATTTTGAAAAAGTGATTACATTATGCATTAAGATTGCAGACACAAAGTTGTCTAAGGTTAAAAAAATACTGCTGACTACTGCAAATGAAGATTATGATGTGGTCAAACAAAATAAACTCAATATGTTTGCATATCTTGAAGTTGAGACTGAATCGTTATGAGATAAACAGGGTTTGAATGACTTGCAGTGTGTGAGTGAAGTAAAAGAAAATTCTGCCTACAGTATGCTGGGTTTCATTTCCATCATCATCATTTCATTTTATGAATTTCTCTACATATGATTGTAATGTGCACCATCAATCACATGACAGGACAAAGTGATGAGAGTAGTGATGGGAACCGCTCTGCCTCTTCCTGCTATATACAAATGTGTTGACAGAAGAGGCTCCTTTAATGGTGACTGTTCTCTAACCTCTGACCTCTGACCTTTGACCACCTCTGCTGCCAGACATGATGCTTCGCTGCCTCACCGTTTGTGCTAACATCTTGGTCTGCTCGCTGCTGTGTTATTTAGACAATGACTGGCTTGTTTGGGGGGACACTATAGATTGTGCGAGGCTTGAACCATTCAAAATGTGGATCTTATTTAAGGCAAACGGAGTAAACAAGAGCAAAGGAAGAGGGGATTTTGGAAAACTTGGAGTCATTAATTGAAAAAAAGTTGTTTATTTGCATCAGTGCTGCTGAAATAAATTCATATTTATTACTGGGGAGCTTTAAAAGTTGGCAACGTCTGCTTTTGCATGGAAAAACATAACTCTTGTGTCTCTCTCTGACAGAAAATGTGACACACTGTTATACAAGAACCCATCAGTTAAATCCAGGCTTAGTCTGCGAGGATTGTGGTTTCAAATACAGCAAATACTTGATTTTAATCTGCATGAATTTCTCCAGCAACCCTTCCACATGTCTTCTATTTCCACTGATAAACAAGTTCAGAATAAATTAAAGGCTTCACTTAATAATATTTTCTCAGAGTTTCTCATGCCATTCTACATCCTTGAGTTGCTAGGGCTCTTGAATCAGAGCTAATTTATACCCTGATCTGAGCAAGAAAGCATTTAAAGCACATGTGAACACACACACACAGACACACACACACACAAACACACCCCCACACACGCTCACACACAAACTCATCAGAAGCAGTCTCATTATGTTGTTGATTCTTCGTCTCCCGACAGACAGAGCTATTTACCCAGTGTCTCAGAGTAGAGCGAGAAGGGTAATGAGACTGATGTGTGCAGAGGTGCGTTCTGGCTAATTTGTTTGATACAAGAGCTGATGGAAGGTGAAAAAGATCAAAAGATTAAAACAGCTTTTTCTTCTCCCCTTCAACTTCCCTTCATCTTTTTCCGGCCCATTTCTCACAAAAATGTCAGTAAACCGTAGACGGCTCATTTTCTTCTTGTCTGATTTAATTTCTGGATAAATCCTCACAGTTAAATCTCATTCAACTAACATTTTTCCATGCATATCTACAATAATAAGGAAGTAGCAGGGTACCTTCCTGAAGTGGCTTTCTCAATTCTCTGCCTCATTAGTTCATTCTGACCTTTGAACTCGTGGCTGGAAGTCAACAGGAGGTTAAAGTTTCCTCAAGAGGTGGACTCAGGTAACCAACAGGTTGGCCTTTGATCCACTCCAGCCCAGTTCTGCAACATTCTTTAAGTCTGAAGAACAAAAGTGTTTTCAATAACAACAAAAAAAAGGTTAAATCTTGTCATCTGGACCAGTTTCTTTAAGTGAGAAACATTCCGTTCTCCATCCACAGGACTTCATCAGTCTGCGACCTGCCAACCAGCTCTGCAAGTGTTTTCAGTTGTGTACAATATAAACTCACAAACCATACAGGGGAATCTAACAAAGTAAAGTCAGGTCCTCTGGATGGATTCTTCTTGTTGAAATGTTTCATCTTTTGTCCAAAAGACTTGGTCAGTCGCATTATAAAAAAATGTGTGTTCTGGCTAAAAGATGAAATGTTTCATCAAAAATAATCTGTTCCGAGGACCGGAATTTACTTTGATAGCCTTTTTACCTGGGTTATTGAGTATGCATCAGGATACTTACAGGGGAATAGTTTTATGGCATGCATTTGACAGTACTTGCGAATTGGTTAGTACTCTACAGCAATCTTTGAGAATAAAATGTCTTAACAAGAATTTCCAAAATAAATTCCTTTGATGGTAAGGTCAAAGTTAATGCTCAATAATCCAGGTAAAAAAAAATCTAACAAGGTTAAGTCGGGTCCTCTGGATGGGTTTGTTTTGTTGAAACGTTTTGTCTTTTATCCAAAAGTCTTCATCAGCCACAACAAACTCAGTCGTATAAGTCTTAACAGTGAGTATTGACTCAGGCTTAACCACTTTGGCCATGGTTGTCTCAGACAAGTCAGCAGGGGAGAGGACGGACTCCAGAAACCATCCTAGCATCATCAAACAGCGTGACCCACTATATGAAGGTGCTATTTATAAGACGGTGAAAGAGAAAATGTTTCAACAAAAAGAAACCATCCAGAGGACCTGACTTAACTTTGTTGGGTCCCTTGATGGTAGTTCTGCCCACAATGAGGATCCTAGCACAATGTCTCGTTTAAGTATAATCAGCTTAATCTCTTACACTACTGGCATATTAGAGGCGTACAATGAACTAAGGACTCATCACTACCTGATGCCCTCAACAAGTTTGACGCACGCTTTGAAGACCCGAACAGACCACCCAGCACCAGACTCACCTCACCACAAGTTTCTCAGCGTGACCTCAGCCAAAGTAAGAAGTACTTTCAGGAGGAGTAACCCTCACAAAGCAACTGGCCGAGACAACATCCCCGGGAAGGTGCTAAAACACTGTGCCAATCAGCTCTGTGACGTGCTGGCCAATATCATTAACTCCTCTCTCACCCTGGCAACAGTTCCCACCTGCCTGAAGACAGCCACCTTTACTATAATTTCGAGCAAACAAATGCTTGTTTTTAGGTGTTAATCTTGTTAAATTCTTGTTAAAGTCCTCCCATGCACGCTCCCGCAGCCGCCATTTGGCAGCCCATCGGTTTTTGGAACAACACCGGTCCACGTTTCCAGGTAGTCAGCGATGACGCATAACAAACGCGACGCGTCAGTGGTGACGCATAATAGATGCTACGTATGCGGCGAAGCGACATATTTATGGATTTTTCCACTTTTTTAGACAAATATGGACTGATGCAACTTATAGGGCGGAGTGACGTGTCCGGCAGAAAATACGGTAGCTGCCACTGGTAGTGAGAAACAATCATGGTTGATTAAAGGCATATCAAATAATTCATAAAGAGCATTGTAAAACGATTAAAAGTGCTGGTTATTTTGCTCAGCTGCTTGCCTTGCTGCGCTTTTGTTCCCTCTGCAGTCAGTCATTTGTGATTGTCCGTGATCGCAGAGCTTTTCCACATTTCAGATAAAAATAGGCAACGTTTTTAAAATTAGTCATTTATTCTTGGTTGATGTTGAGTGCTTTAAACAACATCTTTTTCTGCTTTTCCTGTCGTTGAACAAAATGTATTTAAACAAAACATGTGACTGCTCTATATGAACGTTATGATCATCTGTGACTATTAATCATCTAATTTAGCATAATAATTAATTAAATAATATATTTTTAAACTCCGTGTTCATATTTGTAAACACATCCCACATTTTCATCTTAGGAAATGCTACATTCATTTTTTTTCCTCACAACTTTTGTCTGATGTACGCAGATACAGACATAACCATGTCAAGGCAAGTCAAATGTATTTATAAAGAACGTTTTAAAACAGCAGCTGTTACCAAAGTGCTTTACAATAAAAAAAAACAAAAAAAAAAAAAAAAAACAATGGCAGTCATTTCAAGATTTTTTTCTTTTAAAGCATCAAAAGAAAAGCATAAAAATCACAAAACAATAAAATGCTAAATCTAGTCACAATGCGTTAAACGTCAGTGAAAACAGGTGTGTTTTTAAAAGAGATTTAAACGCAGGGCGTGAAGTGTCCTGTCTAATGTTAGGGGGCAGATTGTTCCAAAGTTTAGGACCATTGACTGAAAAAGTCCAGTCCCCTCTGACCTTCAGAACAAACATTTGTAAAATGCTCCTCTAAATGAACTGAAAAATTTTAGGCAAACTTTAAATGTCAATTCAGTCCAATACAAAATCCATTTTTTTTATCTCGAAGCAGTAATATATATATTCTTTTCCATGTTGAGGTCAGTCAGGCTTCCCTTTCACGTCTCCAGCTCGTCCAAAGTGCTGCAGCTCGGTTCTTAACAAGAACTCATAGGCTTGAGCACATTTCACCAGTTTTGTCCTCCCTTCACGGGCTCCCTGTACATATCAGAATAGATTTTAAAATTCTCATGTTGACCTTTAAGTGCATTAACGGCCTTGCACCATCATACCTCTCTGACCTACTTCAACCATATGTTCCTTCTAGGATGCTGAGATCATCTGACCAGCTGCTTGTAGTTGTTCCAAATACCAGGCTGTAGGTTAGGGTATTAAAGTCGTATACATTTGTTAAAATTATTTGGTGTCAATATTGCAGACGTGCATAAATCTATTCGATCTATTTTTGTGGTTTTACAATATATTTTTACTTGTTTGTTTAGATCATATTGAAGTTTAAATCAACTTTACATCTATTAGAAGTTAATCTTCAATACTTTGAAGTAAAAACATGGCTGCAGGTATAAAGATTAGCTAGACAAATCATGCATATGATGCTTGTCACTGAATGAACTTTGCAAAAGAGCCAAAAGCAATTTAAGCTGAACCAAAATTTAATGCATGGTTGCTAAGATGTATTCACAAAAACAACATAAAAGGTGACATTTGAAAGGTTGCACATTAGTGAAATGCACTAGATACATTAATTCAGTGTGGCTAAAAGCCTTGTTAGCATTCACAATTTGAGTTTGAATGTACAATTACGAGGCAGAGATGAAGGATTGGGGGAAACAGGAACACGGGAGATGGAGAGAGACAACAAAAGGACACAACAGAGAGAGGAGTAGAAGAGCAAGAGAGAGTCTTTCATGTCTCACCTGAGTTTGAAAGGCCTCCCTTTCATGTGAGCATTGTCATATTTTATCTGCTCTCATTCCATTTGCTCCACCTCTCTCCCTGAAATAAAGACATCACTCTTTTAATACGGACAATAGAATGAAGGGTATTAGGTCTGGCAGAGGAGTACAACTGTATGCACGTGCACGTGCAATGTGGATGCAGGCAGCTCTGTCATTAGAAAAATACACATTTTGCATGTACGGTAAATTTTTAGGTTGTTTAATACTACTCAGTAATACTACCCGAGTTATGGTTTTAAAGATACATTTAAGAGCATATTCAATTGAATATGGAATAAAACATGATGTGTCAAGTAGGAAAAAGGAGAATATGAAGAAATTATTTAATCAGTTTACATCTCGCAAGTTCTTGCAAAGCAACTATCTTTAAAGCCAGTTTTATTACAGTGGCTAACATAACTAACTGCTACTCAATATATCAATGCTAACTTTGTTAGCTATTATCATTCCAATTAGCTTTTCACCTACTGACATAGGGATTTCATATTTTGCTATGGAAAAGAGCCAAACTCAGGCTTTTGGAAGAAGGTACAAATTGTATTATGCTGTCCTCACAACACGTTACTATGCAAAGTTTGACAGCTAGCAAACAAAATAAGAGGTCTTCAGACAAGGCTTGCTTTCTTAAGTTTACTGAAGACCTTTCATTTATGACATTTTGTAATTTAAATAGAAAAATAAATTACTAAATAATACACGTCTCAATGTTACATAAATAATAATAATAAGTGCTATGTCTTGTCATCATTGTATGTTCCCATACAATGGTGAAATTTGTTCTCTACATTTGACCCATCACACCTGGGATACATCCAGGTGGAGCAGTGGGCAGCTATGTAAGCACCTGGGGAGCAATTCGGGATTGGGTGTCTTGCTCCGAGACACCACGACATGTGGGAATAGCTGGGGATTGAACCTGGGACTTTCGGGTCACGAGTCGGCTGCCCTGTCTCGTCCCAATCTCGACTCCACTCAACACCCCACACTTAAACAGTTACCTTATATTGAACACGTGCTCTACAATTAGTAGATGTGGCAGCTGTACTCACGTAAATACTAGAAACACATAGAGACACAGGAAGATAAACCAGACAAATATCAGACGACAAATAACACAAAGACACAGACTTATATACGACTAACGAGACATACCACACAACACCTGTGAAGACACGCAGCGGAAACACATCAGACTAAACTGGGAAATCGGGGAGTTTAAGAACAGAAACCAGCTACCAGAGGCACAATCCCTACAGTACCTCCCTCTTAAAGGATGTCTCCAGATGTCCTCCAGAAACCCACTTCCCAAAAACTGGGGTGGTAGGAGGGAGAAAACAGGACGGAGGGCACCAGAGAACACAAGAGGTAGACCAGGCACACAACGCACAAAAGGAACATGAAAAGCTCAGACGGGCAGCTGGGAGGCCGTCCACCATGTCGAAGCAGGTCAGGCGTGCGGTTGGGAGGCCATCTAAAACTCAGGATCATGTCTGTAGATGCTGTATAGTGCCCAATCGGCGTGGAACCAGGATGAGGCATCGACCCACGACGAGGCGTAGACCCTGGGCAATGCGAAGATACCACAGGCGAAGCAGCTGGTGTGGGACCCTTGAGCGAAGCAGCTGGCGTGGGACCCTCGAGCGAAGCATATGTAGACTTGAGACCCACGGAAGGCGTGGAACACACGGGGGCTGCTGTAGACTTGAGACCCTCAGAAGGCATGGAACACACAGGGGATGCTGTAGACTTGAGACCCTCAGAAGGCATGGGACACTCAGGGGCTGCAGCAGGCTTGGGGCCCAGGAGAGGCTTGAGGCCCAGGAGAGGCTTGAGACACACTGGAGGCTTGGGACACACTGGAGGCTTGAAGAGATATGAGGTGTCAGGACCGACCATTATCGAGACACAGACAGATGGGGTGTTGGAACCAGTCCCCACAGAGGCACAGGAGGATGGGATATCGGAACCAGCCCCCACCGAAGCAAAGGAAGGAGGTGGGGCGTCAGGTCTTACCCCCACTGAAGCACAGGAAGATGGGGTATCGGGACCAGCCCCCAACGAAGCATAGGAAGGAGGTGGAGTATTGGGTCCCACACCCACTGAGGCACTGGAAGGTGGGTTGTTATGGGTGTCACCCACCGAGATTCTGAAATCAGGAAACTTGGGGACCATAGGTGGCTCAGAACCTATTTTTAGTATTTTATATCACTTTACAACCTAGCTGTTTTGTTTCTTTTTTATACCATTTTCTTTCATTTGTTCTTCTCAATTTATTTGCTTTCTTTTATGATTGTCTACTGTTGTCTTTGTTGTCTACTGTTTTCATCACTCTTTGTTAAAATCAGGTCTCTCTTGTAAATGAGTCCCATGAGTCCCTGAGGCTCAATGGGACTACCCTGTATAAAGGTTGAATGAATACTACTCAGGTGTTTGTGTGTGTGTGTGGGGGGGGCGGGGGGGTGGGGGGGGGTGTTACAGTTTACAATGAGTTCTACCTACTGATCTTAATTGTGCCTGAGGTGGTGTTCTGTTTTCTGGACACATGTTGAGTCTGGTTCTGTTCGGTTTCATTGTAAAACTGGCCAAAGCTAGTTGGCAGCTGCTAGGCTGTATACATCAAGAGCGCAAAAACTTTGCTAAAATAATAATAATAATTGGAATAAAAGAAGACTGAAAAAAATGGAATAAAAGAACTGAAAGAAGACTGAAAATAACTGTTATTTGTTTCATTTTATTCCACCTTTTATCTTAATGTCTTTTACAAATTTGTATTTTACTCTTGCCCACTTACACATTTGCTACTTGTAGGATACAGTTAAGTTGTGAATATCACACTTTCTACCCCAGCTCTCTCAGTTGTTTCATGGCGGTGTTTAAGTTTTTAGTGATGTCATTAAAAATATTGTTTTTAATTTTTATGACAGACTTTAAAGGATTACGAGCTTGACGTCTGTGGAAGTTGCTTTGATATTTGTTATTTACACACATCCTCATGGTGAAAAACCACAAGGCCCATTCCCTGCTGCCACAGTTTTTATTGGAATTTCCCACTATGCTGTAGAATGACTTTCACGGATGTGGGAGTGGTGATTCAGTGGCTGTAATTCAGTGGGAGGGACAAACCAGTTTTCCTTTGAAGATGGAAATGCAGTTTTTTTTAAGGCTGGGAATGGATGGATGGATTGTTTTCCACCCTCCCGGTTGTTTTTCACTTGTTCTCAAATAAATTAGTTTGTAACTTCATAGGCAAAAGACAGTAAATCAATACCATTGATGGTCTTTTAGAAGTTGACACACACTGTTGGTCTCTTAAGTGTGTGTACAGTTATAGATCAAAAGCAGAAATTAATATAAAAAACAGTGTTAATTTAATGTACTGTCTGACGACTGAATGACTAAAGTGTAAATTCAATAAGTTACATATTTCTACAAATGCTTTTCCTCATTCAGGAAAGATTAGATTAGATTAGATTTTAACATTAATACCCCATTTTCATTTTTTTCCTGATTTGTTTTACTTGCTTTTATCAGTTTGAAGCTCCCTTGCCTAGTTTTCCACATACTTGTTGGTTTTCTGGTGTTTTCATTTATTCTCCCAGCCTGCTTCTCGCCTCTGT
>NC_056503.1:7379449-7380755 GCF_014905685.2 Nematolebias whitei
GAGACAAACAACCATTCACTCTCTCACTCACACCTAGGGACAATTTAGAGTTACCAATCAGCCTAACATGCATGTTTTTGGACTGTGGGAGGAAACCGGAGCACCCGGAGAAAACCCACGCATGCACGGAGAGAACATGCAAACTCCACCCAGAAAGGCCCCTGGACCGGGGTTTGAACCAGGGACCTGCTCGCTGAGAGGCAGCAGCTCTACCAGTTGCGCCACCATGCTAAAATTCAGTAAAAAAAAAATACTTTATTAATCCCAGAGGGAAATTATTTGTTGTTGTAACTTGTTATCCTTATTTCATTAAGAGATGTTATAGATGCTGATGCTGTAGACAGGAAGGATCTCTTGTAAAGGTCCATCCCACAGTGGATCCTAAGAAACTGGCTGCAGATCCCGTCTGATTCGTCCACACAGACTCAGCTGGTCTCTCGGTTCCTGCGGACTGTAGGACCACCCAAATGCAGGGCAGAACTCCTCCCATTGCGATGGCCACTCCTCCCAGCAGTCTGACGAGCTCCTCGTCGCTGCAGACAGCCAACTGTAGGTGTCGAGGGACGATCCTGTCCTTCCACTGTCATGAGCCGTGTTTCCTGCCAGTTCCAGGATCTCAGTGGTCAGTCACTCGAGCACAGCTGGCAGGCTGGCAGGTAGATGAGAATGCATCCACAGAACATACTTTTCAACTCATTTGAGATTCGGGGCTGTAGTTGAGATATTATTTGAGCTTTTGAGATGTTAATCAGCTGCTGTTAGTTGTAGAAAACTGCCTTGTTGCCATTGTTACGCATCATAACAACTGTCCAAAACTAAAAAAGTTTCAGTAAAAAGCCTTCCATCTGCACAGCATCTGATACCAGAGGAAACAATCATCTAAAAAAATGTGACTTACATCAAGAAAAAGAGGAATTAAAGTTTCCAAAAGCAAAATCTCAGAATGAAAGTAACAGATCTGCTCCAACATGCAGCCACCTTGAGCGGCGCAATTCTAGAACATATATATATATATATAGCCTGCTAATAAACTGTTAATGATCTTTAGTTCACCATTGAATTTCTGATGAACGAGATTCTACAAAAACATCTATATTTCAGAACACATTCAGAACTAGTCTGAAGGGAAGGTCTACCTCAATCCAAGGAATTGGATTGTGGAATGGTCTAGAGAGTGATGTTAAAAATGCTAAGTCAATGTGTACATTTAAGAAAAAGATCAAAGCTGTACATTTAAGAAAAAGATCAAAGCTGAATTGTTAACAAAATATATATGAAGTAGCTTAGTGTGTTTTTTGTATTAGAA
>NC_056503.1:7380855-7382719 GCF_014905685.2 Nematolebias whitei
TTAACAAAATATATATGAAGTAGCTTAGTGTGTTTTTTGTATTAGAATTAGAAAAATTATAAAGAGTTATTTGTTTTATTCTGTCACTTGAAGATTATTATATAATTGTTTGAAAAGAGGGGCAGATATAAGATTTTTTTCTTCTTTCTGTTGACTTTCATTTTAAATCTGTTGTATTTTTTTATATAGTTATGAAACTGTTTTGTATTTTTCAAATGAATAAACTTTATACCATACCATATTTAAAATTGTATAGGTTTTCTTCATCATTTGATGTATTTGCACTTATTGTGTCTACTTTTATTGTTCAATTTAGGTATGTGGGCTTGTTTCTTGGCCACAGATATTTATTTTTAGCTTTGCTTTAAAGTTTAATTCTTGTTTGTGATTTGTACATCTGTGGGTTAGAATAAAGTTGAACTAAAGGCTGTATCGCTTCTTTAAACATATTTGAGGGAAATATTCCTGAAACAACCAATAATTTGCATCTTACGATTTTTCAGCTGAGTTAACTTTTACAGATTATTTAATAATCATAAAGTGAAAACAAGATTTCATGATAAAGCTGGCACAGTTTATTTAATTTTTTGTATATTCACTGATAAAAAAAAACATACATTTTTCTTTTATACATTTAATGTTTTTTTTTTTTAATCATTTCCATCCTCTGTCCCAGACCCGTCCCAGTCCACCCATCTTCCGGGATTGGGGTTCAGCCTTCATGATCACTCGAGGCCGAGGTCTGGGCAACGGCCTTCTGTGAGTCAGCAGCTCGTATGATCCTCCGCTGTGATCAGTGGAGCTCGGAGCCTGCATAGCATGCAAGGCTGGGACCCAGAGCCCGAGCCCCAAGTCAGCAACATGGAGGATCTTCTGCGGTGACTGACAGAGCTGGGGAAATGACGCCCTGCATGGCCTGAGTGGGCTCCGAGGCTCCGGTGGGGAGGACCGGGAAGAGTCGGGGACCAGCCGAGCTCAATTCTATCTTGCTCTGAATATTTTTCATCGGCCACCAAGCACAATAAACATCTGCACTTCAGCATTAGACTGGCTCCTGCTTACATGCCCCCACTGCAATGCTCCAGACTGGTTTAAAAGAAATTTAAATCTTGGAACCAGGACAGTGGCCCCATACTGAGAGATTGTTTTGAACAAACAGACTGGCAGGTTTTCAGAAGGCTGCTGAAAATGAAGGAGTGCTTATTCTGGGCCAATACGCATCCTCAGTACTGGGGTACATTAGTACATGTACTGACACAGTCCCCACCATGAGATTTGTTAAAAGTTACCCGAACAGAAAACCTTGGCTGAATGCAGAGGTGCACACCCTGCTAGAAGCCAGGAACACTGCCTTCATGTCTGGAAACATAGGAGCTGAGAAGGACAAGGAAAGAGCTGGTTGCTGGTATTAAGAATGCCAAAGCCACATATGCACAGAGGATCGAGGGTAATTTCACCTCACAAGAGCCACGGAGAATGTGGAGAGGCATTAAGTGTATAAAGGCAGGAGTGAAAAATTCCCCAAAGACCCATCACTGCCTGATGTCCTCAACAAGTTCTATGCATGCTTTGAAAACCCAAACAGACCACCCAGCACCAGACTCGCCTCACCACCGGATGAAGAGCTTATCAGCGTGACCTCAGCAGAAGTAAGGAGTACTTTCAGGAGGATAAACCCTCACAAAGCAACAGCCCAGCCAACTTCCCTGAGAAAGTGTGGAAAGAATGTGCCGATCAGCTCTGCGAGGTGCTGGCCAACATCTTTAACACCTCACTTACCCTGGAGACAGTTCCCACCTGCCTGAAGACTGCCACCATCATCCCAGTCCCAAAAAGCTCTACAGTGACTGGTCTGAATGACTAT
>NC_056503.1:7382819-7384444 GCF_014905685.2 Nematolebias whitei
GAGTCTGGTGCTGGGTGGTCTGTTTGGGTTTTCAAAGCATGCATAGAACTTGTTGAGGACATCAGGCAGTGATGGGTCTTTGGGGAATTTTTCACTCATGCCTTTATACACTTAATGCCTCTCCACATTCTCCGTGGCTCTTGTGAGGTGAAATTACCCTCAGTCCTCTGTGCATATGTGGCCTTGGCATTCTTGATACCAGCAACCAGCTATTTCCTTGTCCTTCTCAGCTCCTATGTTTCCAGACATGAAGGCAGTGTTCCTGGCTTCCAGCAGGGTGTGCACCTCTGCATTCAGCCAAGGTTTTCTGTTCGGGTAACTTTTAACAAATCTCATGGTGGGGACTGTGTCAGTACATGTACTAATGTACCCCAGTACTGAGGATGCGTATTGGCCCAGATTAAGCGCTCCTTCATTTTCAGCAGCTTCTCTGAAAACCTGCCAGTCTGTTTGTTCAAAACAATCTCTCAGTATGGGGCCACTATCCTGGTTCCAAGATTTAACTTTCTTTTAAACCAGTCTGGAGCATTGCAGTGGGGGCATGTAAGCAGGAGCCAGTCTAATGCTGAAGTGCAGATGTTTATTGTGCTTGGTGGCCGACGAAAAATATTCAGAGCAAGCTAGAATTGAGCTCCGCTGGTCCCCGACTCTTCCCGGTCTTCCCCACCGGAGCCTCGGAGCCCACTCAGGCCATGCAGGGCGTCATTTCCCCAGCTCTGTCAGTCACCGCAGAAGATCCTCCATGTTGCTGACTTGGGGCTCGGGCTCTGGGTCCCAGCCTTGCATGCTATGCAGGCTCCGAGCTCCGCTGATCACAGCGGAGGATCATACGAGCTGCTGACTCGCAGAAGGCCGTTGCCCAGAC
Source organism: Nematolebias whitei (assembly GCF_014905685.2). Lineage (NCBI taxonomy): Eukaryota > Metazoa > Chordata > Actinopteri > Cyprinodontiformes > Rivulidae > Nematolebias > Nematolebias whitei. The sequence goes on from NC_056503.1 coordinate 7,383,685, forward strand.
CTCGGCCTCGAGTGATCATGAAGGCTGAACCCCAATCCCGGAAGATGGGTGGACTGGGACGGGTCTGGGACAGAGGATGGTAATGATTAAAAAAAACAAACATTTAATGTACTGTATAAAAGAAAAATGTATGTTGTTTTTTTTTATCAGTGAATATATAAAAAAATTAAATAAACTGTGCCGGCTTTATCATGAAATCTTGTTTTCACTTTAATGATTATTAAATAAGCTGTAAAAGTTAACTCAGCTGAAAAATCATAAGATGCAAATTATTGGTTGTTTCAGGAATATTTCCCTCAAATATGTTTAAAGAAGCGATACAGCCTTTAGTTCAACTTTATTCTAACCCACAGATGTACAAATCACAAACAAGAATTAAACTTTAAAGCAAAGCTAAAAATAAATATCTGTGAACAAGAAACAAGCCCACATACCTAAATTGAACAATAAAAGTAGACACAATAAGTGCAAATACATCAAATGATGAAGAAAACCTATACAATTTTAAATATGGTATGGTATAAAGTTTATTCATTTGAAAAATACAAAACAGTTTCATAACTATATAAAAAAATACAACATATTTAAAATGAAAGGCAGCAGAAAGAAGAAAAAAATCTTATTATATCTGCCCCCTTTTTCAAACAATTAGTTCAATCATAATAATTTTCAAGTGACAGAATAAAACAAATAACTCTTTCTAATTTTTCTATTTCTAATACAAAAAACACACTAAGCTACTTCATATATATTTTGTTAA
>NC_056503.1:7384544-7386373 GCF_014905685.2 Nematolebias whitei
TCTAACTTACTCAGTTTATGTTTCTTAATATTTGTGCTTTGTCTTCTATTTTCTCTTACTGTCTGTAAACTACTTTGTAGCTGAACAAGACATGTTAATTCATAAAAATACAGTTATCCAATAATGCTCTTTTTAATTTGCGTCTCCAGGCAGAAAATTGTTTGAAGAAGTGTTCTCGCTGGTTAGGACTTTAGTGTCAGGAGAGACTAGAGCTCACTCAGGGACTTTACAAGATGAGTTTGTTTGATAACTGACAAGAAAATAACTCAATTACAATGTTGCTGTAGAGTGGATGGGACCAAAACATGCAATGGCATGCCTTCAGGAATCTCTGGCAGTCTTTTATTATTATTATAATTTTTGACCATGTGAATATTTGCGATGCATTAAATTGCAACCTGTAAATTCAAAATTCCACACTAATATTGTAATTGTTCTAAATAAAAACAAATATCTGGGTACTATCTTTGACAGTCTGCTGAAATTCTCCGCCAACATGGAGGAGATCCTCAGAAGTGTCCCCAGACGCAGTACCTCCTCAGCAAGCTCAACTCCTTTGGAGTAAATAAGATCATTCTCCAGACATTTTACTACTCCTTCATCGAGAGCATCATCACCTTCTCCATAACCTGCTGGTTTCATTCTACCAGCCTCCAGAAGAGAATCCACCTGCAGCAGACTGTCATTGTCTGTTCTAAAATTACTGGATTACCCCTTAGGACCTCGTCTGTTGTCTATGAACACTTAACATGCAGGTTAGCGAACCGGATCATAAAGGACCCTTCACACGTCCTCTTCTCATCATTGGAGTGGCTTCCATCGGGTCTTCGGCTTCACCTCCCTGCCTGCAGGACACAGAGGAGAAGAGCTACCTTTGTGCCCAGGGATGTCCAGCTCTTAAACAATTAGTGATGCTTTTTAATATTCCTACATAGACATACATACACACCACTCTTCCAATGCATATACATTCACACCCTATATGTCCACCCCTCATACACATACACACATACATCACCCCATTCCACAGGACTTTGGTTGCAAAAATGACTTACTCACCTCATTGCTCATTTGCACCATGCTAATGTATATTGGACTTTCTTCTATTTATGTATTTTTATTTTGTATTATTTTATGTATGCTCTACATGCCTCTTTTAATCCCCCGACCCCCACCCCAGGATAAATAAAGTTTATTGAATTGAAATGAATAAATTGAGGTAAAATACCCCATTTTTGTGTAAATTGCTCATTTTTAGTTTAGCAGTTGTATTTTAGTTTTATTACATGGTGAAATTTTACAATAGGTTTTATGAATCAGTGATTAATTTCAGTGTGAATTATTGAAATTAAATAATAAGAGAGGCAATATATCAAACTACCAAACAAATAATCTGGATTATATGAACTAACCTACTCTTGAATTCTGCAGAACTTCCTGTCCATAGATGTATTTTACCCCTGTAATTTAACCTACTTACCTTTAGCATTCACTTCAGCTTGGTTAATTTGTTTTAGTATTCTGAGTTCAGGTTTAAAAAAGCATGTGTGTGAAAAATGACACACTAGGTTTAAACAGGTGAAGAGTAGTTTAGTAATCCTAATCCTAGGTTGGCTTAGTTTCTTGACCTATCCGTTATCCCGTGCTTCTACAGGCTTGGACTACTGGAGGTTTCTTCCTGTTAAAAGGGAGTTTTTCCTTTCCACTGTTTCCTTGTGCTTGTTCAGGATGGAGACTGTGATGAAATGAAGACTCAATACAATCTGCTGGCTTCCTTAGATACAGTAGATAATGTTACTAATTGAATTTTTATGTATGTGGACGTTTCT
>NC_056503.1:7386473-7387793 GCF_014905685.2 Nematolebias whitei
TTCAAACAGGAAGTCGGTCCCAGCAGTTCTTCCTCCGATTTTATTCTCAAATGATGTCCCTATTGAGTTTGTTGATTCCTATAAATATTTGGGTATCTTGGTCGACACATCTCTCTTTTAAGCTCCATGTGGAAAACTTAGTAAAGAAACTGAAAGTTAAACTGGGTTTCTTTTTGAGAAACAGATCCTGTCTAACTTTGAATGCTAGGAAATGCCTTGTATCTGTGACTTTCCTTCCCTCCATTGATTATGGTGACATTATTTACATGAACACTCCTACAAGCACCCTGCAGATGTTGGATGTTGGATGCTGTCTATCATGGTGCAATAAGATTCATAACTGGCTGTGATTATCGTACCCACCCCTGCACCCTGTATTCACTGGTTAACTGGACATCATTAACTTCACGCAGACTCTCTCACTGGTACATTTTCATCTTTAAATTACTTCTTGGTCTGCTGCCTTCATACATCTCCCCCTACATGTCTCTGCGTGAGTGCAGTTACAGCGTGCGCTCTCAGGACATTATTACCTGCAGTGTTCCCTCAGTGCAGACTGAACTTGGTAAAAGGGCCATCTTCTACTCCACTCCTGTTTCCTGGAATATCTTGCAAAAAGATCTTAAGCTCTTGACCTTGACCTCTCTAAGTGGCTTTAAAAATCTGTTGGACTCCTGGCAAGGACCAATGCAGACATGTTCCTGTTTTTAGTTTTCTACATTCACCTTATAATCTAGCTGTTTTTGTTACTTTTTTGGTCATCTTATTTGTAAAAAAAATCTGTATGCCTTTTTAGAACTGTTTATTGTTGTAGCTGTTGTCCATTGTTGTCATTATTCTTTGTTGAAATCAGGTCTCTTTTGTAAATGAGTCCTTGAGGCTCAATGGGATTAACCTGTCTAAATAAAGGTTGAATGAAAAATAAACATTATGTGTGTCTACAATTGACTGATCTTGAACAATGGAATTGTTTGTTTAAATATGTCCAAATAGAAGGAGACCTTATTGGTATGTACAATAAGCAGTGTGGCATTGTACAAACATACAATCTAATGGGTAAATCCAATGCAAGATTTGATTAGATAATACTTAAATCTGATGACTAACTGTGGTATTCTTAGAATAAGTTTGAAATTTGAGGGTATATTTGTCACATTTCTTTTTGCGAGCACAGTAGACAAAGTTGTGTATGAAAGGTCAAAACTGGCAAAGAATAACTTTCTTTCATAAAGATGATTGTTGTACAAGATCATGGTTGTTATACGTAAGAAACTAGAAGCAGAAACAAAACTCTTACTCTTGTTTTTAATTGAAGTACTT
>NC_056503.1:7387893-7395166 GCF_014905685.2 Nematolebias whitei
GAAAATGTACCAGTGAGAGAGTCTGCGTGAAGTTAATGATGTCCAGTTAACCAGTGAATACAGGGTGCAGGGGTGGGTACGATAATCACAGCCAGTTATGAATCTTATTGCACCATGATAGACAGCATCCAACATCCAACATCTGCAGGGTGCTTGTAGGAGTGTTCATGTAAATAATGTCACCATAATCAATGGAGGGAAGGAAAGTCACAGATACAAGGCATTTCCTAGCATTCAAAGTTAGACAGGATCTGTTTCTCAAAAAGAAACCCAGTTTAACTTTCAGTTTCTTTACTAAGTTTTCCACATGGAGCTTAAAAGAGAGATGTGTCGACCAAGATACCCAAATATTTATAGGAATCAACAAACTCAATAGGGACATCATTTGAGAATAAAATCGGAGGAAGAACTGCTGGGACCGACTTCCTGTTTGAAAAAACTTCCCTTTGGTTTTGTCGGCATTTAGGACAAGTTTGAGGCAGAACAAATCAGACTGGATGATGTTAAATGCAGATTGCAAAAGCTGAAAAGCCTTATCAACTGTTTTAGCTCGACCATAGACAACTGTGTCATCAGCATATAAATGTATGGATGCATCCGGGATGCTCTGACCTACATTGCCTATGTAGATAGATTAACCTTTTTTGCCCCATTTAAAAAATACATATCAGCTGTACATGTTTTCACATTGTAGATATATATAGTATAAAAGCCACCAAATAAACATTTCAGAATGTTTTCAGAATGTTGTTCCTTTTCCTAAAATCTTCAAGTGTAAACAATAAATTATACTTAACAGCATATACATTTATATGTATAAGTTCATAAGTATTCCTGAAAGTAATGTGCTGGTGTATATTGATGTGTGCTTTCTTAAGGGGCTCATTTTTAGCAAAATTTTGGCTTCAAAGTTAACATTACCAAGCAAAGACCATCTCAGACAGTGGTGAAAGTGTCTTTGTTTGGCTCCAGGTTTCCTTATGGGGACCATGGGAGGAGAACTCTGTCTCTCATTAACATTATCTCTATGGGAAACCAAAATGGGTCCTGTCAGCAGAACATGGACATGCTGTCAAGAGAAGAACGCAAGAATGAAAGGAAAGAATGAGAAAAAAAGGAGAAGGACGGGAGAGGCATTACCACATCTTGCTGCTAGTCTGGGTTTTATATGGAACACTCCATATATCACCTGTTGCAAGAATTATTGTCAAAATATATGAGTGTCACTGAGCCTGAAGAAAAAAATCTACATGGGAAATCCATCTCTGCGGTGCACATTAACTCTATAACTACTACAATATATTTAATAAACATGCACATCAGAAACACCAACAGTTGAGTCTGAAATGCTTAATTTTTAGAACACAGAGAAAACAGAAAATCGTATTGTTTTCCAACATGAGCACCAATAAAGCAGCCAGTTAGCTGTCAGACTGCTTAGTAGATTCTGCATTATAGTTCTCAAGCCCAACTATATGAAAATGTAACTTTTATGAACAACCAACATGTCAAGCTCTTGGATATTAAGCAAAATATATTATAATGACTAATGACTCTTTCATTTAGGCCTAAAATACATCTCCTTTAAATTGTTTATGCCTGTAGTTTGTAGTTTAGTTTAAATATGCACAAAGCTCTAACAGTTTTAACTCTATTTTTTATCTGTTAAATAAAGTGCATTAGCAAGCCATCATGCTAAACAACATAACATTCAATAGCATATAGAAACATTTATAACATTAGCTTTTGACACTGTAGATCATGACATCTTGTGTAGTAATAAGCTCTCAGAAATTGGTTTCTTGGATCATACTATTGGTTGGTTCTCTAACTATCTTTCAGATCAGAGGCAACATAATGGTACTTCCTCCAGTTATTTAACAGTCAGCAATAGTGTACCACAAGGCTCAGGCCCTATTTACACGGACACGATGGGGGGAAACGTAGTTTTTTTTCGTATGTTAATTAGAGGAAAAGATTTGCGTTGACACGGTCGGATTTTGGGTTTACATGCATCCGGAGGATCCCCCCCGCCTTCCCGAATCTGCTGTAGTTACCATGCCAGGTCATTAGATGGCGCTACGAATTTTGTACCTTCACCTAATGCGCATGCGTGCTGCCTCAGCACGCTTCTTTCCTGTGAGATAAAAAGCTCAGCTAACAACAACGTAACAACAAGTTAAAGCTGGATTCTGGTTGGATTTTGGATAAGAGTCGGCAGATTTGACGCCAAGCGGGACCACTTCGTCTAACAGCTCCACGCTGGTCGCTGAGTGGACCAGAACCGAGTCAACAATGTCGGACTTTATTCCGTGATAATAAGTAGCTGATAACTGCAGGTAAATCAAATGTTCTTTATAATGTTTGCTTGTGTTTACTTCAGTTACAAAACAACCAACTGAGTTTTTATTTTTCCTGAAAGAAGAAGGAGCTGTCCTTCCACCAGGCGGACCGGTTCTGAACGAGGCTTAGCCCAGATGAACTGCAGGAGGATGTCGAAGAGAGCTGTTGGATGAACTATTTATTTAAATTCCCTTCAGTTCTTTTATTCAATGTTTTAAGTTGCATTAATCAAAGGAGTGACAGCCTGAATGAGCCAGATGGACAACGTGGGACATCCAGGATAAAAACAGAGAAGAGTCCAGTTAATTAATGTAGTTTACAGTTAATGTTTTAAATAGTGTGTTCAGTTTAATTATCAGTGTTTGTGTGACATAGTTTGTGGTGTTGAATAAATAAATAAAAATTAAACCTGATGTCTTCATTTTCAACTTTAGTGTTCAAGCTATATGTTTAGCATCATTTTAATTTTGAATTACGTAATGTTCAGATAGCTTCATTTAGCTCAGAGCTTCATTATATCTCGCACACTAACATAAATACTGTTTATTATTATTAAACTTATTATTTAGCACATTTAGATGTTATAGTGCAGCGCAACTTGTGCACGTGCCATGTTCTATAAACAGCGATATTAGAAATGGATCAGATTGTGTCTCTTCCAACACACATGCCGGTCACAGCACCTAGAGTCTGACGTAGATTAACTAGGAGATTAAAAATATATTCCATCAGTCGTATATCTGAAAGCACTGTCCGCTGCCATGTTGATAGAAATATAGCGTCTGTCTGCGCGTGCGTGTGCGCATGTGGTTTAACACAAAGCCTCAGCGGGAGATGTTTACATTATCAGTGGGGGGTCAGCGAAAAACCTCCACTCTGGAAGGTGGGTTCAGAAACCTCCGGATTCAAAGAGGGGAGCCACTGGTGTTGTGTAAATGATCAGCAGAACCGCAGAGAAAGCTGTGGATGCACTCAAAATACGTGCCGAGTAAACGGCCCCTCAGTCTTAGGACCCACCCTCTTTACAATATACATAGGTAATGTAGGTCAGAGCATCTCTGATAAATCCTTACATTGTATGCTGATGACAAAGTTGTTTATTGTCAAGCTAAACCAGTTGCTAAGGCATTCCAGCTTTTGCAATTCGTCTTTGACATCATTCAGACAGACTTGCTCCATCTCAAACTTGTCCTAAATTCCGACAAAACCAAAGGGATACATTTTTCAAACAGGAAGTCAGTCCAAGCAGTTCTTCCTCAGATTTTATCCTCAAATGGTGCCCCAATCTAGTTTGTCAGGTTTTTAACAGGTTTGTTCCACTTTAGAGTAAACTGTTGGGGAAGAATCAGTTTTGTTGTGTGTTTCCTTTACTGATGAAGCCTTCCGGATCAAAGGCGAAATGTGTCAGCACAAAAAAAAAACTGTCCAGATGATCTGTGTAGCAGTATATCTCTACACCTGACTGAAAAATGTTGTATTGTTTACCTGGATTATTGAGCACGGACTTTGTTATCTATATGAAAGCTCCTACAAGCACCCTGCAGATGTTAGACACTGTCTAGTATGATGCACTAAGATTCATAACAGGCTGTAACTACTGTACCCATCCCTGCATCCTGTATTCACTGGTTCACTGGTCATCATTAATTTCACATAGACTCTTTCACTGGTACATTTTCATCTTTAAATAACTTCTTGGTCTGCTGCCTTCATACAACTTCTCCTACATGTCACTGTGTGAGTGCAGCTACAGTGTGTGCTCTCAGGACATTATAACATGCAGTGTTCCCTCTGTGTGGACTGAACTAGGCAAAAGGACCTTCTCCTACTCTGCTCCTGTTTCCTGGAATATCTTGCAAAAAGATCTGAAGCTCTTGACCTTGACCTCTCTAAGTGACTTTAAACATCTGTTAAGTTTGTGTCAAAAACCAATGCAGACATGTTCCTGTTTTTAGGTTTCTACACCGCCTTATAATCTAGCTGTTTTATTTTGTTTTCGCTACTTTTCCTTTTGACTGTCCTTTAGGTTGCTATTATGTTTTGATAGTTAAAAAAAAGGAAATTTAAATTTTGTATGCCTCTTTTGCCGAAGAGGCAACATGGGTCCCCCTTCCCATGGGCTCACCACCTGTGGGAGTGGCCAAAGGGGTCAGGTGCAATGTGGGATGGGTGGTGGCCGAGGGCAGGGACCCTTGCGGTCTGATCCTCGGCTACAGAAGCTGGCTATTGGGATGTGGAATGTCACCTCTCTGGTGTGGAAGGAGCCTGAGCTGGTCTTTGAGGTTGAGAGATTCCGGCTAGAAATAGTCAGACTCACCTGAACGCATGGCTCTGGCTCTGGAACCAGTTTCCTTGAGAGGGGTTGGACACTCTTCCACTCTGGAGTTGCCCCTGGCGAGAAGTGCCAAGCAGGAGTGGGCATACTTGTTGCCCCCCATCTTGGTGCATGTACGTTGGGGTTCACCCCGGTGAACGAGAGGGTAGCCTCCCTCTGCTTACGTGTGGGGGGGACGGGTTCTGACTGTTGTTTGTGATTATACGCCAAACAGCAGCCCAGATTACCCACCCTTTTTGGAGTCCTTGGAGGGGGTACTGGAAAGTGCACCTCCTGTGAACCCCCTTGTTCTACTGGGAGAATTCAATGCTCACGTGGGCAATGACAGTGAGACCTGGAGGGTTGTGGTTGGGAGGAATGGCCTCCCTGATCTGAACTCGAGTGGTGTTCTGTTATTGGACTTTTGTGCTCGTCTTGGATTGTCCATGACGAACACCATGTTCAGGCATAAGAGTGTCCATATGTGCTCTTGCTACCAGGACACTCTAGGCCGCAGTTCAATGATCGACTTTGTTGTCGTCTCATCTGATCTGCAGCTGCATGTTTTGGACACTCGGGTGAAGAGAGGGGCGGAGCTGTCCACTGATCACTACCTGGTGGTGAGTTGGCTCCGATAGTGGGGGAGGATGCCGGTCAGACCTGACAGGCCCAAACAGTGTGTCTGCTGGAAACATCTGGCAGAGTCTCCCGTGAGACAGAGCTTTAACTCCCACCTCCGGGAGAGCTTCGAAACATGTTAAGAGGGAGGAGGGGGACATTGAATCCGAGTGGGCCATGTTCCGCGCCTCTATTGTCGAGGTGGCTTATCAGAGCTGTGGCCGCAAGGTTGTCGGTGCCTGTCACGGTGGTAGCCCTCAAACCCGGTGGTGGACACCGGCGTATGGCTTCGAGGCGATTCTGGTCCACAATCTGGCGTCTCAGGGGGGGAAAGTGGTACACCACCAACATTGTTTATAGTAGGGGTAGTGTGCTGCTGACCTCAACTCGGGATGTCGTGGGTCGGTGGGCAGAGTACTTCAAAGACCTTCTTAATCCCACTGGAACGTCTTCCACTGAGGAAGCAGAGCCTGGGGACTTTGGGTCGGGCTCTCCAATCTCTGGTGCTGAGGTCACCGAGGTGTTAAATAGCTCCTCGGTGGCAGGGCCCCAGGGGTGGATGAGATTTGCCCGGAGTTCCTTAAGGCTCTAGATGTTGTGGGGTTGTGTTGGCTTATGCAACTCTGCAATATTGTGTGGACATCGGGGGCAGTTCCCCTTGATTGGCAGACAGGGGTGGTGGTCCGCCTATTCAAAAAGGGGGACTATAGTGTGTGTTCCAACTACAGGGGGATCACACTCTTAAGCCTCACTAGTAAGGCCTATTCGGGGGTTCTGGAGAGGAGGGTTCATTGGATAGTCGAACCTCGGATTCAGGAGGAGCAGTGTGGATTTTGTCTTGGTTGTAGAACACTGGACCATCTCTACACCCTCAGCAGGGTCCTGGAGGGTGCATGGGAGTTTGCCCAACCAGTCTATATGTGCTTTGTGGACTTGGAGAAGGTGTTCGACCGCGTCCCTCGGAGAGCCCTGTGGTGGGTACTCCTGGAGTATGGGGTACCATGCCTTTTGATACGGGCTGTTAGGTCCCTGTACGATCGGTGTCAGAGCATGGTCCTCATTGCCGGCAGTAAGTTGGGCTTGTTCCCAGTGAGAGTTGGACTCCGCCAAGGTTGCCCTTTGTCACTGATTCTGTTCATAACTTTTATGGACAGAATTTCTAGGTGCAGCCAAGGTGTTGAGGGAATCCATTTTGGTGGCCTTAGGATTGCTTCTCTGTTTTTTGCAGATAATGTGGTCCTATTGGCTTCATCAGGTCGTGATCTACAGCTTTCGCTGGAGCGGTTTGCAGCTGCGTCACTCGGCCGGGATGAGGATCAGTTCCTTCAAATCCGAGGCCATGGTCTTGATCCGGAAAAGGGTAGAGTGCCCACTCGAGGTCGGGAAGGAGGTCCTGCCCCAAGTGGAGGAGTTTAAGTATCTCAGGGTCTTGTTCATGAATGAGGGAAAAGTGGAGCATGAGATCGATAGGCGGATAGGTGCAGCATCGGCAGTGAAGCGGGCGCTGTATCGGTCTGTCGTGGTGGAGAGAGCTGAGTCAAAAAGCGAAGCTCTCAATTTACCAGTCGATCTACGTTCCTACCCTCATCTATGGTCATGAGCTTTGGGTGAGGTGTTCCGGGCAAGTCCCACCGGGAGGAGACCCAGAGGAAGACCCAGGACATGCTGGAGGGACAATGTTTCTCGGCTGGCCAGAGAACGCCTTGGGATTCCCCTGGAGGAGCTGGCCCAAGTGGCTGGGGAAAGGGAAGTCTGGACCTCCCTACTTAGGCTGCCATCCCCGCGACCCGACCCCGGATAAGCGGAAGAGAATGGATGGATGCCTCTTTTGTGACTGTCTATTCTTGTCATTGTTATTCACTGTTGTCATCACCCTTAGTTAAGAAATCAGATCTCTCTTGCAAATGAGTCCATGAGGCTCAATGGGATTAACCTTTATAAATAAAGTGGAATTCAGTTTGCCACACAATATGCATTTCACCCTTGGCAAGAGATCGG
>NC_056503.1:7395266-7396700 GCF_014905685.2 Nematolebias whitei
CTGAGAGGCAGCAGCTCTACCAGTTGCGCCACCTTACTGCCCCCACAACTGATATGGATTTTTTATTTAAAATAAATTGTTTTAAATTATTTAGCACATGCTGCATCTTTGTGCAGCCCACAGCTGCATAATAAACTTCCTGCTGCAGCTGATCAGCTGATCAGCTGTTCATCGTGCAGAGCGGAGGAGTGGGCTTGGCCATGAACGCTTGCAGGTTGCAAAGAGCAGACAAGGCAGGGAGCTGAAATCATGACATTTTGTGCTCTTTCGCACCACATGTGGTACATGTGGTGGAGCGAAATTATGTACACAGGGTCCCAGTTACATCCAACAATAAAATCTAAAAGAAAAACAGTAATGAGATCTAAGATATGAACTAAGAAAAACATCAACTAAAAATACACTAAGCACTAATGGCATAAAAACATTTTGTTGAACAGCAGCACGAACATGAGCATGAGTCTGTGTGAGCAGATGAGCATGCATGAACACATCAACATGAAACAGATCAGCAGCCACATTGAAACAGATCAGCAGCAACATGATGCAATTTTTCTCAGTGATCGTCCTGGTTGTCAAAATCCTCAATGATTAGACCCATATGCAGGCAGGTGAGCGAGCGAGGCAGGAGTTTGAAATAAAAATAATTTATTTTTAAACAACAAAACAAAAAGGCTGATGTGGCAGCAAAAACTTACAAACTGAGATCAGGCAGGCAAACAGGACGAGTTCAGATTCAGGCCGATAATCAGACAACAGGAACAGAGGAGGACTGAGATGTCTGTACAAAACAGAACAATGACTGGACAAGGAGTGGAGGAGAGAAAGGCTTTTTATAAGACAGAGGGAGAGTGAGTAATGAGAACACCTGGGCAGGTGGCTGATGAGGGACAGGTGTGAATGATAATGACTGAGGAGTGAGTGGAAAGTGACAACAGAATCAGATACAGGGGAACAGAATCACACAATGGGCAGAATGAAAAGTATAAGAAGCAGGACACAAACAGCAGAAGGGGCAGAATGAAATAAACACAATAAGAAGAGAAGGAAAAGACACAGAAATACCAGACAGCTAAAGGACAGACTGTGACACTGGTTAGAGATTCATGAGTTTCATGAGATTCATGATTTATTAACGCCAAACAGCAGCATGAACATGAGTCTGTGTGAGCAGATGAGTACAAAGGAACACAGCAACATGAAACAGATCAGCAGCAACATGAAAATGATCAGCAGCAACATGATGTAATTTTTCACAGTGATTATTCTGGTTAGATATTCATGAGTAACAGTCTCAGGGTCGAAGCTATTCCTCAGTCTAGTGGTTTTACACTTAATGCTCCTCAACCTGTGGGTACCCTCAACTTCGTGAGGGGAGTGGGGCAATAAGTGTGTATAAAGTGTATATTCATATAGTATAAATAAATAACTATA
>NC_056503.1:7397360-7398191 GCF_014905685.2 Nematolebias whitei
AGTGAGTAGATAAGGGGGGCCAAAATGGGGTAGAGGCAGGGCAGCCAACTCAGAACCCGAAAGTCCCAGGTTCAACCCCCAATCAGTGCACATCTCATGGTGTCTCTGAGCAACACACCCCATCCCCAGATGCCCCCCGGGCACCCCCAATAGCCGCCCACCACCCCACCCGCTGGTGGATGGGCCAAATGCAGAGAGCCAATTTTGCCATTGTATTGGAACAAACAATGATGACATAACACGGCTGTGGCTGAGTGGTTAGAGCAGTCGTCCTACAATGCAAGAGTTGTGAGTTCGAATCCACCAGCAGTCACATGCCGAAGTGTCCCTGTGCAAGACACTGAACCCCTCATAGCCTCTGATGTGTGTCCCATCAGTGTATGAATGTGATCAAAAGCTCTGATTAACCTCTTTAGAATTATTTGTTCAATTAGCTTTGTAGAGATCTAGTAGAGTGCTGTATGAATGGGTAAATGAGGCACAGATTGTAGTGTAAAAGGCTTTGAGTATCTTGAAATAAGATAGAAAGGCACTATATAAGTACAGTCCATTTACCATTTACCATATTATTATTTATTAAGATATGTATTTATCTAACAATTTCCCCAAAAAATAAAATGAAATCAGCAACTTTTCTGCCAGTTTGAAGTGACTAAACCAAACTTAACATAAAAGAAGTACATCTGAGTTTGATCAATATTGTTATTATTTTTTTTTATCCATGGTTTTTGGCACTAAATCTTATATAACTGGAAAGTCTGTTTATTTCACCATAACTGTGCCCCATTTCTAAATAAAATACACATTTTGGGAGTAACATAGTTGCACCCC
>NC_056503.1:7398291-7400642 GCF_014905685.2 Nematolebias whitei
CATTTCTAAATAAAATACACATTTTGGGAGTAACATAGTTGCACCCCTGAAAATCTTGACAAATTTTCTCTACCTTCCCCAAACTGCTTTTTTGATTTTGACTCTAGTTGTTTGACATCTAATATTGTTTTCAAGGTTTGACCAAACTGACTACAGTGCTGGCATGCAAGGTGACATGATACACAATGTAACATCATGTGCAAATCTTGTCACACTGAGCATCCAATATTAAATTTAACGTAAGACAAAGGGCTACAGAAGAAGGAATGTAAGAGTTTTGTGGGATCTAGTGGTGTCCAGTAAAGAGTAAACAGTGTTCCTTAAAAAAAGAGAGCTTCAGGCTCATTTTCTCTCTTCTGTGTTTACTTGTACTTTTGAACTCCTTTTTTTGTTGTTATACTTGCTAAGAGGCCCCATGAAGTCCCAACCCTCCTCCTCCTTGTTTCTAGTGCTTCTAAGTTGTGCCAAAAATGACAGAGGTGTCAAGCAGCGTCATCCTTGTGGATGACCCTTAGTATATTTATAGTGGTACAAAGGTAACATCTGATTAAAATAAAAGGCTTTGCATTGAACTTTAAAGGATATAACTGGTGAACAGAATGTGGGAGCAGTGGGCTGTCAAAGTAAAATGAGAACAAGACAACGCATACAGTAAAAGTAAAGCATATGCTGCTGTGATTTTACCAGTGCAGATACAGATGTTAATTCAATGTTTATTTAAATAGTTGACATTGTGGAGATGCACTTTGTGTCTTACCTGCTTCTGCAGCTCCTGAGTGGGCAAAGCCAACCCAGTCACTGCTGTTCCTGATCCTGCTCCTCTGATGGAGGGCTGCTGTACTTGAACTCCTGTGGGACAGCAGTTCAATGCTGGATCATTGAAGCCCTTAGGTACTTTGTGACAGCCACTACTACAAGTTACTTAATTCCTTGAGAATACTAACCTGTGCTTTTCCTTGTGTTCTTGTCAAGACCTGCTCCATTGTTTTTCAACCCCTGTGAATACTCACCTTTCTCAAGTCTCCTCGAGTCTGTCTGGAACCATTTACCTCTTGAGTCCTCAGAACAGCCTGAGACCAGTCCCACATGTGGAAGCTGCTCTTCTGGTTTCTGCCCTGCTTCACGCCTACGTTCACTCACCTGTACTCCAATCCTCTGCAATCTTCACGCTCCAAGATTTGTAAGACAAACTGGCATAAGTAATTATTGAAAACTCTTGCGCCACAGATCCAATACTTACCTGACCTCCTGTTCCTTGCAGACAATTCCCCTGTATAAATATCTCCGTTTCCCCATAAACTGCACTTACCTTTGCCATCAAGTGTTGGGTCCTCTCTGTCATTTTGCATATTCTTTGTTTAAAAATAATCAGTTCATGAAATGCATACTCTAATCTACTGTATATAGTATAACATTACATATGGTTCAGAGGATTTAACTGGGGATAGGACGTATGGAGTGGTATTGATTAATTTTTTGCCGACTGAAAGAATCAGAAAATCCCTTTAAAAAGAATTTTAAAGTTTTGAAGCTGATATGATAAATTTAGCTCACATGTGTCTTTCTTCTGGGCTTTTGTGTTTGCCAAGTTCTATTATTTTTGTTATTGTAAATTTATATCATGTTGCTGTGTTACGTGTTGTTGATTTCCTGTTTCTTCTTTCGATACATCACCTCAGTGAGTTCTCTTTACTCACCTCAATTGCTAATGAGCCTAGCTGCACCCACTTGTTCCTCGTTCATACTCCCAGTTCTCACCTCTTCGTCAGTCTGTCAGACTATTTGCTCTCCTGCCATTTCCATAAGTGTGCTCCTTGTTACTTAATTTGCTTTGTACTTTTTTGTTGCTCTGACATCCTTTTTTATTTTATGTTAAGCCAGAAACCTTGTGTAAAACTGTACCCTTGGATCCTTCCCAAATGTATTTTTTGATAAATTAGCAAACAAACACAAATCATTTTGAAGTTGTCTTTAGGCAAAATATTTGTTTGAGATTATTGATATTTACTCCTTTGTTTTGGTTTCTTCAGTATATTTTGAACACAGTAGTCCCTTGTTTATTGCGGGGGATCCGTAACTTGAAGACCCGCTATAAGTGAAAAACCGCCAAGTAGTAAGTAGTAGTTTATTTTAGTGTATTCACACATATATATGATATGTATACTGTAGTCCCTCGCTACTTTGCGGTTTGTTTATTGCAGACTCGCTCTGTCGCGGTTTTTCAAAATAAGATTAGACATGACACACAATTGGTTGATTCATGGATGAGTCGCACAATTGATATCCATCCATTATCTTTACCCACTTCTTCCATTTTGGGTCATGGGGGTCGCTGGTGCCCATGTCCAGCA
>NC_056503.1:7400742-7403891 GCF_014905685.2 Nematolebias whitei
TCAGCAGCAACATGAAACAGATCAGCAGCAACATGATGTGATTTTTTTCACAGTGATTATTCTGGTTAGAGATTCATGAGTCTAACAACTTCAGGATCAAAGCTGTTCCTCAGTCTAGTGGTTTTACATTTATGCTCCTCAACCTCCGTCCTGAGGGGAGTGGGGCAAAAAGTGTGTGTGCTGGGTGAGTGGGGTCTTTCATGATGCAGGTGGCCCTCTTCCTGCATCTGGAGGTGTAAACGTCTGTGATGGTGGGGAGACTGACTCCAACAGTCTTCTGTGCAGCCTTCACCACTTTTTGTAAAGCTTTTCTTTCAGCAGCTGTGCAGCCTCCATGACACATTTGTTGCTGGAGCACAGGATGCTCTCCACTGCACACCTGTAGAAGGAGGTGAGGACTGAGCTTCCCAGACCAGCTCGTCTCAGCTGCCTGAGGAAGTAGAGTCTCTGATGAGCTTTCTTGATCAGGTTGGTGGTGTTGTTGCTCCAGCTGAGGTTGTCATTCATGTGTACACCCAAGTACTTGTAGCTGGAGACCACTTCCACTGCAGATCGTCTTATGTTCAGGGGGGTGTAGGTGTGTTTGTTCCTTCTGAAGTCCACAATCATCTCCTTTGTCTGTTTCACATTGATGTGACAGTTGCTCTCTTTGCACCAGCTCTCCAGGTGTTCCACCTCCTGCCTTTAGCTGAATTCATCATTGTCTGTGATGCATCCCATTACCACTGTATCATCTGCAAACTTTACAATGTGACAGCCTGGATGGGTAGCTGCTAGGGGTTGAACGAGTATATAATTTTTAAACTCGACTAACATAATAAAACCCGAGTAGAACTCGAGTATTTGATGACGTCATAGATCTCAAGATACAAAAATAAAGAAATAAATAAAACCGCAAAAAATGGTAATTATTTACAAAAAGAAGACCAACAAAACATTGGGAGCATATATTATGCTCCTACCATTTATCATACTGCAAATAAGTCACAGGATAAACTAAACTATTAGTTATTATTATTAAGCTGCAAACGTGAAGAAACATGCAGCACGTCAAAAACGAAACTTAAAACAGTGGGGGGGGGGGTCGACCACCCTGCACCACTGCCAGCTGTGGTGCGCATTAAGTTTAGTTTTAGAGATTAATATGTTTATAGATTTTTTTTATAGGTTTAGAGATTAACATTTTTTGCTTTTTGTTTGTGAAACAAGGTCAGAGGAAGCTGGTTCTGGTTCGGTGGATTGGACCCGGTGTTACACCATATACTGTGACCTGCAACAGTGCAACACCGCCCCCTACGGTCATATGGTGGTCACATAATATGACGTCACTACGGATACTCAATTGGTATGTTTACATGGACATAAGTAACCGGATCAAATGGCCGGTCGGAATAAAAGTGTGTCATGTAAACACTCCGTTCGGGTTATTTTTTGTGTATTCGGCGCGATCCGTTATAATTTGTGATCAGAACGAAACGAGTGGTTTACGCCGATCCGAAACCCGATCGGTGCGCATGTAAACGCTTGATCTGTTCATTTTTATCTGATGGTGAAAAACTGACCTGACTGCGCATGTGCGACTTTGCCATTTCCGCCTGGCTAACGCTAATAATATTAGCATGTCAGGGAAGTAAAACTGGTCGGTGAGCGACACAAGATTTCTACTAGAAACTTTGAAAGAGCTCAAAATGATCTGTATTGCCTGTAGCTCAGTCAGGGAGTGCAGTAACTTCTCCACCATCATTAAAAGTAACGTCTCCACCATCATTAAAACCTGTCACGGGTCCATTTTGGGTGCTCAGGTTTGTTTACGTTCACCCGGAAGTAGAACTTCTTCTTCTGTGTTTTTTTTAAGGAGAGTTTACCACACTGCGCATGTCAGTACTGCTGTTCAGAACAAAGCCTGCTGCATGTAAATGCTCATCATGAACAGATTGTGCCCATGTAAACAATATATTTGAATTATTCAAACAGAACACATTTCAATCCGGTCAAAGAATTCTGCGCATGTAAACATAGCTAATGTTACATTTTTAACCTCGATAGATGTCCTAGCAATCGATGTGTAGATTACTTGAGTACTCTTTTAATGCCCTAGTAGCTGCACAATCATTCGTGAGCAGAATGAACAGGAAGGGCTCAGCACACATCCCTGAGGAGAGCCAGTGTTGAGGGTTATGGTGGAGGAGGATAAGTGTGGATCCTCACAGACTGAAGTCCGTTTGTTAAGAAGTCTAGTACCCAGTTGCAAATGGAGAGGTTTAGTCCTAGTAGCTATGTTTACATGCGCAGAATTCTTTGACCGGATTGAAATGTGTTCTGTTTGAATAATTCAAATGTATTGTTTACATGGGCACAATCTGTTCATGACGAGCGTTTACATGCAGCGGGCTTTGTTCTGAACAGCAGTACTGACATGCGCAGAGTGGTAAACTCTCCTTAAAAAAAAACACAGAAGAAGAAGTTCTACTTCCGGGTGAACGTAAACAAACCTGAGCACCCAAAATGGACCCGCGACAGGTTTTAATGATGGTGGAGACGTCATTGCACTCCCTGACTGAGCTACAGGTAATAGAAATCCTTTTGAGCTCTTTCAAAGTTTCTAGTAGAAATCTTGTGTCGCTCACCGACCAGTTTACTTCCCTGACATGCTAATATTATTAGCGTTAGCCAGGCGGAAATGGCAAAGTCGCACATGCGCAGTCAGGTCAGTTTTTCACCATCAGATAAAAACGAACAGATCAAGCGTTTACATGCGCACCGATCGGGTTTCGGATCGGCGTAAACCACTCGTTTCGTTCTGATCACAAATTATAACGGATCGCGCCGAATACACAAAAAATAACCCGAACGGAGTGTTTACATGACACACTTTTATTCCGACCGGCCATTTGATCCGGTTACTTATGTCCATGTAAACATACCCAGTGTGAGTAGTTTGTCCATCAGGGTTTGGGGGATCATGGTGTTGAAGGCAGGTGTGAAGTCCACAAAGAGCATACGGATGTAGAAGTCCTTCTGCTCCAGGTGGGTGAGAGCAGTGTGGACCACAGAGGACATGGCCTCCTCTGTTGATCGATTCTCACAATATGCGCACTTGTCAGGGTCCTTGTTGATGTTGATGGTTGTTTTGATGTGGGTCATGACCA
>NC_056503.1:7403991-7405572 GCF_014905685.2 Nematolebias whitei
TTAATGGGAGGCATAACTGTATCTATCAGCAGGTGCAATGACCAGGGGTGGGCCAGTGGTGGCCTTGGCCACCATATATTAATCTTTCGCCACCCCAATAAGATGCAGCACCAAAATGGAAGTTAGTACCTCACTTATTATTTAAGTTATCATGCTCACAGCACAGATGCAGACAAATGGACAGAGGACATTTCCAATCCCCTGTCTTCGCACAGTGAAGAGGGACCAACATTCTGAAAATAAACAGCCAAAAGCCACATTTGCTGAGTAAGTTATTGCTCCTAATCATACTTGTAAGTAGTTTAAATTATTACATTTACACAGTTTTACTACACCAAGACAAGATTTCAGCACTAAGTTTTGGATTCTGACAACAAAATAGATGTAAAGATCCCAAGGTTTGGTGTAAAATGTGAACTGATTCTTTCCAGCTGATGACCCCACTACAAAAGCTCGGGGCACTAATGGATGTGGACCAGCTACAAATGCTCTGCATGTACTCCTCCCACTGACACACTAAAATGGTGATAGTATGGTGAAAACAGCATTAGATAAGCGTGTATCTCCTTTGGAAAGGGATGAGTACAGTCTGCAGAAAAAGTACCTCACTTAGTACAAGAAATGAACAAATGTGTAAAAAGAGCCAAGCACGCCTGTTGCCAGGGCTTTCCCTTCATGTTCGAGCTTTCATTATATTGAAGATGTTCAATACAAAAAAAACACCAAAATGGCTCCTTCTAGACTCCATGTGTCAGACAGTGTAAATACGCTGTTTTGTTTTTAGTCATTAATGGTTGCAGCTTCTCTACTTGTTCATTCTGATGAGATAAGGTGGACATGTGTTTTAGGTTTGGTTTGGCACAGAAGAGAAGTAATCTTAGCTCAGTGGTGATGTCAAACATTTTTGAGATTTGAAGCTTTGCACATGGTCATAATGTTTACTTCTCTGTCTGGTCCTTTTATCTGCACCTTGTTTTAACACCACCTATCTCCTTTTACCTCTCTACTCCTGCCCCTCTACCTTAAGGGAAACTACGTATTCTGCCCTTTGTGTTTTTTTTTGTTGTTTTTTCAAATGCAATATTATGTAGATAAAATTTACACACCAGAACTCTGCAAGAGGCAGAGGAAAGGTATCAAAATATAATGCAAATTATTTTGTGTTTTAAATATAAAGAATAATGAAAAGATTTAAGGTTTAAATATTAATTTGTGTTGCTTATTTTGTAATGCCCTAAAACTTGTTTTATGTGATTTATTTTAACTTTTCTTCTCAATTGTTCAAATGTTAAAATATCCTAAATAAGTAAGAAATTATATTAATTAATTAATTTATTTATTTATTAATAATTCTAAATTAAACTAACAATTGTCTAGAAATATGTTTTGTTTTAACTGTATTTCGTTGCTCTGGTTATGAAGAGCTTAAACAAAATAGTCACCTGATACTTTTCTTACATCACAATTGTTTTCCATAACAGTAGTCCTCATTTATTACGGGGATTCTGTTACGAACCCGCCGGCAGTAAGTGAAATTCCAAGAAGTAGCAATGGTATATTTATTTTAGTATATAGATATAT
>NC_056503.1:7405672-7410360 GCF_014905685.2 Nematolebias whitei
AAGAGACCTGATTTCAACAAAGAATGATGACAACAATGGACAACAGTGACAACAATAAACAGTTGTAAAAAGTCATACAATTTTTTATTTTTTTTAATAAATAGGATGGCTAAAAAAAATAAAAGTAACAAAAAACCGCTAGCTTCTAAGGCGAATGTAGAAAACTAAAAACAGGAACATGTCTGCAATGGTCCCTGCCAGGAGTCCAACAGATTCTTAAAGCCACTTAGAGAGGTCAAGGTCGAGAGCCTCAAATCTTTTTGTAAGATTTAACAAGAATAACACTTAAAAACAATTATTCGTTTGCTCAAAATT
This sequence comes from Nematolebias whitei, assembly GCF_014905685.2. Classification (NCBI taxonomy): domain Eukaryota; kingdom Metazoa; phylum Chordata; class Actinopteri; order Cyprinodontiformes; family Rivulidae; genus Nematolebias; species Nematolebias whitei. The sequence continues at coordinate 7,405,988 of NC_056503.1, forward strand.
ATAGTAAAGGTGTGTCTCATTCTACCTTTTTTTTAATAAACGCACTTTGACTGTCAAATCAGCTGTATTTCAAAACCCGCTTTGCAGAAGCGATGGGCACACACAGAGGGATGAGCCTCCGCATTTCTTTGAAATTTAACAAGATAAGCACCTGAAAAAAAATTGTTTCTCAAAATTATAGTAAAGGTGTGTCTCAATCTAACTTTACTTAATAAATGCACTTTGAAGGTCATATCAGCTGCATTTTCAAAAGTCGATATGCGGAAACATGAACGTGCTAGTTGACTCGCTGTCCATTCATTCGAAATTTAACAAGATAAGCACCTAAAACAACTATTTGTTTGCTCGACGTTATAGTAAAATGTGTGTCTCAGTTGAACTTCAAATCAGCTGCATTTCACGGGGGCGGTGCAGCTAAATTAAGCTGATTCGGTTGCTCCAGGCAGATGACGGTGGCAGGTTATGGCAAAACGATTTTTGTCATTAATAGCCACTTTTACCTATTAATTCAATTCAGTGTATTAATATAGCGCCAAGTCACAACAGAAGCCGTTTCAGGGCACTGAACAGAAATATTCATATATAAAATAAGTTAGAAACATTCATGTTTAAAAATAATAATTTAACATTATTTATCTGAGGAGCAGACTGCTTTGAGCCTAACTCCATTACATCATACAACAACATGCCTTACTACTTTGCTGCCATCTAATGGCTGAAAATGTTATTGTTCTATTTTTTTCAGTCATAATGACTGAAAACGGTCATATCTCAGCCAAAAACTGGTTCATAAATATGGGAAAAAAAAAAATCCATAAATACATTGCTTCAGCCTATAAGTCGCAGGGCATGCAAATTATGCAAAAAAACACAACTTATACAGCAAAAAATATGGTAGTTACAAGTGTGGCTTGGTCATTGCTAACCTGAAGGAGGACTGGGCATACTTATGTATTCCATTGAATTAGGCATGTTTGAAAAACAGTTTCAAAATCAAGTTGAGCAGTGTGTGTTACAGCAAGATGAAGATAAAAATGTTTAAATGTAGAAACAACATTTTATCAAAGACAAAAAGTGATTCCAAAGACTAATGGACAGACAAAAGACAGGAAGTCAACATGATTTTCTCACTCTGGAACCTTGTTTCAACAAATGCATATTAGAGGCTGTTAAACACAGTTATCATGCGAGGAAGTCTTATACAAAAAATTTAAAAAAGAAACTTTACATTTTTATAAAACACTGTTCCCATGTGAATGGAGTATCAGCCACAAAGGAACATTAGCAAATGTTAGACTTGATTATAATTTGGACAATTTATAAAATAACATCCAAAAAAGGACAAAGATAAACAAGGAGCTCAATGTCCCTTGCCCATATATGGGTTACTGGGGTCCCACCTTGGATCCAGATCTTGGGGAGGGCCGGGTGATCAGGTCTCCACCAATGGATGCCAGTTGGGCTCAGCCTGAACAAGCAACATGGGTTTACCTTTCTGTGGGCCCAGCACCTGCAGGAGGGGCCATACAACTTGGATGTATACTGGGTAGTAGCCAAATGTAGGTAACATGATTGCTTGTTTAATGACCCCAAGTTGGCAGACCGATGAGATACAAACTCAGAATATAAAGGCAAGTGTTTTTATTGACATTGCTTTGAGAGATTTTCTGGCTGTGGGAGGAAGCAGGGGAACAAGATGAGTATGCTGTTTCAGAGCTCTTCTTGTTTCATAGAACTTGATTGAAATGATTTGTTTGTCGATACTGTTCTTACTTTTATATTGTTTGTTTATAGGTTGTGTTGAAGAGGGGGGAGGTATGAGGTCCTAGTAATTCCGAGGAAAATGAAGATGGGATCCAGAGAGGTGAGTAATGCTGTAGAGAGCATTTGTTTTGTGATGTTTGGCATTGGGTCCAGACTGAGTCTTGTTTTGGGAAATCAAGACGATTTCCAGGCAAGATGATGTCATGAGGAGTGAGGAGGTAGTCAAGGAGACACTGAGGAAAAGGTTTGGAGACACAGGAAAAATCTCGAAAAGTTAGTCAAAGTTTCTCAAGGAATTTGTTTTCAACTGTAACTCAAATATTTCCTTTTTGCTAAATCCTATAGTTAGGGTCAGCTTGGGTTTCCTGAGCTGTCCCTTAGTTATGCTGCTATAGGCTTAGACCGCTGGAGGACAAATGGACTCCATTTCTTCAATATGCTACTGTCTTTACTTACTCTGCTCAACCTGTTTTGTATTTGTAATTATTTTTTTCTATCCTTGACATGTGTTTTTGTCTTTCAGGTTCACCTGCACCTACATCTGGACCTGTCATTCTGTGTTCGTCTGTCTCTCCTTCCTGTCCTCTCAAACCCAGCCGGTCAAAGCAGATGGCCGCTTGTTCTGAGCCTGGTTCTGCTGGAAGTTTCTTCCTTTTAAAAGGGAGTTTTTCCTTTCCACTGTTGCCTTTATGCTTGCTCAGGATGGGAGACTGTGATGAAGTTACGAGTTAACAAGTCTGCTGCTTCCTTAGATAGAGAACTTTACTAATTGGCTTTTCTATGTATGTGAATGTTCCTGTAAAGTGCCCTGAGACAACTTTGTTGTGAACTGGCGCTATATAAATAAACTGAATTGAATTGAGTATGTATTGTATGTATGCATCATATGTATGCATGTATGTATCATTTGTATCATATGTATGTGTGTTGCAAAGTGAAAAACTCAAGTGAACTACATCACTTCAGTGAGTGATTCAAATGAACCTAGATCCATCAACTAAACTGCATTTACCAGCTCTATTGTCCTTAGCTTACTATGTGCATTCTGTTAAAGTAATATAATTTATCCAAACTCACAAACATGTTTAATTAAAATTGAAAAAATAAATAAAATAAACACGGAAGAAATATATGAACTAAACTTCCACTATAATAGATTTTGTGTTGTGAGTAAATTTTGATCCACTTTTTTCTCTGTTCCCCATATTGGATCAAATTGTGCTCTGGAACTGCTCTGTCCAGATGGAAGTCATTCCAAGCTTCAACTTCAATTTATCTTAGAGCTTCTGTGAGAAACACATTTATAGATTTTTGGGGGGGCCAAAGTTATGAACTATGACCCTTTTGTGAGACACTTGTGATACATGTGACACATCATACTTTGAGCTTGATCACAATAATATTGACAAAACTAATGAATTTCAGCAACTTTTCTGCAGCAACTAGTTTGAATTGGCCAACCTCAATATTCTTCAGTAAGCATCTTAAAGCTGCTGAAGAGACAATAAAATATACAAAAGCACAGAGCACTGAGGAAAGCATTTTAACTACATGTGTGCTCTCAAAACATTAATTCTCGCCACACTTTATTTGGATAGCTTCACAGTGGGAGTTTTGCTTATTTTTGCCCATAAGTGCCCAGGTGTAATCAAACCCTAACTGAAATATTTTCTTTGCAGCCACTACCTTTCTGCCTGCAGTTTTCACTCCCAAGGAAGCATCCTGTCCAGCCCCAATTTTTTTCCCAGCTGGGGATTTAGGGAAGATTAAGGAAACCTATGCAAATGACTATACTCCTGCAGATTCAAGCAAAATATTAGACCCAAAAGTAGAGGGGCTGGGGGTCTAGAAAAAAAAGAAGAGGAAAAGAGCACATCCTTGGAAATTTTCCTAAAGGAAATCTCTGGATTATCCCAGAAGTTTTATTGAAAATCCTCAGGATTACAATTCCCAAATCCATTAAAGCTGGTTCTGCTCTGGGATGGGAAAAGGGGCAGATCACTGTGAAAAGAAGGAAGAAGAAGGATACGATTGTGGAAATTAATATATTCCTGCAATATCTAGTCGGAGTTTAGTTCTTTGTAACATTGTTTAATGATGATAGATTAGAGAATGTTCTGGGATGAAGGGATTACAAGATGAAGGAAAAATTAAAAAGTTAAATATACAATTGACCCTTTAAATAAAGCTTTATCAAACTTGTTTTTGCTTAAACAGCTCTAAGTTCAAAGTAAACAGTGGACTAAAGCGTTACACATGAATGGCTTTCACTGTTTCTGTTGCCTTAGTTCTTTGAGTTAAACAATATAGTTCTGAAAAACATATTTTTGTATGCTCAAGATTAACAAAAGTATGCCTCTATTTTACATTTAAGTGTTTTTTTTATCCTCATATTGTTCTCTATGAAAATGTTATTTTCAAGTGTTTGTCGTGTGTCATGAATATCCACAGCAGTCAACTCTACATGTGCTTGTAGGAATATAAACAGTTTGGGCTATTTGGATTTGTGAAGCTTTCTTATATTTGGAACATTACTGTTACAAAGAACATAAGATAGACGTTGTTGTTGTTGTTGTTGTTTATTTATATTGCCGAGTGTTTTTTACACG
>NC_056503.1:7410460-7411485 GCF_014905685.2 Nematolebias whitei
AAAAAAAAACATTTTTTGTGTTAGCAGAATTTAATTCTAACTTTAAAACTTATCCAAAATTAATACAACTTACCTCAAGTTGCCTTTTTGGACATGCATGCATATATTTGTACAAATTGTACTTGAGAGGAGATTATTACAGCCTCATAAAATCACGATGATCATGATATCGGAACTGGATCGGTATCGGCATCGGCCGATATTTAGATTTAGGTATTGTGATCGGATCAGAAGTAAAAAATGTGGATCGGTGCATCCCTAATACCATGTGTACTTTGCACCAAAACAATTTACTGACTGTTGTATCTTGCAGTGTAAGATGATCATATGGCTCCTCTGAACATCACAGGTTTATTGAAAAATGTGCATGCATGCGTATTAAATGAATGTGTGATACCATAACATGTATGCTGAATGGGCAGAACACTGGCAAAAAAAAAAAAAAAACCACGCAATTAGCATGTAGCTTCTCATCACAATAGACAGTATCGCTGGGTTATGAATTTTATGCCATATTGCACATCCTGACTCTGTATCTAACATCTGACTGTTCTTACAGTCAGTAAACACCAGCAGACGTCAACAATAATGAAACATACGAGCGTCAAAACTAACTAAATAGTCCTGTATTAACATGTAATGTGTATCATTTCAGGATAATCAGTCAGTTCCTGTCTGAAGATCCTCTAAAGCCATGGGTGTCCTTGGAGAAGGATGGGACAGTAATGTGTGGCCACTGCACTTTAAAGCAAGTGTGTCATGACACAAACATTCAAAACTTGAAAATTGCAGATAAAAACAAAGGATAATAATGTTTAGAGGAGATTATAACAATTATTATTTTGTTGTTTGTCAGATGGGGATGAGAAAACAACCAGCCAGACATATGAAGCCATCGCTGGACCGCAGCATCAGGATCTGAGAGTTTGTGCCTCCAGACTACACATGAACTGCAGCGGACCATACCTCGGAGCTTCTCCGGACGCTCTGCTCTCCTGCACCTGCTGTGGCAACGGTGTTTGGAA
>NC_056503.1:7411585-7412851 GCF_014905685.2 Nematolebias whitei
ACAGTCAGATGTTAGATACAGAGTCAGGATGTGCAATATGGCATAAAATTCATAACCCAGCGATACTGTCTATTGTGATGAGAAGCTACATGCTAATTGCGGGTTTTTTTAATGTTTGCCAGTGTTCTGCCCATTCAGCATACATGTTATGGTATCACACATTCATTTAATATGCATGCACGCACATGCACATTTTTCAATAAACCTGTGATGTTCAGAGGAGCCATATGATCATCTTACACTGCAAGATACAACAGTCAGTAAATTGTTTTGGTGCAAAGTACACATGGTATTAGGGATGCACCGATCCACATTTTTTACTTCTGATCCGATCACGATACCTAAATATAAATATCGGCCGATGCCGATACCGATCCAGTTCTGATATCATGATCATCATTGATTTTATGAGGCTGTAATAATCTCCTCTCAAGTACAATTTGTACAAATATATGCATGCATGTCCAAAAAGGCAACTTGAGGTAAGTTGTATTAATTTTGGATACGTTTTAAAGTTAGAATTAAATTCTGCTAACACAAAAAATGTTTTTTTTTATTCCTAGCTTTAAAGTGGATATTAAAGTGATTAATTTAAGTGATTGTTTAAAGTTATTTTATATTTTTTAAACAAGGGGCAGCTATAAGATTTTTCTTCTTTCTGCACTCTTTTCGTTCAATGTTTTCTTTTTGATGAATTTGTTTTGTTTCTTTTAAATGAATGAATAAATTAATTAAATAAAATAAAATGTTAAATGGCTTTAAACATTTGCTAAGTTCATGGCATAGACCAACAGACATGTTCCTGATTTTAGTTATTTACATCACTTTGTAATGTAGCTGTTTTTGTTTCATTTATATATATATATATAACTTAAACAAAACTCCAGTTCTGATGCATATCTGTTGATAATGAACCAAAGCTACTGAAATTGTGAGTATGCTTGTTAGCAAAATATTCCTGTAATCAGATCTCAGTTAGCTTCATTGCAGCTGAACACCGTGTTACACTGAACATCACATCAGCTGGTGGACATAAGTACCATACAGTACAGTAATATTATATTCTCAAAATACTAACACTAATATGTTTGTGTTACTTGTGAAAAGTTATCCACCGAGACCTGACGTCAACAGTCCGTCGATTTGAACAAAAATAAGCTGCAAAGTGCTGAACCATCTTCTGCTTTAACCAAATAAGGACGACTGCTCCAAGATGGCGGCCGAAATTCCTGCACCACAGCAGCCAATGCGGGATCTAGTGATTAT
>NC_056503.1:7412951-7414242 GCF_014905685.2 Nematolebias whitei
AAGTAGATTGCTTTGGTGACGCTTTGCGTGTAATATGTGCTCGACTTAAGGTGGATTGAAACCTCTGTTTGTTTATGTGCGACCAGTGCAAGTGAAGTTAGTCCGAGCTTTGTGAATTTAATTTAAACAATATAAGGACAATATAACCAATCTGCTGCCTTAACTGTTAACTCAGGGTGTCGTACAGATGTTAAACTGCTAAGTCAGGGTGTCATACAGCTGTTAAACTGCTATGTTAGGGCAAACTGAGGCATTGGAGTGTAATACAGCTGTTAAAAGCAAAATATATGTTGATCTTAGAGGTTAACTGCTATTCAGGGCGGATTGAGGCGTCAGGGTGTCATACAGCTGTTAATAACAAAGTATGATGATCTGACAGGTTAATGCTATGTCATGGTGTGATATGGCTAATTAAATAGAAGCGTATGACCTCACACGTGGGACCTCACATAGGACCTCACAGCCGCCTTTGACACCATTGACCATGAGATCCTTATTGCTAGGTTGGAGCAGTGTGGGCATCACAGGGTCAGCCCTCAATTGGTTCAGATCCTACCTCACTGACAGATCCTTTTGTCTCCATCAAGGATTTTAGTTCTGCAGTGACAGAGCTTAAATGGGGGTTCCGCAGGGGTCCATCCTGGGTCCCCTCCTATTCTCTTTATACCTGCTGCCACTTGGTGCTATTTTCCAGAAACACAACATACCATTTCACTTCGACTGTCAAATTTACTTCCCCCTAAGACACAATAGTACATGCTCTATTCAACCTCTGCTCGACTGCCTGGCTGACATCAGGGACTGGATGGCTTTAAACTTCTTAAGTTTCAATGAAATGAAGTCTGAAGTCATGTTGTTCCTTCCCAATGACACAATCACAAACCACTGCATCGACCTTTCCATTCTAACCCTGTCAGAAAAAAAAAGAGTCACTAATCTGGGAGTGATAATGGACCATTCCCTGAAATTTAACAATCATGTAAACATGATTGTTAAATCATGTTTTTTCCAACTGAGGCAGCTGTCTAAACTGAAGCCTATATTGTCCAACGATAACCTGGAGACAGTAATACATGCATTCATTACATCTAGGCTTGATTACTGCAATTCACTCCTGTTTGGTATAAGTCAGACCTCCATTGCATGACTACAACTGGTCCAGAATGCAGCAGCCCGATTTTTAACCAGTACAGGCAAAAGAGAGCACATTACACCAGTTTTGGCCTCACTGCACTGGCTACCAGTTCACCTTTGAATCCAGTTCAAAATACTCCTGTATGTCTACAAATCG
>NC_056503.1:7414342-7427456 GCF_014905685.2 Nematolebias whitei
AATTATAGTGAATTACTTTCCCAACTGCCTGCACACACACCAACACACATGCAGGAAAACACCATTCATACCAATAATTTATTATTACACTGCATTTGTATACGGTAACACCTTTCTTGCCAACCAGGCAACTCAAAGTGTTTTACAACACAATCTGTGCCCCCGTGGGCTAACTACTTAGCATTTTGAAGTTATTTTAGACTAAACATTTTTAAAACTAGATTTTACACACTGAACCGAGATTTAACAACACAAACAAAAATAATGAATCCATCTTGTACATTTATTACCGGTAGATATTTTTTGAAACCTCAAGTATTTTGAGGTCCAAGATGATTGCCTACCAGTACTTTTCCTAACAATAAGTCTGTCCCTGGTCTGGCTCTTACATACTGATTAGCCAAGATATTATCCATTCTATCCAGCAGCTCTGTCTTTCCATTCTCCAACTCTCTCCTCTGTTATGAGATGGTCACCTCAGTGTTGATTGTGATGGCTAAGTGGAGGCTTGAGTACTTCCTTAATCAATCTGGGTAATAGAAAGGAGCTTGCACCCATGCACACATCTACTCAAAAAGCTTGTTAGCTCTATTTCTCAGTCATTCCTCCAGTTCATTGAGGAAATGAGCAGCCTCTCATACAGAACAGCAATGGATGTAAACAAATTTGCCACATTTCTGTTGATACACACGAACAGCCAAAAACGAACATCAAGAATAGATTACAACAGTGGTGCATACATTTGCAAACACTTTGGACATTACAAAGAGCATTTAACCTAGAAGGCACACTCACACATTTCATTCTCAGAGGGAAATAGGCAGCTGGAAATGTCACACATGTATGGTCTACAGGCAAATAAATGACAAAAACACAGCATTGTTAAAACCTTCATGAGCTGTGGTATGCTTAGTGTAAAGATTTGCCTTTTTAAATGCAACTAGGAAAAATAGTCAAGAAGAATAATGGTTAATGCAGTTGTGATGAGGCAGAACATTGCATTAATGTCATGGCATGAAGCCCAGATGTGCATGAAGACATACTGTGTGTCCAGTGCACCAAATGAAGATGTTCCCCAGATTAAGCCTATCATCAGTGCATTCCAAGCTTGCTGTCAATATCTGGCCACATCTGCCCACTTTTCTCAATACACATCTTAAATCTCTAACCCCTTTCCTTTCTGTCGATCAGTCACACTATTTATGGGCCAAGTCATAGCTCTTCTAGTTTCTGCTTCCCTCTGTGTATCCACAAACATCGTTCACGTTCTTCTGTTGTTGCCTCACTGCTCTCTGTCTTTTTTCACCCACTGACCTGGTGCAAATGGGCTCAAGATGTTGTTGCAATTCATTTGCATTTACTTACAACTCAAGTCCACTATTGACCACAAAATTGTTTTGCTTTGTGACTGATCACATTTTGCATGGGAGTCCGGAGAACTTGGTTGTTAGAATATTTTGTGAGAAGTCATGTAAAAAAAACAAATGTTAAGCAACCATTCCATCCATCCATCTATTTTTGTAGGGTTTTCAGTCTTTTCCCCTAGGTCTCTGAGTTCCAGGGTGGCACTAGTGAGCAGCTACAGCTGGAGATCATTCCACTAATTGGCTCCAGGACTACATAAGACAATGAGCTCCATTCCCTGCTGGAGAATTATCCTACCAACAAAGACATTCTGTTCTGAGTCTGATCCTCCTGGACCGCTTACCTGATGACCCAAGGCCTCCTATATGGTACTTACCTCTACCTCAGCTGCACCTACACTATCCACCCACTTGCCTTCTACTTTCCTAGATCATCATTGTCCCTTCTACCTGGACCTACCTGTTGGAAACCCTTTGCCTACTCTGAGCCGCAATCAACCAAACAAACCATAAGGAAGCAGGAATCAACGTAAATATCTTCTACGATGATCTCACTCAAGAAACAAACCCAATTCCTCATTTCACAGGCTCCCTGATCCTTGTCTGTACATATCTATGACCTACACTGTAAAGGAATCACTTTACTTATATTTTGAGTCTGAGTTCTGTTGTTCTCCCAGTCCATACCCTCTGGGTTCTCGTCCTCGCAACAACTTCACCTGCGTTTCTGTGCGTGGTTGTGTGGGGCTCGTGCCTAAGTCAGTGGGTCACATGAGTCAAACAACAATCCATGCACATTCTTACCTGGTGAAAATTTAGAGTGAAAACCAAACTTAAAACCTAAAATAATTTACAGTTTTTTAACATGGCTTTAATCACTCCTGCTGCCACAAAACTACCATAATCTGGCAGATGTTTTATACAAGTTTCAGATATCATGGTTTTCCTAATTAAACAATATGATGTGTTTTTAAATTTATTTTCATCGTGAATAATATGAAACTAGAGTATTGTTTTTGTGGCAGCAGTGTTAACCTATTCATGACATGGGGTCTATGCTCACCAGCATGACTTGGTTGTCAAGGTTTTGTAGTAGGACATCCCTAAACCTCAAAATGTTTTAAGTAGTTTAAACAACTCCTATATTGTGGGTGTTTATGCCGTAACATCCTTATATAGTAATTATATGCACTGGGTTTGTTTATGGTTCATACTGAACTGGTGCAACATTCAACATATTTTGCATGAGAAGTTTTAAGTGTAAAAGCATATAGAATTTAAAAAAGTAACAGTGTAAAAAATTACAATCTCCCAAGTTGTTGACAAAATGCAACATTGAATAGTTTTAGGTGCAAAAACATAGGTCTTTCTCATTGCCCTCTCTGGGCATCATTTTCCTTAGTTTCACATTTTACAAACAAAATGCTCTAATCTCTGCTCATTGTAAGATAATGATGAATGTCCCAACAGTAAAAATAATAATAATAATAATAATAATAATAATAATAATAATAAATCCCCTTAAGGTTTGGATTCCAGTATCAAGAAAGTACGATTTGGTGGTAATTGGTTACCCCTGGCTCCCCATCTTCTAATCATCATCACGGTCTGCACACTGCTGTATGACTGCTTTTCCTCTCCTTTTCAAGGAAAGAATTCTTCCTTATAATCCTTCCCAGCTGTGGCAGATTGCACGGTCAATTAAAGAAAACTGTTTGGTTCGCCCCAAACGAGCCAACCACATGTTGCCGCCCGACCTCCCCTCCGCTCTGCCTTTATCCCTACTGGGGTTTCACCTCTGAGGGGTTAGGGGTCACAGAGCTTGTCATTTTCTTCCTCAGTTGAACTGGTAGAAAAACACAGGGACTGCAGACAAACAGGACAATTAGCCCAAGCTTCAGCTGAGCCTCTCTGCCCAGGCAGCCTCCCATGAGGTCAAGCAGGCTACATCCCACATTCACACCTACAGTAGAGGGCAGCTGTCATTGAGGTGATTTACCCTTTCATGCTTCCTCCCTTCTAGATTCTGAACATTTTCTGTATGTTTTGGTGGTGGAGAGGAGGCTGAGTTCAATCTCTAGAAGTAGTGGATGGCAGAGTGGCTTAGAACGAGAGAGGCTGGGGAAAGTTGAGGATTTCCATATCAGAAAACAAGAGTGTTTCCGTTCTGTGACATAAAATAGGTCATACTTTTATAACCATCTGGTGTAAAGAAGGGGGGGGGGGGCAAATGATTGAAAATAAATAAATATGTCAACAGATCAGGCCATTTTTGGGGGCATGTCCTTCCCATGACTTCAGAATGGATCCATGTCAGCCATGGTATTTGTTTTCCCTTTAAAGCCTCTTTGGTGGGGCATCCCACAACATCAGCAGCATGAAATTGAAACAGTGTGCTTTCTTCCCATAACACACAGCATAAACAGGAAATCTAATCACAGCACTACAAAAACGCAAACCCTGATACTCTAATCACACTAAGCCTACAGCATGTGTACAGAGGGGGCATATATGGGTATCAATGGCCACTATAGACCAGCCTTTCAAAGGCGTTCTGGCATTCCTGCTCAGTGAGGTTTGGGCAGCATCAATTTGGCTTGCAGAAACAGATGCACTAAATGTAACCATGTTCTTCAAAACTCATTAAGATGTATAATATGGGAACCTTAATGAGCATGTTGCTAAATTTTAAAATACAAAAAAGGCTAAATCACTCAGACCAATTACAGACAGTATTGAGGTAAGACTTAGCAGCCTTCCAAATGATCACTGGATACTTTATAAAATTGCTCTTTAAACAAAGGCAAAACAAAACAGCAATCCTAAATGTTACAAAGATGAAACAATTATTATAGCAGCTACCGCTTAAGTTCTGCAAACCATATCAATTGTGAAAACCATGTGTGAAAGCTGATTTCCCCCCTACTTATGAATAAAATGCCACAAACCAAGTTTAACAGGGAAAAAAAGCAAGAAAGGGACCAGTAGCAAAGCAACAGATAGACAGAACCACCTAAAAAGAAAACAGACCATGTTACTTTCTCCATTACTGCTTCAGAGTTTGATACAAACCAGAGAACCAGAGTGGTGGCTAGTATATCAGTTCCAGATTTTTCTTCCCCACTTCATTTTTTCAGTCATCTTTGTAATAGCAAACACAATAAATAGTATAGCTACTGGGCCCCATTATATTCTCTATTGTGAAATGCAGTTTAATCTCTGGTGTGGTGCCAAAAGATTTTGAGCCAGCCTTGACTTCTTGGCACCGTAAAACTTTAGGCCTATTTCCAAACTCCCATTTTTGTCTAAACTATTGGAAGAAATTGTTTACTCTCAACTAAAATCTTTCCCAGGTGAAAACTCTATTTTAGAGGTATTCCATTCGGGCATTAAACGTCGCCATTGCACGAAGTCTGATATATTGTGAGGTTTTAATGACAGTTTACAGCAGTGGAGTCTGGTGAGTTTTATTATTTGTCCAATGGGACCTAACAGCTACCTTTGACACCACAGACAATGAGTTTGTCATCTTAAAGCTTGAGCAGTGGGTGGGAATTACAAAGTCTGTGTCTCAATAGTTCAGGTCCTAATAATAGGTAGGTAGATAGGTCAATAGTATTTTATGTATTAACATCAATAATTTGCCATAAACCCACCCACACAGACCAGTATTTGCTGTTTGACTCCTATCACCCAATAGAGCACAAGTTAGGAGTCATCAGGACTCAGAGCAGACAGCGCCCCCACTAACTCAGGAGCCAGTGAGAAGGAGAAATCCCACAAAACAGTCCTTGGAGCAATGTAGACATCTTAACTTAAAGCAGAGAAAAAAAACAAAACAAACAGGACTCTAGCCAGCCATCAAGTGAAAAGGAAGGAAGAACCCAGATCCAGACCATTCATTAAAGCTTTATTTATACAGGTTAATCCCATTGAGCCACGGGGATTCATTTACAAGAAAGACCTAATTCTAATATAGATTGATGACAACAGTAGACAACAAAGACAACAATAGACAATCATAAAATGAAGCATACAAATTGAGAAGAACAAGTGAAAGAAAATGGCATTAAAAATGAAACAAACAAAAAAGAAAAAAAGCTAGGTTGTAAGGCAAAGTAGGATACTAAAAACAGGAACATGTCTGCATTGTTTTTTGCCAGGAACTTAGCGACTTGGCGCTATATAAATAAACTGAATTGAATTAAATCTGATGAACCAGATTCTACAAAAACATTTATATTTAAAAATATATTATATTTAAAATTCTATATTTTTTTCATCATTTGATTTTGCACTCATTGTGCCTACTTTTATTGTTCAATTTAGATATATGGTTTTGTTTCTTGGATACAGATTTTTTTTTGTATACAGATTATTCTTAGCTTTGATTTAAAGCTTTAATTTAAAGTGTAATGCTTGTTTTGTAATTTGTACATCTGTGGGTTAGAATAAAGTTGAACTAAAGGCTGCATCTCTTCTTTAAACATGTTTGAGGGAAATATTCCTGGGAGATCCAATAATTTTGTTTTTTTATGATTTTTCAGCTGAGTTAACTTTAATTAACAGATTATTTAATAAAGTCAAAGTGAAAACAAGATTTCATGATAAAGCCGGCATTGTTTATTTATTTTCATTCTTCACTGATCAAAAAATAACTTTATTTTTTTATACAGAAAATGTTTTAAAAAAAAACGTTTCCACCCTCCGTCCCCATCCTCCCGCCTGCCATAGCTCGAATCCGGCATTTGTGAGCAGGCGAGGCCAGGGCTCGGGGTCCAGCCTCGCGTGCTTCAACGGGTCAGCAGCTCGTATGATCCTCTGCGGTGACTCCGTTCACTCGAATTTTGTCGTAAGTCACCAAACACAAAAAAAGCTTGGACTTCAGAATTAAACACGTGTTGTCGTTATTGTTTTTAAAATCTTAAAAATAGATCCATCTGCAGCTTCGCGTCCTGAGAAATTGCAAATGGAGGATGGTGAAAAATTTCTGAGATCCAGTGACTCCTCCCCCTGACCAATCAGTGTCCTGCATTCACGTTTTGGTCTGAAGTCAGCAGAGAAGGAGGGGAAAAAAACGTTCAGAATCAGCCTCAAATCTGCTAAAAATACTAGCTAAAGTATTGGTGCAAAAGGGATCTTTCCGTGGCGGGCTGACCAGAGTTGGGGCTGAGTAGGAGCAGTGCAAAAGGGGCATTATAAGACTGTTTGCTTGCAGCTCCCCGACTGAAGAAATATTTTGGATGAAAGACGAAACATTTCAACAAAGAAGAATCTCTCCAAAGGATCTGACTCATCCTTCTTAGATATATCTACCTGGATTATTGAACATGCATCAGTACATATTATAAACAAATAAATTATTGTTAATTATCTTTCCCATTAAGCACACTTGTGTACCATACCATACCACTTTATTTATAAAGCACTTAAAACAGCTACAAGGCCAACCAAAGTGCTGTACAGACAAAACAACAGGTAACACACAAAGCAATATACAAAATGAGGTAAATCAGAATATAGACATACAAAACGATGCAGATAATGATGACAAACTAGTGTGGAGCATACAGGATCAAAACACAGATCATCTGGTGTTGAAAGCCACCGAATAGTAGTGGGTTTTTAAATGGGACTTGAAAACCGAGAGGGAGGGGGCCTGTCTGACAAGCAGAAGTAAGTCGTTCCAGAGTCTTGGTCCTGCTACAGAGAAGGCCCTGTCACCTCTGCGCTTAAGACGAGTTCCTGGAACTGTGAGGAGCAACTGGTCTGCTGACCTCAGGGAACGTGGAGGGACATACGGTTGTAGCAGATCAGAGAGATGGGGTGTGACACTGTTTAGTGATTTGTAGACATACAGGAGTATTTTGAACTGGATTTGAAGGTGAACCGGTAACCAGTGCAGGGAGGCCAAAACTGGTGTAATGTGCTCTCTTTTGCCTGTAGTGGCTAAAAATCGGGCTGCTGCATTCTGGACCAGTTGTAGTCGTGCAATGGATGTCTGACTAATACCAAACAGGAGCGAATTGCAGTAATCAAGCCTAGATGTAACGAATGCATGTATTACTGTCTCCAGGATATTTTTGGATAATATGGGCTTCAGTTTAGACAGCCGCTTCAGTTGGAAGAAACATGATTTAACAATCATGTTTACGTGACTGTTAAGTTTCAGGGAAGGTCCATTATCACTCCCACATTAGTGACTCTTTGTTTTTCTGACGGGGTTAGAGCGGAAAGGTCGATGCAGTGGTTTGTGATCGTATCGTTGGGAGGGAACAACATGACTTCAGACTTCTTTTCATTGAAACTTAAGAAGTTTAAAGCCATCCAGTCCCTGATGTCAGCCAGGCAGTTGAGCAGCGGTTGAATAGAGCATGTACCATTGTGTCTTATGGAGAAGTAGATTTGACAGTCATCGGCATAGAAGTGGAAGGGCATGTTGTGTTTCCGGAAAATAGCACCAAGCGGCAGCAGGTATAAAGAGAATAGGAGGGGACCCAGGATGGACCCCTGCGGAACCCCCCATTTATGCTCTGTCACTGCAGAACTAAAATCCTTGAGGGAGACACAAAAGGATCTGTCAGTGAGGTAAGATCTGAACCAATTGAGGGCTGATCCTGTGATGCCCACCCACTGCTCCAACCTAGCAATGAGAATCTCATGGTCGATGGTGTCAAAGGCGGCTGTGAGGTCCAACAGGGCAAGCAACACAGAATCACCAGTATCTGTGGATCTGAAGATGTCGTTAAAGACCTTCAACAGGGCAGTTTCAGTGCTGTGGAGAGGTTTAAAGCCAGATTGGAATAGCTCTAAGATGGCATGATCCTCCAGGAAGCACTTCAACTGGGACTTGACTATTTTCTCCAGTAGTTTAGAAGCAAATGGGAGTTTGGATACAGGCCGGTAGTTGGATATGACTGAGGGGTCAAGGTTTGTTTTTTTTCAGGAGAGGCTGGACAACAGCATGTTTAAAGGATTTTGGCACCACGCCAGTGGATAAACTACTGTTTACTATATCAAGAATGGACAGACCTAGAGTTGGAAAAACCTCCTTTAGTAGTCGAGGTGGGACCACATCAAAGGGGGAGCCAGAAGTTTCAAGCTGCACTTGACCTGCTCTAGACAAGATAGAGTGCTGGGTTCAAAATGGTCAAATAGAGCTACAGACTGAGGTGGGATGGATGAGTCATGAGTTGGAGGGGAAATGAGAGCCCGGGTGGTCGCAATTTTTTCCAAAAAGAAATGTAAGAAGTTGTCGCACTGCTCAGTCGAGGCTTCCAGAGGTGATGGTTCAGTGAGGTGGAGAACAGAGTTTAGGGTGGAGAAGAAGACACATGGGTTGTGAGAGTTTGAGGTAATTATATCAAAAAAGTATTTGGATTTAGCAGCTTTCACTGCTTTCTGATAATGGCGCCAACTCTTTAATATTTGGAAAGAGACCTGCAGCCTGTCTTTCCTCCTCTTTCGTTCCGCCCTCCTACATTGCTGCCTTACGGCCTTGGTGACGTCACTCAGCCACGGTTCTGCTCTGAGTTTTGATTTTTTTAGTTTTAACAGGAGCGACATGATCCAGAGTCTTTAAGCAGACAGAGTTGAACTGGGATGTCAGCTCCTCAGTGGTGGTGAGAAACACCGGGGGCTGAATTATCATTTCAGAGTTATAAACATCTGTGAAATGTGCGGCAGTGAAGTGGTTAATAGCCCGGGTCCTACGTACAGAAATGCACGACTTAGGAGTTAGATGGGGTAGGGTGAACTCAAACTGGACTGGCATGTGGTCTGAAAAAACATTATCACCAATAACAAGATTATTAACAGTTACATCATGAGTTAAAACAAGGTCCGGTGTATGTCTGCGCTCTTGGGTGGGACCGTTTACATGCTGAGTTAGATTAAATGAGTCCAATAAATCTAAAAAGTCCTTAACCAAGGGCTTCTCAGGACAGCACACGTGCAAACTAAAGTCCCCAATAATGAAAACATGCTCATATTTTGGTGTGATTTCAGCCAAGAAGTCAGAAAACTCATTTATGAAATCCTTAGATCGAGGTGGGCGGTAGATGAGTGCAAATAAGGTCGGAAGTGAATGTCCGAGTTCAAAGACGCTCAGCTCAAAGGTGGATCGGGAAACTGGGATGGGCAGTTGTTTACAGTCAAAAGTTGTTTTGAATATTATTAATAATCCACCACTGTGCCGGCCTGATGGCTGCGGGGCGTTTAAATACAGACAGTTCGGTGAAAGTAATTCCGTCAAGGTGCTGGACTCACCCGGATACATCCAAGTCTCTGTGATACAGAAAAAGTCTAACCCGTGCTCTTTAAAGTAGTCCCTGAGGATAAAAGTTTTGTTGGTAACAGATCTTGTGTTGACCAAACACATCCGGATACTGTCCGAAGTGGAGCTAGCAGCGGTGGAGGGAGCGCGCGCTAATGGCCGCAGATTTTCAATAACAGCCCCTCCAGGTCGGCCCGAGCGGTGCACCAGCTGACAACTCCCGTTGGTTACCTGGTCCGGGCACACAGGACACAGGATTGTATGTCAAGCCACTCCACATCTGCCTGGTTGATATCATGAACTGGATGCCTTAAAATATTTTTGAGCTTCAATGAAACAACACAAGTTATGTTGTTTACAACCAATCCCACCAGCAGGAACCCCTGCATTGACCTTTTGACTTTTGTTGTGACTTGGCAGTATATAAATATACTGGAATTAATTAAATTGTCCCATATGAAACAATTATCACAAATCTAGACATTAAAATGGATCGTGCCCTATAACAAAGTCGTGTAAATGCAACAGTCAAATCCAGCTATTTTCAGTTGAATTAACTATGATGGAGGTGGATTTGCCAAGAGGATGGAAATGGTTGTATTCAACAGTTATTTCCAAACGAGGGAAGAGCATAGAGTAACCTAAATGTGAGGAGGGAAAATGCACCTAGAATGCTTCTGTGTAGAAGGGGAAATATTGTTACTGTAAGGTTGTGACAGTGGAGAGCATGGCCAGATACCATTGAATGTGTATAGGATGAGGAAATGAGAAAAAACTAGGGAAGACAAAATGTTGGAAGCTGAGGAAAGAAAAATGTTGTGAAGATTTCAGAGAGGAGCTACTAGGCTCTGTGTAGAAGAAAGAGCTTCCAGATGGCTGTGCTATTACAGAAACAGTGATTAGAGTGACAGGTAGTTGTACTTGATGTGTCATCTGGTGTATCATCTGGACAGGTAAAAAATAATAATGAAACCTGGTGCTGAAATATTGCAGTGCAGGAAGCTATCCACATGAAGAGGTTAGCCAAGACACAATGGGACAGTGAAAGGACTGAAGAGAGGAGATGGGAATATAAGGAGATGCAATCCAAGGGTAAAATAAGTAGCAAAGGCAAAGCAGAAGGTGCATGATGAGTTGTATAGGAGGCTGGACACTAAAGAGGGTGAGAAGGACTTGTATCGATTAGCGAAACAGAGGGATCAGGTTGGAATGGATGTGCAGTAGGTTAGGCTTGTTAAAGCTAGGAATGCTAATGTTCTAACAAGTGATGAGAGTGTGGTTAGAAGATGGAAGGAGTATTTTGAAGAGCTACTAAATGCAGAGAATGAAAGAAAAGGAAGAGTAGAGGTGATACAAACTGTTGACCTAAGTAAAAGTGGGAAAGATTAGTGAGAATGACATTCAGAAAGCACTGAAGAGGATGAAGAAGGGGAAGGCAGTGCGGCCTGATGGCATAACAGTGGAGGTTTGGAAATGTCTAGGAGAGGTGGTAGTGAAATTTTGGCTCAAATGTTCAATGGCATATTTGAGGGTGAGAACATGCCTGAGAAATGATGGAGAAGTGTGCTGGTGCCCAATTTGAAGAACAAGGATAATATACAGAGTTGTAGCAACTATAAGGAAATTACTGTAAGTTGATGAGCCACACAAAAAAGATCTGGGAGAGAGTTGTGGAACCTAGACTTCGATGATAAGTGACTGTAAGCAGCAGCATGGCTTTATGCCATGAAAGAGCACCACAGATGCCATGTTTTATGACACTAAAAAAAGTACAGAGAAAGTTGGAAAAAACTTCAGGAGTGCATCCTCAAACTTGCCTTCATCCTGTCCTGGCTCTTATAGATGAAGTCTAGACTGCTCCCTGTCACCAATATTTACATGTTGTGTGGTTAAAAATTGCCTAAATGCTAAATTACTGCTAAATAAGTTTTCAGGCACTCTGGGGAAATGTGATCTACTGCTTCACTGCTCACAAGGACCCCATCCCACCTACTTTTCATACTGTGTCACTGAGTCTTAGTTTGAAAACCCTGGGTTAGTTAAACGCGTTAGCAAAAATGACTAACAAGAGTAAATGGTGGTTGGATGCTTGTAACTGTCCTTCTGTTAAACCTTGAACAAGGTTAGAGGAGTTAGTTAAAGCAAGCATAAAGGCAGTTTCTCAGATTCTGTAGGGGGGTAAATTTAAGTGGTAGGCCAGCTGCTTGACAAGCTCTATTCATTCAGCATGGTTTTTAATTGAAAAATGTCCTTTATTGGCTCCATACCAATGTCAACTCCCTTGCTGTTCCTCATTTTTCTGATTTTTTTTCCTTCCCAATTTTCAACCCTCACCATGAACATGCATTCAGTTCTCCCATTGTGATGAGAGACACACTCATCTGGGTAATCTTACTTTTTTTCTGTGTTTCCATATTTAGGGGGAGGTTGCAGGTGGGTGAAAGGTGAAAGGTTGGGCTTGTGTTTGGTGCTGTCCCAGCCTCTGTCAACACAACCTCTGCTCTGTAATAGCATTCGCCCTGAAATAAGAGGAAGGGTCTGGAGATGGAGAGAAGTTACGTAGTCAGTTAGCTGCATTATTGTTATCTGACATACCATAGACTGAACTCTGTGTATGACATCATGCATGCATGCTGGAACTGTGCTGCAACATGAGTGTTTTAGGGGTGAGAGGGTATTTTTGTGTGTTTTATTTTGCCTTTATATGCATATTTAAATTATTCTGCTTTTTTATATTTATAAAATGTACTATTGACCATGCAATTTAATTTGAGTATTTTTTAGAGCAATCACAAACAGTCAGACAAACAATTAACAATTATAACATAACACACACGCACAAATGTGTAAACATAGCACCTGCCCTTTATCTTTCTCAAATGGGAGGTGTGTGTGTGTCTCTGTTTATGTTACTTTGTAAGGCCCATTTTTCCAACTTATACTACATTGTGAGAGCCAGCTGCTCCTTATGGGGCCCCATAAGGAGCAGCTGGGTGAGAGTGCATGTAAGCATCTTTCGGTAACTAAAATATCTAATGAATAAATGTTAACAAAACTGGTCAAAAGTCAAGAAAGATGTAATGGACTATACTTACATAACGCCTTTTTATCTTATCAAGACACTCTGCACTTTACACTACAATCTGTGTCCTCATTTACCCATTCATACAGCACTCTACTAGATCTCCACAAAGCTAATTGAACAAATCATTCTAAAGAGACTAATCAGAGCTTTATCACATTCATACACTGATGGGACACACATAGGAGGCAACGAGGGGTTCAGCGTCTTGCCTAGGGACACTTCGGCATGTGACTGCTGGTGGATTCGAACCCTCAACTCTTGCATTGTAGGACGACTGCTCTAACCACTCAGCCACAGCCGCAGCTAACTAATTATGTTTTGGACTCAGCCTAATAATTAGGTTCAAAATGCTCAAGACAAAAACAATTGGACTTTATTTGTAACAGAATA
>NC_056503.1:7427556-7428645 GCF_014905685.2 Nematolebias whitei
CTGTCTCCAGGATATTTTTGGATAATATGGGCTTCAGTTTAGACAGCTGCTTCAGTTGGAAGAAACATGATTTAACAATCATGTTTACGTGACTGTTAAGTTTCAGGGAAGGTCCATTATCACTCCCAGATTAGTGACTCTTTGTTTTTCTGACGGGGTTAGAGCAGAAAGGTCGATGCAGTGGTTTGTGATCGTGTCGTTGGGAGGGAACAACATGACTTCAGACTTCTTTTCATTGAAACTTAAGAAGTTTAAAGCCATCCAGTCCCTGATGTCAGCCAGGCAGTTGAGCAGCGGTTGAATAGAGCATGTACTATTGTGTCTGATGGAGAAGTAAATTTGACAGTCATCGGCATAGAAGTGGAAGGGCATGTTGTGTTTCCGGAAAATAGCACCAAGCGGCAGCAGGTATAAAGAGAATATGAGGGGACCCAGGATGGACCCCTGTGGAACCCCCCATTTAAGCTCTGCTTCTGCAGAACTAAAACCCTTGAGGGAGACACAAAAGGATCTGTCAGTGAGGTAAGATCTGAACCAATTGAGGGCTGACCCTGTGATGCCCACCCATTGCTCCAACCTAGCAATGAGAATCTCATGGTCGATGGTGTCAAAGGCGGCTCTGAGGTCCAACAGGGCAAGCAACACAGAATCACCAGTATCTGTGAATCTGAAGATGTCGTTAAAGACCTTCAACAGGGCAGTTTCAGTGCTGTGGAGAGGTTTAAAGCCAGATTGGAATAGCTCTAAGATGGCGTGATCCTCCAGGAAGCACTTCAACTGGGACTTGACTATTTTCTCCAGTAGTTTAGAAGCAAATGGGAGTTTGGATACAGGCCGGTAGTTGGATATAACTGAGGGGTCAAGGTTTGTTTTTTTCAGGAGAGGCTGGACAGCAGCATGTTTAAAGGATTTTGGCACCACGCCATTGGATAAACTACTGTTTACTATATCAAGAATGGACAGACCTAGAGTTGGAAAAAACTCCTTTAGTAGTCAAGGTGGGACCACATCAAAGGGGGAGCCAGAAGTTTCAAGCTGCACATGACCTGCTCTAGACAAGATAGAGTGCTGGGTTCAAAATGGTCAAAT
>NC_056503.1:7428745-7430052 GCF_014905685.2 Nematolebias whitei
ATATGGTAAATGGTAAATGGAGCTTACTTCTATAGCGCCTTCCAGCCCCCTATGAGGGGCCCCAAGGCGCTTTACAGTACCAGCCATCCACCCATTCACACGCACATTCATACACCGGTGGCGGTAGGCTGCCATGCAAGGCGCCATCCAGTCCCACCGGGAGCAACTCGGGGTTAAGTGTCTTGCCCAGGGACACAACGGCACATGGTGTGGGAAGTCGGGATTCGAACCTCCAACCTTCCGATCAGAGGTCGGCTGCCACTACCACTGCACCACGGCCGCCCCCATATATATATATATATATATATATGTATATATATATGTATAAATCACAGGAAAAAACAAATTGTTGGCTACTATGCACTGAATGCTTAATCTTATGTAGATTCACCAAGTAGCCTACAATTAGGGGATACAAACACTTCCTCTTTCATAATACTGGATGACTCAAATTGAAATTGCCAGTTAAATTTTTATTAAATAAATAAATGCCACAATAATTGCACCATAATTTCATGGCACTGTGTCTGAAATAAAAACCTACTTAGCATCTCATCATACACCTTCTTAAACTGATGTTCCTAGATTTCTTTAATATATTGTTTAATATGTTGTGTTTTCAAGTTGTTAAACACAAGTTGTTGTTAAACAAACTGTAATGGATAAAGTAAAGGATGTCATTTCTGACAGACCGGAAAATGTCCTGATAATGACAGCAACATGGCAGCAGCACTGATGTCTGAAAAAAGTGTTGTATTGTGCAAGACACATTTTAGCCATGATGTGTCGGCTGATTTGGACCAGGTAAGGTAGCAAAAGATGGACATATATGTGGCAGGGAGGATGATTTGTAAGGCCGGAGGAGGGTAAAAAAATGCTGGGAGAAAGTATAGCACCTATCAACACTCACCTCAGCAGAAAAACAGCGGTGTGATGAAAGAAAAACGTAGAGTGGAGGAGAAAAAGTGACAGGCACAGACGGAGAGTGAGGATTAAAACAACAGAGAGACAAGCAGGCGGGAACACGGGAAAAATGGGGTGTATGTGTGTAAAATGGACAGCTGTGATGAGACAAGAGATGGAAAAGAGGCCTAAAAGAGGGAAAAGACAGACGGGCATCTCTATTAAACACAGGCAGATTCACCCCTGGGTACATGGAAACAGATAAAATATGTTGTCATTGTGTTTTTACCTCTAATTATTCATTTACTCAGCGTGTGAAATGGAGAATCAGACTATCATAATGCTAAATCAACTACTGGTAAAGTGATAATTTTACTTAACATGAAAACTGAGGCAAGGTCTGC
>NC_056503.1:7430152-7434231 GCF_014905685.2 Nematolebias whitei
TATGTGAATGTTCCTGTAAAGTACCCTGAGACAACGTTGTTGTGATTTGGCGCTATATAAATAAACTGAATTGAATTGAATATAAGCACTAATGGTGCTGTTACAGTTTTTAGTCCCTATAACTTTGTTTATCATGTCTTTTTGGAAGCTGCTTCAGAGTAAATACTTTGATTGGTGAATAGGGATTGTGACATAGAGGGATGCAATTGTTCTATATACAGTATAAACATACACTGATTGGCTAAGCACGGTGGTGCACTTAGCAGAGCTGCTGCTTATCAGCGAGCAGGTTATCGGTTCAAATCCCGGCCGGGGCCTTTCTGGGTGGAGTTTCCCTCTTCTCTCATGCATGTATGGATTTTCTCCGGGTACTTTAGTTTCCTCCCACAGACTCAAAACATGCATGTTAGGCTGATTGGTATCTCTAAATTGTCCCTAGGTGTGAGTGAGAGAGAGAATGGTTGTTTGTCTTGTTTGTCTATGTGTCCGTGTGATGGACTTGCGACCTGTCCAGGGTGTCCCCCACCTCTCGCAAAGTGATTGCTCGGTATGGGCACCAGTGACCCCCCCACAACCCAAAAAGGAATAAGCGGGTAAAGATAATAGACGGATGGATGGATGATTGGGCATGCTTGTGGAATCCTCTTCAAGCACCTACACAACGAAAATTGCATTATAGTAGTACAGTATAGTGTAGTATTGTATAGTTTAGTTGCTAGATAGCTACCTAATGATATCTTCTTAGACATGCTCTTTTTTTTGACTATGTACATTGTACATTGTAGACTGATCTATTGTTGAGTCTTGACACCTATAATTATCATACTTCTTGTGAATGTTTGTATGTGCTTTTCAAAAACATACATCAATGAACTACAACACACATCTCCAACTATGAAGTCTCCCATTGGATATAATTGATATATGGTTGTGCAAAGTTTCAGATAAGTGTTGCACGATCACAACATATTCCTGGCAATGCAAAGTCAAACACAAAGGTTCAGTATCTCCATATTTTCACCACAAAGCGCTTTGTTCTCAGACTGAAGATTTACTTATGGTTTTGAGAGTTTCTTGAATGTAAGGCAATATTGGGGATATGGTGCTAACTATACAATCCCCCCCCTCCCCACCCACCCACATACACACACAGAAGATAAAAAAAAATAATAAAATAAAATTAAAAAATAAAAAATGAAAAAAAAACACATCACCTGCCCTTATCACCCACCACCTGCGTTTCAGTGGTGAGTGAAAAGGGCTGGTTAACATTTTTTGTACACTAAGGTAGAAACTTACGTTAAAATGCAACACAAAAGGTTTTATAAAGTCCACATAGAATACCGTAAAGCTCTTTCATAAAACTGCATATCCATAGTGCAAGAATATCCACCTACCACATGTCTACCACATGTACTCACTGAGTACAAACTCAGGCAGATGTGCTGGAGACCATTTTCTGCAAAATCTCATAACATTCTTTAGATCTCATTTAAGCTAAACTTTGACCTTTAACTAGTAAACTGGGGTCATCAGTAAGAAGGCTCTACGTTCCTATTTGGCCCTTTAAATCTTTCCCGCAGAAACAGCAAAAGCACAGGTAGGGTCAGGTCCCAACACATATGTACGGTGCACTCTGGCCCCACAACTCAACATCAGGCATTTTATTAGTTGTGCAATACACAGTGATCACTGACATGTAACTACTTCTTTAAAATGACCATTCTATAACAGGCCAGAGGTTAAAGTGATTATGCACATGCCATGAATGACCTGCTCCAAGAGAAAATTCCCACATTTGTTCTCAACACCGCCTTTCAAAATATCCTAGAAGTTCCTCCAAGATCTCAAAAGAGCACTGTCTTTATGATTGTTCCTGAATAAAGGTGGGTCTGATCACTAGGTGGTTTCTGTGGTAATTGACAAAAGGCTACACAAATGTTTTTGTAGACATGCCTTTATTTGTAATTTCACAAAGACAAAATCATAAGCTGCCTATACATTTGTGAGCTGTATGTTCATAAATGTGGGTGGCTTGTTGCCAGTTGTGTTTGTTGATTCAGAGTGTGAAAGCAAATAACAAGGCCTCAGCATTACGCAACAAAAGGAATATGTTTTTCTTTCCATTGCCAGAATATCTGGAAAATTTGGAGTGTAATGACTTTATCCATGAAATAGGAGTTAAACAATAATAATCATTGAGGTTGGTCACACACAGATACACACCAGACTCAGAAACACATACATACAAAGTCACAGTTAGCTGATGTGTCCTGGCCTTTATTTTTCCAGCAGAAACTTTTCACTTGGGTAGTTCATACACATATTGTACAGACTTGAATCATCCTAACACACGTACATACATAGACTCAAGGAAATAAATACATAAAAATACAAAAAGCAAAATCATACAAGCATAGAAGGAAAGACAGACAGTGTTTTGGCTTTCTTTCCTACTAACTGCCTTCTGCAGGTCAGTGAGTGGGTGGTGCTGGCTTCCTTTCCACTGTTCCACATAACAGCTGATTACCACTCATCCTATTTAAGCCTGTGTTGCACCATGAGTCCTTGTTGGGCCACTGACTGCCACAAAGTAATACTCAACTGAGAATGTTTTTGAACCAATCAGTCTTATATGTAAAGACAAAATGTACATGCTTCATACTTGCCTGCCCACTCTCCTCTGCTCTCTTTTTCCTTTTTTCCTCGTATTCCTGGACCGAAAATCCTCAATTCTGACATTAAATTTCAACTTCAGAGATTCTGTGTAATCAACTTCTAACACTTGTCAGAAGATACAAGCTTATGTCCATGTCATTCAGTATACTTCAGCGTTTTAAAAAAATGTAAACATTTTTGTCTGCTTTTGTGAGCCCCCCCCCCCCCAAAAAAAAAAAAAACAACAAACAGATCATGTCAATTTTACCTGCAACAGGGAGCATTCAGATCAATTTCAGTTAAAAGTGTAAAAAACTATTCTCACAGCAAGTTTACTTTAATCACTATTACGAAGGCATTCTAAGCAGTGGTTAGTTTCACTCAAAAAATGCTCTCCCTGATATTTCAAAATGTGATCATTTTGATTCAAGTTTATTGAAGCAAAAGCTATTTCACAAGAACATATTTTCCAAATCCTTGCAATGCAACAGATCCATCTTTAGTTAATGAGGCCTAAAAAAGTAAAAAGTAAAACCACTGCCTGCATGCCAGATCTTGGTCATTAAAATAACAATTTTCCAAACAGGAAGTGACATCTGTAGGATTCCTGGGTTTTCGCTGCCACTCACTCTCTCTACAGCTACACCAATTAACTAAGTCTCTCCACCTGCTGCTGATTGAGAAGGACTGCTCTGCTGGTGTATTAACGCTCCGGTCAGACATTCTTCCAGGACATCAACTGCCTTAGGAAAATTCATGAACAGCCAACTAACCTCTAAAATTACAGCTGGTCCTAACCACCTGTGTTTTTCTCCAGGGACTCCCATGTCCTGCTCGCTCGAGTCTTTCCAAAGACCTCCTTGTTTCTTCGTGGTACTCCTGTGGATCAACGCCGTCCCTTCAAACTACAAACTAGTGATGAGGCGTCATGAAGCGTTTCAACACACTGCCAAACTGTATCAATACTGTCACTGAATACCTGCTGGAGCTTAAAAATCCCTACAGACAACCTAGTTAGACTCCATCCATCCATCCATTCATTTTCTTTACCCGCTTATTCCATTTTGGGTCACGGGGGTCGCTGGTGCCCATGTCCAGCAATCACTGTGCGAGGGGCGGGGTACACCCTGGACAGGTCGCAAGTCCATCAAAGGGCCACATAGAGACAAACGAGACAAACAACCATTCACTCTCTCACACACACCTAGGGACAATTTAAAGTTACCAATCAGCCTAACATGCATGTTTTTGGTCTGTGGTAGAAAACCCACGCATGCACGGAGAGAACATGCAAACTCCACCCAGAAAGGCCCCTGGACCGGGGTTTGAACCAAGGACCTGCTTGCTGAGAGGCAGCAGCTCTACCAGTTGCGTCACCGTGCTCCTAGTTAGACTCAACTGACACTGATTTGATGATCTAG
>NC_056503.1:7434331-7434962 GCF_014905685.2 Nematolebias whitei
GATAATTTATTAAGTTTAAA
This sequence comes from Nematolebias whitei, assembly GCF_014905685.2. Taxonomy (NCBI): domain Eukaryota; kingdom Metazoa; phylum Chordata; class Actinopteri; order Cyprinodontiformes; family Rivulidae; genus Nematolebias; species Nematolebias whitei. Next base: position 7,434,352 of record NC_056503.1, read on the forward strand.
CCAAGTTTGTATTTATCAAATTCTGTCGTCATCAATTCCAACATGCGTTTTACATCTTTACCCAAACAAAAAAATGTGGTGTCATCTGCAAAAAGGACACATTTGAGGAGTCCTGATACATTCACTAAGTCATTCACATATAAAATAAATGACTTTGGTCCAAGTACAGAGCCTTGAGGAACTCCACAAGTGATATTGCACAGGTCAGATCTTACATCATTTATTTGTACAAACTGTTTCCTATCTTTTAAATAGCTAGATACCCAGTGTAATGCTGGTCCTCTTATACCATATTTATTTAATTTTTCAAGGAGAATAGTGTGGTCAATAGTATCGAATGCTTTTTTTAAATCAACAAAAATACTAACACAATACTGTTTTTGATCGACAGCAGTAGTTATTTGTTCCATTATTTCCATGAGAGCCATTGATGTAGAGTTTTTTGCTCTAAACCCATACTGACTACTACTTAGAATGTTTTGTTTAGTAATAAATTTATCTAATCTGGTCACAAACAGTTTTTCTATAATTTTTGAGAACTGTGGTAATAAGGATATTGGTCTATAATTATTGAACACACATTTATCACCATTTTTAAAGAGAGGAACTAC
>NC_056503.1:7435062-7447761 GCF_014905685.2 Nematolebias whitei
TTCTTTGTCAGTTCCATTAAGAAAAATACTGTTGTCACAACTTATAACTGAATGGTTCACATTATTGTCTACTTTTGGTATTTTAGCTGCAATGCTTGATCCAACGTTCACAAAATGATGATTAAATCCATTTACAATTTCATTTTCATCATGGATTTCATTGTCATCCTTCAGAAAATATTGTGAAATACCTGTTTTTGCTTTATGACTTTTCAGAACACTATTTATTACTCGCCATGTTGCTTTCATATCACCATTACTTTTATTTAATAAATCACTATAATATTCCTTCTTGTGTTTCCTTATAATCGCGACTAATTTATTTTTATACTTCTTATATTTCTCTTCAGCCTCTTGTGTTCTCAATTTCAAGAAACATGTATACAAACAATTCTTTTTTTTTAAAAGCATTTCTCAACCCTTTCGTCATCCATGGTTGGTCAACAACATTTCTCTTTGTATAATTATTTTGCACACAATTCTTTTCATACAGAGCTCCTAAAATATTCATAAACTCATCATATGATCTGTTCACATCATCAACATACACGTCTTTCCAGCTTTGTTTATGTAAATCATCTTTTAATTTGTCCAGTGCTTTTTTTGATGTGTTTATTGTTTTTTTCTTAATTATAATTTCTTTTGTAATGCTTTGATTATTTTTATAAATCATAAAAACTGGTAAGTGATCACTCAAATCACTCATTAAAATACCTCCCATCACATCCCCATTTGTTACTATTGTGAAAATATTATCGATTATTGTAGCACTATGAGTTGTAATTCTTGTTGGTTTTGATATTAACGGATAAAGATTTAAACTATACAATGAATTTGTAAATGTACTGATGTTATTTGAATCTGTTTTATTTCCCAGGTCAATATTAAAGTCTCCACAGAAAAAAAAATGCTTTTATTAAAACTCTTGTCCAATAATTGTACGATTTTATCAGTGAATATTTCTATATTTGATCCTGGTGATCGATATACACAACTTATCAATATGTTTTTATCATTCTTGTTTATTATTTCTATAGTTATTATTTCCATGATATTACCAACAATTATTGACATTTCATTAATTAATTTACATTTTATTTCATTTTTAACAAATAGAGCCACTCCACCACCTCTTTTATTGCTTCTGTTCACATGATATAATTCATACCCTTCCATGTGAACATCATTTGTGTTTTCATCTTTGAGCCATGTCTCTGACAGTGCTATTATTGTAAATGTTCTGTTTAGCTGTTTTAAATAATCTGTTATTTTGGATATATTTGCATTTAAACTTCTACTATTAAAGTGAATAATAGAGAGACCTCCATTTGTCATATTGATGTCATTAAACTGTTCTTCATTGTAATATTCACAGTCACAGCTTTTATATGAAAGCTCTGTCGAACAAATGTGACATTTAACCTGCAGAAAATATTATGAATAGTAAACTAAGAGTGACTTTGAAATGAATTTGAATTCAGATAGATCAAGTGGAAACTGAGGAACAGGATGAAACAACAAGGAAATTAAAACAAATACCTTATTTTGTGATATGAGATCAAAATGGTCGACAACTCTCTTTTGGTTTGAGGCTGCTCCATAATTCTTGATGAATTTAATGATGATCGGCAAAAGATCAAAGATTCTTTTGGCAGATGCATCCTGTTGACAGACATGTTTCTTTATGAACACAGTTTGGTGCGTCAGTGTCAGTTTGAAACAGTTCCTGATCCGTCACATGACTTTGTAATAGCGATACATGCACTGACGCGGTTTTTGCTCTATGAGCTCGATGCATGCGATGACGCATCGGTGTTGCCGGACCCATCACTGCTACAAACATTTCAGCTTGGATCAACCTCCTCCTCTCGCCACCAATACTCACCTCTGCTTGGTTCTCCTGAAAACCCCGGACCTCATCTCTCCCTCCTTGGCATCAACTACAAATATAACAGTAAGACACCATAAGACACATCTTTGAGTGAACTCAAATACTCATCTTGTCCTTGTTTCCCAGCATCGAAGCTGCTGCTGCACCTGTAAATAAAAGATCACTAACTCTTGTACACCGGACTCTGTCATTACTTCTCAGATTGCTTACTTGGGGTCAACATTAATTTAAACATAACTTCACAGTAAATATATCTTCAATTATAGGAAAATTCTACATTTTTGACACAGTGACAAAATGTCAATAAAAATAACTTGGCTGATTAGATCTGATTAGACCCATAACATTTTACAATGACAGATTTCATCAGATGAAAGATTAGCTATCTCATGATTGAACGTCCCAACTCTGTAATTATCAAGAGATTTATTGAGGTGTAGCCTTCATGGACATCTTATCTCAGTTCCGTTTGTACAGCCAAACTGTGAATACACGAATGTGTCTTTATATTTGAATTAAAACTGAGGGGGCTGAGGTAGCTTGGGGTCAGTCCTGTAATCCTGAGGCAGTGGGTTCAAGCCCATGTTGCAACAGGAAAAGGCATCTAGCGTTAACAGTTATCAAACATTTTATGCAAGTTTGCTTGCTGTGGGGACCCGTGCAGAAGGGAGCACCCAAAAGGAAAAACAACTTTAATCAAGCTGTGGTTTGACTATGGTAAAATATTCTACAAAAAAAAGTTTTTTTTGTTTGTTTGTTTGTTTTGTTTGTAATTAGCTCTGCATTTTATACCAATACTTTCCTATACACTTTTGATATTTTTTTTTCTGATTGAGCCTAAATCCACCATTTGTGTCTGGATTATGAGCTGTTCCAACTGGAAGACCAAGGTTTGTCCTATCTCCCTGAACACTGTCTCCCTGGTTGTGTGTTTAGTTCATTGCTTTTTACATTAACACATGACTGTATGCTCAGACAAGATGAAAACCAGATCACTGAGTGTGCAGAAAGCACTATAGTTGCAAGAAACAAATTGATGTGCAGACAGAAAATCAAGTTGCAGGAGGACTAGCACAGAAAATAACATAGAGCTCAGTGTCAACAATGGAGAGCATTAAGCTCCTCAAAGAGCAGGGATCGATTACCTCACCTTGCTGAAGAACACCACTGGTACTCTTAAGGAAGCCCAAGAGAGCCTTAAAAAAATTAAAACAGGGTTTACTCCCAGTCTGAATTTTCACCATGCTTCTACTTTACTTGGTACCGAGTTATTGTGCACAAGCTTGTGAGACATCTGAAAATATTATCAGGCTCTTACTCATCTCTGCTCAAGACATATTCCAGAGACACTGCAGAAATACAAATATGTGCACAAACTACATTGTTTTAATGATAATCACTTTTATCATGAAGGATGGATCTTGCAGACCTTGCCTCAGTTTTCATGTTAAGTAAAATTATCACTTTACCGGTAGTTGATTTAGCATTATGATAGTCTGATTCTCCATTTCACACGCTGAGTAAATGAATAATTAGAGGTAAAAACACAACAACAACATATTTTATCTGTTTCCATGTACCCAGGGGTGAATCTGCCTGTGTTTGAGATGCCCGTCTGTCTTTTCCCTCTTTTAGGCTCTTTTCCATCTCTTGTTTCATCACAGCTGTCCATTTTACACACATACACCCCATTTTTCCCGTGTTCCCGCCTGCTTGTCTCTCTGTTGTTTTAATCCTCACTCTCCGTCTGTGCCTGTCGCTTTTTCTCCTCCACTCTACGTTTTTCTTTCATCACACCGCTGTTTTTCTGCTGAGGTGAGTGTTGATAGCTGCTATACTTTCTCCCAGCATTTTTTACCCTCCACCAGCCTTACAAATCATCCTCCCTGCCACATATATGTCCATCTTTTGCTACCTTACCTGGTCCAAATCAGCCAACACATCATGGCTAAAATGTGTCTTGCACAATACAACACTTTTTTCAGACCTCAGTGCTGCTGCCATGTTGCTGTCATTATCAGGACATTTTCTGGTCTGTCAGAAATGACATCCTTTACTTTATCCATTACAGTTTGTTTAACAACAACTTGTGTTTAACAACTTGAAAACACAACATATTAAACAATATATTAAAGAAATCTAGGAACATCAGTTTAAGAAGGTGTGTGATGAGATGCTACGTAGGTTTTTATTTCAGACACAGTGCCATGAAATTATGGTGCAATTATTGTGGCATTTGTTTATTTAATAAAAATTGAACTGGCAATTTCAATTTGAGTCATCCAGTATTATGAAAGAGGAAGTGTTTGTATCCCCTAATTGTAGGCTACTTGGAGGGACTACATACATAGTTGAATCTACATAAGATTAAGCATTCAGTGCATAGTAGCCAATAATTTGTTTTTTTCCTGTGATTTATACATATATATATATATATATATATATATATATATATATATTTGTTTAAAGATTTTTTTTTTCATTTTTCATTTACCCTTTATTTATCCAGGTAGTCTCATTGAGCCACGAGAACTCATTTTCAAGAGTGACCTGTTTTAGGGAGCAGATGGTGGGGGTTAAGGGCCTTGCTCAGGGGCCCAGAGCGGGGCAAATGAGGGTGGAGGCAGGTGTGGGTGTTCCACCTTTTCCACCCAAATTTTGATGTTGACGGTACCGGGAGTTGAACCTATGACTTTCCGATCACAGGCCCATCTTGTAACCTCTGTGCCACTACTCCCCCCCCAATGATGATATCCCAAGAGCAGCAACACTCACAAGATGCCAGGGAGAGATGATTATGAAGGATCTCCAGCCTCTGTATAGTGGAAGATCAAGGTTTCCAAGGATTTGTGAGAGCTCTTGACCCAAAATATAAATATTTTCATTTTATAGTAATTTTTGATCATTAAACAATATCTTATTTTAATAGTACAATAAATACTAAAATAAACAGCGTCCCTACTTCACAGTTTTTCACTTATCACGGGGCAGGCTGGAACCTAACACCCGTTATAAACGAGGGACTGATGTATTATTATTTTCCTTATTTTCTTTTTTTAGTGTTTGAAACACCATTTTCACATATTTTATGATTGTATCTAGTTTTTCTGTTGTTGTATACACTTAGCTATATTGTTAGACTTCAGAGTTTAAAATAAAGTTACTTTGACGTCTTGTGTTCTTTTTGCAGCTTTGATTTGAAATACACTGCTTTTTTTATGTTTACTTAGGCGTATTTGCTCAGAGTATCGTATCGGCATCGATACCGCCGATACTAGCCAACATTTTACCCGGTATCGTATCAGTACCAGAAATCCTGGTATCAAACAACACTAACACGAGGAGAACATGCAAACTCCACCCAGAAAGATCCCCAGACCGGGATTTGAACCGGTGCGACCTGCTTGCTGAGAGGCAGTCGCTCTACAAACTGTGCCAGCGTGCTGCCTTTAAAAATAACACTACAAAATTTAGTAATTCAACCAAAGGGTAAAAAATGCAAAGTAAAATGTATTTCTGTCACAGGCAACACACTCAGCCTCCTGCTTGTATATTTATGCAGATGAGCCCAAGTTAGTGAAAATAATCATGTGTCAGCTTGAATGGTATGGGTTAGTTATAGGATAGACATATATTTTTAAAAGTTTGATTACATGTTTTGTGTGTGTGTGTGTGATAGAAATTAGTAAACAAAATAATCTTGCTTTATTGTTTAGAGAAATTGACCAGCTCTTAAAATAACTGTCAGTTACTTTCTAAAAAAAAGATTATAGCTCACTGTCAATCCTAACCTAACCCTGAGTAGGTGGTGCGCAGCTCTGGTAGAGATGTGTGAACATGTTTTATCCAAACATCTCATAAAATTAGTATCCCCCCTTGTAATATATAATTTTTATTTACAAGGTTTTCCACTTGTGATAAATCATGGGATCCCCAGGAGTGGTGGTGCAGAGGTTAAAGTGAACATGTGATCGGAAAGTTATCAGTTCAATTCCCCATGCTGCTTGTATCATCAAAATGTGAGTGGAAAATAAGATAAACCAACCACATGTGTGTCCACCCTCATTTTCTCCGACTCTGGGCCTTTGAGCAAGGACCTAAACCCTAGCACTCATCTGCATTCTGATGCAGTTCAAGAGAAGTGTGTATATACACTGTAACACATACTAAGGATGCAAGAAAAGACCACAGGGACCTAAAAATATAAATTTATAAATAAACGCAGAAAAATGCCTTCACATTGAAGTTTTGCTGCAATATAGTCTTGTTCTAATCAGTTGTAAAGGTTAAGATGGATGTGGCAGCATCTTATATTTGTCAAGGAAACCTATTCTGTTAAAGAGACATGTCATACGCACGTGTTATTTTAGCATCTAAGAAAAATACACCCAGCAGAGAGATCAGAGGAAAACCACTAACTCCTACACAGAGATCCATGCACCTTCCTGCTTGGATGTTCACTATCTTGTTTTCTGAGTTTCTAGGAATTCTGTCAGCTAGATGTTTGAGTGGGAGAGAACATTCATTCTCTGTGTGCCATGTCTGTCTTCTCCAGTCAGAGTTTGAGTTACACTCCTCCTTTCAAAATACGTCCAGCAAAAACACACGGCATCCTTTTAAAAGTTTGGAATCCAAAGAGGGAGAGAAAAAAAATCCCTCCCAATCTGTTCCAGTTTGGATTGTAATAGATCCATCAATGTTGGCTTCCTAGTTTGAGCCAATTGTTCTGCCCAGCAGTGATTTGATGGCTTTCATGTGAGAGGGTATCCTCTTATGTTAAAATGAGAACCGCAATCAGGAACAGTGTCTGAATGGTGACTGACATGCTGCCATAAGGCCCACTGGCAGGGGATTTTATTTGTGCAAATACACACATACATGGAAAATATGTGAATACATATAAACACACTTGTACACTTGCAGACAAAACATCCATACAGTGTGATATGCCTTACGGTGCACTTCCTGACATTATTCATATCACGTATTATTTTTTGCCACCTTCAGTGGCAGTATCCCCCTTCAGGCCAGACATAGATCTGGAGACGGTGCTTACAGTAAAGTAAAACGATTCTGTCAGTCCCAACCCAACTCAAATATATCCACTTCTGTCTCCAAAAAAATGCTGAGAGGAATTCATGGCTGCCTAGTTGGCATGCACGCTGCATAATTTGAAAATGTTGCAGAAAACAAAAATGTTCCAGGAATAAATTCTTTCACAAATAGAAAAATAGGAAGCCTATAATCAGAATGTTTTTAGAGATGTAGTAACAATTTATACTTCATTAATACACATAAAATTAAACATTTATATATACAAGAGAGACCTGTTAGATCCTTGAAGAAAATAAAGCTGTGATGGTGGTGATGTGACTAATAACAATCACCAAACAAACTGTAGTAGTAACATCAGTGTGTTCTGCAAACCAACGGTGCTGTAGTTGGTAGAACTGCCACCTCTTAGAGACTAGGTCTCTGGTTCAAATCCCAGCCAGGGGCCTTTCTGGGTGGAGTTTGTATGTTCTCTCCGCGCATGTGTGGGTTTTCTACAGGTACTCTAGTTTCCTCTAACAGACCAAAAATGTATGATAGTCTGATTGGTAACTCTAAATTGTCCCAAGGTGAGAGAGTGAATTGTTGTTTGTCTCGTTTGTCTCTATGTGTCCCTGTGGTGGATTGGAGACCTGTCCAGTGTGTCCCCAGCCTCTCACACAGTGATGGCTGGATATGGGCACCATTTGACCCCCATGACCCGAAAAAAAAGCAGCGGTAAAGATGGATTGATTGATTGATTGATTGATTGATTGATTGATTGATTGATTGATTGATTGATTGATTGATGGATTGATGGATGGATGGATGGATGGATGGATGGATGTTTTTGCTTGCATCTATCCATCCATCCATCCATCCATCCATTATCTTTACCCGCTTATTCCATTTTGGGTCATGGGGGTCGCTGGTGCCCATGTCCAGCAATCACTGTGTGAGAGGCTGGGGACACACTGGACAGGTCTCCAATCCATCACAGGGACACATAGAGACAAACGAGACAAACAACCATTCACTCTCTCAATTTCACCTAGGGACAATTTAGAGCTACTAGTCAGCCTAACATGCATGTTTTGGTTGGTAAGCTACATTATAAATACATTTTAAAAAAACTTAAATGAACAATTTCTTGAAGCAAATGTGATTGACAACTCTACTGTCCAAAGTAAAAGACAAATAGAAAATTACATGCAGAATCATTCCAAATTATCTGAAGATCAGGTCAAAATTTTTTTATAGAAACCTAATTACTTTTCTCCACAATCTTTATAGCACCAAAATCATTTTGTTACAGTTGGGACTCAATTCAATTCAATTCAGTTTATTTAAATAGCACCAAGTCACAATAGAAATCATCTCAGGGCACTGAACGGAAACATTAATATATAAAAATATTAAGTTAATAATGTTATTTATCTGAGGAGCAGACTGCTTTGAATTTAACTTTACTGCAGACTCTCATCTTGAACAAGCATGAAGGCGACAGTGGAAAGGAAAAACTCCCTCATAAGGAAGAAACCTTTAGCAGAACGAGACTCAGGACAAGCGCCCATCTGCTTCAACCGGCTGGGTTTGGTAGGAACAGATACACAATGGCAGGTCAAGAATCACATGTTAAGCTAGAAATAGTATCAAATGAAAACTAATGAAATTTTAACAATTTATTTAAGGAAACGAGGTTAATTTGTCCTCCAGTGCTCAGTGCTTAGTGTCCAGGATTATAAAAACAGTATTGTGTCCCAGTAAAGGATATGAAATGTTCCATTTTTTTACGTTGGATTCATCAAAATGACTGAAATCTAGCAGCATCAGGTAAAAGTAAATGGTGTACAGAACTAAACCTACTGGGTGTATTGCTCATTTTAGGATGGGATCTTTAAATGGCTTGTAAGAACAGAGGAAATAACTAGAATGAAAAAAATGCTGATTCATTATTTATCTGACTATGTAATGTTTTAGGTCTATTCAGTCTTTCAACAAAAAGTTAATTAGTCATGTATGTTAAATTCATCAGAACTAACATATAACTTACACTTCTGTTCTGTCAACCTCCTGCTACAAAAATAATTAAAATGCATCATTAAAAACCCTAAAAATAATCAAAAAAATTGCTTATGTTAAACAAAAGGAGTGCAATAAAACAATATGAAAAAAATAACAATATTGTTTTTCCCACTTTCAAAATAAAATACAATTTTGAAAAACAGCATTTTAGATTATCTGCTTTGATCGTAAACAACTTTTTAAAACAAAAATAAATCTAGATTTAGCCCTTGCAACAAACTCGCTGTTTATCTCTAAAAAGATGGCAAGGCACTAAATGCTTAATTGGCTTCTACAGTGATCCACAGAAATAGAAACACAAACAAAAATGTGTGTTAACATCAGAAACTGAAGGGGACACGGCTTTGACACGCATGGGTTTTCTCCAGGTACTCAGTTTCCTCCCACAGACCAAAAACATGCATGTTAGACTGATTGGTAACTCTGAATTGTCTCTAGGTGTGAGTGAGAGAGCAAATGGTTGTTTGTCTCGTTTGTCTCTGTGATGGACTGGAGACCTGTCCAGGGTGTCTCCCGCCTCTCGCACATTGATGGCTGGATATGGGCACTAGTGACCCCTGTGACCCAAAAAGAAAGCAGTAGGTAAAGATAATGGATGGATGGATGGATGTTTGCATTTAATCTTACTGATAACAGTTTGGACACAACACAGCCAGCCTCTATTGACCCAACACTGCACGCAATAGATAACATAAAATAAGTAAAACCTTCTAAATGCATTTGATGTATAAAATTAGATACATTTGTTACGTCAGAAAACTTATTGATTCATCGTTGTGCTATTATTTCTACAAGAACAACAATATAAAATCTGTGAAGAGGATTGTTTCCACTGATAGAAGGTTCTAAAAGGAGATCTGACGTATTCTCTTCAAATGCTGCAGTATCTGCACAATAATCAAAGTCTAATTCATACATCCATAATCCCTCTGAAACACACACACACATACACATTCAGCGCTATTGTGCCATATACATATCCATCAAATCCTTTTGAGGGACAAAGTTTGGGGCTTTTGAAGTTTCAGAGTAAGTGCAAAAGAATGCTGGTTTTATTTGGCTTTGCTATAAAGTCTGTCAAGGTTCATTAGGATAAAAAAAAAAAACGACAACAGCTAAAAGATTAGGCCCAGTTAAATTGCAATGTGAATGAGGGATTTTCCAAGAAAACAAGAAAAATGATCAAAGGTTTGAACCCGTGAAGGTAAAAGGGAAAATTTCAGGAAGATATAGAATTTCCAAACATTTATCAAATTTGTGGCAGGATGTGTATTCATCATTTATTCATCTGTTTACGTTACGTATCAGGATACAAAATTGTGTTGTTCAGTTTGGAAAATTAAAAACAGGTTTTTGTTAAACAAACTGGGAGTGGACTTCAACTGAGGCCGTTAAAACTCACTTCCCTTTCAGTCACTTTGAAACAATATCCAATCACTCTTTCTCCTTTTACTTTGTGCTTGAGAAATGAATGGTCAAGACAGCAGGATATGCTCCATCAGAAGCTGTGTGGCTGATGTAGCCAGACAGGAATACAAAAAAAGGGAAAAATGCTTGTATTTGCTAAAGGGAGTTACACACACTTGTTTTTTTTCTTCTAACTGATTCATACATGAACTGTCAGATACGCCTAAGAGGGAATCAATGGTATCCAACATTTTTCAGTCAGGTCATTTGGAAAGTTTTTTTTTTTGTGCTGAAACACTTCACCTTCGAACCGGAAGGCTTCATCAGTCAAGGCAACACACAACAAAACTGATTCTTCCTCCAACAGCTTACTCCAAAGTGGAACAAACCAGTTCTGCTTGTGATAAGATGCACACACACAAAAAAAAGACTATTGTATTGTATACCTGGATTATTGAGCATGGACTTTGTTGTTTTCAACCATTTTGACAAGACTGTCGACAAGGAAGAGGGTCGGCAATGGAGGAGGGGGGGTACCAAAGAAACCATCTTATCACAAGCAGAACTGGTTTGTTCCACTTTGGAGTAAGCAGTTGGGGGAAGAATTAGTTTTGTTGTGTGTTTCCTTGACTGACGAAGCCTTCTGGACCAAAGGTGAAACGTTTCAGCACACACAAAAAAAGAACCTGTCCAGATGACCTCACTGAAAAATGTTGGATTGTATACCTGGATCATTGAGGATGGACCTTATTGAATTAATGGTATTGTTATGATACGGACTACCCAGTGGGAACGAGAACCAGAACGACAAGAGCCTCAAGTAAGCAAAACAGTGTTTATTATTTACAGTGAATGAAAAGACGAGTATATACAAAAGTTGGCCTGGGACTCCTGAAAAAGGGAGAGACAGGGTCAGGAGGCAAGTGGAGGCAGCTCAAACGGTGGAATAAATTGTTTTGTCTTTCCTTACAGGTAAATCCTTGTGGGGTGAGGTTGTTGGGGAAAATCCAAAGGCAGGCAAGTGGTTGGAGGGCAAAGGTAACAGAGGCGAGACTCCGACACAGGAAGAACCAAGAGCAGGATCTGAGATGGCCTTGAAACTGTAGACACAAAAATACACGGTAAGAAATCCTTTTCATATACTCAATATACTGGCTAGAGGCACAACTACCCGAAAGGAAGTAATGCTCCAGCGACGAGAAGAGCTTGACTGCAGCCTTATGTAGTGGAGGAGCTCGTCAGGTATGGTATGAATGGTATGAAGTTTATTCATTTTAAAAAAGTACAAAACAATTCCATAACAATATATAAAAAGATACAAAAAAATGTAAAATGAAAGGCAGCAGAAAGAAGAAAAAATCTTATTTTATCTGCCCCTTTTTTCAAACAATTATTTCAGACATATTAATTTTCAAGTAACAGAACAAAATGAATAACTTTCTAATTTTTCTAATTCTAATACAAAACACACACTAAGCTACTTCATATATACTTTTTTAACAATCTAGATTTGATCTTTTTCTTAAATGTACACATTGACTTGATATTTTTTACATCACTCTCTAGACCATTCCACAATCCAACTCCTTGGATTGAGGTAGACCTTCCCTTCAGACTAGTTCTGAATTTTGGTTTGACAAATATCTCTATCCCCTTAAGATTGTAACAACTTTGTCTTTTAATAAAATTTCTTTGGATATTTAACGGTAATGTGTTATTTTGAGCTCTATACATAACTGATAAAATACTATAATCTACTAAATCATGGAACTTCAATAACTTCAGTTGATGAAATAATGTGCTTGATGGGTGACAGTAATGCTTTCTGGTGATAATTCTTACAGCTCTTTTCTGTAAAATAAAAATTGGTTTTGTAAATGTTTTACACGCTTTCCCCCAAACATCAATGAAATAGATTAAATGTGGAACAATGATTGTGTTATACAACATGTACAGAGCTTTATCATTTAATAATTCCCTGACTTTGTATAGTACTGCAATAGATTTAGATATTTTTGTTCTTACAGAATTTATGTGATTTTTCCATGTTAGCTGTTCATCAATGATTACACCCAAAAATTTCATCTCATTAACTCTACAAATCTCAACACCCTCAATTTTAAATGGATCATCAACTGTTCTCTTTTTGTTACTAAATATCATGTATTTAGTTTTATCTAAATTTAATGATAATTTATTAAGTTTAAACCAATTTTGTATTTTATCAAATTCTGTCAAAATCAGTTCCAACATCCGTTTTACATCTTTACCCAAACAAAAAAATG
>NC_056503.1:7447861-7450939 GCF_014905685.2 Nematolebias whitei
TCGACTCCGGGGCAGAACAAAATTTAATCAGTCAGAGCTTGGTGAACGAACTACAGATCCCAGCCCTGAAACTGGACCAGGAACCCTGATCAAAGGATCCAAACAATCCAGAGAGAACCAGAGCACCAGCCCCACCCCAATTGCCCCCAAAGGCCCAATACCCACCCACAGCCCAGACCCCAACCAGGTAGCCTACCTCCCCCGCCCCTGACCCCAAATGTCAGATGGAGAATGAGGGTTTAAGAAAAGCTGGAAGACCCAACTCCTCCCTCCCCCCACTCAAATAAGATGTTGATGCATGTTGTTGTATAGTGTGTTTAAAATGGGGGGATGAGGTGGCGACTGGTACAGACCCACCCCCTCCCCAGAGAGCAGGCAGTGCCCGTTCACCCCCCCAACCCTTGCCCAGAACCCTAAATGTCTACATGCTACATATGAGAGTGGGCACAGGTCCAGGACGTGAGAATGATTACAGATCTCACCCCCTATATGCCACCATGTGCCCACTCCAGACCCTATGTATGAATGTGTCGTGAGAATGTTATATGCAAGTGTCTAGGTTGTTTGATAAAATTGGGGCCCAGGTCTCCATGAACCACGGAGATGGAGGATCCTCCCCGCAGCTCAGTAGTGCACCTGAACCCCAAGGCCTTGCTTGAGTGGTGGTGTGATGGAGTGGGTGAAGGAAGACGTCGGGATGGGGAGGAACAACTGAGGTGGCAATGCCCTCCCAGGGGGCCAGCTCCTCCACTGACACCAATAGGCACCCCCATTCTCCAAGATCCACCTGGGGAGGGAGGCTCCAGTGCATCCATACTCCTACTCCTCCTTGAATCACCACATGGTGGAGGAGTTTGTGCGCCTGAATGATCATAGGAGTGATGCTGTTGAGGGCAATTGTAATTGCCCCTGGTAGAGACTCCCAAGGCAAATTGTTCCCATGTTCCTATGATTTTAAGAGTCATGTAGAATTTGAAAGTGATTGCTCAAGAATAGCAGGAGTGGCAGAAAAGTGTGTTATATTGGTACAGGACATGTATGAGGACAGCAGGACAGTGGTGAAATGTGCTGTAGGAGTGACAGTTAGATTCAAGGTAAAGGTGGGATTGCATCAAGGATCGGCCCTGAGCCCCTTCTTGTTTGCTTTAGTGATGGACCGACTAACAGATAAGGTCAGACAGTAATCCCCGTGGACGATGATGTTTGCAGATGACATTGTGATCTGTGGTGAGAACAGGAAACAGATGGAAAAGATGGAAGAGAATTTGGAGAGGTAGATGTATGCACTTAAAAGAAGAGGAATGAAAGTCAGCTGTAGTAAGACATACAGGTAGTACATGTGTGTGAATGAGAGGGAGACTGGTGGAACAGTGAGGCTACAAGGAGCAGAGGTCACAAAGGTGCAGAACTTCAAGTATTTGGGGTCCACTGTCCTAGAAAATGGGGAGTGTGGTAAAGAGGTGAAAAATAGAGTCCAGGCAGGATGGAGTGGATGGAGAAAAGTTTCAGGAATGATTTGTGACAAAAGGGTGTCAGCAAAGGTCAAAGGAAAAGTTTACAAGACAGTGGTGAGACCAGCTATGTTGTATGATCTGGAGACAGTGACGTTGACAAACAAACAGGAGAAAAAACTGGAAGTGGTAGAAATGAAGATGTTGAGGTTCTTCTTAGGAGTGACAAGGATGGATAAGATTAGAAATTAGATCATCAGAGGTACAGCACAGGTTGAACAACTGAGAGATAAAGTTAGAGAGGCTAGACTGAGATGGTTTGGACATGTCCAGAGGAGGGACAGTGGGTATATTGGTAGAAGGATGTTAGAAATGCACCTGCCTAGAAAAAGACAAAGAAGAAGGCCAAAGAGGAGATATATGTATGCAGTTAGAGAGGACATGGAGGTAGTTGGAGTCAGGACAGAGGATGCAGAGGACAGAATGAGATGGAGAAGGATGACTCGCTGTGATGACCCAAGAAGAGGGGAAAGCCGAAAGAAGAAGAAGAAGAAGAGTATTTTCATTTTAATGTGTAAATAAAGGGTAAATGAAAAAAAAAAAGTAAACTTGTTTTTCAAGTAAAATATTCAAGTGGGTGCACGTTACATTGTATATAAGAACAGAGGTAGTTTTTTTTCCTTGTACAAGTCTGTGCAGAGTGTTGGATCTCGGCAAGTGGAGCAATGGTGGATGGAGCAATTTTATCTACTACCAGGTGCAATTGCATAGCCAGAGGGAGGCCAATGGTGACCTTGGCCACCATAGAATAATCTTCAGTCACACCACTGGCCACCCTAGTCATCTGAGGAATCTATCTAATCCAAGCAATAATAAAACTGGAAAGCATAGTTTCCTCAAAATTTTGGAGTGGATGCTATACATACATGGTGGTGGTCATCTTGGATTTTGAGATGGCATACCAGTTTTCAATAGGAAACTTTCTTACATCTAGATGCAGCCACAAACCAATAAATAAATTAGCCTGTTGCTTATTTTCGAATTATCCAACTCAGAATGTCTGCATGTATATGGTGGCAGCCATCTTGGATTTTTTTTTTTTCATTCAACCTTTATTTATACAGATTAATCCCACTGAGCCTCGGGGACTCATTTACAGGAGAGACCTGATTTCTTAACAAAGAGTGATGACAACAGTGAGTAACAACGACGAAAATAGACAGTCACAAAAGAGGCGTATGAAATTATTTTTATTAATTTTATTTATTTATTATTTTAACAAATCAAACCAAAAGGACAGTCAAAAGGAAAAGAGAGAGGAAAAAAAAAGATTATAAGGCGGTGTAGAAAACTAAAAACAGGAACATATCTGCATTGGTTTTTCCCAGGAACTTAACAGATGTTTAAAGCCACTTAGAGAGGTCAAGGTCGAGAGCTTCAGATCTTTTTGCAAGATATTCCAAGAAACAGGAGCAGAGTAGGAGAAGGCCCTTTGCCTAGTTCAGTCCGCACTGAGGGAACACTGCATGTAATAATGTCCTGAGAGTGCACGCTGTAGCTGCACTCAGAGACATGTAAGAATTAGGAGGAGATGTATGAAGGCAGCAGACCAAGAAGTGATTTAAAG
>NC_056503.1:7451039-7457171 GCF_014905685.2 Nematolebias whitei
GTCTATTTGTACAAACTGTTTTCTGTCTTTTAATTAACTACATATCCACTGCAAAGCTGGTCCTCTAATACCACATTTTTTGAAATTTATTAATCAGAATCGTGTGGTCAATTGTGTCAAATGCTTTTTTTAAATCCACAAATATACTTATACAATGTTGTTTTTGATCTATAGCTGTAGTAACTTGTTCCATCAATTCCATAAGAGCCATGGATGTTGAATTTTTTGATCTGAATCCATACTGACTAAAATATTATTTTTATCAAGAAATAGGTCAAGTCTGGTCACAAATAGTTTTTCTAGAATTTTTGAGAATTGTGGCAACAAAGATATAGGTCTGTAGTTGTTAAATACACATTTGTCACCATGTTTAAAAAGAGGAAATACCTTAGCTATTTTCATTCTGTCTGGGAATATTCCTGTTGAAAATGACAAATTACATATATATGTAAATGACTCAATAACATGACATTATTTCTTTTACAACCATCATATCCATGTCTTCACAGTCTTTTGATCTTTTGTCAGTAATTTTTTTAACTACCTTCATTATTTCTTCTTTGTCAGTTCCCTTTAGAAACATACTGTTTACACAAGCACTGATTAAATAACTCACATTTTTATCCACTTTTGGTATTGTATTTGCAAGGTTAGATCCAACATTTACAAAGTAATTATTAAATCCATTTACGATTTCATTTTCATCATGGATTTCCACATTATTTTCCACAAAATATTGAGAAAGACTCTTACTAACCTTGTGTTTTTTTCAGAACACTGTTCATTACTTGCCATGTTGCCTTCATATCACCACTACTTTTATGTAATAACTCACTATAATATTCCCTCTTTTGTTTTCTTATGATCCCAACTAATTTATTTTTGTACTTTTTATATTTATTTTCTGCCTGTGATTATTGTACCCATCACTGCACCCTGTATTCACTGGTTAACTAGACATCATTAACTTCACGCAGACTCTTTCACTATTACATTTTTATCTTTAAATCACTTCTTGGTCTGCTGCCTTCATACATCTCCTCCTACTTTGTACATGTCTCTGAATGAGTGCAGCTACAGCGTGCACTCTCAGGACATTATTACATGCAGTGTTCCCTCAGTGCGGACTGAACTAGGCAAAGGGCCTTCTCCTACTCTGCTCCTGTTTCTTGGAATATCTTGCAAAAAGATCTGAAGCTCTCGACCTTGACCTCTCTAAGTGGCTTTAAACATCTGTTAAGTTCCTGGGAAAAACCAATGCAGACATGTTCCTGTTTTTAGTTTTCTACACCGCCTTATAATCTTTTTTTTTTCCTCTCTCTTTTCCTTTTGACTGTCCTTTTGGTTGCTATTTTGCTTTGATTTGTTAAAATAATAAATAAATAAAATTAATAAAAATAATTTCATACGCCTCTTTTGTGACTGTCTATTTTCGTCGTTGTTACTCACTGTTGTCATCACTCTTTGTTAAGAAATCAGGTCTCTCCTGTAAATGAGTCCCCGAGGCTCAGTGGGATTAATCTGTATAAATAAAGGTTGAATGAAAAAAAAAAAATCCAAGATGGCTGCCACCATATACATGCAGACATTCTGAGTTGGATAATTCGAAAATAAGCAACAGGCTAATTTATTTATTGGTTTGTGGCTGCATCTAGATGTAAGAAAGTTTCCTATTGAAAACTGGTATGCCATCTCAAAATCCAAGATGACCACCACCATGTATGTATAGCATCCACTCCAAAATTTTGAGGAAACTATGCTTTCCAGTTTTATTATTGCTTAGATTAGATAGATTCCTCAGATGACTAGGGTGGCCAGTGGTGTGACTGAAGATTATTCTATGGTGGCCAAGGTCACCATTGGCCTCCCTCTGGCTATGCAATTGCACCTGGTAGTAGATAAAATTGCTCCATCCACCATTGCTCCACTTGCCGAGATCCAACACTCTGCACAGACTTGTACAAGGAAAAAAACTACCTCTGTTCTTATATACAATGTAACGTGCACCCACTTGAATATTTTACTTGAAAAACAAGTTTACTTTTTTTTTTTTTTTTTCATTTACCCTTTATTTATACAGGTAGTCTCATTGAGCCACGAGAACTCATTTTCAAGAGAGACCTGTTTAGGGAGCACATGGGGGTTAAGGGCCTTGCTCATGGGCCCAGGGTGGGGCAAATGAGGTTGGGGGTAGGTGTGGGTGCTTCACCTACCCCACCCACATTTTTTATTTTGTCGGTACAGGGGCTTGAACCATCGATCTTGCGATCACAGGCCCACCTTCTCTAACCTCTGCGCCACCACTCCCCCTTGTATTACCTGTTCATTTCTAGTCCAGATAAACACTCATCTCAAAAACTACAAACATCCACCATTTAAATCATTCAGCGACAGGGGACATTAGCATACTGCTTGTTTAAACTCAAATTTGCATTGTTCAAAAACAGGGGGGAAAGGAGGATTTGAGCCCCTAATAAATACTTGGACACCCCAAAAGACATTAAAACCAACAAGTGGCTAGCATGATGAGGATTGTGATCCATTTATTTTACTGTATTTCTCAAATATGAAAATCGAGAAACCTTGTGTTCAGATTTTTGGACCCCTTGGGTGTAGATTATACCACTTCTTAACCAACTGCTCACTGCTGTCAATGAACTTTACTGTTAATTCACCCCTCAAGAGCTTAATGAAGATAATATTCAAACACCAGATCAAGCCGCGCAAGATAAGTGGTGAATATTAATCCAAATTGACGCACCTTTTGAAGTTTCCTTTTAGTCTTTTTATTAAATTACATGACCCTACCAAAATGCACAACAGTGTTGCTGTAGTTATTTCTACATGACACATGAATTACATAAGCAATAAGAGTTTCAGCATGTTTTTCCCCAAGCAAAGAATTTCAGTCACATTAAAATGAAAATACTCTTCTTCTTCTTCTTCTTTCGGCTTTCCCCTCTTCTTGGGTCATCACAGCGAGTCATCCTTCTCCATCTCATTCTGTCCTCTGCATCTTCTGTCCTGACTCCAACTACCTCCATGTCCTCTCTAACTGCATACATATATCTCCTCTTTGGCCTTCTTCTTTGTCTTTTTCTAGGCAGGTGCATTTCTAACATCCTTCTACCAATATACCCACTGTCCCTCCTCTGGACATGTCCAAACCATCTCAGTCTAGCCTCTCTAACTTTATCTCTCAGTTGTTCAACCTGTGCTGTACCTCTGATGATCTAATTTCTAATCTTATCCATCCTTGTCACTCCTAAGAAGAACCTCAACATCTTCATTTCTACCACTTCCAGTTTTTTCTCCTGTTTGTTTGTCAACGTCACTGTCTCCAGATCATACAACATAGCTGGTCTCACCACTGTCTTGTAAACTTTTCCTTTGACCTTTGCTGACACCCTTTTGTCACAAATCATTCCTGAAACTTTTCTCCATCCACTCCATCCTGCCTGGACTCTATTTTTCACCTCTTTACCACACTCCCCATTTTCTAGGACAGTGGACCCCAAATACTTGAAGTTCTGCACCTTTGTGACCTCTGCTCCTTGTAGCCTCACTGTTCCACCAGTCTCCCTCTCATTCACACACATGTACTACATGTATGTCTTACTACAGCTGACTTTCATTCCTCTTCTTTTAAGTGCATACATCTACCTCTCCAAATTCTCTTCCATCTTTTCCATCTGTTTCCTGTTCTCACCACAGATCACAATGTCATCTGCAAACATCATCGTCCACGGGGATTACTGTCTGACCTTATCTGTTAGTCGGTCCATCACTAAAGCAAACAAGAAGGGGCTCAGGGCCGATCCTTGATGCAATCCCACCTTTACCTTGAATCTAACTGTCACTCCTACAGCACATTTCACCACTGTCCTACTGTCCTCATACATGTCCTGTACCAATATAACATACTTTTCTGCCACTCCTGCTATTCTTGAGCTATCACTTTCAAATTCTACATGACTCTTAAAATCATAGGAACATGGGAACAATTTGCCTTGGGAGTCTCTACCAGGGGCAATTACAATTGCCCTCAACAGCATCACTCCTATGATCATTCAGGCACACAAACTCCTCCACCATGTGGTGATTCAAGGAGGAGTAGGAGTATGGATGCACTGGAGCCTCCCTCCCCAGGTGGATCTTGGAGAATGGGGGTGCCTATTGGTGTCAGTGGAGGAACTGGCCCCCTGGGAGGGCATTGCCACCTCAGTTGTTCCTCCCCATCCCGACGTCTTCCTCCACCCACTCCATCACACCACCACTCAAACAAGGCCTTGGGGTTCAGGTGCACTACTGAGCTGCGGGGAGGATCCTCCATCTCCGTGGTTCATGGAGACCTGGGCCCCAATTTTATCAAACAACCTAGACACTTGCATATAACATTCTCACAACACATTCATACATAGGGTCTGGAGTGGGCACATGGTGGCATATAGGGGGTGAGATGTGTAATCATTCTCACGTCCTGGACCTGTGCCCACTCTCATATGTAGCATGTAGACATTTAGGGTTCAGGGCAAGGGTTGGGGGGGTGAACGGGCACTGCCTGCTCTCTGGGGAGGGGGTGGGTCTGTACCAGTCGCCACCTCATCCCCCCATTTTAAACACACTATATAACAACATGCATCAACATCTTATTTGAGTGGGGGGAGGGAGGAGTTGGGTCTTCCAGCTTTTCTTAAACCCTCATTCTCCATCTGACATTTGGGGTCAGGGGCGGGGGAGGTAGGCTACCTGGTTGGGGTCTGGGCTGTGGGTGGGTATTGGGCCTTTGGGGGCAATTGGGGTGGGGCTGGTGCTCTGGTTCTCTCTGGATTGTTTGGATCCTTTGATCAGGGTTCCTGGTCCAGTTTCAGGGCTGGGATCTGTAGTTCGTTCACCAAGCTCTGACTGATTAAATTTTGTTCTGCCCCGGAGTCGACCAATGCCTGGACAGAGAAATTCACAGAATTAACACACAAAGTAGCAGGCAATTTCAAATGATTAGCAGGAGTAGTAGCAATCGTACCCACCAGTATCTCCTGTTTAACTGGTGGGCTTACTCTTTTACCCGCAGAAAACAGGCGGATATTGTGTGTCCCTTCTTTCCACAACACAGGCAGGCCTTGTTTTGGATGCGGTACCGTCGTTCCTCCGGTGTCAGCCGAGTGCGTCCGATTTGCATCGGTTCGGGTTCAGAGGGTGACGTAATCGGAGCAGGTACGACATTTCCGGGTGGCGAGTGCTCATGGGAGTTGAAGTTATTCTCGACCTGACGTTCTCGTGCTCTGTTATCCAATTTAAGTGCTAAGGCTATGATTCTGTTGTGGTCGGGAGGTAATTCTCTAGTAAATAGTTGATCCTTGATATTACTATTGAGAGAATTAAGGAATGCACTACGTAGTGCCTTCTCACCCCAACCGGATTCCTCCGCGATGATGTGGAAGTGAACAGAAAACGTGGCCACCGTCTCATCCCCCTGCCAGATTGAAAATAGTTTTTGGGCGGCCTCCTCCTGCAGAAAAGGATAATCAAAGACCTTGAGAAAGTCTCTGATGAAGTCATCAAATGGCAAGGCCTCGACAGGACGTCGGCAGAGGTAGGCGTTGGCCCAATGGAGTGCTGGACCTTTCAAAGAGGCAACAATATATGACACACGTGAAGAGTCAGAAGAGTAAGTTACTGGAGCACGGCTGAATGCCAGATTGCACTGAAGCAGAAAACCACCACACTTCCTTGTGTCACCCTTAAAAAACTCTGAAGGCTTGATGTCAGGTTCTCTGATATGTAGACCGTGCCGGTTTGCCGTAGGGTCCATGGTTGTGGGCTGTTCAAGAAAGAGAGATGGGTTATAGTTTGTCCTTTGTTGAAGAGAAATACCATATTACCCAGTTCTAGGAGATTTTCTTGAATAGTTTCTTGTCATTTCAGAATGTGCTGTAGAGCTACACTCTGTGAAGCTCCTCTATTACTACTTCCTGGTTGAGGTGGGTCCTCCCCAGTCGTGCCAGAGGGGTCAGTTTGGCTGGGACAATCTATCATGATGTCGTATGTAGGACCCCGAAGTGGCAGACCAAGAAAGAAGACACGACAACCAGGAATACAAAATAAGTGTTCTTTATTTACAGGTGAGTTGGA
>NC_056503.1:7457271-7461104 GCF_014905685.2 Nematolebias whitei
GTTCACCAAGCTCTGACTGATTAAATTTTGTTCTGCCCCGGAGTCGACCAATGCCTGGACAGAGAAATTCACAGAATTAACACACAAAGTAGCAGGCAATTTCAAATGATTAGCAGGAGTAGTAGCAATCGTACCCACCAGTATCTCCTGTTTAACTGGTGGGCTTACTCTTTTACCCGCAGAAAACAGGCGGATATTGTGTGTCCCTTCTTTCCACAACACAGGCAGGCCTTGTTTTGGATGCGGTACCGTCGTTCCTCCGGTGTCAGCCGAGTGCGTCCGATTTGCATCGGTTCGGGTTCGGAGGGTGACGTAATCGGAGCAGGTACGACATTTCCGGGTGGCGAGTGCTCATGGGAGTTGAAGTTATTCTCGACCTGACGTTCTTGTGCTCTGTTATCCAATTTAAGTGCTAAGGCTATGATTCCGTCGTGGTCGGGAGGTAATTCTCTAGTAAATAGTTGATCCTTGATATTACTATTGAGAGAATTAAGGAATGCACTACGTAGTGCCTTCTCACCCCAACCGGATTCCTCCGCGATGATGTGGAAGTGAACGGAAAACGTGGCCACCGTCTCGTCCCCCTGCCAGATTGAAAATAGTTTTTGGGCGGCCTCCTCCTGCAGAAAAGGATAATCAAAGACCTTGAGAAAGTCTCTGATGAAGTCATCAAATGGCAAGGCCTCTACAGGACGTCGGCGGAGGTAGGCATTGGCCCAATGGAGTGCTGGACCTTTCAAAGAGGCAACAATATATGACACACGTGAAGAGTCAGAAGAGTAAGTTACTGGAGCACGGCTGAATGCCAGATTGCACTGAAGCAGAAAACCACCACACTTCCTTGTGTCACCCTTAAAAAACTCTGAAGGCTTGATGTCAGGTTCTCTGATATGTAGACCGTGCCGGTTTCCGTAGGGTCCATGGTTGTGGGCTGTTCAAGAAAGAGAGATGGGTTATAGTTTGTCCTTTGTTGAAGAGAAATACCATATTACCCAGTTCTAGGAGATTTTCTTGAATAGTTTCTTGTCATTTCAGAATGTGCTGTAGAGCTAGACTCTGTGAAGCTCCTCTATTACTACTTCCTGGTTGAGGTGGGTCCTCCCCAGTCGTGCCAGAGGGGTCAGTTTGGCTGGGACAATCTATCATGATGTCGTATGTAGGACCCCGAAGTGGCAGACCAAGAAAGAAGACACGACAACCAGGAATACAAAATAAGTGTTCTTTATTTACAGGTGAGTTGGAGAGATGAGTTGTTGTTTTAGGGGAAGGCGCTGAGGGAGAGGTGAGGTCCTGGTTCCGATGGAGCTGAATAGGTGAGACACGGTGGAGAGAGGAACAGGTAGACCCAGTAATTTGTTAAACCGCTGATGAGACCGGACTCTGCTGTTTTTGTAGGTGCACCGGGGAGTGCTGGACGAAGCCCGTGGAAGGACTTCAGAGGAGCAGGACATGGAGGTCCTGGAGAGGAGAGTCGTTGAATCAGAATCGGCTATAAGGGAACAGGTTAGTGACTGGACACTAGTTTTATCCATAGGCAGAAGTTGTCCCAGCACTGGAGTGATGTCTGGCCGCAGCTTAAGTAGGCAGCCACGATCAGTCCTCCTTAGGAAAACAGCAGGTGGATCTCATCAGGGTAATTAGAGAAGAGCTGTGGAGAGAGTGAGTGCAGACAGGCCAGGGAGAAACCAGGGATCCTACAAGGAGGAGTTGAAATAAATTTAGATGTTAATTTATGTCATGTCATGGCACCTTTACCATTATGAATAAAATGTTTTGGCAATAATTTTTCATTCATTCAACCTTTATTTAGACAGGTAAATCCCATTGAGGCTCGAGGACTCATTTACTAGAGCGACCTGATTTCAACAAAGAATGATGACAACAATGGACAACAGCGACAACAATAAACAGTTATAAAAAGTCATACTCCAGTTATTTTTTTTTTTTAACAAATAGAATGGCTAAAAGAAAAGGGTATAAAAAAAACCAGCTAGACTCTAAGGCGAATGTAGAAAACTAAAATCAGGAACATGGCTGCATTGGTCCCTGCCAGGAGTCCAACAGATTGTTAAAGCCACTTAGAGAGGTCAAGGTCAATTATTGAGGTCAATTATTGCTTTTTAACTGAGAGTGGTTTTAAAATGCAATATAATAGTCTAGAATACCCTTAAATCAAGGTTTTAAATTATGTCATAGTACAGGACAAAAAAAATAATATACTGATATTTGTTAGTTTGTGTAACCTCCCATAATAATTATAGGTTTTACAAAACTTGAAGAAACGTTTTTTAGAGTTGTAGATCTGTTTGCATTTTGAATGAAGATACCTGTAAGAGTTGAACTTGCTGCAGCCCCAAGATGGCCGCCAATCATCCACAGCTGACGACCATTCCACCTGACGTTGGAGACCCGGTCCGCCGCTGTTGGACCTGCGAGCCGCTGAACCGAGCTGTTTACGTCGGAGACCCGGTCCGCCGCTGTTGGACCTGCGAGCCGCTGAACCGAGCTGTTTACGTCGGAGACCCGGTCCGTCGCCGATTGGACCTGCGAGCCGCGGAAACCAAGGAAGCTAAACTACAGCTGTGGGATTTGGGAGCTGTTGCAACCGGACCTGGTCTGTCACCGTTGGGGCTGCGAACTTCTGGACCGAGTGAATCGTGGGACCTGGAGGTTGTTGTCGCTAGTCCTCGGCTAGATTTGGCTAGGCCTCGGCTAACAACAAGCTAACAACATAAGCTAACAACAATAGCCTGAGAACCTCGTGGCTGGATCCTGTGCTTCTGAGAGTTGAGACCAATAATCCAGAAGTATCGTGAGTAATGCCGAGCAAACACAGAGATAGGAGACAAGTGTCGGAAAGTAATTCAGAAGATATGGAGGAAGTAAAAAAATCTTTGAACTTTTTGAGTGCTGAAGTGACTAAATTGAGTGCAAATATGACTAAATTATCAGCTAAATGTGATTTACTAACAGGACTGTCTGAAGAAGTGAGACAATTGAAAGAACTGATGACTAGTAAAGACAAAAAAATAGCTGAACTGGAACAGAAAGTTGACGACATGGAACAATACACAAAAATAGACAACTTGGTGATCACTGGACTGGAAGTTAGGAACCGTACATATGCAAGAGTTGTTGCGTACTAACACTACAGAAGACGCACCACAGGAAGAACTACAGACTCTGGAGGAGCAAGAAGTGAATTTTTTACAAAGCAAACACACTGACATTGAACATGAGGACATTTCAATCTGTCACACCCTGCCCAACAAATCAGATAAAGTCAAACCATCCATAGTCATCAAGTTCATTAGCAGGAAATCTAGAAACCATGTAATAATGCAAGCAAAAAAACTGAAGGGAACAAATGTTTACATAAATGAACATCTAACTAAAAAAAATGGAAACATTGCACGTGAAGCAAGGTGGTTGAAAAAACAGAAAAAAATAGCATCAACTTGGACAAGAAATGGAAACATCTGGATCAAACTACAGGAAGGATCTCAGGCTAAGATAATAAAAGACCTGAAAGATCTGGAAAGACTAAAATAAGCTCAGGAAATGATAGATGATAAATCATTGACACAACTTCACAAGCAATGAATAATCAAAATATAAACCAAACAAATACATTATAATATGGCAACATACGAAGACTCAGAGTTTAAAATATACAATGTTGAAGATGCGATTGATACAAATTTTTTCCCTGAAATACAAGACTGTGAATATTATAATGAAGAACAGTTTAATGACATCAATATAACTAATGGAGGTCTCTCTATTATTCACTTTAACAGTAGAAGTTTAAATGCAAATATATCCAAAATAAC
>NC_056503.1:7461204-7462496 GCF_014905685.2 Nematolebias whitei
GGATATGTAGTTAATTAAAAGACAGAAAACAGTTTGTACAAATAGACGATGTAAGATCAAACCTAAACAGTATTTCATGTGGAGTGCCACAAGGCTCTGTACTTGGACATAAGTTGTTTATTTTGTATGTAAATGATTTGACGGAGGTGTCCAGTATCCTTAAATGTGTTCTCTTTGCTGATGATACCACTTTCTTTTATTTGGGTAAAGACTTGGAACAGATGTTTGAGTTAATGAAGATGGAGTTTGTCAAAATACAAAATTGGTTTAAATTAAACAAGTTATCATTGAACCTAGATAAAACTAATTATATGATATTTAGTACAAAAAAAGATAACTGTCGATGTTCCTTTTAGAGTTGATGGTGTTGAGATATGCAGAGTAGGTGAGGTGAAAATTTTGGGTGTAATTATTGATGATAAACTGTCATGGAAACAGCACATAAATTCTGTAAAAACTAAAATATCTAAATCCACCGCAGTACTGTATAAAGTAAGGGACTTATTGAATGATAAAGCCTTGTATTTGCTGTATAATACAATTATAGTCCCACATTTAATTTATTGTGTTGATGTTTGGGGAACAGCATGTAAAACTATAACGATGCCTATTTTTATTTTGCAGAAAAGAGCTATAAGAATTATCACAAGAAAGCATTATTGTCATCCATCTAGTATTTTATTTTATCAATTGAAACTACTGAAGTTTCATGATTTGGTTAACTATAATATTCTTTTAGTACTGTATAAAACTCAGAACTACACACTACCTTCAAACATTCAAACGTATTTTGTAAAAAGGAAAAGTTGCTATAATAAGGGAACAGACATTTTTGTTAAACCACAGTACAGAACCAGTTTAAAGGGGCGGTCTACTTCAATTCAGGGAATAGGTCTGTGGAATAGTTTGGAAAACGATGTAAAAAAAGTAAGGTCATTGCCTATATTTAAGAAAATGATTAAGATTAAAATTTTGAAAAGATACATATAAATACGTAAAATTGTGATGAGTTAATTATTTTGTTATATTACTTATAGATAATTATTGTTTGAATTGATTGTTTGAATTGATTTTGTTTTAAACAAGGGGCAGATATGATAAGATTCTTCTGCTACCTTTCATTTTATGACGTGTTTTTTTTTCTCATTTGGTTTCTAAATTGTTTTTGTGTTTTAAATATGAAATGAATAAAAATGACAAACAAACAAACAAATAACAGTGAAAGAGTCTGCGTGAAGTTAATGATGTCTAGTTAACCAGTGAATACAGGGTGCAGTGATGGGTACAATAAT
>NC_056503.1:7462596-7463342 GCF_014905685.2 Nematolebias whitei
TGTCTAGTTAACCAGTGAATACAGGGTGCAGTGATGGGTACAATAATGACAGCCAGTTATGAATCTTAGCGCATCATGATAGGTAACATCCAACATCTGGAGGGTTCTTGTAAGAGTGTTCATGTAAATAATGTCACCATATTCAATGGAGGGAAGGAAAGTCGCAGTTACAAGGCGTTTCCTAGCATTCAGAGATAGGGTGAGAAGCTCGATCATCCCGGAGGGACTCAGAGTAGAGCCGCTGCTTCTCCACGTCGAGAGGAGCCAGTTGACGTGGCTTGGGCATCTGTTTAGGATGCCTTCTGGACACCTCCCTGGTGAGGTGTTCCGGACACGTCCCACTGGAAGGAGGCCCAGAGGAAGACCCAGGACACGCTGGAGGGACTATATTTCTCGACTGGCCTGTGATCGCCTCGGGATTCCCCCGGAAGAGCTGGCCCAAGTGGCTGGGGAGAGAGAAGTCTGGGCCTCCCTACTTAAGCTGCTAACCCCGCGACCCGAAAAGTGGAAGAAAATGGATGGATGGATGGAAATCCTGTCTAACTCTAAGGGAGAACCCAGACACCCTGTTGAGAAAACTCATTTCGGCCACTTGTATCCGAGATCTCATTCTTTCGGTCACAACCCAAAGCTCGTGACCATAGATGAGGGTAGGACCTCCTCCCTGACCTGGAGAGGGCATTCTACCCTTTTCCGGCTCAAGACCATGGCCTCAGATTTGGAGGAACTGATCTTCATCCTGGCCG
>NC_056503.1:7463442-7464316 GCF_014905685.2 Nematolebias whitei
CCCTCATTCTTTCGGTCACAACCCAAAGCTCGTGACCATAGATGAGGGTAGGACCTCCTCCCTGACCTGGAGAGGGCATTCTACCCTTTTCCGGCTCAAGACCATGGCCTCAGATTTGGAGGAACTGATCTTCATCCTGGCCGTGTCGCATTCGGCTGCGAACTGCTCCAGCGAAAGCTGTAGATCACGATCTGATGAAGCCAATAAGACCACATCATCTGCAAAAAGCACAGACGCAAACCTAAGGCCACCAAAACGGATCCCCTCAACACCTTGGTTGCGCCAAGAAATTCTGTCCATAAAAGTCATGAACAGAATAGGTGACAAAGGGCAACCTTGGCGGAGTCCAACTCTCACCGGGAACAAGCCTGACTTACTGCCGGCGATGCGGACCAGGCTCTGACACCGGTCATACTGGGACCTAACAGCCCGTATCAAAGGGCCCGGTACCCCATACTCCCAGAGTACCACCCACAGGGCCCCCCGAGGGATGTGGTCGAATGCCTTCTCCAAGTCCACAAAGCACATGTAGAAAATGAGCAAACTCCCACGCACCCTCCAGGACCCTGCTGAGAGTGTAGAGCTGGTCCAGTGTTCCACGGCCAGGACAAAAACTGCACTGCTCCTCCTGAATTTGAGGTTTGACTATCTGACGGACCCTCCTCTCCAGAACCCCGAATAGACCTTACCAGGGGGGCTTAAGAGCGTGATTCCCCTGTAGTTGGAACACACTCTACAGTCCCCCTTTTTGAATAGGGGGACCACCACCCCGGTCTGCCAATCCAGGAGAACTTCCCCCGATGTCCACGCAATATTGCAGAGTCGCTTAAGCCAACACAACCCTACAACATCCATAGCCTTAAGGAACTCCGGG
>NC_056503.1:7464416-7466229 GCF_014905685.2 Nematolebias whitei
GGGGTGAACCCCAACACACAGGCACCAAGTTGGGGGGCAATAAGTATGCCCACTCCTGCTCGGCGCCTCTCACCAGGGGCAACTCCAGAGCGGAAGAGTGTCCAGCCCCTCTCAAGGAAACTGGTTCCAGAGCCAGAGCCATGCGTAGAGGTGAGTCTGACTATTTCTAGCCGGAACCTCTCAGCCTCACACACCAGCTCAGGCTCCTTCCCCACCAGTGAGGTGACATTCCACTTTCCAATAGCCAGCTTCTGTAGCCGAGGATCAGACTGCCAAGGTCCCCGCCCTTGGCCACCACCCATCCCACATTGCACCCGACCCCTATTTGCCCCTCCCACAGGTGTTGAGCCCATGGGAAGTAGACAGTTTAACTTTCAGTTTTTATTACTAGGTTTTCCACGCAAAGCTTAAAAGAGTCGACCAAGATACCCAATTATTTATAGGAATCGACAAACTCAATAGGGACACCATTTGAGGATAAAATCATAAGAACTGAATTTTAACATGGCAATTCTAATTTTGAAAATTAACCTTTATTTTGCCTAGATGCCATCAGCCACACACCTAAATGAAAGTTGGCAAGTTGCTTATTTTTCACATTATCCAGCTCACAAAATTGACAATTATAGTGACAGCCATCTTGTATTCTGACGTGGCATGTGGCAAAACAATTTGACGGTAACTTTTCTTACATATAGAAGCAGCCACACATCAAAATGAAAATTGGTACTTCACTTATTTTTCAAGTTATTTCACTCACAACATTCACAGGTGGATAGACGGACGGAGAATGGGAGGATATTTCCAATTCACTTTTTTCGCTTTGTGATGGGGGACATAAAGCACGAAAACCTGATAAAGAAACTCAAGAAGCTGCCAAGTCGATTATGCAACATAGCATTATTGCTGAAAAGTGCAGTGCCCTTAAATTTATTCAGCATGACTGCATGATTAAAGCATTCTAAATTACTAAAGAGGAAGAAGTATTATCTTTAAGTGACTGTAATAAAAAGAAAGCAAGAAAAAACAACAACAAGGAGAATAGTTGTCCTTCTCCTCCCATCAGTTTCAGGCACATTAATTGAGTTTGGATGGATTGGAGATCGATAGAGCAGAGGCCTCTCGATTGCTCAGTGGTAAGAGGGATTGAAATTTGAAATCGATTAGTTTGGTTTCTGCAAACCCTTACCTCTGTAGGCAAGGAAAATCAATTAAGGAAATAAAAAGTTAAAATAGTAACAAAAGTGTCATTTTCAACAAGCACCACTGCTTTCATGTTTCCAGAACCTGGCCGCCGAGTCGCACTGAGGATCAGATGGTGCCTTTGTCTTACTTTTTTAGAAGATGTTTGGCCCACTAGAGAGATTCAAAGACAGCATTTGACGTTTGCACTTTTGGCCTCTTAACTGTGGGACTCGCAGGCAAAACTAGCTTAGTATTCAAGCACACAAACAAACATAAAATAAAGCCGATGATACAATTCAAAAGTACTGTACTTGTGTGAAAAAAGTAAGCATTTGTTATAAGAAGTTCAATGTTCAGCTTGGAATACTTCCCAACATCTGCAAAAAAAAAAAAAAAATATTTCATTCTAAATTTCAAAATAAAAAATAAACAAATGATTTTTACTTTGTAAGGAAACCACACAACAGCTTGTTTGTTGACAAAAATAATTTCCTCAATAGCTTTTATTGGTTAGGCCAAAACAAATAATGAATCAAGTGTAAATAAATGGTGGCACAAACGTAAAGACAAACTAGACGTACAGAGAAAGAAGGTCTTTTTGAAACCAACAGTCTACTCTGTTAGGAAA
>NC_056503.1:7466329-7467509 GCF_014905685.2 Nematolebias whitei
AGAGAAAGAAGGTCTTTTTGAAACCAACAGTCTACTCTGTTAGGAAACTGTCATTTCCTCAATCAGTCAATACTTGTCTTCATCCTCTCTGGTAGTAATCAGCAGAGAATGTACAGATTTTGTGATGGCACAAAACAAACATTAACCTAGAGTCAGTAAGTTGCATCATGTTAAAATATTTTATTTGTTTTACATGGAATGGTATAATTCACTCATCTTGGTGTACTATATGAAAATAAAATCATTAATGGATTTGCCCATGCAGCACGGTGGCACAACTAGTAGAGCTGCTGCCTCTCAGCGAGCAGGTCCTTGGTTCAAACCCTGGTCCAGAGGCCTTTCTGGGTGGAGTTTGCATGTTCTCTCCGTGCATGCGTGGCTTTCTGCAGGTACTGCGGTTTCCTCCCACATACCAAAAACATGCATGTTAGGTTGATTGGTAACTCTAAATTGTCCCTAGGTGTGAGAGAGAGAGTGAATGGTTGTTTGTCTTGTTTGTCTCTATGTGGTCCTATGACGGACTTGAGACCAGTCCAGGGTATACCCCGCCCCTTGCACAGTGATTGATGAACATGGGCACCGGCGACCCCCGTGACCCAAAATGGAATAAGTGGGTAAAGATAATGGATGGATGGATGGATTTGCCCATGAGCTTGTTTACTGATGACATCAGAAGTTCTTTTTCCACTATATTGGATCACCAAAGACTTCAAAGTAAAGTAGTCCCTCTACTATGTGGTTCGACTTCTGTGGACTCGCTCTGTTGTGGTTTGTGAATGTACAGTCCAGAATATTGTGTAAATTAAATTGTGCAGGACACATGATTGTCAACTTTAATATTACTCACATGATTGGAACAGTACTGGATACAGTACTGTACAATCAAAAGTTAACGAAAAAATAAAATACTTCGGCCAGGCGCCGCCATTATGTAGTTTTCTCTCAGAAAGCCTCCACTCTAATCCTGCTCATAATGACCACATTTCCCAGAAGGCAACAGGGCTCTACCCAAAAGCCCCGTTTCCTTCTGACAAATCAGAGGTAAAGTTTTGGTCTGATCAGTGCCCAGCGGATGCAGAGAAGCCGTCAAATCGGACCATGACTGGAGCAGAACCAGACCCATCGGTGGATCTTGAGAGCTGGTAGCTGGTCCACAAGGCCAGGACTTCTAAGTGGGGCG
>NC_056503.1:7467609-7476929 GCF_014905685.2 Nematolebias whitei
CAGTGGAGAGTCTCTTACAAAGTACCTGAGAGGAGAACAGAAAGTACGATAGATTGTAAAGAAAGGCTCAGTGGAAACATGGAAAAGAACATGAGTTGAAAAACAGGAGATGTGAAGAGTGGAATAGTTGGGGAATTGAATGTGAAGGGGGGATGATGGAGTAGACAAAAACACATCATCTTATCCCCAAGTATCTGCACCTGAGAGCAATTTGTCCCCAATTTTAGGAGCTTAATCACACTATTGAAGTGTGTGCACACAAATGCATACGGAGCAGCAGAGTTTGCCGGTCTGGATACAGTTAGACACGCTGGATGATGTCTTATGGGAAAGCTGCAGGGATCTTTGAAGAGATACCCCCTCTCCACCACATACTACACTGCTGAGGCCCTCTCATATCAAGCACGTCAAGTTGTGTGTGTGTGTGTGTGTGTGTGTGTGTGTGTGTGTGTCTGCAAGTGGATTTTTTTCTTCAACACTCAACAGGCTCTTTTTTAGGGTGTGGGCATGAAGTGCTGTCCCTTACTACATTTTCCCTTCATTTTTATTTTTCTCTATTAAGGATATGAGTAAAGCATTTAATGTGGTCAAGCATTGAAGGAAATTAAAGAAAAAGAAAAAAAGAGAAGCAATAATTACACATTCTTTCTTATCTGTGTAAGAAACACAGCACTGGCCTCTGGATTGTGTCCAACATTGTGATTGCATTATAATAATAATAAAAAAAAAACTCCCTTAAATGAAATGAGATGATTGAATGAACGATTTGAGATGGAGGAGGATGAGGAGTAGGCTCTTTGAGGGTGAAGAGCAGAAGGAGGAGGGAGTCTGTGTGGTCAGGAGAGTTTGCTTTAAGTGCTGTGCTGTTATTGCAACGGGCGGCTCAGGAATGCAGCCACAAACTTCTCAGACCAAAACAGAGACAGAGAAAAAAAATGAAAAAAGCAGAGATTGCAAAGAGTGTGACCAGGCAAACCACATTATGTCTTGAAAGCTTTATAAACTGCAAAAGAACCAAATTGTATCGAAGAAAAACACTCTGCTTTTTATTAGGGCCCACATATGTTGCTTTACTTTTAGATATAGATGTTTTTTCTTGAATAACTAACCAGAGTTAACAGTCAAAGTACTTGGGCATTTAAAGTTTGAGATAAGCTAAGATTGAATTGAGAAATGTCAGAACAATTTTATGGAAATACTACGATATCTAAAATGCTGTTGTTTACACAGTTTTTCTTCTTTCCTCAAAAGGTTACCAGACATGTGTAGTAACAAACGGTGCATGGGGGGAACACATTTATTTAGCTCAAATTGAAATACAGTAGTGAACATAATAGCTAAGAGGAAAAATAAATAACTTTGGGAGACCAAAAAGATGTTGCCAGCATGACATGAAGGACCCCCTCTCTTTATGGCCTCTAACTTACCATTATCTTCCAGATACTCTTCCCTCTGTTAAGTCATTCTACCCTTGCTGACTTTTGATATTGTTGTGATAAACTGTTTCTGTAATAGCCATTCACTCTCGAATGACATAATCAGTTGAAACTTTTAACATGTGTTTGCATTCTTCTAAGACTCATAAAAACATGATTTAGGCCGGATTAAAAAAAAAAATATATATTATTTGATTGTAAAAGCTTTTAAGCGAAGATTGAACTTAAGCTTAGTCGAAGACCACAAGGAGGGAAGCATGTCAAAAGACAGAGGGAGAAGAGGAAAGTCAAGAATGTAGGACTGAGGGTGGCAACTCTAAATGTGGGGACAATAACTGGCAAAGGTAGAGGGCATGCTGACATGATGCAGAAAAGGAAGGTAGATGTTTATGTGTCAAGAGACCAAGTGGAAGGGCAGCAAGGCTTGCAGCATTGGAACAGGGTTTAAACTGTTTTACCATGGTGTGGACAGAATGAGAAATGGAGTAGGGTGGTCCTAAAGTTGGCAAAGAATGTAGTAGAGGTGAAAATAGTGTCAGATAAGGTGTGACTGAAGGTAGAAGTAGAAGGTCTGATGCTAAATGTTGTCAGTGGTTATGCTCCACAGGTTGGATGTGATGTGGAGGCAAAAGATACATTTTGGAAAGATCTGGATGAAGTGATAGAGTATTCCCAGGGAGGAGAGAGTGGGGCTTGGAGCAGACCTGAATGGACATGTTGGTGAAGGAAACAGAGGGGATGAGGAAGTGATGGGTAGGCTTGGTGTCAAGGAAAGAAACCTGGAAGGACAGATGGTGGTAGATTTCGCCAAGAGAATGGAAATGTCTGTAGTCAACACTTATTTCCAAAAGAGGGAGGAACATAAAGTGACCTTAAGAGTGGAGGGAGGAGTACGCAGGTAGACTACATTCTGTGTAGAAGAGGAAACCTGAGGGAGATTGGAGACTGTAAAGTTGTGGAAGGAGAAAGCATGGCCAGACAGCATCAGATGGTTTTGTGTAGAATAAAATCAGAGAAGAAGATCAAATGGTGGAAGCTGAAAAAGGAATAATTTGTGAGAAATTCAGAGAGGAGCTATCCTGACGCATGCTCAATAATCCAGGTAGAAAAATCTAAAAAAGTTAAGTCTGGTCCTGCGGACATTCCTCCATCCATTATCTTTTACCCGCTTCTTCCATTTTGGGTCATGGGGGTCACCAGTGCCCATGTCAGGCAATCACTGTGCGAGGGGTGGGGTACACCCTGGACGGGTCGCAAGTCCATCACAGGGCCACATAGAGACAAACAAGACAAACAACCATTCACTCTTTCACTCACACCTAGGGACAATTTAGAATTACCAATCAGTCTAACATGCATGTTTTTGGTCTGTGGGAGGAAACCGGATTACCCAGAGAAAACCGACGCATGCAAAGAGAGAACATGCAAACTCCACCCAGAAAGGCCCCCGGACCGGGGTTTGAACCAGGGATCTGCTCGCTGACAGGTAGAAGCCACCATGCTGCCCTCTGGACATTCAACAAAAAAAAATGTAGAAACATTTCGTCTTTCTTCTGAAAGACTTCTCCAGTCTGACGTGCTATGTTCAGCAAAGGAGCTGTTAAAGGCTCTGGGTGGTAAGAAAGTGCTTCCAAGTGACTGGACTACTACAGCAACAGTAATTAGAGAGACAGGTAGGAAGGTACTTGGTGTGTCATCTGGACAGAGAATGAATCATAAGGAAACCTGGTGGTGGAATAGTGAAGTCCAGGAATCTATTCAAAGAAAGAGGTTAGCCAAGAAGAAATTTAACAGTGAGAGGACTGAAGAGAGGAGACAGGAATATATGGAGATACAATATAGAGCAAAGAGGGAGGTAGCCATTGCAAAACTGAAGACATATGATGAGTTGTATGGGAGACTGGACACTAAAGAGGGAAAGAAGGACTTGCACTGATTGGCGAGACAAAGGGATCAGGCTGGAAAGGATGTGCAGCAGGTTAGGCTTGTTAAAGATCGGAATGGTAATGTTCTAACAAGTGAAGAGAGTGTGACAGGAGGATGGAAGGAGTAAATGAAGAAAATTAAAGAAAATGAAAAGTAGAGATCATAGAAACTGTGGATCAGTAAGTGGGAAAAATTAGTGAGGGTAAAGTCCAGAACGTTCTGAAATGAATGAAGAAGGGGAAGGCAGTAGGACCTGATGCCATACCAGTGGATGTTTAGAAATGTCTTGAAGAGATAGCAGTGAGGTTTTTGACTCAAATATTCAATGGTATATTTGAGGGTGAGAAAATGCCTGAGAAATGGAGAAAAAGTGTGCTGATGCCCATTTTTTTGGAACACAGGTGATGTACAGAGTTGTAGCAACTACAAGGGAAACTGTAAGTTGATGAGGCATACAATGAAGATCTGGGAGAGAGCTGTGGAAGCTAAACTTAGACGAGAGGTGACTTTTTTTGAGCAGCAGTATACCGAGAAAAAGCACCACAGATGCCATCTTTGCTTTGAGGATGCTGATGGAGAAGTACAGATAGGGTCAGAAAGAACTCAATTGTGTCTTTATGGATTTAGAAAAAAGCATATGACAGGGTGCCAAGGGAGGAGGTGCGGTATTGCATGAGGAAATCTGTGTGGCAGAAAAATTTAGATTGGTACAGGACATTTATGAGGACAGCAGAACAGTGGTGAGATCTGCTGTATGAGTGACATATAGCTTCAAGGTGGAGGTGGGATTGCATCAGGGATCGGCTCTGAACCACTTCTTGTTTGCTCATGTGATGGACTGAGTAACAGATGAGGTCAGGCAGGAATCCCCGTGGACTATGATGTTTACAGCTGAAAGAAGATCTGTGGTGAGAACAAGAAACAGGTGAAAAAGAACTTAGACAGGTGGAGGTATGCTCTTGAAAGAAGAGGAATGGAAGTCAGCTGTAGTAAGACAGAGTACGTGTGTGAATGAGCGGGAGGCCGGTGGAACAGTGAGGCTACAAGGAGCAGAGGTCACAAAGGTGCAGGACTTCAAGTACTTGGGATCCACCGTCCAGAAAAATTGGGAATTTGGTCAAGAGGTGAAAAAGATAGTACAGGCAGGAAGGAGTGGCTGGAGAAAAGTTTCAGGAATGATTTGTGACAAAAGGGTGTCAGCAAAGGTCAAAGGAAAAGTTTACAAGACAGTGGTGAGACCAGCTATGTTGTATGATCTGGAGACAGAGGCATAGACAACAAGACAAGAGAAATAACTTTTAGTAGCAGAAAAGAAGATATTGAGGTTCTCATTAGGAATGACAAGGGTGAATAAAATTAGAAATGGTAGCACAACAGCTCAGTGGTTAGCACTGTTGCCTCACAACAAGAAGGTCCTGGACTCAATCCCCACTTGGATCGGGGTTCTTTCTGTGTGGCGTTTGCATGTTATTCTCGTGATTGTGTGGGTTTTCTCCAGGTACTCCGGTTTCCTGCCACAGACAAAAAACATGCATGTTAGGCTGCCTTCAGGCCCAGGCCTTCCTTGCAAAAGAGATCTGTGATCTCAGTGGGATTTGCCTGGTTAAATAAAGTTTAAATAAATGAGATAAGTATAGGTAAAGCACAGGTTGAACAATTGGGAGATAAATTTAGAGAGACCAGACTGAGATGGTTTGGACATGTCCAGGGGAAGGACAGTGGGTATATTGATAGGAGGACGTACTAACATCCTTCTAACATCCTTTCTGCCAAGAAAAAGATAAACCATATTGTAATATTTAATTCAATTCAATTCAAAAATACTTTATTAATCCCAGAGGGAAATTATATGTTGTGGTAACTCATCATCCTGGTTTCATTAATGAGTTGTTATAGATGCTGATGGCTGTGGGCAGGAAGGATCTCTTGTAGCGATCTGTCCTACAACGGATTTGAAGAAGCCGTATATATATTATTTTATTTATTATTTATATTATTATTATAATAAATAGGCATGTATATATATATATATATATATATATATATCAACAAGAAAGTCAAGATCCAGTTTTCTTTATTGTCATTTGCATCATTGCATCATATGTGCTACATGTGATGGAACAAAGTTGTGTACACAAGGTCCCAGTTACATCTAACATAAGTTAAATTGTAAAATCAAAAACAGTAGTAAGAGCTAAGATGTGAACTAAGAAATACACTAAACTAAGACTACACTAAGCACTAATAGTATGTGGCTGAGTGGTTAGAGCAGCCGTCCTCCAATGGGAGAGTTGGGGGTTTGATTCCACCAGCAGCCACATGCTGAAGTGTCCCTGGGCAATATAATGAACCACTCATTGCCTCCAATGTGTGTCCCATCGGTGTATGAATGTGATCTACCGCACTGATTGTACTTTGTACAGAAATAGTAGAGTGCTGTATGAATGGGTAAATGAGGACACAGATTGTGTTGTAAAGAGCTTTGAGTATCTTGATAAGATAGAAAAGTGCTATAAAAGTGCATTTACCATTTAGTACAAAAATAATATGTCGAACAGCAGCATGGACATGAGTTTGTGATGAGTACGAATGAACTCAGCAACATGAAATAAATCAGCAGCATGAGATCAACAGCATGGATAGTCAGCAACACATACCAACAGTCAATTGGCATTATAGTGATTTTTGAAAAGATAAAGATGAAAAGATAAATGAGTAAGGCAAAACGTACAATATTAACAACACGTAAAACATGGAAACACGTTATCATGATAGAGTTGTTTGAGAGAATTAGAAACGCAAAAGTATTGAGAGAATACCATCAAACGTTACAGTCTTGATCATTTATTCTAGTACTTTCAATCAGCACCAGAAATAAGCAGAAAGCATCCTGAAACAAATCACCCAGAGCAGTTCAAAACCGAAGGCGGAAGGGAGGGAACTGGGTGGTGCTAACCTATCCATCAACCTGTCTCAGGAGGTCTCTAATTAGCTGGAGCCAATCAGCAAAGGCAATCCATCAGCCCTCACAGCAGTCTCGACCAATCACAGAGCTTCATTAGTCACAGTCTAAGGCTGCCCAAGCCCAAGCCAAAGAAGTGAGGGCTGGCTGCCAGCGATGCAGGGTTTTTTAGAGGACAAGGGATGGAATGGGCCATGACAGCTTTATTCATCTGACGCTTAAACGGCCTCTGCAAAGAGGCACAGAAATGTCATCATGGAGAGGATGATTACGAGCAATATCGATCGCTTTTTCTTCCCCTAAAAGACAACTCTCCTTCTTCTCCTCCACTGCCCTAACAGGCCCATTGGCTTGCTTTTCTCTATGCTGTGAGCCAGGTAGAGAAAGACTGAGTGAGGCAGGGAGGAGACAGAGAGAATGTTCTGTACATCTCATTTTATAACTTTGCACATACTGACTCTTGAATTTTCACTGGCAGTGTATCTGTTTATCATCAGAACAGATAATCCCTAACCAAACCCTTTCTCTCTGGACCATCGGAGCCGCCTTGGTCATGTGACATGGATAAAAATGAAAAAAAGGAGGTTTGGAAAATGATCTTTAAAATCTGAATTAAAAAAAAAAGAAATAAAACAAGATGTTGCAGACTTCTCTGCTAAGTTTAATGAAGCCAAAAGTCATTAGGATTATATTTTGCTAATGGTAATTGCTTGGCCATATTGCTTTTTAAGTATTTCTTTCCATTCATTAAAAAGCCAGGCAGACTTGAAGGAACAAGGTGATAAAGAGGAAATGACAGATCCAAGCATGTTCTCATGGTTCTCTCATGGTTAACATTTAAAACACCCTAATGTCAGAGAATGGTTGAAAATCGTATTATACACAATAAAAATGTTATTAAAAAATCCATACATCCATTTTGTTCTATCATCCATGCTTGGGTCATGTGAGCAACAGGTCCTGGAAAAAAAAAAACATACTCCTACCCAGTAACACTCTCCAGTTCCTCCTGGGGAACCTAAGGCATTTCCAGGCCAAAGAGAAAACAAGATCCCTCCAGCAGATCCTGGTTCTACCCACAGATCTCCTCCCAGTGTTATGTGTCCAGAAAACATCTGAAGGATGTATCCAGGAGGTTTCCTAATCAGAAGCCTGAACCACATCAACTGACTTCTTTTGATATGGAGGGGCAGCAGATACGAGCTTCACCTTGATTGTAGAGTTTCAGCTCTTTCCACAGGTTCCTAGTTCCTGGGTGGTGCAAATGAGCAGCATTTTTGGGTGATCGCCCTAATGAGCTCCAAGAGTACAAAGGACTGCAGGAGAGCTCCTTTCCCTGATGAAACATTACTTATCTAGGTGGTAGTAGCAATCAGCCTCCTCTTGGTTCTTGAACTTAAAGATTAATACTAACCTTTGCCCCTTTTCCACTGTGATGGTGCAGATCAGGTAAGCTCGGTTTACTGCGGTTTTGAGCACTTTTCCACTAGTACTATTTAGCTGCATCGGCCCCTTTTTTGTCCCTCCTTCTCAAAAGGTCCAAGCGAGCCGAGCCGGCATAAAAACGTGACGTCAGAACACTGTCAGTCACTGACTGGTCAGGGGGAGGAGTCACTGGATCTTTCAGAAACTTTTCACCGATCCGCCATTCGCAATAACTTGGAACTCAGAGCAGAAGCTGGACCTATTTTTAATATTTTTAAACAATGATGACAACACTGTGGTCTAATGCTGAAGTACAGGCGTTTTTGTGCTTGGTGGCCGACAACAAAATTCAAAGTGAGCTAGATGGAGCTCCGCCAGTCTCCCCGGAGCTGCGGAGCCTGCTCAGGCCGTGTAGGGTGTCATCTCCCCGGTTCCGAGCTCCGCCGGTCACCAGCTTGGGCTCTGTGTTCTAATGCTGAAATGCAGGTGTTTTTTTTGTTTTTTTTTTGGATTTGGTGACTGACAACAAAATTCAGAGTGAGCTAGTCACCGTGGAGGATCATACAAGCTGCTGAACCATTGACGCACATGAGGCCAGGACCCGGACCCTAGGCTTGCGTGCTCACAAAGGCTGGATTCTGAGCCCTGGCAGATGGATGGACCGGAATGGAGTATGAAAACTTTTTTTTTTTACATTTTATGTATTAAAAAAAATAATGTTTACTTTATTAAATAATCTGTTAATTAAATTTATCTCAGCTGAAAAATCATAAAAAAGATAAAATTATTGGATCTCGCAGGAACATTTCCCTCAATCATGTTTAAAGAAGAGCTACGGCCTTTAGTTCAA
Source organism: Nematolebias whitei (assembly GCF_014905685.2). Taxonomy (NCBI): domain Eukaryota; kingdom Metazoa; phylum Chordata; class Actinopteri; order Cyprinodontiformes; family Rivulidae; genus Nematolebias; species Nematolebias whitei. The sequence continues at coordinate 7,476,209 of NC_056503.1, forward strand.
TTTTATTCTAACCCACAAATGTACAAATCACAAAACAAGAATTACCCTTTAAATCAAAGCTAAAATAACAGAATCTGTATGCAAGAAACAAAACCACATATCTAAATTGAACAATAAAAGCAAACAATGAGGGCAAATACATCAAATGATGAAAACTAAAAAAAAAATTAAATCTAGATGTTTTTGTAGAATCTGATGCATAAGAGATTTAATTCAGTTCAGTTATATACAGGTCCTTCTCAAAAAATTTGCATATTGTGATAAAGGTCATTATTTTCCATAATGTAATGATAAAAATTAAACTTTCATATATTTCAGATTCATTGCACACCAACTGAAATATTTCCGGTCTTTAATTGTTTTAATACTGATGATTATGGCATACAGCTCATGAAAACCCAAAATGCCTGTCCCAAAAAATTAGCATATTTCATCCCACCAATGAAAGACAAGTGTTTTTAATACAAAAAAACGCCAACCTTCAAATAATCATGTTCAGTTATGCACTCAATACTTGGTCAGGAATCCTTTTGCATGAATGACTGCTTCAATGCGGCGTGGCATGGAGGCAATCAGCCTGTGGCACTGCTGAGGTGTTATGGAGGCCCAGGATGCTTCGATAGCGGCCTTAAGCTCATCCAGAGTGTTGGGTCTTGCGTCTCTCAACTTTCTCTTCACAATATCCCACAGGTTCTCTATGGGGTTCAGGTCAGGAGAGTTG
>NC_056503.1:7477029-7486324 GCF_014905685.2 Nematolebias whitei
ATCAGGTTAATGATGCATTGTCTGATTTTCTGTCTTCAATGAGCAAGTTGTGTAAGTTGGTCAAAGTTCAAGTTTCGGTCAACTGCAAGTTTACTGAAAAGAAATGTCATGTTTAACTTTTACAGAAAGATACTAGAGAATTGACTCCACGAAGTCTGGAATTTTCATAGCAATTTTCTGTCTGTTCTTAAACAATCTTAATCTTTTTCCTTGACTTTTAATAACTTCTTACATCACAAAAACACACCTCTGTCTGGTCATCGACCAATCAGAAAGTTCTCCAATGAACCGGAAGTGACCTTTTTTAAAAGGTGCAACACTTCCTAGTTCACGGAAGTTCTGCAGGAGCTCGAGCAGTTCTACGGTTCTGAGAGCAGTTCCAGAGTTCAGAATGCTGGAATTCAGGATGCTGGAGGAAGTTCTGAAGTTCTGAGAAGTTCTCGGCAGTTCTGGAAAGAACTGAGGAGAACGCTGAGAGAATGCTGTGAGTTGGTTCCGAGAGCAGCAGAGTCCAGAATGCTCAGGACATCTGCGACTAAGCTGAACAAGAGAAGTTCAGAGGAATTATGAAGAAGTCTGTTCTAGGACGATCTCACGACTCCTGAGGTTTAGCTGTTCTTACGGAGACGCTGGAAGAGTTGAAAGGAAAGCTCTACACCAACGCTGAAACTATCATCTGCAAAGGTAAAAAGTCGATCTCAACCAAAGTGTACCGTTGGGTTAAGCTGGTCCAAAGGAGCGTGCTATTCTGGTTATAACAGACAAATTCCCTCACCCATCTCTCTCAACTTAAACTTCAATTTCCATCTTTAAACTCTTCTATTCTGCTAGAAATCATTCCAGATATTTCCAGAAATATCTGTGGTGAAGAGAGAAAACCATCGCCGTATGGTTAATCAAATTGTACAGCTTGCTAACTAAGCCATGTTGTTATTTTCATTCTGCCAAATTAATGTAAATGTGTGATGTGTTAAACTTTGATTCTGTAAATAAATGACACATTCATTTGATGGGTCAAAGAAAATTAACGTGTCACGTTACGTTTTTAATAATTCAACACACGACATTATTCAGTCCAGAAAAATGAAAGAATCCGTTTAATTTATGAATATATCATGCATATGTTCATCTACATATATATATATATATATATAATGCATATATAGTTTAATGTGATCATTTTAATAATCTGTATTCTTTTTGGTTTACCAGAAGCTTCAAAATAAATTCTCACCCTGAATATGAAAACTGTTTCAAGTTCAAATCATGATTATGAGCTAAATCCAGATTTTCCATCTACAGTGTTTGGTAAATAACTAAAGTGTCATAACAAATGTCAAGATATTTATTGTCAACATTTATACTGAAATGATACATATGTAGGTAACAGCCTCTTTCATCTTTAATGGCACACTGTTGCTCCAGAGCTGGACATAAACAGTCTGTAGGTCTGCACTACCGCCACTAGGTGGTAAGGCGAGTTGGATTCTGGACCTGCCTACAGAACTGGTCACAATGGTCCTTATGGAAATGCAACTGTAACCAGCTGATCTGATCTGATCCGAGCTGACCCGATGCAAGCCGTCACAGTGGAAAAGGGGCACTTGTTTTCTCCTCGCGCTCCTAGTACCTGCCTCTTGAAGCTCCAACCTAGGATCCCTCTTCTACTTCCTTGCGCCTGCAAAAGAACCATACTTACCTTCAGTTTCTCAGCCACGATTACACCACCAGCCCTGATACTTACCTCTACCTGGAACTATGCCCTCTTCTGAACGTGTCGAGATCTACACCTCCTAGTATGAACAACCTGAGGTTAACCAAACATTCTTCCATTATCCTGGTCTCACTCTATTCCTCCTTCCTCAGGTTCCCTTGTAAATTATTCTGTTTAATATTAATCACTGTGAATAAATTACTTTAATTATATTACGAGTTTGAGTCTGTTTTCCCTCAGTCTGGTTCTCTCTGGGTTGTAACCTCATAAACGTGATACTGATGATGCAGTTCCTCACCCTAACACTGAGGCTGAGCCTAGCCACTGTACAGACAACACTTTTTTCAGACGCTTTTATTCAGAATCTTGTTCTTTTTGTCACATTCCAACTCTCATTATCATAAGTGAGGATAGCAGTAAAATCAAACTAGTGGAGCTTTACCTTTTGACTTAGCCACAACAGAGTAACATATTTTTTAAAGGACAAGGCCCTGTTGATTCAACACCTGCTCCATCATTCATTAACAAAACATCCAGAAACTTGAACTTCTTTACTTGAGTTAAAAGACTCATCCCCAACCTGCAGGGAACATTCCATTTTATGCATGTTGAGAACCATGAACTTATAGTAACTGATAACTGCTTCTCACTACGGTGAAATGCCTCTGTGCATGCTGAAGGTCTGAACACATCAACAAACCATGTTGTCTGCAAAAAGCAAAGATGAGACCCTGAGGTTCCCAAAGCAGATACCCCCCTCTCCACTACTTCAATTTAAGATGCTGCACATGAACATCACAAACAGGACCAGAAACAAGGAACAGCCCTAGTGGAGTCCAGCCTGCGCCAAGTACCAACTCAACTTTGTGCCAAGGATGCAGAAGAAGAGGCTGGATAGTTCTTTTATGTGATCCCAGCAGCCCATATTCCCACAGCACCCCCCACCACAGTGCATCTGGGAACACAATTATAAGCATTCTCTGAATCCACTTAAAACAATTTACTTGTTTAATACATTAATGTATAATTTAAAATGTCTTTGTGATGTTTCTGCATTTTATTTATCCAATAAAAGAATAATGCAGTGCAATTGTATTTTTAGTACAATATAATCCTTGAGTTGCTGCTTACCTGTTAAATTGCTTAAAACAAAGACATAGTGAAGCCAACTTGCCAGTTTAAACTGAGCATCAGACTGAAAAATAAAGGGGATTTAAGTGACTTGTGTGGCATGACTGTTCTGAGTATTTTAAAAACTGCTGATCTACTGGGATGAAGGCACAATAAAAGAAATATTCTGGTCAATTCTTAAGCAAATGCATGAGTCCTGAAGCCTGAGGCTGCTGAATATATCAGTCTGCCATGAGTTAAGTAAACTTTTGGACTGAGGAGATGTGCTGAGCAAATAGACTGGCACATTGAGCAGTCTCAGAACACATGCATTTGCAGTGTCAGACACAATTTCATTGAAAAAAATCAACAAGTTAAACCAACAGTGTTACACAATAGTGTAGAGATTGTTTTATTAGCCAAAATAATGATATAAAACAGGACCTGGTATAACTGGTCATTAGCATGGTGGAGTTTTTCCTTTTTTTGAAATTGCTGAGTTTGATACAAGACTGGTGTCATGGCTGATAATTTACTTACTGTTTATACCTACCTACTATATACTGCAGAAAATTGGACCAAAATTGACCAATATATTTCTCCAGCTTTGTCATTTTCTACCACTTATCCATAAATGGGTCATGGAGGCAACAGGTGTAGAAGATAAACCCAGGCATCCCTCTGCCAAGCGACACTTTCCAGTTCCTCCTGGGGAGTTCCCAGGCCAAGGAATTTACACATTCTCCAAAAAGTTCTGGCTCTACCCTGGGGTGACTTACCAGTGGGGCATGGTCAGAAAACCTCTCAAGGGAGTTGTCCAGGAGGCATCTTAAACAGATGCACAAACTGCCTCACCTGACTTCTTTCATTGTGAAGGAGCAGCAGCTCTTCTCCAAGTTCTCCCTGGATGACAAAGTCCCTCACCCTCCCTCTAAGGCTGAGCCCAGCCACTCGGAGGAAGCTCATTTTGGTTGCTTGTATCTGGGATTTCATTCTTTCTGTCATGATCCAAACCTCATCATGGGAATGTAGACTGACCAGTAAATCAAGCACTTGGCCTTTCTACTCAACTTTTCATATACTGTAATACCAAATATATTCCTTTAAAATAAGAAGAAACCAACTTTTTTTTTATCACAACAACAGTAATGTGTATGTTCTTGTTTTCCAAAGTATGTTTGTTAATATTATTGATAGTTTTTAATAAAGTACCATTGTTTGCCAATTTCTGATGGAAGCTATAAAGCTATATATAATTTATGAGCATATTGATGTGGCACTCTTTATGTTAATGATTCTGTTTTTTTTTATTAAGTTCCATTTTAGAGCGAAATATTCTAACTACCCCCTGCCACTTCAAATGCCGGACTAAATGTTATGGGTATGGATCATAACTAAAAACATGAATTGGTATTCAAATGTTTTCCAGATGTTAGTATGCTGTTGTAACAATATGAAGGATGTGAGATAGAGGAAGAAGGGTGACACTTTCTTCACTCACCTTCACTACATTTATTTTATTTATTTAGCTCTGGTTAAAGTGGGGCACCAGCTGGTCAGTTTACTGACCAACAACAACTTAATTAATATAATCACCTTTTAATAATCAGAATCAGTCACTGAAGTAGAATTCTTTAATTACTGGGAGTTCTATACCGGAACAAATGAATATTCATCTGAATGAAGAGACCAAAGTTGTCTTTGAAGTTTTATTACAAAAATAATCAAACTAAAAATCAAAAACAATAATAAACAAACAATAATAATGGATCAATCAAGGCTTAATTCTCTTATCTAAAGCAAAATTGACTCTTTGAGCAGGAATTATTTCAGTTTTATACACGCATGAATTTAGACAAAGTTTGACTATTTTAATAAATTGTTTACTTTGGATTTTGGTTTAAATAAGTTATTTAATCTGATCAGATAAAGTCATTTATCGTCACTGCAAGCCAGGAAATGATTTACCAAGATGCATCAGCTTAAATAGCATAACCAGACCAAGAGTTGCAAGATGTCACTAGGTTTCTGCTTTTAACCGGGTCAGTGCTGATGGCACCACTCGTCTTTCTGGGGTTCTCTGGTGGATCTGACCAGAGACACCATGAGGAGGACTCTCTGGGAACTGCCCAAGGTAGCTGACCGTCACTGTGACAGCTTCAGGGATCTGTGAGGACAACAGCTGATGAGAAGGCGCACCATCCATCGCATCCTTCAGCCGAGAACGTGAGTCTTGCAGTGAGAAAAGGCTTCATCTTCTGCAGTTATCTAAACTTCTAACAAATGTAATTTGAGCGACATGTTTATCTGCTCAGGAGTTGAACAAGTGGATGGGGCAATTTTATCCACAACCAGGTGTAAAAGCAGTGCCAGGGGGTAACCCATGGTGGCCTTGGCCACCATATATTAATCTTTGGCAACCCCAATCATTTGAGGAAACTGTACATTTAAGCAATTTAATAACTCAATACCATTGTTTCCTAAATGAAAGGAGTGGTTAGTTTACATTTGTTACAATACATTTGTACGCACCCTTTATGATTTTCTATTGTTGTCTTTGTTGTTCCACTGTTGCCATCACTCTGTTAAAATCAGGTCTCTCTTGTAAATGAGTCCCAAAGGCTCAATATAATTAACCTGTATAAATAAAGGTTGAATGAAAGAACACATACATGCAAGGTTCAAGGTTCTTTACTATCATTCACATCACATGTGGTACACGAGGTGGAACGCAATGTTGTACCTAAGGTCCCAGTTACACCCAAAAATAGCAACAATATAAAGTATAAAAATAAACAGTATACAAGGATCTAAGATATATGCCAATCACTAATAATGTATAACAACACTGTATATTAAACAGCAGCTCAACATGAGCCTGTAATGAGCAGATGGGCATGAATATAGCTGCTTAAAGGCAAGAAATCAGCAGCATGGATATTTGGCAGTACAGATAAGTCACATATCACCAATTAAAGTGACATTACAGTGTTTTTTTTTTTGTTTGTTTGTTTTGTTCTTGCAGTGATTTTCCTGGTTAGGGAATTATGAGTCTAATAGCTTCAGGGTAGAATCTGTTCCTCAGTCTAGTGGTTATACACTTAAGAGGGACTACACTAAAGAGTAGTGAGAAGGAGTTGTGCAGATTGGCAAGACATATGGATTAGGCTGGAAAGGATCTTCAGCAGGTTATGCTAGTTAAAGATAGGAATGGTAATGTTCTAACAAATGAGGAGAGTGAGTCAGGAAGATGGAAGGAGTACTTTAAGGAGCTATCAAATAAAGATAATTTTGATGAGAAAAATGAGCAGAGGTGATAGAAACTGTGGACCAGGAAGTGGAAAAGATTAGTGAAGGCGAAGTCCAGAAAGCTCTGAAAATAATGAAAATGGGGGAGGCAGTAGGATTTGATGACATACCACTGGAAGTTTGAAAATGTCTTGGAGAGATGGCAGAGAGGATTTTGACTCAAATATTCAATGGCATTTTGATGGTGAGAAAATGCCTGATGAATGGAGAAGAAGTGTTCTGGTGCTCATTTTTAAGAACATGGGCGATGCACAGAGTTGTAGCAACAATTGGGCAATTAAGTTGATGAACCACACAATGAAGATCTGGGAGAGCGTTGTGGAAGCTAGACTTAGACGAGAGTTGACTGTGTTCAGCAGCATGGTTTCATGCCAAGACAGAGCACCACAGATGCCATTTTGGCTTTGAAGATGTTGATAGAGAAGTACAGAGAGGGTCAGAAAGAACTCCAGTGTGTCTTTGTGAATTTAGAGAAAGCATGTGATAGGTGCGGAGGGAGGAGGTGTGGTATTGCATTAGGAAATCTGGAGTGGCAGAGAAGTATGCTAGACTGGTACAGGACATGTATGAGGACAGCAGGACAGTGGTGAGATGTGCTGTAAGAGTAAAAGATAGTTTCAAGGTGGAGGTGGGAGTGCCTCAAGGATTGGCTCTGAGCCCCTTGTTTGCTCTGATGATAGATCGACTAACAAAGGAGGGGCAGGAATCCCCATGGACTATGATGTTTGCAGATGACATTGTAATCTGTGGTGAGAACAGGGAACAGGTGGAAGAATTTGGAGAGGTGGAGGTATGCACTTGAAACAAAAATGAAATTAAGCTGTAGTAAGACAGAGTACATGGGCCCCCATGGGGGTCCCATGTACTCTACACATTGTGAATGAGAGGGAAGCTGGTGGAACGGTGAGGCTACAAGGAGCAGAGGTCACAAAGGTGCAGGACTTCAATTACTTGGGATCCACTGTCCAGGAAAAATGGGGAACATTGTAAAGAGGTGAAAAATAGAGTCCAGGAAGAATGGAGTGGATGGAGAAAAGTTTTAGGATTAATTTGTGACATAAGAGTGTCAGCAAAGGTCAAAAGAAAAGTTTACAAAACCAGCTACGTCGTTTGGTCTAAAGACAGTAGTACTGACAAAAAGGCAGGAGAAAGAACTGGAAGTGACAGACATTAAGATGTTGAGGTTCTCCTTAGGAGTGTCAAGGATGGATAAGATCAGGATTGAGATCATCAGAGGTACAGCACAGATTGAACAACTGGAAGATAAAGTTAGAGAGGCCAGACTGAGATGGTTTGGACATGTCCAGAGGAGGGACAGTGATTATATTGGTAGAAGGATGTTAGAAATGTAGCTGCCAGAAAAAAGACAAAGAGGAGATATATGGATGCAGTTAGAGAGGACATGGAGGTAGTTGGAGTGAGGACAGAGGATGCAGAGGACAAAGTGAGATGGAGGAGCATGACTCGCTGTGGAGACCCTTGAAGAGGGAAAAGCCAAAAGAAGAAGAACCTAATTTTCGATAATGACCTTTCTTACACCTAGATGCTGCCACACACTAAAATGGTAGTCAGCACATTACTGACTTCTGGGGTAATCATTTGAGAAAAATTTACTTTTCAGCAACATAAACACTAGAAAACAAAGTATCTTCAAATGATTGGGGTGACCAGGTCACATAAATATATAGTGGCAGCCATATTGGATTTTGATGTGGCAACCCAATTTTTGAAAGGAAACTCTTACGCCACATGCAGTCAAAATGGAAGTGGTACCTTGTTGTTTTTAAAACTACCATGCTTACAACTCGCATGGTTGGATGGACCAAGGGTATTCCCAATTCTCCCTCTTTGTTTTGTAATGGGGGACAAACAAGAACAAAACAACTAAACAATCGTTTTAACTGTTATGACATATAATTTTCATATCTGGGAAACAAGTACTGCAACAACAGGCATTATAAAACTTATTCATGATCAACAAGACCCAAGCCCGGAGCAACCATACGGGCAACCTGGGCATGTGCCCAGGGGCCCTTGGCACAGATGGGGCCCTCTGCTGCCGGTGGATTTTTTTTTTTCTCCTTTTGTTGCCGCAACCGAGCAGGCACTCTGACTCCCCTCATCTGTACAGCACTGTGAGGGAGGATGGTGAAACTACTGTCAATAACGGTCACAATGAGGCTGTGCAGTACGCGGCTGCACGAACAACCAGACCAAGCTAAGACTATAGCAAAGTGTTTTGAACATGGACCCAGAATAAACCACTCAAAACACTGTTTCTGTGCTCATTTCACTTTGTAAACAAACAGGCAAAGGACTCTATGAGTTTCCACTCAATGAGTTTCATAAATTTGTATCCTGCCTACAAAAAGGAAAAGACCAGAAAAAACGTCTAAAGGTAAGACCCACTGTGCTTTCTGTGAAGTGAGTAGGCCAATAAATTGTTGTGATTGTGCAGATAATACAGATACTGGTCATACAATTAGAATATCATGAAAAAGTTGATTTATTTCAGTAATTCCATTCAAAAAATGAAACTTGTATATTATATTCATTTATTACACACTGACTGATATATTTCAAATGTTTATTTTTTTTAATGTTGATGATTATAACTGACGGGCAGCACGGTGGCGCAACTGGTAGAGCTGCTGCCTCTCAGCGAACAGGTGCCTGGTTCAAACCCCGGTCCAGGGGCCTTCTGGGTGGAGTTTGCATGTTCTCTCCGTGCATGCGTGGGTTTTCTCCGGGTACTCCGGTTTCCTCCCACAGACCAAAAACATGCATGTTAGACTGATTGGTAACTCTAAATTGTCCCTAGGTGTGAGTGAGAGAGTGAATGGTTGTTTGTCTCGTTTGTCTATGTGGCCCTGTGATGGACTTGCGACCCGTCCTGGGTGTACTCCGCCCCTCGCGCAGTGATTGCTGGACATGGGCAACAGCGACCCCCGTGACCCAAAATGGAATAAACGGGTAAAGATAATGACTAACTATGTTTTAACTATTGAAAACCCCAAATTCAGTATCTCAGAAAATTAGAATATTACTTAAGACCAATAAAAAAAAGATTTTTAGAAATGTTGGCCAACTGAAAAGTATGAACATGAAAAGTATAAGCATGTACAGCACTCAATACTTAGTTGGGGCTCCTTTAGCCTGGAT
>NC_056503.1:7489324-7499460 GCF_014905685.2 Nematolebias whitei
ATACAAATATAGACAATCTCTGGCTAACTGCCTTGAACTGAGATAGTTTAAAAGACAAGATTCTGGCAGAGTGAGTCTCCCTGGAAGTTTAGACACGGACTATTAAAGAAAATAAAGACATACAAGCGACAAAGAAGTGATTTTATTTCATTAACAATAAATAGCAGACTGTTGGTTTTGGTCTGAGATTTAATCTGCCAACTCCTCACTTTCTTTTTCCAGCTGATGAATATTTTGCTCATGAGTAATAGAAATGTTGCCCTCCTCCCTATTTTCCAGGTTGAACCTGTCCTCCCATATAGTTTAATCCCTTCATTCATTTATATTGTCATTTCTCAAATCGCTCTCCTACAACACACTTTATTCTAGCAACAGATAAGGGTCTCAGAACTGTTTCATGTTATTTAATCATGAGTGGGATCCTGACATGTTGCAGGGTTTCTATGCAGTCTGGTCTGGAATTAGCTTTTCCTATTTGCCCGGTCTTAAAAGCAAAGACACAAGAAAACTACATATGGAAGAAAAAAAATTTACAAGGCTGTGTTGATTTTCCAAATATAAAAATGTTTTAGAGCTCTTAAGGGTTTTTTATACATCATACTGTATATGAGCATATATTAGTGTGCAAACATTTAAACCAACTTTAAAATTATTAGTTTCCAAAATACATCTCCTTGGGGACTCCCAGTGTTTGTACAGTATCATGATCTGCCATCTGGTGTGTTGAACCCACATGTGGGAAGACGACAGGAGACTTGAGGTAAAAAGTTTAACATATATTTATTTACAAACTAAATCAAAACGCTGACAGGGCAGCTTACTCACTAGTAGAGCGGGACGGGAGACAGAACACAACACCATGGAAGGACAATCCGGAGACAAATGACAAGACACAAGGGAGCTGAATATATACACACACTAATGAAGATGAAATGACAGGCACCTGTGGTGATTGAGATTGAACACAGGTGAGACCAGGGCTGACCACAGGGAGGAGGAACACTGAGAAGAGAATGAAAACATGAGAAAACAAAAATGGCAGGACAAAACCCAGAACCCCTACATACATTACAGTCACAACCTTTGTAGGCTACTGGTTCCCAAACTTGTTATCATTTGACTCACAATGTAAGTGTTAAAAAAACATTATGATTCCAAAAGTTGGTAGTGAAAGTGTACAAACACTGATAAAAAGGCAATTTACTAGAGTCTTCTCAAACCGTTGGTTACGTACTGTAAACCCAGATTCTATGAGTATAGGCGTAGCCCTTTAAGGCTCTTGCTGGTAGGTTTATCCCGTCGTGCAAAGCATCGCACTGAAAAAATTTAGTCCACGACCACCTGTTGTGTGGGCCCCACCAGGTCTGTAAAAATTACGATAAGAGCAGGTAATCGGCACCTCACACAGCCAGTGTGACAGGCACTGGATGGATAACGGGTGACCTGCAGATGCGTCTCTAAGTGCACAAACAAATGTTGAGTCTGACGCAGTGCCGCCACGCGTGCCACGTAACACGTCAACACACGCACAGGGCAGAGAAGATGGAAATATGCTTCTTCTTCTGATTTATGGGGAGGAGGGAAAAAATCCCTCCAACGATATCACTCTTGATTTAAATGAGCTTGTGATGTTTTTAGGTATAAACGCTGGGTTAAGCCTCAGATCAGCTGAGCTGCCATCAGCCTAAATTCTGAGACATGACAGAGCGACAGAGAGGGCAGATAAATCACTCACCCTCTTAGCGGATGTTAAAACCAACAGCAGGGCTGTTTTAAGAGACAAGAATTTAATCGGAACCTGATCAAGTGGCTCGAGTGGAGCTTTGATCAGGGCTCTAAGAACCAGCATTAAAACTCACTGTGGAGAAAGTGTGCATGATACAGGCCTGCGCCTCTGTACACCTTTTTAAAAACCACTTCATCAGCGGATGATTAAGAACTGTTCTGTCCTCGAAACCTTCGTGACAAGAAGAGATGGCTGCAGCGTGTGTTTTAATCATGCTGAATGCCAGATTTCTGTCCATCAGCTGCTGCAGAAAGGACAGCACTCCACCTAGTGGACATGAGGTGGCCTCTACACCATTATCCGTACACCAGCGCCGAAAAAGCTGTCCACTTTGATGTGTACAGCGCTGTGGTAGAGGTAGCACGTGAAAACTGGATCGTGCGCACCTCATCTTGAGAGAGACCCATCCTCTCTAAAATGGATCCACTCAGCGGCCAAACCCAAAGGTGCTGGCCTATTTCTGGGTAACTCATGATCGTTCCTCCCACCTGGAGGAGAGTATCCTCCCTCCACGGCAGTTTCCACGGGTGCCCCGATAACAGGCGTCGTAGAATTGGAACCACGGGGCGTTCACGCGCTCGGGAGCCACCAGGAGGTCTGTCAGTCCCTCCTCCCTAACTCGGTTCAGAAACCGTGATATCAGAGGGAGTGGGGAAATGCGTAAAGAAGAATTTTGGGCCACGGGCTTTGAGCCAACGCGTCCACCCCTAGCAGTGGTTCGTCCCGCGGGCTCAGTGAGAACCATAGTTGACACTGAGCATTCTCTCGTGTGTCAAACAAGTCCACAGCCGCTCTGCCAAATTTCTGCCACGTCTGGGCCATCAGCTCGGGACAGAGGCTCCAGTCCCCGTGACAAGGACCGCCCCTGGACATCATATCCGTCCTTGTGTTCAGAACACCAGGGATATACACTGCTCTGATGGAGAGCAGATTATTTTGTGCCCAACACAGCAGCAGTCTGTGTGAATCAACACATGTTGATTCCGCAGCACAGGAACAAAATGTTGAATCACATTCAAAACCGAGCAACACTACAAAACATTTATATGAGCTGCTGTGTGGGGTGGCCATAGTGCCTCCACAGCTCGAGACATGCATGTGCCTCCCCAGCCTGACAGGGACGCGTCTGTGAAGACTGACACGTGTGACGTAGGTCTGCTGACGGGGACTCCCTCCAACAGAACAAGAGGGTTTCCCAGTGTCTCAGGTCAATTCTCATGGAGGGGGGCACAGCGATCAACCGTCTCTTCTGCCTTACCGGGTCCACACGCAAACGAGAGAACCACCTCTGGAGGCGTTGCGCCGTGCGAGCAGATGACATGTCCTTAATAACTTCATGACGGAAACAGCTGTTATCACTCTGCCGGCTTCACGTGGAGGGGTTGGACCTTTAGAGCTTCGGTTCAATTCAATTCAGTTTATTTATATAGCGCCAAATCACAACAAAGTTGTCTCAGGGCACTTTACAGGAACATTCACATACATAAAAGCCAATTAGTAAAGTTCTCTATCTAAGGAATCCAGCAGACAAGTTGAATCTTGGCTTTGTTGCAGTCTCCCATCCCGAGCAAGCACAGTGGCAACAGTGGAAAGGAAAAACTCCCTTTTAAAAGGAAGAAACCTCCAGCAGAACCAGGCTCAGGACAAGCGGCCATCTGCTTTGACCGTCTGAGATAAACGAGCCCTCGTAGTGACCACATTTAGCTTCACTCCCAGATAACCGATCGTCTGGGCCGGGTGAACTGAGCTCTTCCCCCCGTTATGGTGAAGCCCAGATTTTGCAGGTGTGACGCCTTAAAGGGCAAAGCCTATACGAAATAGAACTTATGTTATTTTTTTATGCATTTATGAACAATGTTTCACATCCCTATAACAGTTTAAGCTAAATATGCTCCATTTGGATCATTTTGAAAGTTGAGCATGCATCAGGATATTTTGAAAGTTAGTTTGATTTCTGTATATCTTATAATGATGGGCAAGAAGATCACCAGATCAAATCCCAGCGCAGGACCATTCTGAGTAGAGTTTGCATGTTCTCTCTGTGCAAGTGTGGGTTTACTCTGGGTACTCCGGTTTCCTCCCACAGACCAAAAACATGCATGTTAGACTGATTGGTAACTCTAAATTGTCGCTAGGTGTGAGTGAGAGAGTGAATGGTTGTTTGTCTCTACGTGTCCCTGTGATGGACTGAGACCTGTCCAGAGTGTCCCCCATCTCTCACACAGTGACTGCTGGATATGGGCACCAGTGACCCCCACGACCCAAAAGGAAGAAGCGGGTAAAAATAATGGATGAATGGATGGCTGGATGGATCTTCCAATGACCCCCCCAGTTGATGTTTCATGATCCACAATGGGATCCCGACCCCAACTATGTACACCATAAACACATGTAGACCACAAACTGAATCCAGTTGTTTTAATTTAAAAAAATATATTGTCATGTTATTAAGACCATAAAGTTATTATAAAACAGACTGTTTGATGCAGTTCAGTGAGTTGAAGAATCTCCAGAATGTGTAAAAAGATAAGCAACAGTAAAACAGCAAACAGATTATTCTACGACAAGGCAACTATAAAGTAGCATGACACATTAGCTATGTTTACATGCACAAAATTTTTTGACCGTATTGAAATGTTTTCAGATTAATTAATTCAAATGTATCGTTTACATGGCCACAATCCGTTCATGATGAGCGTTTACATGCAGCTTTGTTCTGAACAGAAGTACTGACATGCCCAGAGTGGTAAAATGTCCTTAAAAAAAAACACAGAAGACGAAGTTCTACTTCCGGTTAACTTCCGGGAGGAATGTAAACAAACCTAAGCACCCAAAATGGACCCGCGACGGTGGAGACGTTCCTGCACTCCCTGACTGAGCTACAGGTAATACAGATCATTTAGAGCTCTTTCAAAGTTTCTAGTAGAAATGTTGTGTCGCTCAACGACCAGTTTTGCTTCCCGACATGCTAATATTATTAGCATTAGCCAGGCGGAAATGACATAAGTCACACATGCGCAGTCAGGTCAGTTTTTCATGATCGTTAAAAAAAAGAACAGATTAAATGTTTACATGCGCACCATTTGGATTATGAATCGGCGTAAACCACCCTTTTTGTTCTGATTACAAATTATTTCAGATAGAGCTGAAAAAACAAAACTAATCAGAAAATCGTTTATATGATATATTTTTATTCTGAATGGTCGTTTAATCTGATTACTTATGTTCATATAAATATTGCTATTGTAACATTTGATAACTCACAGGCATTGAAGAGGTAGTTCGGCCATATTTTTTTTGTGTAAAAGTTTAAAGAAATATTAAAAAAATAAAAGATATCTCTTTTGATTATCGTGGTTTGGAGAAATGTTTTAAGTCTAAGACAGAGCTGTCATGTCTAACTTTGGACCGCGACCGGCTGGGCCGGGCCGGGCCGGGCCAAAATGATGTACTGGATGGGCGGGCCAGGTTGGTGTCACTTTCAGGCTTTTGAATGTGTCAGCAGACATGTGCAGCTGACAATCCAATTTGGATCACCAGCCATGCTTGGTCGTTTGACCGTGCGCTGACCGACCGGTTGCAAGAGGTAAAAAAAAAAAAAAAGTCCATATGGCTCCCTGCCAGCAGCCCACCTGAAGCTTAACTGGACTCGGTCACTGCGTCAACGGACGGGCGTGGCCGACGACCTATTTGGGAACATCAGCAACGCGCATCTGCCGACCGTAAATAATTACAATAACTATAATATTATAACTATAATAATCTGCTGACTCTTGTTAATAAACAAGAAATCTTATATATTCCTTTCTTTTACATATGTTTTTAAATCATGTCAAACTGATTTGCTTACAAAAGCAGTAAAAGCATAACAAAAAAAGAAAAAAAAAAATATATATATATATATATTTTTTTTTTTTTTTTTTTTTTTTTTAATTACGTTAATCTGTCGGTTTCGGATCGGGCTCAGAAAAAATGATAAGGGTTCCAGCCGGGCCAGTTCAGATTTTTTTAGACTTAAATGCAACTCTAGTCTAAGATGCACAAACTAACAGCTAGCTCGAATGGAGCCAAGACCAAAATGGACATCTGCTGATTTAAAATGGCTGAAATTTTCAAAACTTCATGGCAGTTCATGGAAACAATATTTTTAAAACTACACTACTGTCAGTTAATGGTTATTTGTAAGTGCAAAAAAAAAAGCAGCAGCCAAAGTTCACTTTCTTTAAAGAACTTAAATCTTCCATGTCATAAACCTGGGTTTTTGTGTTCATTTATTTTTGTTGACCTATTTGTTTTTTTTCTTTTTTAGATATAGTTTTTGTTATTTGTTATATGATTGTTTGTGTTTAGTTTGTTTTGTGTCCCTATGTTTTTTTTGGTTTTTTTTACCTCATCACTTAGTCTTGACCTTCAGTCTTGACCCTCTGTTCACCATTCACACCTGCTTCTCATATTCATTAGTCTCCACTCCCGGTCTGCTTGTACTCTTGATATGCTCTTTGTCATAAGTCTGTCATTCCGTTTGTTGCCATGTTAATTCCCATAGTGATCTTTGTGATATAATTTGTTTATTTGTGTTTGTGTGATATTTTACCATGTCAGTCTTTATGTTTTATTTGTTAAAATCTTTATCTTTGTTGAGTCCTCGTGTGAGTCTGCAACCTTGGTCCTGTTCACTACAATTGTCACTGTTCATGCAACGGCATAATTATTCCAGATGAAAATATAATATTCCTTCAGAGACTGCCTGATAGAGGATTCAGAAGTACCAACTCTTGCTTGCAATGTAAATAATCATAAAATTCAATGTATATAAACCACAATATATTAAAAACTGATGGCATATAAGGGTTTATTACATAACAAAAAAGGTTAAATTGTGTCATCTGGATCAGTTTCTTTAAGTAAGAAACGTTTCATCCCCCATCCAGAGGACTTCCTCAGTCTATGGCCTGTCAATCATATCTGTCCCATAGGTAGACTTCACTGCTGTGTTTCAAGCCAACTTCCTGTTGAAATCTCAAAAGTAGGCTTTTAAAACGTGCAAAACACACCCATCCAAAAACAGTCAATCATCATGTACAACAATCAAATGTTTTAGGCCAGATGGCAACTTGCTACTCTCAGAAACAGCCTGAGGACAACCAAGGCCAAAGTGGTTCAGAAAAAGTGTTGTAAGCTCAATCATCCAGGTAGATAACAACAAAAAAAGGTTAAATCGTATCATCTGGACCAGTTTCTTTAAGTGAGAAAAGGTTTATTAAATAGTTTTCACATGAACTGCATTAAAACTTTGAATTGGAGTTGTTTTGTCAAAAAGTAAACTGTTTCTTCAAGCAGAGGTTTTCTTAAAAGCTACAACGCATAAGACAATAATTATTTACAACTTTTCTGCAGAACCACACTCCAAAATGCCCATATCCTTTTAACCAGCACACATGTATGTTATTCCAGTGCAGCCACACACAAACACACACTTCTCACTTCATCACCCTGCGGGCTTGTTAAAAAGCAGTTTGCAAAGAGCAGAGTACAAGCTGTTGCAGAGAGTCAGGTAACAAACTGGCAGGGCTGTTTTCTTTAGGTGCTGATTGTGGGAGTGGGTGTTTTCACCACCGCCGTCAAGCTGCCTCGTCAGTGGTCTGGCTTTGTACAGGAACGTAAATGAAAGGGAAATGATAGAAACACTATTCATGTCTGCTCTCTCGTTTTCTTCCTCTCTGCATCCTGCAGTCCTTTTTTTCTCATTAACTCACTGCTTCTCTGATTGTTTTGCTTTCCTGCTCTCTTTGTGCCAGAGGGTCACATTATTAATCTATTACACTCCCTTTCTCCTACTCATTTGCACCATCATCCTGCATCTTCTGTGGCGTTTTCTCTTTGTATTTTGTTTTACTCTGATTTACACTGATGTTATTATTATTTTTTGGGACATTTATCTAACCAGGCATAAATAATAAGAACATTTTTTTGTTTACATTGCCGGCCTGGCAGCACCTTGTAGGGTCAAGGGAAGGGAAGTAACGTAAAACCATGAAATATAGTAGTCACTAACAAGTTCAAGTTCAAGTAAGTTGTATTATCATTCACATCACATGTGGTACATGAGCTGGAACGAAATGATGTACACAGGGTCCCTTCCACCAATAGCAAAAATATAAATTGTAAAAAGAAACAGTAATAAGGATCAATGATATCAACTATACGCTAAACACTAATAGAGCAAAACAATATGCTGAACAGCAGCACGGACATGAGTCTCTGTGAGCAGAGTATGTATGAATACAGCAGCATGAAATAATCAGCAGCATGAGATCAGCAGTATGGATAATCAGCAGCACATATCCCCAATCAAAGTGGCATTACAGTGATTTTTTCCCACAGTGATTATTCTGGTTAGAGATCCATGAGTCTTCTAACAGCCTCAGGGTAGAAGCTGTTCCTCAGTCTAGTGGTTATACACTTAATGCTCCTCAACCTCCTTCCTGGGGGGAGCGGGGCAAAAAGTGTGTGTGCTGGGTGAGTGGGGTCCTCCATGATGCAGGTGGCCTCTTCCTGCATCTGGAGGTGTAGATGACTGTGATGGTGGGGAGACTGACTCCAACAGACTTCTGTGCAGCCTTCACCACTCTCTCACCACTCTAACAAGCCAGGAACAATTCATTGTCAAAGTCAAACAACAACATTACTAAGCATGAAAACATTTGCAAGTATCTTTAAAGACCGTTTTTAAACTATTGTTAAAACTAGAAACTGAGACAAGTGAGGTTAGAGTGAACGTTTTTTGAAGCAGATTCCAGTCAGATGGACCAGCAGAGGTAAAGCCAGACTGGTCTTTAGAGTTAACCACAAATACTGAGAGGATCGGGTGTTATGCTTCCAAACCATGCTAATTGCAGTAGATTGGTTAAATATGGAGGTGACAAACCCAGCAACGTCTTATAAATGAAGGTAAACCAATGAACTTCACGAGAAGTACAGTACAGTGGTGAGTTTGACAGTCAATGTAAACAAAGATTGATTTCTATATGGATAACGAAGTCTCGATTTAAAATAAGTCTGAAATTGAATTCAGATTTTTGAGAAGAGCAGAGGAGTTTGGGAAGAAATCTGATTTCAGGAAATGTATGTGAAAATGCTTTAGGCTTAGAACTGTGTGAACCAATAATATCAGATATCATTAAATAAAACAAATAATGAATACAATTGTACCTATTGTTGTTAACATGACTGTAGGTTTATTGACTCCAAAATGGCAGACTGAAGAGGCTCAGATACAAAATACAACAACAAAAAAAAAGTGTTTTATTTACAGTGCGAGGATCAGGCTGTGAGAGGAAGCAGGAAACAAGGTGAGTATGATGTTTCTGATTATGCTGTTTAGGAGATTATTTATTTATTTATTTATTATTCTTACGGTAGTTGATCTTGCAGGTCGTGTTGGCGTTACAAGTCTTTGATTATGCAGAGGGTGAAGTAAGGTGAGTAATGTAGCAGAGGTTGATTGGGTTGTGGAGTCCAGAGTTGGATTCAAGCTGAGTCTTGATGTTCAGGTTAGTGGTCCTGACAAAGTCACAAGGAGCCAGGAGGAAGTCGAGGAGACATGGCAGAACAGAGCTGGACAGATGAGCAAAAATATTAAAAAGGTTAGTCAAGATTCACAAGGTTCAGGTTTCAGGCTGTCGCTCAGTTATCACTGTTAACTAATGCTCCAGCGTTGGTTGAACGTCTGGCAGGGGTTCAAGTAGTGCTGGAGTGACGGTAGGAAATCAGGTGCAGGTGGGGTTGATTAGATGATTGTCAGCTGTGGGGGGAAGTGGTTATGGCAGAAAGCTAGGATTCTCACAGTTGTTGCTAGGTTGTGTGTTCTTAAGACCAAAGCAACACATCAAGGACAACTACACCATATTGTTCCTTAGTCAGTTCTATTAGAATTGTTCCATTTGAACGGAGATAATTCAAAGAACTTCACATAAACAAGGAAATGAGGCTGTGGTTCCTCAGTGATCGGTGCTGTGCTTTTGTAATCCTGAAACAGTAGGTTCAAGACCAGGTTGCTTTAACAAAGGCATAAATTGAAATTGAAAAATATTTCATGCAAGTCTGCTTGTTGTGATGACCCCTGCAAAAGGAAGCAGCTATAAAACACAATGTAAAGAATGCAATTTATATATTTTGATTGCATTGAAAAGAATGAGAAGGCTGTGGTACCCTGGTGGTCAGTGCTCTGGTCTTGTAATGCTGAGGTTGCAGGTTTGAGTACAGGTTGTGTCAGGAAGGGCAATTTCCAAATCCTTAATGTGAGTTTGCTTGCTGTGGCAACCCCTGAAGAAAGAATCAGCCAAAAGAG
>NC_056503.1:7499560-7501118 GCF_014905685.2 Nematolebias whitei
AGTTTGCTTGCTGTGGCAACCCCTGAAGAAAGAATCAGCCAAAAGAGACATTTGAAAGTATGAGAGACAATGGAATTAAAGCATTAAATAAAAACAATGTGATTCAACTTTACAAAACAACAACTAAGATCAGATAAAATAAACAATAAAGCAAATAAACAATAAAGACAAGCAGAACTGTTTGCTTTACCAAAGGGAGTATTTACTGTATCTTCGTTCAAACTCCAGAAGCTGAAGCTGGAACAATGCCAAGTACTGTAGGTTCAAACAAACTTTTCTAACGTGTAGCTGCTTTTTGTTTAGGTTGTTTGTTTGTTGTTTATTTATCTATTGAAAAAAACTATCTAACACCATGGTTGTGTGTGGGAAAACTGGCAGGACTAAAGATGCAAAACCATAAGATGGCGGCGCTCAGCCGAGCCACAGCTTCACAGGCTCCTGGTGAACTCAATCTTTTTTTTTGTTCCTGTTGTTTTTGTTTTAACTTTTTTGGCACCTACAATAAACATCCACAGTATGGGTATGACCACGATACACTTGTGGAGTTCTCTGTGTTGCTGTCTTGCCATTGTGCCATCCTGCCATCATGGTTCAGTCCTTCCAGCCTCGGGCTCAGGCCTGTCATGGCGGCTGTCTTCATGATCCTCCATCTGCCAGCATGGACCGAACTCTATGGACTCGTTCAGTTCCGCGGGGAAACATGGATGTTCTCCTTCTGCCGGATCCGGTTCTGGAGGGCTGTCTGGGAGGCAGCTGTGGTGATCATTGTTACCATTAGGCTGCTGACAGGACCTGCTAACTAGACCTGCTAATGCTGCCAACAAGATCCTCCGTCTGCCTGATCGGACCAAACTCTGCGGACCCGCTTGGTTCTGTGGGGGAACCTTGGATGTTCTCTGTTGGCAGGACCCGGTTATGGAGGGCAGTCTTGGAGGCAGCTGCTGCGGTCCTTATTATAATCATGCTGCTAAAGGAACCTGCTAACAAGACCTGCTAACGCTGCTAACATTAGCATGGTGCCAACGGGACCATGTTGCTAAGAGAAACCTCACTGTCATCGGAACCACTCAGCCAATAGGACCATGCTGCTGTAGATTTATTTCTTTTTCACTTTTGGCACCTTGTTTCTGTATTTTTGTTGCATGCTTTGAATAAATCCTAGTTTATGTTAGTTTAGGTTAGTTTAGTTTATAAGCTCAAAGCTTTGCAGAGAGTGGTGAAGGCTGCACAGAAATCTGTTGGAATCAGCCTTCCCACCATCACAGACATCTACACCTCCAGATGCAGGAAGAGGGCCACCTGTATCATGAAGGACCCCACCCACCCAGCACACACACTTTTTGCCCCACTCCCCTCAGGAAGGAGGTTAAGGAGCATTAAGTGTAGAACCACTAGACTGAGGAACAGCTTCTACCCTGAGGCTGTTAGACTCATGAATCTCTAACTAGAATAATCACTGTGAAAAACCATATCATGTTGCTGCTGATCTGTTTCATGTTGCTGCTGATCTGTTTCAATGTTGATGTGTTCATGCGTGCACATCCGCTCACACAGACTC
>NC_056503.1:7501218-7504256 GCF_014905685.2 Nematolebias whitei
AGTTTGCTTGCTGTGGCAACCCCTGAAGAAAGAATCAGCCAAAAGAGGCATTTGAAAGAATTAGAGACAATGGAATTAAAGCATTTAATAAAAACAATATGATTCAACTTTACAAAACAACAACTAAGATCAGATAAAATAAACAATAAAGCAAATAAACAATAAAGACAAGCAAAACTGTTTGCTTTACCAAAGGGAGTATTTACTGTATCTTCGTTCAAACTCCAGAAGCTGAAGCTGGAACAATGCCAAGTACTGTAGGTTCAAACAAACTTTTCTAACGTGTAGCTGCTTTTTGTTTAGGTTGTTTGCTTGTTGTTTATTTATCTATTGAAAAAAACTATCTAACACCATGGTTGTGTGTGGGAAAACTGGCAGGACTAAAGATGCAAAACCATAAGATGGCGGCGCTCAGCCGAGTCACATCTTCACAGGCTCCTGGTGAACTCAATCTTTTATTTTGTTCCTGTTGTTTTAGTTTTAACTTTTTTTGCACCTACAATAAACATCCACAGTATGGGTTTGACCACGATACACTTGTGGAGTTCTCTGTGTTGCTGTCTTGCCATTGTGCCATCCTGCCATCATGGTTCAGTCTTTCCAGCCTCGGGCTCAGGCCTGTCATGGTGGCTGTCTTCATGATCCTCCATCTGCCAGCATGGACCGAACTCTATGGACTCGTTCGGTTCCGTGGGGAAACATGGATGTTCTCCATCTGCCGGATCCGGTTCTGGAGGGCTGTCTGGGAGGCAGCTGTGGTGATCATTGTTACCATTAGGCTGGTGACAGGACCTGCTAACTAGACCTGCTAATGCTGCCAACAAGATCCTCCGTCTGCCTGATCGGACCGAACTCTGCGGACCCGCTTGGTTCTGTGGGGGAACCTTGGATTTTCTCTGTTGGCAGGACCTGGTTATGGAGGGCAGTCTGGGAGGCAGCTGCTGCGGTCCTTATTATCATCATGCTGCTAAAGGAACCTGCTAACAACACCTGCTAACGCTGCTAACATTAGCATGGTGCCAACGGGACCATGTTGCTAAGAGAAACCTCACTGTCATTAGAACCACTCTGCCAATAGGACCATGCTGCTGTAGATTTAATTTTTTTTCACTTTTGGCACCTTGTTTCTGTATTTTTGTTGCATGCTTTGAATAAATCCTAGTTTATGTTAGTTTAGTTTATGTTAGTTTAGTTTATTTTAGTGCTCATATTAAGTGTGTAAATTATAGCCGAACAAAATCTATGCGAATCGTGCTGTTGTTTGTTGTATTGTTTTACACTATTAGGTCGTTTTCACACCAGATAGTCCGGTAGACTCGGTTCGGGACCAATATTCATGACCTTTTGTTTACATTTGAGCTGGTGCGTTTGCATTCACACTGCACTGTGCAGTCGAGTCAACCTGTTGAACCAACCTGTTCCCCCACTCGCCTGTGGGGGCGCTGCACCAAGAACTACTGAAAGAAACAACACAAAAACCTCTGAAGACACGTCTTCTTCTTCTTCTGTAAATAAAAATAAAAACGAAGTGGTATCAAGTTTTAGCAGTTTTAGGAGTTATATTTTGTCATTTTTCAAAAATGGACTTAGCATGAGCAGAAGATGAGACAGAAGACCATGAAGAATATTGTTTTTCCACACTAGGCAGCTGACAGCTCCATATAAGGTCAGAGAAATGCATGTTTGTTTGTCCTGCGGAGCGGGGCCCGGTCTGTTTACATTCACACTGTACTCGAACCACACTGGAGTTTGCTTCTACCGGACCGAGACCTAGGTTTTAGCCCGGGCCAGAGTTTGCCTTTTTGTTCCGTGACAGAGTTCGATGACGCGTTCACACCTCCCTAAACAAACCGGACGTTCTAGGAAAACGAGCTAGAGTTCGATTAAAGCGGACTAAACAGGACTGGTGTGAATGCACCCTTAGTGACTGGCATTTATCTTAGATCTTTTAGCATAGAATTGGGCATTCATTTAGCGTATATCTTAGTTTATATCTTAGATCCTTATTTACTGTTTCTTTTGACACTTTATATTTGTGCTATTGCTTGATGTTACTGGGACCCTGTGTACATAATTTCTTTCCACCACATGTACTACGTGTGATGTGAATGACAATAAAGAATCTATTACTGACTCTGAGTCAGAATATTATTCCCAATTTTTGTTGTAAGTTTTATTGTTGGTGCATTGATTTTTATTTAGATTTACTTTTATTTTGTGATTAATTTTTTCTTCTTCTTTCAGCTTTGTTTTTTGTTTGTTTTCTTCCCCCCTTCAAGGGTTGCCACAGCGAGTCATCCTCCTCCATCTCTGTCATCTGTCCTCTGTCATCCTCTGTCCTCACTCCAACTACCTCCAAGTCCTCTCTAACTGCATCCATACATCTCCTCTTTGTCTGTTTCCTGGCAGCTGCATTTCTAACATCCTTCTACCAATATACCCACTGTCCCTCCTCTGGACATGTCCAAACCATCTCAGTCTGGCCTCTCTAACTTTATCTCTCAGTTGTTCAACCTGTGCTGTACCTCTGATGATCTCATTCCTAATATTATCCATCCTTGTCACTCCTAAGGAGAACCTCAACATCTTATTTCTGCCACTTCCAGTTCTTTCTACTGTCTTTTTGTCCATGTCTCTGTTTCCAGACCATACAACATAGCTGGTCTCACCACTGTCTTGTAAAATTTTCCTTTGACCTTTGCTGACACCTTTTTGTCACAAATCACTACTGAAACTTTTCTCTATCCACTCCATCCTGCATGGACTCTCTTCTTCACTTCTTTACCACACTCTCTATTTTCCTGGACAGTGGACCCCAAGTACTTGTCCTGCACCTTTGTGACCTCTGCTCCTCGTAGCTTCACTGTTCTCCTGGCCTCCCTCTCATTCACATACATGTACTCTGTCTTACTACGCCTGACCTTCATTCCTCTTTTTTCAAGAGCATACCTCCACCTCTCCAAGTTCTCTTCCACCTGTTCCCTGTTCTCACCACAGATCAAAATGTCATCTGCAAACATTATAGTCCATGGTGACTC
>NC_056503.1:7504356-7506654 GCF_014905685.2 Nematolebias whitei
ATCATGAAGGACCCCACCCACCCAGCACACACACTTTTTGCCCCACTCCCCTCAGGAAGGAGGTTAAGGAGCATTAAGTGTAGAACCACTAGACTGAGGAACAGCTTCTACCCTGAGGCTGTTAGACTCATGAATCTCTAACTAGAATAATCACTGTGAAAAACCATATCATGTTGCTGCTGATCTGTTTCATGTTGCTGCTGATCTGTTTCAATGTTGATGTGTTCATGCGTGCACATCCGCTCACACAGACTCACGTTCATGTTTGTGCTGATGTTCAATGTTTTATGAGTGCTTAGTGTATATTTAGTTGATGTTTTTCTTAGTTCATATCTTAGATGTTATTACTGTTTTTCTTATACATTTTATTGTCGGATGTAACTGGGACCCCGTGTACATAATTTCGCTCCACCACATGTACCACATGAGGTGCGAATGACAATAAAGAAACTCTGACTCTGACTCTGACTTTATGTTAGTGTTCATATTAAGCGTGTAAATTATAGCCGAGCAAAATCTATGCGAATCGTGCTGTTGTTCGTTGTATTGTTTTACACTATTAGGTCGGTTTCACACCAGATAGTCCGGTAGACTCGGTTCAGTTTGGGACCAATATTCATGACCTTTTGTTTACATTTGAGCTGGTGCGTTTGCATTCACACTGCACTGTGCAGTCGAGTCAACCTGTTGAACCAACCTATTCCCCCACTCGCCTGTGGGGGCGCTGCACCAAGAACTACTGAAAGAAGTGACACAAAAACCTCTGAAGACACGTCTTCTTCTTCTGTAAATAAAAATAAAAACGAAGTGGTATCAAGTTTTAGCAGTTTTAGGAGTTATATTTTGTCATTTTTCAAAAATGGACTTAGCATGAGCAGAAGACGAGACAGAAGACCCTAGAGAATATTGTTTTTCCACACAAGGCTGCTGACGGCTCCATATAAGGTCAGAGAAATGCGTGTTTGTTTACCCTGTGGAGCGGGGCCCGGTCTGTTTACATTTACACTGTACTCGAACCGCGCAGGAGTTCGCTTCTACCGGACCGAGACCTAGGTTTTAGCCCGGGCCAGAGTTTGCCTTTTTGTTCCATGACAAAGTTCGATGACGCGTTCACACCTCCCTAAACAAACTGGACTTTCTAGGAAAACGAGCTAGAGTTCGATTAAAGCGGACTAAACAGGGCTGGTGTGAATGCACCCTTAGTGACTGGCTCTTAGATCTTTTAGCGTAGAATTGGGCATTCATTTAGCGTATATCTTAGTTTATATCTTAGATCCTTATTTACTGTTTCTTTTGACACTTTATATTTTTGTTATTGTTTGATGTTACTGGGACCCTGTGTACATAATTTCTTTCCACCACATGTACCACGTGTGATGTGAATGACAATAAAGAATCTATGACTGACTGACTCTCTGAGTCAGAATATTATTCCCAATTTTTGTTGCAAGTTTTATTGTTGGTGCATTGATTTTTATTTAGATTTACTTTTATTTTGTGATTAATTTTTTCTTCTTCTTTCAGCTTTGTTTTTTGTTTGTTTTCTTCCCCCCTTCAGGGGTTGCCACAGCGAGTTATCCTCCTCCATCTCCTCTGTCCTCACTCCAACTACCTCCAAGCCCTCTCTAACTGCATCCATACATCTCCTCTTTGTCTTTTTCCTGGCAGCTGCATTTCTAATATCCCTCTACCAATATACCCACTGTCCCTCCTCTGGACATGTACAAACCATCTCAGTCTGGCCTCTCTAACTTTATCTCTCAGTTGTTCAACCAGTGCTGTACCTCTGATGATCTCATTCCCAATATTATCCATCCTTGTCACTCCTAAGGAGAACCTCAACATCTTCATTTCTGCCACTTCCAGTTCTTTCTACTGTTTTTTTGTCGATGTCTCTGTCTCCAGACCATACAACATAGCTGGTCTCACCACTGTCTTGTAAAATTTTCCTTTGGCCTTTGCTGACACCTTTTTGTCACAAATCACTACTGAAACTTTTCTCTATCCACTCCATCCTGCCTGGACTCTCTTCTTCACTTATTTACCACACTCTCTATTTTCCTGGACAGTGGACCCCAAGTACTTGTCCTGCACCTTTGTGACCTCTGCTCCTCGTAGCTTCACTGTTCTCCTGGCCTCCCTCTCATTCACACACATGTACTCTGTCTTACTACACCTGACCTTCATTCCTCTTCTTTCAAGAGCATACCTCCACCTCTCCAAGTTCTCTTCCACCTGTTCCCTGTTCTCTCCACAGATCAAAATGTCATCTGCAAACATTATAGTCCATGGTGACTC
>NC_056503.1:7506754-7512351 GCF_014905685.2 Nematolebias whitei
CCACAGATCAAAATGTCATCTGCAAACATTATAGTCCATGGTGACTCCTGCCTGACCTCATCTGTTAGTCGGTCCATCACCAGAGCAAACAAGAAGGGGCTCAGAACCAATCCTTGATGCACTCCCACCTCCACCTGGAAGCTATATGTCACTCATTCAGCACATCTCACCACTGTCCTGCTGTCCTCATACATGTCCTATACCAGTCTCTGCCACTCCAGATTTCTTCATGCAGTATCACACCTCCTCCCTGAGCACCCTGTCATATGCTTTTTCTAAATCCATAAAGACACAATTGAGTTCTTTCTGACCCTCTCTGTACTTCTCCATTAGCATCCTCAAAGGAAAGATGGAATCTGTGGTGCTTTTTCACGGTATAATGCTGCCACAGTCACCTCTCGTCTAAGTCTAGCTTCCACAGCTCTCTCCCAGATTTTCATTGTATGCCTCATCAACTTACAGTAATTCCCCTGTAGTTTCTACAACTCTGTTCATCGTTTTAGTTCTTAAAAATGGGCACCAGCACACTTATTCTCCATTCCTGAGGCATTTTCTCACCCTCAAATATGCCATTGAATATTTGAGTCAAAAACCCTCACTGCCATCGCTCCAAGACATCCCAGTCCAAAACATGGAAATTACGTCTTTTTGTTTGATAAATGTTAGACTAAAAAGTCCCTGTTATAAATTAATTCAATTCTCAACTATTAAGATTTGATAAATAAAAAGGGCAAATTGTAGAATAACTATATCCTTCTTTCTCTTTGCTACAATGCTTTGTAGTTGGATGCCTCTTAGCCAGGTTGTCATTGTGAATGGGAACTTGTTCTCAATCAACCTACCTGGTAAAATAAAAGGCTGATATTATTATTAAAAATATTATTATGGATAGACAGAAGGACATTGATGACAGTGGCCACTATAAGCCTGATCGGCTTTGCCTGAACCTTCCTTGGAGAATCCTATCTTTCCAAACATTTTTTTTTCTTTTATACAATGTTAAATTGTTAAAACAGGTGTTTACTTAACAATTTATTTTATTTTATTATTCTTTGTTTCCCCCAAACATAAAATAATCAGAAAAAAAAACACGATGAGGTTTCAGCTGCCGGCTTTTGGAAAAATAAATATGATTTTTTTTTATATATATAAAAACACAGCTGTATATCCAAACATTTAGTTTTACAGTATAATGAGATTTTTTTTTTAATGATGCAATTTAGAAAGCTCAATTATTCATGCTAAAGAAAGATTTAACAGACATATGGCAACAATTTGAAATGAAATTTATCCCAATAACAGATGCATAATTGTGCTTAAAACATCCATTTATTATTTAACATATGGTGCATCAATTTCAGTTGGATGAGAAGTTAAAGAAAAACTATTCAACCGAGTTTTTAAAGTTATGACAATAAACATAAAATAGTTGCTGTACTGTTTGATGAATGGAATTAGTCTTAAAGACTTTAAGACAAACATAAAGATGAAACAAGTCTGTTCTGCTAGTTTTTACGACTCTATAAAGCAGCGTACCACAACAAAAGCCTTCAATAACATGCAGTAATTTTACCATAAAACCCTAAACGAGCTGTAGAGGGAGGAAACCAGAGGAGAGAGAGCTCAGGAAGAAATGGTCGAACTGCCACAGACGAGCCATTTCCTGATGAGCAATCAGACTACTCTTTCAGGCTTTAGTCACACTTTACTGTTAAGTGCATGAGAGTTTGCTGCCACACACACCAACACATGCACACACACACACACACTGGAGCTCTTACTATATAATGCTAAGTCTGACTTCTTTTTTTTCACCTAAGGTAATGGCTGGAAGTCCAGACAGACTTGATGACCACCCATTTGGGTGGTTTCAAGGCCAAGCTGACATGTCTGATTGAATGTACTACTGACAGATGGTCAAACGGACAGAAAATGTTCCAGAGTCCAATTCGCAAGCTGTGCTGTACCTCTTTGTTTTTGCCTCGTTTAGTTTGGATCCAGTGTCATTCTTCATGATCCAACAGTGCCAGAAGCTTCATCACAGTAGCTAATATCACTGCAATATGTCTTGAATTGGCAGCACAGTGGCGCAGTTGGTAGAGCTGCCGCCTCTCAGCAAGCACGTCGCCCCGATTCAAATCCTGGCCAGGGTCTTTCTGGGTGGAGTTTGCATGTTCTCCCCATACATGCGTGGGTTTTCTCCTGGTACTCCGGTTTCCTCCCACAGACCAAACACATGCATACCAGGCTGATCGGTAACTGTAAATTGTCCCTAGGTGTGAGAGAGAGAGTTGTTTGACTCATTTGTCTTTATATGTCCCTGTGATGGACTGAAAATTGCCTCTCGCACAGTGACTGCTGGATATGGGCACCAGTGACCCCATGACCCAGAAAGGAAGAAGCACATAAACAGTAACGGATGGATGGATGGATGCGTCTTGAATTGAGTTGACTCCATAGAGGCATATAAACATTGGTTACGCACTGTAACCTCAGATTCTATGAGTATAGGTGCAGCCCTTTAAGGCTATTGCTAGTGGGTTTATCCCTTTGCGCGCAATGCAACACTGAAAATTTTAGTCCGTGCCCACTGGCTGTGTGGGCCCCACCCCCGGTCCGTATAAATTATGGTGAGACCGGGCAATCGGCTCCCAAATAGCTTTTTTTCTTCAGCCATTTAGGAACCAGTGAGGCCCAGAGCTTAAAAGGCTGTGCCTATACTCATATAATCTGGGGTTACAGTACATAACCAACATTCTATTTCGTATAGGCTTCGCCCTTTAAGGCTATCACTAGTAGGTAAAGGTGAAGCAGGATGTAGTCTATGCCTCACTGAGTCCATTCAGACACAAACATGAAGCACCTGCTTGCACAAAAACATTTCATCACTCAGCCTTCTGTGTGCGTAATTACACGCTCCATGCGCAGCAGCCCACCGGAGAAAATTGATCTCTGGTGAGGAAAAAGGCTGAGATAACAGACCTGCTGCTACTGGCCACGGCGGTCCCTCCAGCGGCAGGAGGAGCGGGAGGAGGACTGTGACATCACCAGATGGTGTACCGTCTCTGAGGCCTCCTCGGACCTCTATGATTTCTCAAGGATGGTCCTGAAGTTGGCCCAGAACAGCGCCTCTGGGGTGATGGGGCCCTCCAGCAGGTCTCTCTGCAGCCTCTCGGACAAGGATGGCGAGAGGCGGAGCCAGGTGGGCCTCTGGATCATGGTCATCCAGGCGGCAATGCGGGACAGGCAGACCGCAGAGGTGGCGCACATGTTTAAGATGGCGTCAGTGGCTTTACAGAGAGAGCTCTTTATCTCCTCTGGCAGGTCTGCTTCCTCCAGCCTCTTTGAAATGCTGTAGGCCAGCAAGGCGACGTTGTTGATTGCCGCGGCCGCCTAGAATGAGCACTGGTGAGCTTGGTTGGAGAGCGTGTCACCATCTGGTCATGCTTCCCTGGAGGGACAGGTCGCTGGTCCGTCCTGGAAGCTTTTGCTCCAAGCGCCTCCACCAGACTTGGCTCCGGGGTGGAAACGAGGGAAAAACGCCAGTCGGGAAGACCTCCGATCGGTATAACCCTCCACTCTGGAGATGGAGGCGAAGATGGAAGCGAAGGTGGAGACGGGCGTCTTCAGCTTGCCAGGCCAGCTGCAGCTTCGTTCCAGTAGCATGTCATTGCTGGAAAGCAGAGCCAGATGGGGTCAGGGCGACGACCTGGGGCGGAGCCAAACCTTCCCGCCAGATCATCCGATCGAGGCGGAGGGAGGCGAGGGATGAAAAGTCCCTTTGTGTCAGCAGCCTCCTGGATTACGTCGGGCAGCTCCGAGAGGAGAGCGCCGACAGCTGGGAGCAGTGTGGTCACCAACATGGGAAGACCCGGGGTGGCTGAGCATCCGCTCGGCCCCCCTTCTTCCGTCACTATGCTCTCCATGATGGAGGGGGCAGCGGGCTGCTACTGGCATTGCCTTTTTCAGCGGAATCATCCAATTCACCATGTGGAAAAACATTAGAAAAGACAATGGCGTCGTCCAGCGAGTAGCGGCCCGCCACGGAAAAAACACTCCTCGGCACTTACCTTGAACAAGGCTGCTTGTCTCTGCTTCTCCTCGGGAAGGAGGAGCTCACAGGGATGGCAGGAGGTGGCGAGGTTGGCGTGGCGGGGACCATGCATCCTTCGCGGATGTTGCTGGACATCTTTTCTTCTTTGTTCTTCTGACAGTGACTAGCTGACTAGCTGGCTGAAGAAAAAATGGGAGCCGATTACCCGGTCTCGCCGTAATTTATACAGACAGGGGGTGGGGCCCACACAGCCGGTGTGCACGGACTAAAGTTTTCAGTGCTGCGCGCGAAAGGATAAACCCACTAATGATAGCCTCAAAGCGCGAAGCCTATACGAAATAGAACTTGTGTATTATATTCATTCATTACACACAGACAGATATATGTCAAATGTTTACTTCTTTTAATGTTGATGATTATAACTGACAACTAATGAAAACCCCAAATTCAGTATCTCAGAAAATTAACATATTGTGAAAAGGTTCAATATTGAAGACACCTGGTGCCACACTCTAATCAGTTAATTAACTCAACACACCTGCAAAGGCCTTGAAATGGTCTATCAGTCTAGTTCTGTAGGTTACACAATCATGGGGAAGACTGCTGACTTGACAGATGTCCAAAATACAACCACTGACACCTTGCACAAGGAGGGCAAGACACAAAAGGTAATTGCTAAAGAGGCTGGCTGTTCACAGAGCTCTTTTTCCAAGCATATTGAGAGGCGAAGGGAAGGAAACGATGTGGTAGAAAAAGTGTACAAGCAATTGAGATAACCACACACTGAAGAGGATGGTGAAACAAAACCCATTCCAAAATGTGGGGGAGATTCACAAAGATTGGACTGCAGCTGGAGTCAGTGCTTCAAGAACCACCACACATAGACGTATGCAAGACATGGGTTTCAATTGTTGCATTCCTTGTGTCAAGCCACTCTTGAACAAGAAACAGCATCAGAAGCGTCTTGCCTGCTCTAAAGACAAAAAGGACTGGACTGCTGCTGAATGGTCCAAAGGTATGTTCTCTGATGAAAGTAAATTTTGTATTTCCTTTGGAAAGCAAGGTCCCAGAGTCTGGAGGAAGAGAGGAGAGGCACAAAATCCATGTTGCTTGAGGTCCAGTGTCAAGTTTCCACAGTCAGTGATGGTTAGGGGTGCCATGTTGTAGTGGACTAGGCCACCGACCAAAACCTGCCTCTGAAGACCTTCATGGGACAGGAACTGTTATTTCATTGACTTGAATCCAGAAATACAAATTAGCTCATCCAGAGACTGTCTAATTGTATCCTGAACTAATCAATTGAAAGAACACTCTCTTCTTTTATATTATCATCACTATTTTACAATATCTTGATAATCAAAAGTGTGTTTAGTTCATACCATTTTTAAATGTTGAAGTGAACCACTCATTTTAAATCAACTGTGAAACGGTATTAATGATTTTTTAATCCTCATTTAAATTAGAAATCAATTTAAATGTCTATTTACAAAGTAATTATGCATTTTTGATCTTCTGTCTGAAATGAGAAATAGTGATGTCGGTC
>NC_056503.1:7512451-7513915 GCF_014905685.2 Nematolebias whitei
CGGATGCTCAGCCACCCCGGGTCTTCCCATGTTGGTGACCACACTGCCCCCAGCCATCGGCACCCTCCTCTCGGAGCTGCCTGACATAATCCAGGAGGCGGCTGACACAAAGGGACTTTTCGTCCCGCTCCTCCCTCTGCCCCAATTGGATGAACTGGCGGGAAGTTTTGGCTCTGCCCCAGCTCGTCGCCCTGACCCCATCTGGCCCCGCTTTCCAGCAGTGACATCCTACTGGAACGAAGCTGCAGCTGGGCCCGGCAAGCTGAAGATGTCCGTTTCTACCTTCGCCTCCATCTCCAGAGTGGAAGGTTTTACCGATCGGAATTTTCCCCTCGGTTCCCCCCCTGGAGCCAAGCCTGGCGGAGGCGCTTGGGGAAAAAGCTTCCAGGATGGACCAGCGACCTGTCCCTCCAGGGAAGCATGACCAGATGGTGACAATGCTCTCCAACCGAGCTCACCAGTGCTCATTCCAGGTGGCCGCAGCTAACAGGAACATCGCCCTGCTGGCCTACAGCATTTCAAAGAGGCTGGAGGAAGTAGACCTGCCGGGGGAGACAAAGAGCTCTCTCTGTAAAGCTGCTGACGTCATCTTAAACATAATCGCCATCTCTGTATTCTGCCTGTCCCGCATCACCACCTGGATGACCATGATCCAGAGGACCACCTGGCTCCGCCTCTCGACATCCTTGTCCGAGAGGCTGCAGAGAGACCTGCTGGAGGGCCCCATCACCCCAGAGGTGCTGTTAGGGGCCAAGTTCAGGATCATCCTTGAGAAATCGCGGAGGTCCGAGGAGATCTCAGAGACGGTACATCATCTGGTGAAGTCACAGTCCTCCTCCCACCTCCAGCCACTGGAGGGACCGCCGTGGCCAGCGACAACAGCAGAGGCGTTCCATAGCTGCGGCAGTGACTTCATGCTCCGCTCCTCTGCCGGCCCCCTCCACCAGGGAACAGCTCCTCGAGGGGAATGTGCGTGTTTTTTGATGATGTATGTTTTGAAATAAAACAGAAACATCTCTGAGATTAAAGTTTCATCTGATTCTAGCCTGACTGCCAGATCACTGATCGCACAACTGCCTCCCTTCACACATTCCCCACACAGAACAAGCCGGAAATCTCTAAACAGGGTTTTAAAAGGCACCGCAGCTCGGTAATCTCACAAAACACTCGTCTGCCACATCAGCTAAAAATGATGATTTTTCAGCAGACCGAACTCTCAGCCAGAGCCTGTGTTATTTTCTGCTGTTTCTGCCCACTCACCATGCAGCGGGAGTAAACATGTTTCTGCACAACAGCTGCAGCCTCCACTGAAATGGTGTCTCACTCAAAAAAGCGCTCACGCCTCCTCTCAGTGCACGCCGGCTCACCTTAGCTCTAACGTGAGACCGCAGCCTGGGCTCAGCACAGAGGCGCACATACAGCCCTTTCTATCGTAGCCCCCCTTGGGTTCCCCCCCCCCCCCCC
>NC_056503.1:7514015-7515666 GCF_014905685.2 Nematolebias whitei
GTCTCATTACTTTATTATTAAACACCTACTGACAACATCACTGGTTGAGGTCAACAGCACTCTACTTTTCCAAAACACAGTTTTTGGAAAGCACTGCTTTCTCTTCCTAAGCCCCCTGATTCTTTGTCAGAATCTCCTTGGAGCTGATTGAGAGTCACTAGTCAAGACCTCACCAAACTCCTCCCATATCTGAGATTTTGCCTCAGCAACAGCAAAGGCTGCGGATCGCTTGGAGGACTTTTATACCAATGAGGATAATGACAGTGTGAGCTGGAGGGGTATGACTGAGAGGAATGGCCTCTAATCTTAACCCAAGCAGTGTTCTGTTATTGGACTTCTGTGTTAGTCATGGTTTGTCCATCACAAACACCATGTTCGAATGTAAGCGTGTCCATAAGTGAACTTGTCACAAGGACACCCTTTGTCATAGATCAATGATTTACTTTGTAGTTGCATCATCTGATTTTCGTTTGTTTGTTTTGGACACTCGGGTGAAGAGAGGAGCTGCGCTGTCAACTGAACACCACCTGGCAGTGAGTTGGATCAGATGGTGGGGAAGATGCCGGACAGACCCGGTAGACCCAAATGTGTAGTGAGAGTTTGCTGGGAACACCTGACAGAAGAACCCTTCTGAAAAATTTCCAATTCATACCCCCAGGAAAGATTTAACCGCATCCCAGCTGAGGTGGGGAACATCGAGTCAGAGTGGGCCATGTTCCGTGCCTCAATTGTTGAGGTGAAAACACACATTTGTCCTAATGAGTTAAAACCTGCTGGACATAATAATTGATTTACAGTAGACCATCGCTACTTCGTGGTTTGTTTTTTACAGACTCAGTCTATCGCAGTTTTTCAAAATAAGATTGGACATTACACACAATTGACTGATTGATGGATGAGCCGCACAATCAGCATGGAATTTTTATTTTAAAAAAATGTTTTAAATCATTTAACACCTGCTGCACCTTTGTGCAGCCCAGAACTGCAGAAAATGCTTTGTCCTGCAGCTGATCAGCTGTTCTCTGTGCAGAGCAGAGAAGTGGGCATTGCAGAGAGCTGAAATCATGACATTCTATGCTTTTTTAGCACGTGTAGAGTTTAGAAATATTGTTTAGAATATTGCAAGCATGTGGGAAGGGTTTACAGTATACTGAATATTTAACATGTTAAACTCAGACATTTTGCAATTGCATTTTGTATTAGAGATTTTTGGTAGTGGTATCCCTTAAAGAACAAAATGGTAGTACGTTAGTGTCACTTTTTCCAGTCACTGGATATTTGCAGGGATGCTTATTGAGTCTATTTTGACAAGAAAATGTAATGTTTGTTTAAAAATATATAAATCTTTTGCATTTATTGCAATTTATTTTTAGATAATACTATGCACTTAATATAAGAAACTTTTTTTGGAGAAAAATTTTAACTTAAGCGCTTTGAAAAAAAAAAAGGTGTTCATGTGTAGCCTTTTAGTCTGATTTAGTCTTTTACCAAAGACTGGCTATGCTAAGACATATCAGCAGATTTTATCTTTTTAACCTTTAGCTGAATGTGATTAGAATTGAAGCTGATAATGTAACCATTTAAAAGTAGTCTATAAAAGTGATGTAATTGCTGTTATTTATTTAACTGGCTAGTAGATTGTAGCTCCTGT
>NC_056503.1:7515766-7517918 GCF_014905685.2 Nematolebias whitei
ATGATTTCAAGACTTCTTATCTGGTTGAATAATTATGACATGAACTAGTTGATGAAAACACAAATATTTTTTCAACGTGTAATTTGTGTTTATCTCTGCTAGCTGCCACTACTTGCAGTGATCATTGTGTAATTTATACATAACACCATGTAAAAATGTATTATTTTACACTGTGTAAATATTACAACATGTGGAGAAAATACCAACTTATACTATTTAATAAATTGTACTAAATTGTAGGATGATTCAGCCTGTAAAGCATACTTACTGCTCAACTCTGAATAGCAATATCTGCCACAGGT
Organism: Nematolebias whitei; assembly: GCF_014905685.2. Lineage (NCBI taxonomy): Eukaryota > Metazoa > Chordata > Actinopteri > Cyprinodontiformes > Rivulidae > Nematolebias > Nematolebias whitei. The sequence goes on from NC_056503.1 coordinate 7,516,069, forward strand.
GTAAGAATGGTACCATTTGGTGGCCCGGTTTGTGTCTGTGTTCCCTAGTGTTTTCTCTTTAGTTCAACTGGTGCCACCCTTGTCTCGTCACAGCTGTTTGTAATCACGTCTCATCTTGTCCCTGTATATAAGCCGTCTGTTCAGACTTGTTCCTTGTTGCGACGTCTTTGTTGGGTCTCTATGTTCTTCTGAGTCTTCCGAGTTTCCCTGAGGTCTTCTGAGTTTCCCGTTCATCCTATTTATGTAAGTTTTACTGCCCCGTCAGCCTGTTATTTTATATTTTTATTATCATTAAATATCTAATTTTGTATTTCTGCCGAGTTGTGTCCCTGTCTGCACTACTGGGTTCGCCCCTGCCCCGAAAAGCCCTGACATTACAACGCGACCATACCAGAACCCAGCGGGAAGGGTCCCTCTCAGCAAACTCACCTTTTTTCTTTTTCCCTCCGTGAGCTAAGATGGACGAGCTCCACTCTGTCCCTGTCCTTCTGCCGTCCCACTGCCGCCCTAGTGGCAGAAAGCGGTTCCGGAGGCAGTCCGCGGCGACCGGCCCGGTCTCGTCGGCTGAGCAGAATTTTAGAGCTGGTTCCGGTGTTTTTGTGGGAACGGGATCCGCCGCCTCACCTCCCAGGTTTCCGGTGGGGGCGAGATCCAACGTCCCGCGGGAGCTCCGGTCCACTCCTGTTTGGTTCGGCAAGTCCGGTCCACTTGACGCCACAGGGGCGGATTCCGTCGCCTCACCTTCCAGGTTCCTGGTAAGGGCGGAATCCGGCCTCTCACCGCCACACCGCGCCGCAGCTGCCCGACCCAGCCTGACCTTACCTCCCGAGCGTACTCCCAGTGACTCTGTGGGGCGTGTTCCGCCGCCCCTCCTCCTAGGTTTCCGGTGGGGGCGGCACCCATCACCACACCTCCACATAGAGACATTCCAGTCATATCCTCATTTTCACCGCAGGAATTTACACAAATAAACCGGACTTTGCTGGGTTTGTTCCCTGCAGCTGGGGATAACCCGGCTTCCGCCGACATCATATTTTTCTTGATGGAGGATTTTTTATTGTCTGTGCCTGGTCTTGCTCAGCTCCCTGAGTACAGTTAATTGCTAACACAGATAAGGACGTTAAAGGCCCCTTTAGTCACTGCCATCTCTGAACCCAAGTCAGCTCCTCACTTTTCCTGTTCTGAGGGGGTCCCAGCAAACGCTCCTCACCTCTCCTGTTCCGAGGGGGTCCTGGCAGATGCTCCTCACCTCTCCTGTTCTGAGTGGGTCCTGGCAGACGCTCCTCACCTCTCCTGTTCCGAGGGGGTCCCGGCAGACGCTCCTCACCTCTCCTGTTCCAAGGGGGTCCCGGCAGACGCTCCTCACCTCTCCTGTTCCGAGGGGGGTTCCGGCAGACATTCCTCATCTCTCCTGTTCCGAGGGGGTCCCAGCAGACGCTCCTCATCTCTCCTGTTCCGAGGGGGTCCCGGCAGATGTTCCTCACCTCTCCTGTTCCGAGGGGGTCCCGGCAGACGCTCTTCATCTCTCCTGTTCCGTGGGGGTCCCGGCAGAAGCTCCTCATCTCTCCTGTTCCGAGGGGGTCTCGGCGGACGCTCCTCACTTCTCCTGTTCCGAGGGGTTCCAGACAAACTACGCACCTGTTCCTGCCGCCTCAGAAGACTCGGCACCTGTTCCTGCCGCCGCAGAAGACTCCGTTCCTGCCGCCACCGCAGAAGACTCCGTTCCTGCCGCCGCCGCAGAAGACTCCGTTCCTGTTTCCGTTCCTGCCGCAGATGACTCTGTTCCTGTTTCCGTTCCTGCCACAGAAGATTCTGTTCCTGTTCCTGCTCTTGCCGCAGAAGATTCTGTT
>NC_056503.1:7518018-7527582 GCF_014905685.2 Nematolebias whitei
TATAAGATAAATTGTAAAGCATCATCATTACAACCAAGGAATAAACAACCAAGTTCAAATGTCTTTACATTTTGTGATATATTTACAAAACCCTGCATTTGAAAGACATGCAAGTTTGACAGTTTCACATATCAGTCTTTGCTTTCTGATAAACACACACATCTTTACAACGTTGCGTTTGTGTACTCATGAAAAAGTATTTTTGAACTCCTCAGAAGTATATAAATACAGTTACTTTGTAGTGTCAGTATACTGGTGTTAGTTTTTTGTTGGTGTGCGCAAAGATGCCTGCGTAGTGAAGCAGATGGTGATGGAATGAGCAAGTGAGGAGGAAAATGAAAAGTGTTTGAGAGTCTTGTCAGAAGGAGTTTGTACTTTATGTCTCTCCAAATTGGAGCCCTTGGCAGTTTCCGGGCTTGCTCATACATACATGGCAGCAGATCAGTCTTGACTCCTTTCACTTGCACCCAATCTCTGATATAATGTATTGAAATCTTCGACTTGAGCATCGCCTATTTGCATGTTTCACTGCACATGAACTTGTTTGTGAGTGAACGTACATGTCAAGTTCAGAGTGCGAGGGAAGACAGCATAAAAAAGAAGTGACAACGCAGAAACGCACAGATGCCTGCTATTCTGACGTGACATGTTGTGTTTTTGCAAACTGGAACACTTTACTCAAAAGCATTGGCTTATTCCTCATGCCACTGGGCTGCCAATTCATATCACTGTGCCACTGGACTTGGAAAGAGAGCACTGTTGGTTTTCCTCTGCCAGTCTGCTCTGGGATATGACAGAGTGATTCAGGATGCCTGCTGCTGGGACGCAATGTCTGAGTCTGATTGTTCTTCCTCTTTCTTCCTTGCAATCAAGAAGGCTTTATTTGGGGAGAAGGGGTGTTTCTGAGACTGTAATAAACGACTGAGCTTACTTTCAAGATTAGCTGGATAATTTATTTTAGTTATTTTTACATCCTGTTTTCATTCAGCATAATGGCAGTGAGGTTTTGTATTTTAATTCCTGCTCATTACTCTTTGTTTATGTACACATGTACAAAACTTCCTGTAGCACCATTGTTTGGCCCCAAAGTTGAGATTTCCTTCTAATTTCTTCTAGCTGTACAAATTCAAATGCATTCTTGTGTTTGACAGTGAGACACAAAGGAGCTGAGGACTGTTCAAACAAATGGTACAAAAAAATATTACCTACCTCTGAGATTTAAAAAAGAAAGTTTTTAAAGTTTGTGGGTTGTAGGCAGAACTCTTTAAATGAGAGAATAAAGCAGGCACAAAGGCTGGTGTGTGCTGAAGATGCTTAAAGTTTTTCATAGTGTATTTTGTGGCAGTACTCATCTGTAGTAGCTTCAGCACAAAATACATTTTGGTTACTCTTGGACCATCCAAAATAAAGGGTCTCCAATTTAATAATAAAATAAGCATTCAGAAGAAAAGAATGTCTTTTTCTAATCGTTACATGACACATAATTTACAAGTAAAATGTTTTGACTTTGGTCTGACAATAGACATCACCTTAATCTGTTTGCAGTTATATTTGTTAACAGAGCAAAATCAATTGATTCAAGTCAAAAACTTCAAAGGGTCAAAATGCTGCAGACACAGCCACAACCAAATTTCTATGCAAATATTGACTAAGAACAATGTTTATTTTCCTATTAATCCAAACTGTCACAGATGTCACAGAACACTGACACTGATCTGCACCACAGACATAGATTGTGACTAGACACAAGACCAAGACCCAGAAGTTGAAAACAAAGAATGAGCATCCTCTAGTCGACTGCCTGCAGTAACACTTTGAAGTCCAACCTTTCCATGTTGGGAAATGAGTCATTTGCCTGACTGAAAAATACGAATACAATTTTTTTTCCAGGTATTGTTTTATTTATAATTTCCATAGTTTTAGTTTAGTTTAGTTTTTTGTTCATCTGGGTTCTGTTAAACATGAACAATGACAATCACACTCCTGAAAACTTAGGGGGGAAAACAAAATTTAAAAGCAATTTAGTTTTCAGGCATCTATCAATTCAGCTGTAAAAAACAGTTTCTTAGTAAAGCAATACCCTGCAAGTCAGCCTTTTTGAAATATAAAGTTAAACAGCTCTAGAAAGAATGTTAAAGTTAGAGACAGTAATACACATGTCTGCATCATGAGACATGATGCATGTCAAGAAAACAGAATGAGTTTGCTTTTCTTGCACTTAAGCAACTCGCACTTCACTTCACCCTTGCTATGCTGTTACTCTCTCGGGGTTATGAGGAAGAAAGAAAACGCTTTTCATCACAAAATAACAGAAGGAATCCAGTTTGTTTGACCTGCACCTTTTCACAGTCTGAATTAACAAAACCATAAAAAGGTTTATTTAGTCTTAAAGCATCATTATTACCAGTTTCTAATAATGTGCTGACCACACAGTGACAGGAAAAGGCTGTAAACATAATTTTAACATGTGTGAGTCTTCATTTACCCAGAACATGACTGATGGGCCTGACAGCAAAGTCTGACTCCTGTCAAATGAGCGGAGGTCCAAGTTTAACCAGTAAGTTATAGAGTGACACTGTCACCAGTATGGAGGGACAAACACTGACTGACAGTGAAGAAGATGAAAAGAGACTAGATAGATTGATGAAGGTGTGTGGTGTTGATACAACTGATACTTTCTAAACTCATAAGGTAGAAAGGAAGGTTTACCTTTAGATACATGAAGGAATATACTGTAGACAGAGTGGATAAAGTTCTGAGATATATGTTTTAGCTGCATGGGCATCTACAGTTGTGTATAGTGGTTAACAAACACAAATAACAACAATTAATTAAATAAAGTCATGTTCTTCTCAAACTGAAAGCCAAAATAAGCCTTTCACAGACATTTTAAAAGCCCACCCATCTGTAATGGCACAGAGGCTGTCAGAATAATTTGCACATTTACAAATTATTTACAGACTAAAATGACTATTAATTTAATTTGCATCTAACACTACTGTTAAACACAGATATGCTTTTTACAAGTAGCTTTGTTAATTAAAACAATATGAATAAATAAATGAAGGAAACACGTTTGTATGCAACAAAAACTAATGCTCTTCCTTATTTTCAATTCAATTCAAATCAGTTCAGTTTATTTATATAGGCCCAAGTCAAAACAGAAGTCATCTCAGGGCACCTTAAAATTACTTCACTCTTTACAATGAAATCAAACAAAGATTCAGCATCCAAATTCATCCAGCATTCAGATCTAGCACTTCATCCATCCATTATCTTTTACCCGCTTATTCCATTTTGGGACACGGAGGTCGCTGGTGCCCATGTCCAACAATCACTGTGCGAGGGGCGGGGTACACCCTGGACGGGTCGCAAGTCCATCACAGGGACACACAGAGACAAACGAGACAAACAACCATTCACTCTCTCACTCACACCTAGGGACAATTTAGAGTTGCCAATCAGCCTAACATGCATGTTTTTGGTCTGTGGGAGGAAACCGGTGCACCCGGAGAAAACCCACGCATGCACGGAGAGAACATGCAAACTCCACTCAGAAAGGCCCCTGGACCGGGTTTTGAACCAAGGACCTGCTCGCTGAGAGGCAGCAGCTCTACCAGTTGCACCACCGTGCTGCCCAGATCTAGCACTTCATGTGCTAAACAGAAGAGTTAGTTAGAGAAAAATCAAACAAGAGCTATAAGTCAGATTTTTTCCACTGGATCTTATGTTTTTACACACTGTTAAACAGAAGTTAGTTCTTGTTTTACTGACATGTACACATACAATACTGAAAGGAATCACATAATCTTTATGTACAACAGAAAAGCATTAAATGGTCAACAGAGTCCATAGCCAGTCCATAGAGCCAGGAGGGACAGAGCAGATTTTGACAATTTTAAGTGGAATTTAAAATGATCTTTAGTGATTAATCTTCAGTTTTATACTTATTTATATTTATTTATTTATACTTGTTCTGATTTTTTTTTTTTTTTTTTTTGCCCTGTAGGTACATTCGATTGTTTTTAGCGCATTGATACAACTGCTACCTAGCTGTATCAATGCAGTGAAACCTCCTGAGACCAACAGTGTAGATATTATGTTTTAAAATCCATTTGGAGCAGACAGGGTGGGACCAGAACAGAAAACTGAGAAGAACAGAGGAAAGTCAAAGATTGGGAAGTTTCCATCAACATGGTAGGAGCTTATTTAAACAATTCCTTGGTTTGTGCGTGTGTGGCTATGGTAGGTCAATGGTTGAAGCCGTGGTCATGTAACTAAGTGCTTGTGGGTTTGATCCCCACTTTAATCTTCTGTTTGATTCAGTGATGTTATAGTGTATCATCATTTTTCACTTTATTATTTTAAAATTACTTCACTGAAAGTTTTTTCTCCTGTTTAACTGTGTTAATTAATTAATTAATTTAAGATTATTACTTAAAATCACATTAGAAATCCAATTCAGAAAGACGTTCACCTTTTGGCTGGGGGTGAGGCACATCCAAAATTATAATGCAATTTGTAAAAAAAAAATAATAATGAATGCCCACCCCACTATTTTTTTGCTCAAGAGCCACCACTGGTTCAGTGCACACAGTGGATGATCTCCACAAAATCATACCCACACCTTAACACTTCAACTACAGTGCTTCAGTTTTACTTGATTTTGTTCCAATTTCAAAAATCATTTAGTTTTTCCCTGAAGAAAATGCAATAATTTCTATGAAAATCACACTTATTAGTTTTATAGAGAACTATGATGTACTTGTATGTTAGTATGAGGTAAAAAAAAAAAAAAACAACATTGCAAAGACTATCAATGAAACCCTCTAATGTGTCAAACGAACCCAACCCAGCTCAAACCAAGCACAGCTGTTTTCTATATAAGCAGGCAGGTTAAAGCTATGCTGAATGTGCTGAATCACAACTCAGAGGTTAAACTTACTTAATTTCAGCTTTCATAGCTGAAGATTTGTGTAAGGCAGTGCTTCTCAATTATTTTGTGTTATGCCCCCCCCCCCCGAAAAAGAAACCCCCCCCCCCCCAACTCTCTGCCACAACTGTAAATAGTGTCTATAAAACTGTTACACTTCTGCCTAACAGTGTGTCCTTATTAACATTAAAGAAAAAAAAAAGAATATTGATTAATTAACAAGGAAGAATAACTTTATTAACATTGTTTTTTTAGTCTAACAGAAACAACTTAATGTGCATCAATTTGCCTGAAAAAAAAAATCCTTATTTAAACTGTAAACATTTTGGACCATTTGAAACTGAAAAATAAAATTAAATATTATCAATAAATAATAATAAATTCAAATTGATCAGCAACATTTTAACTCGTGAGTGTTTTATAAAACACTTTGACATACAAAACAAAAATGAATAAAACAATTTATGCTGATTTTTTTAAGTCAAAATAAGGAAGTCAGGATCAATGAGCACACTCATGGATAAAACTAAAAAAATGTGTCAACGTGAAAGAGGAAAGAGGGGGGAGGTAACCCTCTCTCTTTGAGTTTACTCTTTGTCACCTGCATGCTGTGAGTGACAAGCGTCCAGAGCATCAAAAAACAGCAGCTTAACTGAGGACGTGAATTTATTTTGTTAGCAAAGAATAGAGCCCTAACATTTATTAAACATTACTTCTGTAAATTGTGCTTTGACAAACTTCTCGATTAAACTAAAACATTTTGTCAACGCAAAAGAGGAAAGAGGGGCAGGTGTCGCTTTCGCTTGAGTTTACTCTTTGTTGCATGCGAGCTGTGAGTGATGTCCAGAGCGCATGGACATGAAAACAGCAGCGGAGGACGGAGGAGGTGACGGTCGGAGTTTATTTATCATGTCAGCAGCAGAGGAGAGAGACACGGTTCATACATGGCTCCCAAAACAACAAGGCAGCCATATTTGTTCATAACGTTATTATTAGGAATGCATGCGAGAAAATGAGAATGTTGGGAAAAAAAAAACTCCCAGAGGCAAAAAAAGCTTGTTTTGTAGGGTCACATGCCTGACATTGCCCCGGACCCCCCCAGGGGGTGCGCCCCACTATTTGAGAAGGACTGGTGTAAGGTAATGTATGAGGCCTCATTATTTTTATATTTTTTTGACTGACAGCAAAACTACCTGCTGAGATCGATATATATTTTTACTACTTTTAATCACTCCTGACATGTCCTTGAAGATGAAAAGCCACGCCTTGACAAATCCCCAGGAATTACACTTGCTACATCTCATGTGATTTTTTTTCTTTTTAGTTTTACTGCCCGCAGTGCGTGTTGAACACCTTTTTCCTCATAAGTGTGTGCAGCTTATGCATGGGTTAAATGTGCAGGTCAAATTCCTCTGTGGTTCATAGAAATGGCTTGGTAAATAAGGGACTTTTTTTTTTGTTCTCTCATAAAGTGCAAAAGCAATAACGGGATGTCAGGTCACATGTTCTACTTTTTAGCTGTGTGTCTCAGGTAATTACAATCCAGCACACAAATACACAAATTGCTTGGTTGAAACAGCTTATTATCAAAGAACGACACACTAAGAAGCTGTTTTCACTGTGTGTGTGTGTGTGTGTGTGGGGGGGGGTCACTTTGAAACACTTTCTACAATCAAAGTCACTATCACACCAACTGCAATTATATCAGCCACAAAAATCACACACTTAAAAAAAAAATGAATCCATGCAGGTGTAAGATAATATGAAATGATTAATCCAGAGTGTTATATAAATAAAGAGGTGGCACGTATCAATTTGTGCAAAAAGGAAAGTGTACCATTTATGAATCTTGTTGAATTTTAAGAAAATGGATGATACCAAGTCAGGGCAGCATGGTGGCACAGTTGGTAGAAATGCCGCCTCTCAGCGAGCAGGTTCAAATCCTGGCCGGGGGCCTTCCTGGGTGGAGTTTGCACGTTCCCTTCGTGCTGAGTGGGTTTTCTCCAGGTACCCGTTTCCTTCCACAGAACAAAGACATGCATGTTAGACTGATTGGTAACTCTAAATTGTCCCTAGGTGAGAGAAAGAAAGTGAATGGTTGTTTGTCTTGTTTGACTATATGTGTCCCTGTGATGGACTGGAGACATGTCCAGGGTGTCCCCATGGGCACCAGTGACCCCCGCGACCCCAAAAAGGAAAAAATGGGTAAAGATAATGGATGGATGGATGGATGGATGGATGGATGGATGGATGGATGGATGGATGGATGGATGGATGGATGATACTAAATCACTACCATGGAATACACTTTGCTAGGAAGAGCTGTAGTTTTTTATGTAAGCCAAAAAATGCCATATTTTAACTTTTTTTTCTTTTCTGGTTGCTGAAGTGAAAATGTTAGATTGGTGTTTCCAAGGAGGGTGCCCCATCCTGTCAACAGAACCAACCGCCCTGCCTACCAAAATTTCTCCCAGCATTAGTAACGTAGTACTCTGTTACCACCTCCCCTCACCCCTCTCCATTTACCCCCACCATGTCGTCAAACACCGGCATTAGTAACTTAGTGCTCTGCTGCTGCACCCTCCCACCCCTCCCCCTTTTGTACACATAAAGACATCATACACATATGAATCATCATTAGACAGGAGTGCCATACACTTTTTGTCATCCCCAGCTTCAAGATCAAGATCAAGGTCACAGATGAGGTCAAATGTAATACAAGGTCATTGCTTATTTGAACCATTGCTATAGATTTCTTTATATTAGCTTGTTGATGGCAGCACAGTGCACAGTTGGGAAAGTTGCAGCCTCTCAGGGAGAAATGTGCCATCTTGAATCCCAGCCAGGCAGCATTCTGAGTGAAGTTTGCTTATTCTCACTGTACATGGAGTCCTGTGGTTTCCTCCCACACATGAATGTTAGGCTGACTGGTAACTCTTGTCTTCCTAGTTGTTAGTGAGAGTATGAATGATTGTTTGTCTCTGTGTGTTCCTGTGATGAACCTGTGACCTGTCCAGGGTGTCGCCGACCTGTTGCACAGTGACTGCTGGATATGGGCACCAGTGACCACCCATTACTCAGAAAGGAAGATGCAGGTAAAAGATAATGAATAGTTTGTTGATGGGCGTATAATAACTCTTGTAAAATCGCTGTCTACCTTTGCGTGCAAAGCTTACAAAAGTGTATTTCAGGCCCTGCACATTACAAATACACTTTAGAAACAAGGATAGACTTATTTGGACCATTTTTTTTCTTTTTCATCATTATTGTTTATCATTTGCATAGGTTTTAGATATGGACATTATTGAAAGTCTTTTATCATAAATATTGTGCTGCTGTCAAAATACAGCTCTGGAATTTAAAAAATCTAAATTGAGAAGGTTTCAAGATGACTAATATTGAACAGATTAAAAATTCAGGTCACAAGGCTGAACGCCTCTGCAAGTCTGTTTTGGACATTTTTGAGAATACCTGGCAAATACAATTTTCAAACTAGTCTTCAACAGCTGCAGCCAATGAAACACCACCCTTGACAAAGAGAGCAGTCCTTAGTCTCAAAGGAAAGATATTAGGTTTCCAAGCCAGAGAAGTGTGTAAGACATGAATACATGTACAGTATTTATTAGCTTAGTAACATTCAGAGCAGCATTGATGCCATCCATCCATCCATCCATCCATTTTCTTTACCTGCTTGTTCCATTTTGGATCACGGGGGTCGCCGGTGCCCATGTCCAGCAATCACTGAGCGAGGGGCAGGGTACACCCTGGACAGGTCGCAAGTCCATCACAGGGCCACATAGAGACAAATGAGACAAACAACCATTCACTCTCTCACTCACACCTAGGGACAATTTCGTTACCAATCAGCCTAACATGCATGTTTTTGGTCTTACTCTAAAGTGGAACAAACCAGTTATGTTGGTGCTAAGATGATCTCTTTGGAATTTGTTGTTTTCAACCAGTTTGACACGACTGTCAACAAGGAAGAGGGCCAGCAATGGAGGAGGGCGTGTGCCAAAGAGACCATCTTAGCACCAATATAACTGGTTTGTTCCACTTTGGAGTAAGCTGTTGGGGGAAGAATCAGTTTTGTGTTGTGTGTTTTCTTGACTGATGAAGCCTTCCGGATCGAAGGTGAGATGTTTAGAACAAAAAAAGAAACTGTCCAGATGACCTGACTGAAAATTGTTGGATAATTCAATTCAGTTTCAGTTCACTAACACAACACAACAGTAGTTCGTTTTAGACTTCCGAACCGGGCAGTTCCCCATGGACTCTAGAACCTGACCAGTTTGTCTCAAGATCCACTCGTTCAGTCCTGAGCAGATAAACATGTCGCTCAATTACAATTTGTTAGAAGCAAAATATAACTACAGAAGATGAAGCATTTTCTCAATGTAAGACTCACGTTCTCAGCTTGAAGTCTAAGCCGGCTGAAGGTTGCAATGGACCACACCTTCTCATCAGCTGTGCAAGTCCTCTTTGTGGTCTATCCTGGTCTGATCCACCAGCAGAACCCCAGAAAGACAAGTGATCTGGTGCCTTCAACACTGACCCGGTGAGGAGCAGAACCTAGTGACATGATGCCTTTGTCTGGTTATGCTATTTTAGCTGATGCAACTTGGTAAATC
>NC_056503.1:7527682-7528847 GCF_014905685.2 Nematolebias whitei
TGCCTTTGTCTGGTTATGCTATTTTAGCTGATGCAACTTGGTAAATCATTTCCTGGCTTTCATTGATAATAAATGACTTATCTGATCACATTAAATAACTTCAGTAACCAAAATCCAGAGTAAACTATTTATTAAAATAGTCAAACTTTTTCTAAATTCGTGCACGTATAAAACTGAAAAAACTCCTGCTCAAAGAGTGAATTTTGTCTTAGATAAGAGAATTAAGTCGTGACTGATTCGTTATTATTGTTTGTTTATTATTGTTGTTGATTATTAGTTTGATTATATTTGTAATATAATTTCAAAGACAACTTTCAATCAACCTTTATTTATACAGGTGGTCGCGGGCAGCACGGTGGTGCAATTGGTAGAGCTGCTGACTCTCAGTGAGCAGGTCTCTGGTTCAAATCCTTATCCGGGGGCCTTTCTGGGTGGAGTTTGCATGTTCTTTCCGTGCATGCATGGGTTTTCTCCGGGTACTCCGGTTTCCTCCCACAGACCAAAAACATGCACGTTAGGCTGATTGGTAACTCTAAATTGTCCCTAGGTGTGAGTGAGAGAGTGAATGGTTGTTTTTCTTGTTTGTCTCTATGTGGCCCTGTAATGGACTTGTGACCTGTCCAGGTTGTACCCCACCCCGTGACCCAAAATAGAAGAAGTAGGTAAAAGATAATGGATGGATGGAACTTTGTTTTCTTCATTCGGATGAATATTAATTTCTTATGGTATGGAACTCCCTGTAATTAACAGATTCTACTTTAGTGCCTGAGTTCTGATTATTAAAGGGTGAATACATTATTTAAGTTGTTGTTGGTCAGTAAACTGACCAGCTGGTGCCCCACTTTAATGAGTGCTAAATAAATAAACAAATGTAATGTGTGGGTGTGTGTGTGTGTGGGTGGGGTGGGGTGGGGGGAGGAGTGTCACCCCTCTTTTTCCATCTCAACTTCATATTTGCTACAAACAGTGTACACCCAGACAAAAAACGGACACAAGGACAATGTGAGTGGCATTTACCATAAGGTTACTTTACTATAAGGTTATTTACTATATATACCATCTCATATATTTACTTCTTGTTTACATAGTATTGTTGTACTTATGGGTTTATATATAGTGCATGTGACAATACATAATTGCAGATTCCAGGGAGGAAACTATCAAT
>NC_056503.1:7528947-7539134 GCF_014905685.2 Nematolebias whitei
TCTATAGTTGCATTTAGGTTAAGTCCCGTCCGTGAGACATTGTGGTGTATTTTTGCTTTAAACAGTTGTGTATTTCAGTTTTGCAGAACACAATACACCTCAGTATTGCACAGAGTTTGCAATACTGCAGATGCTACACTGATTTGTCTGTCGGTCTCACCTTCCATTCTTCTCTCACTCACGAACTAAACCCCAGAACACTTGAACTCCTTCATTTGAGGCAGAACCTCATTCCATGAGAGGGCAATCTACTCTTTTCAGACAGAGGACTATGACCTTAGTTTTGGAGATGCTGATCCTCATCCCCACACCAGCTCAGCACTTCTCATAATGGATAATCCAGAGTGTTATACGGTCCAGGTCTTCTCAAGGAGATTGATTTCGAAGCCCATGATGTACTTCAAGGTGAGCCCCACCATATCTAGTTGGTATTTCTCAACCTCACACACGAACTCAGGCTCCTTCCCATTAGAGAGGGGATGTTCCATGTCCCAAGAGCCAGCTTTGGTAAGCTAGAGCCAGAGCTCCACAGCCACTATTTTTGGCTACCACCCATGACACTATGCAGCTGATTTATATGGTCTCTCCTGCAGGTGATGGGTCCACAAGAAGGCAAATCCATGTTGCTCATTCAGGCTGAGCCCGACTGGGCCCCATGTTAAGCCTCCAGTATACTCGGGCGTACGTCAGTCCGCGGAAGGTTGCGCGCACTGGATTAGATTCGAAGCGGACGCCCGTAGAGCATGTCCGTGCAAAGATCAATTTTTACGACAGCATATGCGTACTCGGTGTCGCACAATAAACTCCCCGGCGATGGACTGTTTTGTATGTGACACCAATGTATTAAATTCCCCTTCTTCATTCCTGGTCTGGTTTAATGGCCTTTTCTTTTGTTTTGTTTTTTTCCAAGAGGCAAGCGATCTCTTCCTCCTTGTCCATTGACGCCATGACTGAAATGGTGAGAAATTAAGGAATTTGTCATGGAAGAATTAAAATCAGGTCCAGCATGGCAGCGGGAGGGTCTGCAGATTTCCTGGTGGGATGGTCTGATGTGTGGGCTGCAGGACCAGAGCTCCCTTTTCTTTTTTCTTTTTTTTTACGTTTTATTAACAAAATATAAACACAGTACTGGGGCTGTCAGCTCTTGTGTGTTGTTTTATTTATTTGCAAACTGTCAATCAATCAAGTAGGCGTGCCAGCAAATGATCAGTCTGCAACTTCAATTTGTCCCGAAGGTAAACGCCCCTTGTCTGCGGAGCTGGTCTGCAGCAGCTATGGGTGGACACTCGAGTATGAAGTCTCAACCCTCTGTGGACAGTGCGCAGCAAGAGCAAAGAAACTAGACTGGCTAATTTTCAATGCAGGTATGTGAATCTTAAAAGCACAGTCGCAACAGGCAAACAAGACAGCAGCTCTGGCAGTGAGATGTGGTATTTCCTTCCCACACGGCTCCGTTTGTCAATATAATTGTTGTCAGTTTTTCTTCCTGTAATTTTTTTGCTTTTTCTCATTTTATATATTTTTTTCATAAATAAATATTATGTAACTCCAAACATCACTTTTAATTACAATGAAATATATTAACCCAATAAAGTGCTTCTTTGATAGGATAAGTAAGATATGCTTCTTATGAAATGATCACATTGTATCTGTGTGGGCGCCTTATTTCCCTTCCAGATAAGACCTGTTTCGTTTAAAAAAAATGTGTTAACTGGATGTGTAATGTGAGCTGGCAGTCAGATATCTGTCTGTGTCCAATCCATTGTTTTGTAGATATGGGAGGTAACAACAGCCATGTCTCAGGACAGACAGCAGTGCAATATCAGCTAAAGGGATAATAATATACAAATATTTAAAATTGTAAGGTCATTTATCACAAGTGAATGTTAGCAGCAAAATTACAATCCACTCATTTCATTGGATGTTTCTTTATCCATAAGTCAGTTTATTTTTAAACTGTTTACATTTTGATGAGCAGTTTATACTGCACATGCTTCTCACATCCAAAAATGGACAAAGTTTTTGATAAGAAATAAGTCTTTCATGGTTATTTGTTATTATATTTGTAGAATATAGTGTAAGCACAAGATACAGAGCTTTTGAAAACAATTACATTAAAATAAGACTGTCAATATTGTAAATACTTTTATACGACTCTGTGGCCTAAAAACCAAAACAACAACTACATCTAACTTTCTCCAAAACATCTTTCACCTAAAAGTATTAATTGTGTGCTTAAGTGAATAATGTCTGAAAGGAAATTTTAAACAGCATCAAAGAAGATAAAATAAATTGGAATTATTTGAAGGAATGTCTTAAAACTAAATAAGATGCTGTTGTTGTTTATTTTTCAGCATTCAGCAGGTATTTCAGCTTATTGTTTAAATCTTGAGGATATATATACATTTTTTATATTTCTTTTAAAAATTTGAATGGCCTTAGTGTATTAGCTAGAGTCTGTGCATTACATTTCTTACATATGAGGCTGAACGTCCCAAATGTGTTTTGTTGCATCCAGAATGCATAAAGAAAACTGGTTTCATGTAAAAATTGCTTCTAGATTATTCCTCTTCATATTATTATTATTATTATTATTATTATTATTATTATTATCATTATTATTATTATTGTTAATAATAATAATAATAAAATCATAATAATAATAATTATCATTATTATTATTATTGTTGTTGTTAGCAGTACTAAACTAGCCAAAACTGACAATATTTTAAAAAATTGACGTAATATGTTGTTTGACTGTAAGACACATCATATTCTAAACCCATAATGCAATAAAACTAAAGGTCTTGATTAGTCTTTTCTTGTGTTGCATTACAGTTTAGGAAGCTTTAACCAGCGGCAGACCAGACATTATTTCTTACTTTTAATTCTTGTATAGGCTTTCTACCATCAGAGGGGTCATTTACAGTATGCGTGTTAGAGTTTGAGGGCAGCCAAAAGAAAAATGTTCCAAAAGTTTTACGTAATTTCTGTCTAATGACACAAACATTTTAATGCCAAACCCCAACCCATAATAGGTCTATGGAGATTCTGGGCATGGAGTCCTAGCCATAAGAGGGGGCAGCATGATGGAGGGGTTACCAGGTCTGAGGCTCTGAAGAGGAAGCAGCTTGATGGAGCTCATGAAAGGGGGTGACGTGGAGAGCGCCAAAAACATAGAGCTCCAGAGAAGGGGCAGACCAGTGTCAGGGGCACAGGGCTCAGAGCTCCTGAGAGGGGGCAACTTGGTGGAGGAGGCCCCAGGCTTGGTGCTGTGGAGGGGATGCAAACTGATAAAGAAGGCCCCGGATGGCAAACTCCCCCGTGGCAACTTCAGGGGCAGCAGTCAAAAGGTGACTGAGCTGGAATTATTTCTCCAAGAAAGTGTTTTACCTGACACACTAGTCCCGTCTGTCTTGCCCTGCATTTGCAGGCATGGTTGCTAGTGGTAATGTCTGTCATTATACAACAGTGACATTGTTTTGCATGTGCACTTGGGCAGTGGTGGACTGGCCATCGGGAGCAATGGGACATTTCCTAGTGGCCTGGTCCACTCAGTGATCACTGAGGGGCTGGACTAAAAGCTCGGTTTAGGTTGCGTTTGATAATTTTAAATAAACAATCCATGCTGCTAGTGTGGCTCACTCAGGTATCACCTCCCACAGACTGAACAGAAATGATGGGGAAAGACAGATACCCCCCACCCCCTCTTTTCTTTTTCTGAGGCTGTCACAGCAGAGCAGAGACACACAACAGGTTGTACGCCTACCCCCTATAACCCATAATGACTCGCACTCGCAAGGGTTATATGTTTGTGTGCGCATCTCTGTACATCCAGCTTTTCTCCAGTTTGGGTCATAAAGCTTGTAGAATGGAATGAGAAAGACAGCCAAAGAGGAAAGGTGGCGCAGACAGGGAGAGGATAAAAAAGATAAAAGCGCTGGCCGCTGATGCAGCAGAGTGTAGTAAATTAATGTGTTAAGTCAGGTCCTCTGGATGGTTTCTACCTCCAGAAACCATCCATAGGACATTTTGTTGGATAAGAGAGAAACACGTGGTGAAAAGTGAAAACTCTGGCATAGCCTGTCAGCACAACTAGCTTAATGAGGCTAATTCCAATTTGAGAGACCTAAGTGAACCAAAGGATAATTGCACTACATCAGAAACATTCATATTGTAGGTATTCAGCTGATGATGTGTGCAGACGCCATGCATCGGTGGTTATGTTAGCCTCTTTTTGGAGATGCTCAAGCACCCCTAAATTTTACCACACCATACCATACCACTTTATATATAAAGCACTTAAAAACAGCAACAAGGTAACCAAAGTGCTGTACAGCAAAAACAAACAAGCAAAGGACATAGCAGAAAATTATATAGATCACACAGAGGTAAAGATAAATAAATGGTTAACATTATAGAATACAGACAAGTTAAAATCAGCTCACACAGTGTCAAAAGCCAGGGACTAAAAGTGAGTTTTAAATGAGATGTAAAAACAGTGAGAGAAGGAGCATGTCTGACATGCAGTGGTAACTCATTCCACAGTCTTGGACCTGCAACAGAGAAGGCCCTGTTACCTCTGAGCTTAAAACGAGTGCCTGGATCCAATAAAAGCATCTGATCTGCTGACCTCAGAGAGCACTGTGGGACATATGGCTGCAGCAGATCAACGAGATAGGAGGGGCTGAACTCTTCAGATTTAAAAACATACAGAAGGATTTTAAAATAAATTCATAAGTGAACCAGGAGCCAGTGAAGGGAGGCCAGAACTGGAGTAATGTGCTCTATTTTGACTGTACCTGTAAATATTAACTCAGCACACCTGAAAAATAAATAAGTCGTCTTGTATTTTGTAAGGAAACTCAGTTCTCACCAAAATATCAAATACATTTGGAATAAACATAGAATAAATTATGACAGTCTTAAATAGACCAGTAAAATCTATGATTTTTTTTTTTGCACGAGTCGGATCCTCAATGCCACCTGTCAATCAATCCAGCAAGCTTGTCAGCAAATGACCAGTCAGCAAACTCAGTTTGTCCCAAAGTGAAACGCCCCTAACTTGCAGGAGCTGCACCTCCTTTTCCTCCGACAACATTGTCAAGGTCATGCATTACAAACACTTTGCAGACAGAGTGATTTCATTAAAAATCATCAGAAAAAATGGCAAAACATTGTCAGTGGAGAAGATGTAATTCAGACAGTGTTACCCTGAGTGTTTAGAGTGTGGAATACAGTTTATTCAATTTCCAAAACTTAACAAAGTTTGGAAAAAAGTAAAAGATAGATTAAGCTCTGTGGCCGACCTCAGAGCAGCTGAATACAACAGTGATAAACAGGAAGTACCACATGTCCGTCTGTACGAAGGTAACTCTTTCAGGTCTCTCTTGTAAATGAGTCCTCGTGGCTCAATGGGACTAACCTGTTTAAATAAAGGTTGAATGAAAAAAAAAACCTGTAAGTAAATCCTCCATTTTTGTCATAGTTACATTAATGGTTAAATTAATTGTTAATATTTAAAACTAGTTGTGCTTTGTTTTGTGTGTTTTAAAGGTAACCGGTATAAGTTGCAACTTCTGATTGTATAAGTTTAGTCTTTGTTTGTTATGATAAGTCAACACTAAACTGATTTTGAACAAAGTATTTATTAGGGTAATGTAAAGTAGAGTGCTGCGTCTGTAGCATCTAAGGGGCTGATTATACGGCACGTATTTTGAGTGCATCCGCAGCTTTCTCTCTGCGGTTCTGCTGATCATTTACACGACACCAGTGGCTTCCCACTTTGAATCCGGAGGTTTCTGAATCCACCTTCCAGAGTGTAGGTTTTTTGCTGACCCCCCGCTGATAATGTAAACATCTCCTGCTGAGGCTTTGTGTTCAACCACATGCGCACACGCACGCGTGGACAGACGCTATATTTCTATCAACATGGCGGCGGTCACAGTGCTTTCTGAACTATGACTGATGGAATATATTTTTAATCTCGTAGTTCATCTAGTTCAGATTCCAGGTGCTGTGACCGACATCTGTTTTGGAAGAGACACGGTCTGATCCAGTTCTAATATCGCTGTTTATAGAATGAGGCACGCGCACAAGTCGCGCTGCACTATAACATTTAAATGTGCTAAATAATAAGTTTAATAATAATAAACAGTATTTATCTTAAGTTTGAGATATATAATGAAGCTCTCTGAGCTAAATGAAGCTATCTGGACATTATGTAATTCAAATTATGTGATTAAAATGATGCTAAACATATTGCATGCTATTAACGTTGAAAATGAAGACATCAGGTTTAATTTTTATTTTATTTATTTATTCAACACCACAAACTGATAAATAAACTAAACATTGAATGGCTTGATTAAAAGAACTGAGGGGAATTTTAAATAAATAGTTCATCCATCATCTCTCTCTTCGACGTCCTGCTGCCGAGCCTCGTTCAGAACCAGTCCGCCTGGTGGGAGACAGCTCCTTCTTCTTTCAGGAAAAAATAAAAATAAAAAACAGTTGGTTGTTTTGTAACCAAAGTAAACACAAGCAAACATTATTAAGAACATTTGATTTACCTGCTGTAAACCAGCTACTGATTATCATGGAGTAAAGTCCAACAATGTCAACTCGGTTCTGGTCCACTCAGAGACTGGTGTGGAGCTGTTAGACGAAGCGGTCATGCTTGGCGTCAAACCTGTCGACTCTTTTATCCAAAATCGAGGCAGAATCCAGCTTTAACTAGTTGTTAAGATGTTGTTAGCAGAGCTTTTTAGCTCACAGGAAACAGCGTGCCGAGTCAGCACGCGTGCGCATTAGGTGAAGGTACAAAATTCACAGCGCCATCTAATGACCCGGCATGGTAACTACAGCGGATTCGGGAGGGCGGGGGCGAATCTTGTGGATGCATGTAAACACAAAATATGACCGTGTCAACACGGATCTTTTCCTCTAATTAACATACGAAAAAACTATGTTTCCCCCCATCGTGTCCGTGTAAATAGGGCCTGAGCTAGCATGTCAGTATTGCACCCCGCTAGCTTAGCTCTACCTATAGTTGTACTGTATCTCTAAAGTAGTTGATGAATCAAGTGTTTACTTATGTAGGTAAACATAGATGTTTAAAAACCCAATAAAATGCACCAGAATGCAGGAATTGGCATCTACTTTATTCAAAAAAAATTTGGGAGGTCCCCCAGACCACACACCAGCGTGTGTTCCCCCCCACTCCCCACCCCATGTTGTTCAAGCCAAGAGCCATTGTCAACACTGAGGGCTAAGCGCTCCTAAAAGGCAGATCCATGCATTCAAAGTGCACTCCACTTAACTTTCTTTGTGGTTTGTGTTAATCAGGTGGTGGTGGCCTGGGATGGCATAAAATACCCAGCCTGGTTTATTGTCCCAGTCCGCCCCTGCATTGGGGAGACCAGAGGAGTAGAAATGCTTCAGTTGAGGACCCAGGGCAGAGGTTTGGTCAAACAACCTGTTAGTCTCTGGGTGAGCTTTTCCACCATGGAGAGGCACCCAGCTCCTTTCTCGAGCTTGCCGTGAGCCTCTCAGGAACATGCACTCTCTCTGTCTCTCCTGTCCCTTCCAGGGAGTGAGGAAATGGAGACCCATGTAAAAGTCACAAGGTGTCAGCTGCGATGATAGACATGGACCAAAGTCGAATGCACATTATACTGTATATGTCGGAGGGCTTGCACAAAACCCTGAGGCACTTTGATAATAAAGGCTTCCACCTGGCAGCCAAGGTAGAATCCTGGCCCCTTATTCTGGATGCATCACAGCTCCATCTGGGAGGTACAGCCAAAGTTTATGCAATAAAGTCTGAAAGATGGTGAAATATGCCTTGGCAGGATGAAGCCAATGAAAAATTTAGTGGAAGCCCATAGTGGCCCTGGCATGCAAATTGTTCATCCAACCTGGGTATAAACGTGAAAGACTACTACTAGCTGGGTATGACCGATGAAAGAAATACCTTTGAAAATGAGCATGCAAATTCAGTGTAACCATGACTAGACACCAAAGAAGTCATTAATATACATTGGAGAATAATGCTAATGATATCAATATACAGATAAGACATCCATCTATCATCTTTTTAACCGCTTTTACCTTTTTGGGTCACAGGGGTCACTGGTGCCCATATCTAGCATTTACTGTGCGAGTGGCGGGGGACACCTTGGACAAGTCCATCACAGCAAAGGAAACATGACCACATCCTCCTAATCCTTAAGTCCCTCCACTGGCTTCCTATTTCACTCCGCATTGAATATAAGGTTTCCTTACTCACCCACCAATCCATTCATGGCAATGCTCCATATTATCTTAAATAACTGCTCACTGTTCAGACATCAACATGATCCCTCCGCTCCACAAATCCCTACCAGCTCTGTCCTACCCGGACAAAACTGTGCACCATGGGTAACAAGGCTTTTTGCTCTGTTGCTCGTCTGCGGAACAACCTCCCCAACCATCTAAGGATATCCCAGACTAGAGAACGTTGGAAGAAAGGATTGAAGACCTTCTTATTTGGAAGATTTTATAGTGTTTAAATGTATTTATAATCCTGCTGCTTTTAGTTTTTTTTGTTTTTCAGATTTCAATCCATGTTTTATTCTCTCTTGCCATTTTATATTGTAGCACTTTGAGATTTTAAAATGTAAAGTGCAGTACAAATTGAATAAATTATTATTATTATGACAAAGACACATAGAGATAAATGAGACAAACAACCATTCTCTCTCTCACTCTCACCTAGGGACAACTTAGAGTTACCAATCAGTCTAACATGCATGTTTTTGGTCTGTGGGAGGAAACCGGAGTAAACACGGAGCATGCACAAAGAGAATGTGCAAACTCCAACCAGAATGCCGCCCCCCCAGTCCGGGATTCAGTCCGACAACCTTCTTGCTTAAAGGCGGCAGCTCTACCAGCTGAGCCACCATGCCACCAGATAAAACATTATATGTCAAAATAATAATGTGAAATGACCACAAAAAACAACTAACATTTAAGTTTGACCAAACTGGAGTCATCATAAAGTTAAAATACAACTACTGAAGAAAGCTAAATCCCTCCTCTAGTGTAAACTAAATTCTGTGATTTATTGCTATTCAGAAGATATGTGAAGCCTTGATCAACACCGAGTCTCTGATGACTGCAGAGTGGCTGCTTATCAAATGTCAGTCCTCACAGTGATCCCACATCGGGCATTAGTAAATATAGCGTGAATCAATGGCCATCATTAACAGTAACCTTATCTACTAAGCCCGGACTCTCATATAGTAAATCTCTTGCATGTCACACAGCAAGACATGAACCAAAACACAGGCTCATTGCTCAGCATGAAAGCTGCTGGCACATAATGATGAAGGATAAATCCATCTAAAGATTGTTCACTGCCAGCCTCTTATTACTCCCATTAAATGGAACATGAAACCAGGTGATTACCTGCCATGCTGAAGCAATAAAGTGTGCTCAAGTGCATCACAAAATTATTCACCTTTATTGAAGTGCAACAAAAATGCAAATAGAGGGCAGTTTTGCTAATTATCACTGTCAGAAATGAAGCTTGTACCTCTAAACTGCCAGCCTTTTAGCCTAGCGGCAGTTTATTGAATGGGATTTGAAGCTCTGACAAGGCCGTTATGTTTATCTTGTAACAGAATTCATTCATAAAAGCACAACTGAAGAATTGTTGTAACCCTTGTAAATTATCAAGGCAACATAATAACTTGATGAAGTAGGCTTGAGACCAGATTTTCTTTAGTCCAAAGCAGATTTCAAGTTGGCAGTTACAAGTGAAAATACACTTTTAAACACTTATGCACTCACCAGTACACCTTGCTAGTATTGGGTTCAACCCCATTGCCTTTAGAACTGCCAAAATATTAATTTCACATTTGCAACAATTTGTTGAAAGCATCCCTCACAGACTTTGTTTTATGTTTCATAATGAATGAATTAACTTTATTTAAAAAGGGACAATGCACAACTCAAACATAAATGTCACAATTTTATGTTCTGCACCAGATTAGAGCAAACACTAATTTGCATCTGCAGTCTCTTGACAAGTAAAAAAAAACAAAAAACGACAATGGATATTGACATGACAGTATCATGCTGTTGCTGCAGGCTTATCAGTTACACATCAACAGTGTGTCCTGTTCCACCACATCCCGAAGGAT
>NC_056503.1:7544134-7556000 GCF_014905685.2 Nematolebias whitei
GGGCTTTTACCCATGGAGCTCGGCCGGGCACAGCCCGAAGAGGAGACGTGGGTCCCCCTTCCCATGGGCTCACCACCTGTGGGAGGGGCCAAAGGGGTCGGGTGCAATGTGGGATGGGTGGTGGCCGAGGGCGGGGACCCTGGCGGTCTGATCCTCGGCTACAGAAGCTGGCTATTGGGACGTGGAATGTCACCTCACTGCTGGGGAAGGAGCCTGAGCTGGTGTGTGAGGCTGAGAGGTTCCGGCTAGAAATAGTCGGACTCACCTCTACGCATGGCTCGGGATCTGGAACCAGTTTCCTTGAGAGGGGCTGGAAACTCTTCCACTCTGGAGTTGCCCCTGGTGAGAGGCGCCGAGCAGGCGTGGGCGTACTTATTGCCCCCCAACTTGGTGCCTGTGTATTGGGGTTCACCCCAGTGAATGCGAGGGTGGCCTCCCTCCGCCTACGTGTGGGGGGACGGGGTCTGACTGTCGTTTGTGCTTATGCACCAAACGGCAGTTCAGATTATCCACCCTTTCTGGAGTCCTTGGAGGGGGTACTGGAAAGTGCACCTTCTGGGGACTCCCTTGTTCTGCTGGGGGACTTCAATGCTCATGTGGGCAATGGCAGTGAGACCTGGAGGGGTGTGGTTGGGAGGAACGCCCCCCCTGATCTGAACCAGAGTGGTGTTCTGTTGTTGGACTTCTGTGCTCGTCATGGATTGTCAATAACGAACACCTTGTTCAAGCATAAGGGTGTCCATATGTGCTCTTGGCACCAGGACACCCTAGGCCGCAGTTCGATGATCGACTTTGTCATCGTATCATCTGATCTGCGGCCACATGTCTTGGACACTCGTGTGAAGAGAGGGGCGGAGCTGTCAACTGATCACTACCTGGTGGTGAGTTGGCTTTGACGGTGGGGGAGGATGCCGGTCGGACCTGGCAGACCCAAACGTAATGTGAGGGTTTGCTGGGAACGTCTGGCAGAGTCTCCTGTGAGACGGAGTTTCAACTCCCATCTCCGGGAGAACTTTGAACATGTTCCGAGGGAGGTGGGGGACATTGAGTCTGAGTGGACCATGTTTCATGCCTCTATTGTCGAGGCGGCTTACCAGAGCTGCGGCCGCAAGGTTGTCGGTGCCTGTTGCGGCGGCAACCCTCAAACCCGATGGTGGACACCTTCGGTGAGGGATGCTGTCAGGCTGAAGAAGGAGTCCTATCGGGCCTTTTTGGCCTGTGGGACCCCGGAAGCAGCTGATGGGTACCGGCAGTCCAAGCGACATGCGGCTCGGGTGGTTGCTGAGGCAAAAACTCGGGCATGGGAGGAGTTTGGAGAGGCCATGGAGAACGACTTCCGCACGGCTTCGAGACGATTCTGGTCCACCATCCGGCGTCTCAGGGTGGGAAAGCGGTATGCCACCAACACTGTTTATAGTGGGAGTGGCGTGCTGCTGACCTCAACTCGGGATGTTGTGAGTTGGTGGGCGGAATACTTTGAAGACCTCCTCAATCCCACCGGCACGTCTTCCACTGAGGAAGCGGAGCCTGGGGACTCTGGGTCGGGCCCTCCAATCTCTGGTGCTGAGGTCACCAAGGTGGTTAAAAAGCTCCTTGGTGGCAGGGCCCCAGGGGTGGATGAGATTCGCCCAGAGTTCCTTAAGGCTCTGGATGTTGTAGGGTTGTGTTGGCTTACGCGACTCTGCAATATTGCGTGGACATCGGGGGAAGTTCCCCTGGATTGGCAGACCGGGGTGGTGGTCCCCCTATTCAAAAAGGGGGACCGTAGAGTGTGTTCCAACTACAGGGGAATCACGCTCTTAAGCCTCCCTGGTAAGGTCTATTCGAGGGTTCTGGAGAGGAGGGTCCGTCGGATAGTCGAACCTCGGATTCAGGAGGAGCAGTGCTGTTTTCGTCCTGGCCGTGGAACACTGGACCAGCTCTACACTCTCAGCAGGGTCCTGGAGGGTGCGTGGGAGTTTGTCCAACCAGTTTACATATGCTTTGTGGCCTTGGAGAAGGCGTTCGACGGGGATCCGTTTTGGTGGCCTTAGGATTGCATCTCTGCTTTTTGCAGATGATGTGGTTTTATTGGCTTCATCAGATCGTGATCTACAGCTTTCGCTGGAGCAGTTCGCAGCCGAATGCGACGCGGCCGGGATGAAGATCAGTTCCTCCAAATCCGAGGCCATGGTCTTGAGCCGGAAAAGGGTAGAGTGCCCTCTCCGGGTCAGGAAGGAGGTCCTACCCCAAGTGGAGGTGTTCAAGTATCTTGGGGTCTTGTTCACGAATGAGGGAAAAATGGAGCGTGAGATCGATAGGCGGATAGTTGCAGCGTCTGCAGTGAAGCGGGCGCTGTACAGGTCTGTCGTGGTCAAGAGAGAGCTGAGTCAAAAGGCGAAGCTCTCAATTTACCAATCGATCTATGTTCCCACCCTCATCTATGGTCACGAGCTTTGGGTTGTGACCATAAGAATGAGATCTCGGATACAAGCGGCCGAAATGAGTTTTCTCCGCAGGGTGTCTGGGCTCTCCCTTAGAGACAGGGTGAGAAGCTCGATCATCCGGGAGGGACTCAGAGTAGAGCCGCTGCTTCTCCACGTCGAGAGGAGCCAGTTGAGGTGGCTTGGGCATCTGTTTAGGATGCCTTCTGTACGCCTCCCTGGTGAGGTGTTCCGGACACGTCCCACCGGAAGGAGGCCCAGAGGAAGACCCAGGACACGCTGGAGGGACTATGTTTCTCGGCTGGCCTGGGAACGCCTCGGGATTCCCCCGGAAGGGCTGGCCCAAGTGGCTGGGGAGAGGGAAGTCTGGACCTCCCTACTTAGGCTGCTACCCCCGCGACCCGACCCCGGATAAGCGGAAGAAAATGGATGGATGGATGGATCGATGGAAGTTTCATTTTTGAGAAAACAGACCTTACACAGAGGTGCTGTTTGATAACATGTGCTTTTTTTCTTTGAAATAGCTAAAGATAACTTAGCAAATCTAAAGCTTATTTTCCAGTTGACCCTTGCTGGCAGGATCACTTTTTGTTATACTAACATTTAAAAAGATGCTCAGGCCTTTGGAAAAATAAGCTACTACATCCATGTTTTAAACCATGATCATAGAAGTTAAGAATCAACCCCCATATTTAGTGTAGCACGGCGGATCAATTGGTAAAACTGTTGCCTCTCAGCGAGAATGTTCCTGGATCAAATCTTGGACCTTTCTGGGTGGAGTTTGTGTGTTCTCTACATGCATGCATGGGTTTTCTCCAGATACTCCGGTTTCCTCTCACAGACCAAAAACATGCATGTTAGGCTGATTAGTAACTCTAAATTGTCCCTAGGTGTGAGTGAGCGAGTGAATGGTTCTTCGTCTCGTTTGTATAATGAACTATATCTGTCTCTGATATTATCCATAATTTAAACGGATTCTTTCATTTTTCTGGACTGAGTACTATCGTGTTTTGAATGATTAAATGTGGACGGAAACGTGTTTTATCTTTGACTCACCAACAACAGTGGGTCATTTATTTAAAAACGATTTAAACACATCACACATTTACAATAATTGGCAGATTGATTTCAATAAGACAGCTTAATTAATGAGCTTTACAATGAGAACCATACGGCCATGGTATCTCACTTGCAACTAATTACAACAGACATTTATGAAAATATCTGGATTAATTACTGGCAGATAGAAGAGTTTTAAAGATGGGAAATGAAGTTTAAATGGAGAGAGATAGGTGAGGGAATGTGTCTGTTATAACCAGAAACAACACGCTCCTTTGGACCCAGCTTAACCCACGGTACACATCGCAGTTGAAGATCGACTCTTTACCTTTCTGAAGATATTTCAGTTCCGGCGTAAAGTTCCACTTCAAGCCACCTTTCAACATCTCCGTAAGGATAGCAGAGACCTCAGGAGTCGTGAGATCATCACAGAACAGACTTCTTCATTGTTCAGAGTAGCCACAGCGAGACGTCGTGGCATCGACGGACTCTGGTCATTCCATTAGAAACTGCTCGAACTTCTGTTCTTCTGAACTTCTCGTTCGAGGTTCTCCCTGGAACTCTGGTTCTCTCTGGAACGTTGTTCAGCTTGGAACTTTGTTCTGCGTAGTTCCCGTTGTTCTGCTGGAACTAGGAAGTGTTGACCCTTTTAAAGAGGTCACTTCCGGTTCCTCTGAGAACTTCCTGATTGGTTGAAAGAACCAACAGGGGTGTGGTCTTAGTGACGTAAGAGGGTCATTAAAAGTCAAGGAGACAGAGTAGATTGTTTTAAGAACAGACAGAAAGATGTTTTGAAGAACAGAGACATTTTAGTGCCAGTCCTCTTCTATCTATCTGAAAAAGTTAAACATGACATTTCGTTCCAATAAACATGTTTTTGACCGAAACTTGACTTCTGACCCACATCACGACTTGCTCATTTCAGACAGAAGATCAAAAAATGTATAATTACTCTTGTAACAGACATTAACTTGATTTCTACTTTGAATGAGGATTAAAAATCATTAATACTGTTTCACAGTTGATTTAAAATGAGTAGTTCACTTCAACATTTAAAATGGTTTGAACTAAACACACTTTGATTATCAAGATATTGTAAAATAGTAATGATAATAAAAAAGAGAGTGTTCTTTCAATTGATCAGAGCAGGACACACTTAGAAAGTCTCTGGATGAGCTTAATTTGTATTTCTGGACTCAAATCAATGAAATAACAGTTCTTGTTCCAGGAAGGCCCTCAGGGTCAGGACTTGACCTGAGGCTTAGTTCACTACATTTGTCTCTATGTATCCCTGTGATGGACTGGAGACCTGTCCAGGGTGTCCCCCACCTCTATCACAGTGACTGATGGACATGAGCACCAGTGGCCCCTGCGACCCAGAAAGGAAGAAGTAGGTAAATATAATAGATGGATGGATGCCCAGATGCCCAGCAATGTGGGATGGGTGGTGGTCAAAGGTGGGGATCTTGGTGGTTTGATCCTCGGCAGAATGATACAGAAGCTGGCTCTCGGGACGTGGAATGTCACCTCTCTAGTGGGGAAGGAGCCTGAGCTGGTGTGTGAGGTTAAGAAGTTCCATCTAGATATAGTTGGAATCAACTCAACACACGGCTCTGGATCTGGAACCAGTCTCCTTGAGAGGAGTTTAACAGTCTTCCATTCTGGAGTTGCCCCAGGTGAGAGGCGCTGAGCAGTAGTGGGCATACTTGTTGCCCCCCAATCTTAGTGCCTGTACATTGGGGTTCACCTCAGTGAATGAGAATGTAGCCTTCCTCCACCTACCTGTGGGGGGATGGGTTCTGACTTTGTGCTTATGTGCCAAATGACAGTTCAGATTACCCACTCTTTTGGAGTCCTTGGAGGGGGTACTGAAGAGTGCCCCTCCTAGGGTCTCCCTTGTTCTGCTGGGATACTTCAATACTCACGTGAACAATGACAGTGAGAGCAGGAGGGGTATGGTTGGGAAGATTGGCCCACCTGATCTGAACCCGAGTGGTGTCCTGAGTGGTCCGCATGTCTTGGGCACTCAGGTGACGAGAGGGTCTGAGCTGTCCACCGATCACTACCTGGTGGTGAGTTGGCTCCAATGGTGTGGGAGGATGCCCGTCAGACCTGGCAGGCCCAAACGCATTGTCAGTGTCTGCTGGGAACATATGGCAGAGTCTCCTGTGGGAGAGAGCTCTAACTCCCACCTCCGGGAGAACTTTGAACATGTTCCAGGGGAGGTGGGGGACATTGTGTCTGAGTGGGCCATGTTCTGCGTCTTTATTGTCGAGGCGACTTATTGGAGCTGTGGCCTCAAGGTTGCTGGTGTCAGTCGCCGTGGCAACCCTCAGACCCGTTGGTGGACACTGGTGGTGAGGGATACTGTCAGGATGAAGAAGGAATCTTGTCGGGACTTTTTGGCCTGTGCGACCCCAGAAGCAGCTGATGGGTACCAGCAGTCCAAGCAGCATGCAGCTCGCATGGTTGCTGAGGCAAAAACTCAGGCACAGAAGGAGTTTGGATAAGCCAAGGAGAATGACTTCCATACGCCTTCAAGGCGATTCTGGTCCACCATCTGGCGTCTCGTGGGGGAAGCGGTATACCACCAACACTGTTTATAGTAGGGATTATGTGCTGCTGACCTCAACTTCGGACATCGTGGTCACTGGTCAGAGTACTCCGAAGACCTCCTCAGTCCCACTAGCACATCTTCCACTGAGGAAGCCTGGGGTCTTTGGGATGGGCTCTCCAATCTCTGGTGCTGAGGTCACCGAGGTGGTTAAAAAGATCCTGGATGGCAGGGACCCAGGGGTGAGATTTGCCTGGAATTCCTTAAGACTCTGGATGTTGTAGGATTCTGTTGGTTTACACGACTCTGCAATATTGCCTAGGCATCGGGGCAGTTCCCCTGGATTGGCATACCAGGGTGGTGGTCCCCCAATTCAAAAAGGGGTACCACAGAGTGTGTTCCAACTAGGGATGCACCGATCCACATTTTTTTACTTCCGATCAGATCCCGATATCTAGATCTGGATATAGGCCGATGACAATACTATTCCGATATCATCATCATTGATTTTACAGTATATGAGGCTGCAAAAATCTCCTCTCTACTGGCAAGTACAATTTGTACAAATATATGCATGCATGTCCAAAAAGGCAACTTGAGGTAAGTTTTATTAATATTGGATAAGTTTCAAAGTTAGAAATAAATCCTGCTAACACAAAATATGCTTTTATTCCTAGCTTTAAAGTCAGAGTCAGTCAGAGAGTATTATTGTCATACACACCACCTGTGGTACATGTGGTGGAACGAGAATATGTATACAGGGTCCCAGTTACGTCCAACAATAAAATATAAAATAAAAACAGCAATAAGATCTAAAATATGAACTAAGAAAAATATCAACTAAATATACACTAAGCCCTAATAGCATGAAAAAAATAAAAACAATATCCCCAAGTGGATGTTAAAGTGATTAAATAGCTTCAAACATTTGCCAAGTTCATGGCAAAAACCATCACAGTCATATTCCTATTTTTAGTATTTTACATCGCTTTATAATGTAGCTGTTTTTGTTCCTTTTTTTTAAATTATAAATTTCTTTCATTTTTCTATTCATATGTTTTTTATGATTGTCTACTGTTGTACTGATAAATATCTCATGGAGGGTAAACGTAAACAATATATTAGCTGCAAATATTCAATCAAGCTGTGAAGCAGGCAGTCTGATTTCAGTCAGCCACGCTCAGTCTTCTCCTTCGAGACAGGCAGACTGAGCACGGCTGACCCAAATCAGACTGCCTGCTTTGGACTGAACGAGAAGAACACACCGCTGAAGCCACGCAGCTCAAACGTCCAACGTAAAAGTAACTTTACCGCGGTGCCTGGCAAAACAATCCTCATGCTCTTTAATGTGGTGCTTTTTCAAATGTTTATTAAATTCAAAGTAGGTCATGACGGAGCTTCCCCCTCTCGGTACAGCGACTCTGCAGACATTGCACGTCTTGCGGTGTTTAGTGTAAAATACTTCCATACAGCGGACATGTTGCGATGAAAAGTTGGTTAACTGTTAGCCACAGTGCTGCTCAGTCCTCACATATTTACTCTTGTTTTAGCTGACTGCAACCTATTAAATGGATTTCCTGAATGTGAGGCGGGTCTTATTACTCTGGGTTTCATGAAACACGCCTCCGTTTAGGAAATCCATTCCATAGTTTGAAGCCAACTTGCAGAGCAGCCGGCAGGGAATCACATGTGGAAATGTTTCAGCAGACACAGACATGCATCATGGATCGGAAATCTCTGCAGGTTGGATCAGAAAAATCTGATACATAAATTATGCTGGTATCGGAGGCCGATACCAGATCGGATCAGCCCCATCCCTAGTTCCAACTACAGGGGGATCAACCTCTTAAGTCTCCCTGGTAAGATCTATTCAGGGGTCCTGGAGAGGAGGGTAAGTCGGATAGTTGAACCCACGATTCAGGAAGAGCAATGTAGTTTTCATACTTGTTGTGGAACATTGGACCAGCTTTAGACCCTCAGCAGAACCTGGAGAGTGAATGGGAGTTTGCCCAACCACTCTACATGTTCTTTGTGAACTTGGAGAAGGTGTTTGACCATGTCCCTCATGGAACCCTGTGGGGAGTACTCTGGGAGTATGAGGTACCAGGCCCACTGTTAGGTCCCTGTGTGACCAGTGTCAGAACTTGGTTTGCATTGCCGGCAGTAAGTCAGGCTCATTCTCTGTGAGAGTTGGACTCCACCAAGGTTCCCATTTGTCACCGATTTTGTTCATAACTTTTATGGACAGAATTTTTAGGCACAGCCAAGGTGTTGAAGGGATCCATTTTGGTGGCCTTAGGATAAGAACGAGATCACAAATACAACCAGCCAAAATAAGTTTTCTCCACAGGGTGTCTGGGCTCTCCCTTAGAGAAAGGGTGCAGTGGAGAGCATCCTGTGCTTCAGCATCAACGTGTGGCATGGAGGCTGCACAGCTGCAGAAAGAAAAGCTTTGCAGAGAGTGGTGAAGGCTGCACAGATGTCTGATGGAGTCAGCCTCCCCACCATCACAGACATTTACACCTCTAGATGCAGGAAGAGGGCCACCTGCATCATGAAGGCCCCCACTCACCCAGCACACACATTTTTTGACCCACTTCTCTCAGGAAGGAGGTTAAGGAGCATTAAGTGTAGAACCAATAGACTGAGGAACAGCTTCTACCCTGAAGATGTTAGGGTGTATTCACACCAGCCCTGTTTAGTCCGCTTTAATCGAACTCTAGCTCGTTTTCTTAGAAAGTCCGGGTTGTTTAGGGAGGTGTGAACGCGCCATCGAACTCTGTCATGAAACAAAAAGGCGAACTCTGGCCCGGGCTAAAACCTAGGTCTCGGTCCGGTAGAAGTGAACTCCAGCGCGGTTTGAGTACAGTGTGAATGTAAACAGACCGGGCCCTGTTCCGCAGGGTAAACAAACACGCATTTCTCTTACCTTATATGGAGCCGTCAGCTGGCTTGTGTGGAAAAACAATATTCTCCATGGTCTTCTGTCTCATCTTCTGCTCATGCCAAGTCCATTTTTGAAAAATTACAAATATAACTCCTAAAACTGCTAAAACTTGATGCCACTTCGTTTTTATTTTTATTTACAGAAGAAGAAGATGTGTCTTTAGAGGTTTTTGTGTTGTTTCTTTCAGTAGTTCTAGGTGCAGCGCCCCCACAGGTGAGCGGGGGAATAGGTTGGTTCAACAGGTTGACTCGACTGCACAGTGCAGTGTGAATGCAAACGCACCAGCTCAAATGTAAACAAAAGGTCATGAATATTGGTCCCAAACCGAACCGAGTCTACCGGACTATCCGGTGTGAAAACAACCTTAGATTCGTGAATATCTAACCAGGATAAAATATCACATCATGTTGCTGCTGATCTGTTTCATGTTGCTGTGTTCATTCATACTGATCTGCTCACACATATCCTGCAACATGTTGGCAGTTGTGGTGAAAAAGTGATGGGGACAGTTTATATATTTCTTCTATTGTATAATGAAGAAAATTGCATGATGCAAATCTGAGCTCTTTTAAATTCTTCCTGAATTTATACTTTCTTAGAAAATAAAAAATACAATGTAAGACATCAGCCAGCAGAGTGTTACCATACCATACCATACCATACCATACCATACCATACCATACCACTTTATTTATAAAGCACTTAAAACAGCTACAAGGCCAACCAAAATGCTGTACAGACAAAACAACAGGTAACACACAAAGCAAAATACAAAATGAAGTAAATCAGAATATAGACATAAAAACGATGCAGATAATGACGACAAACCAGTGTGGAGCATACAGGATTTAAACACAGATCATCTGGTGTTGAAAGCTACTGAATAGTAGTGAGTTTTTTAATGAGACTTGAAAACCGAGAGGGAGGGTGCCTGTCTGACAAACAGAGGTAACTCATTCCAGAGTCTTGGTTCTGCTACAGAGAAGGCCCTGTCACCTCTGCGCTTAAGACGAGCTGCTGGAACTGTGAGGAGCAACTGGTCCGCTGACCTCAGGGAACGTGGTGGGACATACGGTTGTAGCAGATCAGAGAGATGGGGGGGGGGGGCAACGCTGTTCAGTGATTTGTTACATGAGTATTTTGAACTGGATTCGAAAGTGAACCGGTAACCAGTGCAGTGAGGCCAAAACTGGTGTAATGTGCCTGTACTGGAAATCGGGCTGCTGCATTCTGGACCATTTGTAGTCATGCAATGCAGGTCTGACTGATAGCAAACAGGAGCGAATTGCAGTAATCAAGCCTAGATGTAATGAATGCATGTATTACTGTCTCCAGGTTTTTTTGGACAATATGGGCTTCAGTTTAGACAGCCGCCTCAGTTGGAAGAAGCATGATTTAACAATCATGTTTACATGTTTGTTAAGCTTCAGGGAAGGGTCCATTATCATACCCAGATTAGTGACTCTTTGTTTTTCTGACAGGGTTAGAGCGGAGAGGTCGATACAGTGGTTTGTGATTGTGTCAGTGGGAGGGAACAACATGACTTCAGACTTCTTTTCATTGATGCTCGAGAAATTTAAAGCCATCCAGTCCCTGATTTCAGCCAGGCAGTTGAGCAGCGGTTGATTAGAGCATGTACCATTGTGTCTTAGGGGAAAGTAAATTTGACAGTCATCAGCATAGAAGTGGAAGGGCACGTTGTGTTTCCGGAAAATAGCACCAAGCGGCAGCAGGTATAAAGAGAATTGGAGGGGACCCATGATGGACCCCTGCGGAACCCCCCATTTATGCTCTGCCTCTGCGGAACTAAAATCCTTGATGGAGACACAAAAGGATCTGTCAGCGAGGTAAGATCTGAACCAATTGAGGGCTGATCCTGTGACGCCCACCCACTGCTCCAACCTAGCAATGAGTATCTCATGGTCGATGGTGTCAAAGGCGGCTGTGAGGTCCAACAGGACAAGCAGTACAGAATCACCGGTATCTGTGAATCTGAAGATGTCGTTAAAGACCTTCAGCAGGGCAGTTTCAATGCTGTTGAGAGGTTTAAAGCCAGATTGGAAAAGCTCTAAGATGGAGTGATCCTCCAGGAAGCACTTCAACTGGGACTCGACTATTTTCTCTAGTACTTTAGAAACAAAGATCCTTAAAGATGGTGTATTGTCCAAATTATATGAACCCTTTAATCCACTGTTCCTGTGGAAGGCAGCTGATAAGACGCCAAGCCCATGGAAGTATTTACATCCTTGTTGTCCTACAGCAGTCATGGTTAATATGAATAGCCTTCTTTAAAAAAAAAAAAAAAATTCTAAAAACCTTCAATGTCAAAATGAAATCAAATCTGATTTCAGTTTAAAATTGAAGGTTTTATGATTATGTTCTATTTCATATAGGCGTAGCCCTTTAAAGCTGTCGCTCAGTGGGTTTATCCCGTCATGCTGAGCATTACACTGAAAAAATTTAGTCCACGTCCACCAGCTGTGTGGGCCCCACCCGGTCCATATAAATTACGTTAAGAGCGGGTAATCGGCTCCCATTTTTCTTCAGCGAGCTAATAGCACTGCCAGAAGAACGAAGAAGGAAAGTTGTGTAGATGACCAACCTCTGTTAAGAATGCTTGGCCCATCACGTCCACCTCCGGTCGTCCCAGTGAGTTCTCCTCCCCGAGGAGAAGCTGACGAGCAGTCTTGTTTCAAGGTAAGCGCCGAGGAGTATTTCTCAGTGACAGGTCACTACACGCTGGACAACGCCATCTTGTAATTTTCCTCTTATCGCCGACCCTCGGAGCGAATCGGATGGTTCCTCCGGGACAGGAGACATCAGCAGCAGCCCCGCTGCTCATTCCCTCCTGGAGAGCGTAGTGTCGGTGGAGGGGGGCTGAGC
>NC_056503.1:7556100-7556995 GCF_014905685.2 Nematolebias whitei
TGACATGAAGGGACCCTTTTTTACGTCCTGCGCCTTATCCGCCAGTTTGGATGATCCGGCGAGAAGGTTCTTTTCTGGGCTCCATCCTGGCTCGCCGTCCTGATCCCATCTGGCCTCGGTTTCCCAACAGGACATCCTACGGGGACGAGGCCACAGCCGGTTTCCTGGTAGATTGTGGCGCCGGTTCCCACAGTCTGCGCCCATCATCAGAGCAGAGGGGTTTTCACCGAGCGGAAATTCCCTCAGTGCCCCCTGGAGCCGAGCATGACAGAGGCTTTTCTCGGAGCAAGTTGTCCAGGTGGACGAGCGTCCCGCGCCTCCGGTTAGCGTAACCCAGATGGTGACACCACTCTCCAACTGAGCACACCAGCATGCGTTCCAGATGGCCGCAGCAAACAACACGTTACGCTGTTGGCGTACACGTTCAGAGGCGGGAGGAGACGTACGCTCCTTCTGCAGGGCAGCTGACGTCATCCTGAACTGGTGCGCCTCTTTTGCTGTCTGCCGGCCCGCATCGCAGCCAGAGGACGGAGTTTTCAGCGTTTCCCTAAGACCTCCAACAGATGGTGCTCTAGGACAACAAATGGCAGAGCAAATGACAGTTTTTGCGGACGATGTGTGTGAAAGTGACACGAGTTTGGATTAAAACACCATTTAATGATGAAAGTGTCTATTTTTTGCCAGTCTGTCAGCTCGGATGATCTGACAGCGGCTCCCTCTCACATCCTCCACACGAAATGAGCCGGTGGTAAGACGTTCCACGGCCATCTCGCTGAGCTTCACCGCAGCCCCACCCATCAGAGACCGGCCCTCTTCATCCCGGCAAAGGGGTGTCCAACGTTTTCCCAGAGATCCCCAGCAGACGGCGCCCTGGGCCAACAAATCCCAGAGCTCA
>NC_056503.1:7557095-7570191 GCF_014905685.2 Nematolebias whitei
CAAGGTAAGCGCCGAGGAGTATTTCTCAGTGACAGGTCACTACACGCTGGACAACGCCATCTTGTAATTTTCCTCTTATCGCCGACCCTCGGAGCGAATCGGATGGTTCCTCCGGGACAGGAGACATCAGCAGCAGCCCCGCTGCTCATTCCCTCCTGGAGAGCGTAGTGTCGGTGGAGGGGGGCTGAGCGAATGCTCACATCATCCCACCTCGTTTTGCATCGGCGATCACACCTCTCCCGGCCAACGGTACCCTCTGGAGTTTGCCCGGCGTAACCCAGGAGGCGGCTGACATGAAGGGACCCTTTTTTACGTCCTGCGCCTTATCCGCCAGTTTGGATGATCCGGCGAGAAGGTTCTTTTCTGGGCTCCATCCTGGCTCGCCGTCCTGATCCCATCTGGCCTCGGTTTCCCAACAGGACATCCTACGGGGACGAGGCCACAGCCGGTTTCCTGGTAGATTGTGGCGCCGGTTCCCACAGTCTGCGCCCATCATCAGAGCAGAGGGGTTTTCACCGAGCGGAAATTCCCTCAGTGCCCCCTGGAGCCGAGCATGACAGAGGCTTTTCTCGGAGCAAGTTGTCCAGGTGGACGAGCGTCCCGCGCCTCCGGTTAGCGTAACCCAGATGGTGACACCACTCTCCAACTGAGCACACCAGCATTCGTTCCAGACGGCCGCAGCAAACAACACGTTACGCTGTTGGCGTACACGTTCAGAGGCGGGAGGAGACGTACGCTCCTTCTGCAGGGCAGCTGACGTCATCCTGAACTGGTGCGCCTCTTTTGCTGTCTGCCGGCCCGCATCGCAGCCAGAGGACGGAGTTTTCAGCGTTTCCCTAAGACCTCCAACAGATGGTGCTCTAGGACAACAAATGGCAGAGCAAATGACGGTTTTTGCGGACGATGTGTGTGAAAGTGACACGAGTTTGGATTAAAACACCATTTAATGATGAAAGTGTCTATTTTTTGCCAGTCTGTCAGCTCGGATGATCTGACAGCGGCTCCCTCTCACATCCTCCACACGAAATGAGCCGGTGGTAAGACGTTCCACGGCCATCTCGCTGAGCTTCACCGCAGCCCCACCCATCAGAGACCGGCCCTCTTCATCCCGGCAAAGGGGTGTCCAACGTTTTCCCAGAGATCCCCAGCAGACGGCGCCCTGGGCCAACAAATCCCAGAGCTCACGGGAGAAAAGATTCAAAATGACAGTCTGCGGAGGGTGTGCGTAAAGATGGCACAAATGTAACAAAGTCTGTAAGCTCGTATGAACTCACAGTGGCTGCGCACACATCCTCCACAAAAACGAACCGGTGTCCTTAAAAAAAGGTTTTTCAAACTCACCGTTGCTCCAGGCATGACGAGACACTCACATAACACAACAGTGGTAAGCGAAATAACTCTTAGTCAACTTGAGCTGCTCGATCTTCACCCAAGCAGTGTCAAACGCGCACTTGTGTGACGCAAACAGCCTTCACCCAACGGCGTTGCGTTGATGATGGTGTACACACAGCTCCCCAGCGTTCATCGGCTCATATCGGCATAAATGTGAACGCAGGTCGGGTCGGTGAAGGATCTTGCTCTCAGCGAGAGCGCCACGCGCCACACCGAAGCAAACGTGTGCCGCCACGGTGGGGGCAGTCTTCAATTACCACTCCTCAGAGCTCAGCCACTCATGTCAGCATTAGCGTGAGACAGCTGAACGAACCCAGTGACGATTCTCGCCCCAGCCCAGATGTTACACATTGCGCAAAAACTACTGTGTTGGGCACACCAAAATCTGCTCTCCATCAAAGCAGTGTACAGTCCCGGTGTTCTGAACAAGGGGCAGATATTATGTTCAGGGGCAGCCCACGTCACGGGGACTGGACTCTCTATCCAGACCTGATGGCCCAGACGTGGCAGAAATTTGGCAAAGCAGCCGTGGACCTATTTGCGACACGAGAAAATGCTCAGTGTCAACTATGATTTTCTCTGAGCCCGTGAGACGAACCACCGCTGGGGGTGGACGCGTTGCCCACAGCCCATGGACCAAAATGCTTTTTTACGCATTTCCTCCACCTCCTCTGATTTTACAGTTTTTGAACCGAGTTCAGGAGGAGGGATTGACCGCTCTCCTGGTAGCCTCCAAGCGCGTGAACGCACCATGGTTCCCAGCCCTGCGACGCCTGCTATCGGGGCACCCGTGGAAACTGCCGTGGAGGGAGGACGCTCTCCTCCAGGCGGAAGGAGAGATCAGGAGTTACCCAGAAATAGGTCAGCACCTGTGGGTCTGGCCGCTGAGCGGACCCACTTAGAAGGGATGGATCTCCCACAGGATGTAGTGCGCACAATTCAGGATTTACGTGCTGCATCTACCACAGCACTGTACAAATCAAAGTGAACAGTTTTTCAGCGCTGGTGTAGAGGCCACCTCATGTCCAGTAGGCGACGTGCTGTCCTTTCTGTAACAGCTGATGGACAGAAATTTGGCGTCCAGCATGATTAACGTACGCTGCAGCCATCTCTTCCTGCCATGAAGGGTTCGGAGACAGAACAGCTTTTAATCATCCGCTGATGAAGCGTTTTCTAAAAGGTGTACAAAGACGCAGGCCTGTTTCACGCCCACTTGTTCCACAGTGGGATTTAACGCTGGTCCTGCGAGCCCTGATCAAAGCTCCATTTGAGCCTCTGGAACAGGTCCCAATTAAATTCTTGTCTCTTTAAACAGCCCTGCTGCTGACTTTAACATCTGCTAAGAGTGTGAGTGATTATCTGCCTTCTCTGTCGCTCCGTCATGTCTCAGAATTCAGGCTGACGGCAGCTCAGCTGATTTAAGACCAAATCCCGCTTTTATGCCTAAAACATCACAAGCTCTTTTAAATCGAGGGATATCGTTGGAGGGGTTTTCCTTTCCCCCCACAAATCAGAAGAAGAAGTGTTTTTCCATCTTCTCTGTCCGGTGCTGGCGTTGACGTGTTACATAGCGCGCACAGCTGCAATGTGTCAAATTCAATATTTGTTTGTGCATTATAGAGATGCATCTGCAGGTCGCCTGTTATCCACCCAGCGCTTGTCACACTGGCTGTGTGAGGCTATTTCTGAAGCCTACAGAGCATCCGATTTAGAGCCTCCTGTCAACCTCAGGGCACATTCGACCAGGGGTATTGCATCTTCGACTGCTTTGCATAAGGGTATGACAATGCAGGATATTTGCACTGTGGCCACGTGGTCAATATCCTGCTTATTTATTCACTTTTATCTACGTGATATGACGGCCTGTTCCATGACACATTCTGTCCTTAGTGTTTTACAGAATGAATATTGTTGTTTCATGGAACTCTGTTTAACTCACATCTGTCTGCATGCATTACAGTGTGAGATGTGGTTATCAGTCACAAGCTGTGATTGTTATTTTGGTTCTATTGTTACCAATCAGTTCATTTGATTAATAATCAGTTCTCTTGTTATTATTAATCTGTTCATACTGTTCAGCCGTAAACCGGTTGGTTCATGGCTCCTTTCAGCATTTTTCCCTCCCCGTTGAAACTCTTCCGGGGCGTTCATGCATTCAGAACGCATAACTACACAGCATGCATCTGCGCATGGTACACATAATTACGCAATGCGTAATTTTGTACATGGAGAGCTGAGTGACAAGATGTTTTTGGGCAAGCTTCCGCTTCATACAGTGTTCGAATGGACCCAGTGAGGCGAGGACCACATCTGCTTCGCCCTTAACCCACTAAGCGACAGCCTTAAAGGGCGAAGCCTATATGAAATAGAACGTTGGTTACGTACTGTAACCCCAGATTCTATGAGTATAGGCGTAGCCCTTTAAGCGTCAGGCCTCACTGGCTCCTAAGTGGCTGAAGAAAAAGTTATTTGGGAGCCGATTACCCGCTCTTAACGTAATTTATATGGACCGGGTGGGGCCCACACAGCAGGTGGGTGTGGACTAAATTTTTTCAGTGTAATGCTCCGCATGACGGGATAAACCCACTAAGCGACAGCCTTAAAGGGCTACGCCTATACTCATAGAATCTGGGGTTACAGTACGTAACCAATGTTTTGTTTTGTTAACAAGGCAAATTCATATTGATAATGACTGATTTATGACAAATATTAAAAGCATCAAACATGCTGGAGAGGGAAGGCACTGAAGATCAGAAAATGTCTGCAGGAGGAGAAGCAAGTGGCTGAGAGAGAATACTGAAAATGAGATGGGCCAGATTAGATTGCCTGATTGAGCAATTAGCTTTTGTCTTTGTCATTTGGCTGCAGCCGGGCAGCACCTGCCACTGAGGGACACACACTAATGATGTATACACACGTACACACAAACACCCCCCCACACACACTAAGAGAGGCTACTGTATGCATTTGAGTTTTAAACAGTCTTTTTTTCTAAAATGCTTTCTAAATCCAATGTGAGCATTCTTGTGTGCAAGTGTTGCTTTTCCATTGTGTCTATTGAAGAATAGCTAAAATGAAGTCTGTAAGACACACACTTGTCTTTTTTGTGTGTTTAATTAGTTATTTACAGGTTCTATCCACCTTATTCCTAGCCCCCCATCCTGCAATGTGTGAATTATGGGTGCAATTTCTGGCACGGACCAGAACCACTTTTAGTTTGTGTGAACAGTAGAATCTAATGTAGTTTCTCTGAGCATTGTGGATCTAATTTAAACATAGGAACACCAGCTGTCAGAGCTCCAACAGGACAATATAATCATACTGCTGCAGACAAGGGATGGAGGACGACCTGAAGAAGTAGCTGCAGATTACATCTACTAGCATATTTAGCTACTTCACTGACTCGGTTCTTCTGACAGTGAAGAGATGAACAACCTGAGAAGCTCTGAGGTGTATCTGTCACGAACCAGGGTTTTGGATTCAAAATAAGCCAAACACAGGAGTTCAAAAATTAAGAACAGCTTTTATTAATAAGGCTGCTGGTAGCTGGAGTCAGGGTCCAATTCTAGTAACAGGTCTTTGCAGGCAAGTGGGGTGAGAGCCACCTGCCAGAGTTTAAAGAGATGAACTGGTGGGAAGGCGGCTGCAGAGGGAGGGCTTTAATACTATGAACAGTGGGGCAATGCAAGTTTGTGGTCCAAAGGGCAATATCATATTGTTTGATAAGTATGACCCCAAATGGCAGACCAAAAACACAAGGACAAGGGAATACAAAAAGGTAGTTTATTTACAGCGTAGTTGGTGTGTTTGGCTGTGGGAGAGAGAGGGGAGAGCGGTGAGTAACGGAGTCTGTTGATCCTTTCAGAATATTGAAGATGGATAAAGGAGGCCTTACTGTCGTGAACGTGGGTACAGACAATCCTTGAAGATAAGAGTCCACGAGATCCGGGAGGTCCAAAGAGGTAAGTATCTTACTGTTGCTGAGAGTGGGTGGAATGGTCTGAGTGTTATCCTTCAGTGTGATCTTGATGTGCAGGGTTGGCAACCAGATACAGGCAGGAAAAGGTCCGACAAGCTGGATTGACTGGAGCAGAGCTGGACAAGCAGGGAGAAGACAGACAGGTTAGTGCAGACGAGTCAAAGTCTAGTATTGTACTGGCTGTCACAGTTTACCAGAGGTAATTAATGTTCGAGCGTTGGTTGAGCGTCAGGTTGTGGCTTAAGTAGAGCAGGGGTGTGGAGTCTTGATGGCAGGAAACAGGTGTAGTCAATCAGTTGATTAGCTGCAGAGTGGAGGTTGTTGGAGGGGAAAGCAGGGAATCCTACAGGCAAAACAGGAATCAAACACAGGAAGTCAGTGGTACAAGAATTAATCCAAAAGGGTGATCCGTGAGTAGTGGTCATAGGCAGAAGAAGAGGTTGTTACCGAGGTCAGATATGCAGGCAAATCCAAGAGGGGTAGGCAATGCGAGGAGTCCAAAAACAGGTGTGAGGTCAATAATCCAAAGAGCAAGGCTTGAGGTCTTGGCATGAAACTGTGACGGCTTGAAAATCAGGGACCATGGAAGGTGCAATAATCTCGCACTGGTGGAGAGGGAGAATGGATCTTATAAAGGGTGCAGAGCAGGTGAACCAGATGAGCTGAACAGGTGAGTGGAATCAGGGCTGATTGCTGTGATAGGCTGAGGGGGTGTGGTGAACTGTTAACTGAGGAGCAGATGTGAGCAATGACAAGAGTTGAGGGATAAACAAAACATGAAGGAGAGGGGCAGAAAACATGGCAAGTCATGAAGGGGCAGGGAAGTGAGCAGATGGGGGTGCCAGCAGGGGCCGCTGATCATGACAGTATCAGTATCTATACAGTAAAATTGTAAAAAGTTAAAAAGTTAAACTTAAAAAGTTCTAGAATTGCGCCGCTCAAGGTGGCTGCATGTTGGAGCAGCTCTGTTACTTTCATTCTGAGATTTTGCTTTTGGAAACTTTAATTCCTGGTTTTCTGGATGTAAATCACATTTTTTGGATGATTGTTTCCTCTGGTATCGGATGCTGTGCAGCCGGAAGGATTTTTAATGAAACTTTTTTGGTTTTGGACATTTGTTATGATGCGTAACCATGGCAACATGGCAGTTTTCTACAACAACAGCAGCTGAATAACATCTCAAAAGCTCAAATAATATCTCAACTATGGCCCCAACTCTCAAATGAGTTGAAAATGATGTTCTGTGGACGCATTCTCATCTACCTGCCAGCTGTGCTCGAGTGCCTGATCTCTGAGATCCTGGAACTAGCAGGAAACACGGCTCACAACAGCGGATAGACAGGATCGTCCCTCAGCACCTACAGTTGACTGTCCACAGCTATGAGGAGCTCAGCAGACTGCTGGGAGGAGTGGCCATGGCTCTGGGAGGAGTTCTGCCAAGCATTCAAGCGGTCCTACAGTCCAGGGGAACCGAGAGGCCAGCCGAGTCTGGGTGGACGGATCGGACGGCTTCTGCAGCCAGTTTCTTAGGATCCACTGTGGGATGGACCTTTACAAGAGATCCTTCCTGTCTGCAGCCATCAGTATCTATAACATCTCTCAATGAAATGAGGATAATGAGTTACAACAACAAAATAATTTCTCTTTGGGATTAATAAAGGATTATTGAATTGAACTGAATTGAATTGTAATAAGGTCTGTGGTGTTTTGTTAAAAGAGGTGGGGCACAATCGTATTTACCATAAAACAGACACAGAGCCAAAGCCTTA
Organism: Nematolebias whitei; assembly: GCF_014905685.2. NCBI lineage: Eukaryota > Metazoa > Chordata > Actinopteri > Cyprinodontiformes > Rivulidae > Nematolebias > Nematolebias whitei. The sequence goes on from NC_056503.1 coordinate 7,564,236, forward strand.
AAGTCCTCCATCATTGAGCTTGGGTTAATTGCAGAGAAAATCATAAAACTGAAGATGAACAAATAATATAATGCTGTGACCGCCATACACTTGAAATCATACCTGATGTTCTTGTCACTGTTTTCAATCCTTCTGAGGATCCGGCATCTCTTCTCCAGTGGTTTATTGTAGTCCAGACACAAAGTAGGATAAATGGACTGTACTTATATAGCACCTTTCTATCTTATTTCAAGATACTCAAAGCGCTTTACACTACAATCTTTGCCCTCATTTACCCATTCATACAGCACTCTACTAGATCTCTACAAAGCTAACTGAACAAATCAATCTAATGAGACTAATCAGTGCTTTTAGATCACATTCATACACTGATGGGATACACATCAGAGGCTATGAGGGGTTCAGTGTCTTGCCCAGGGACACTTCAGCATGTGACTGCTGGTGGATTTGAACCCTCAACTCTCGCATTAGAGGACGACTGCTCTAACCACTCAGCCACAGCCGCCCAGGTTGCAGGTTTTCCTCTGTTGGCTGTTTGTCAACTGAAATGAGTTCACAGACAGTGTTTTGGATGGTCTCTTCAAGTTCACATTTTTCAGCCACGTTCTTCTTAATTCCTGATCTGTAGATATATGAGATGGAAACTATACCACTTTTCACAGGAACACCCTTTTTGTTTTGGGTCCATGTTCCAAACTCTGTTGTTGTAGCCACTAATTTGGTCTGGTTGTTTTGCAGCCATGAACACACCAGGTACCTGAACTCAGCACGACTATTTTAGTAAACTTTATGGTTGTTAAATAAATGTAAACAAAACAAAAACAGAGTTTTAACTGCTAAACTGAATGTAAATTACTTTCAAATAAATGCAGGCTGTGCTCTGCTACCATGGTTAAACAAATGCTTACTGCTACTTCCTGTTTCTGACAGGAAGTTGTACCCATAATCATTTATACAGTAGAACCACCAAGTGGATATTTAACCATTTTTAACTCCTGAAGCCTCAGGGTTCGTTTTGACCCAAGGACAGCAGGAAGGTAATTTCTCTTTAGCAAGCTGTTAATTCTCTTGCTGAAATGTTCTTTTATCACCTGTAACATTATTCCTTTTTCTGTCAATTGCCTTTTCGAAGTCATAATGTAACATTTTGTGCCTTGCATTTCTGTTCTTGTACTGGAAAAACAGGAGGGAATAATTTAAACAATCAAGTAACCACAGTGAAGGGGAAAAGGGGAACAGAAAATTAGTGCTTTTAAAAGAGTGCTCCATTAATTTCATTGTACTCACTCCAGAGGCTGATAAAATTTCAAACAATGCCACGCAGAGAGCCATAACTCACATTTAGCACTTTGAGTTTAGTTTCATATCCAAAGTAAAAGAAGGGTTTCACATCCTTCTCTCTGTGGAGGCCCACTAAAACACGTTTGATGAATTGGTCTCTGGCGGCCCTCACTTATTCTCACATAAAGGACTTCATGGCTCTGGGAAAGAGAAGGAGAGACAGGACTGGCTTTTTCTGTATGTGATGAAGTAAGACTCCATCAGGTGGACAGCTGGAAGAGAATGGAGTGGGGGGTTCCAGGGGGTGGTGGTGGTGGTGGATGTGCACATCTGTCTGCTTATGTGTTAAAATCTGTGACGGAGGACTTGTAGAGAGCTTGTGTTTGTGTGCTTTGGTGAGCGAGCATACAAGTGGGCGTCTGCCTATTTTTGCATGTGGCTCTTGTTTGTTGAATGTTTCTTAGTGTGTGTGGGGTGCGTGCATGTGTGTGTGGTCACAGTTAATTATCAAGCAGGCAGTGAAGATGACTGATAGCAGCCATCCTTCGCAGACAGTGGAGAGTTCACCTGTCAACGTGAGCTACCTTAAGACAGATGGACATCTGGAAGCCATTGGTGTGCAGCTGTAGGAGTTGGCCTTGCACCCTGCACACACATGCACACATACAGTTTGGCTATAGATATACATTTTAAGAGCACACATAAATGCAGCAAAAGTTGACAAGAGCCCTCATAGATCTGAGAAAAGGAGACACTGAGCGCAGACATTAATCAAAAAGCTCTTGTTCTTGGTCTCATTGAGATACATGAGACTGCCGCTAGCTAACCATGAGTCATTCTCTGCTTGGATTCCCCGTTCTGAAGTGGCTGACTGAATAGCTGGCAGGTGCTTCCATTGCAGAAAAGTAAACCAAGCTGGAGGAAAAACCTAAAGAGCACAGATGATGATGATGACAATAATGATGGAACGTTAAAGGAACTTAGCTTATGTTCAAATAGTCAAGGGACTGTCTAAACACAAGAATGACTTTGACAAATGTTAATGATTCTAAACAAAGGCAGCATTGAGCAGCAGGATCATAATAAAACCATTTACTGTGCTTATTATCCATTCATGGCGAGTATTATTTTCTCATCAAACTATGTATACTGCCCGTCCAAGAGACACAAATAAGAGATGTATAGTTGCATACCTTTCACATGTGCACTTTTCTACTTTCCGTGCACACACATGGGCAATATTTATCTAACTTAAATCCATGCTAATGAAAAGATTGCTTTTTAACACAGTCCTGTTGTGTGAATGTTAAAAATGAAATAGGACATACTTAGTTTTTATCATGTTCACAAGATTTTTAACAATAAACTATACATTCATAAGCCCAGGTTATTGTTTTTTTTTCCTCACTGGCTCTGGAACGAGGCGCACACATTCTATTCCCTCTCCCTGTTCTCCTTCTGTTTTTTTTTTTTTTTTTGCTCTCTGTCTATGTATAGGAGCAGCTCCTATTTTTACACATGTTCCAAAATGAAAACTACTGTTTTGGAGCTGACCGACTGGACATTCGACGCAAATGACAAAATCTTTTCAACAAAGTGACAGGGTCTTGGAGAACACTCATCTGCTTGAATGACACGTGCAGCTGGATACATCTCTGGGGAAGTGGAATGTGATGTGTCTTCCGCTGCTGTCAATCGAGGACACCAACATTGCATATAATTGGATTTATGATAACAGGTTTCCTGTTTTTGGAATAGTCTGGTTCCTGGTTATCAACATACAAAGAAGACGGCCGCAGCTAATTTGGCCCTTGTCAGTCTGCTGCCTATGTGAAGGTTTGGTATGTGCTTTGAGGACTCAAAATCAGCTGATTTATTGTCATGTTCGGCCGTCAGGAGTGTTTGAACCCACGTGCAGGAGGATGACGAGGACGCTCCAGGAATAAATAAAATATATTTATTAAACAAAACAAAATCAAAATGCTGACAGGGCAGCTACTCACAAAACTGGAAACAGGCAGATCAGGGCTGACAGGACAAAAGGCTGAACACGACACCATGGAAGGGTAATCCCGAGCCAAAGACAAACTGAATATATACACACACACTGATTAGGAAAATGACAGACACCTGCAGTGATTAACATTGGACACAGGTGAGACACAAGGGAAAACACTGAGTGCTGGAAACACGAGGAAACAGACAGAACCAAAACCCCACATTTATGAGCTAAACTGTAAGATGGAAGTGATTTGAATCGCAGGCCACCTGTGGCTTTGGGACTCGTCAGCATGAAAACGACCTTGAAGAGGCTCGTAAGCACAGACCAGTAGAATGAACACTAATCTGGCCATTTCGTACCTTGGAAGTACCAATAAGACTCAAGGCTGACAAGAAAAAATAGTCTGCCTGAATATGTCAAAAAATTGTGGCTTATCTGAATCTGACTCCCCGGTTGGTCTTGGAACAGGCCGACTTATCAATTTATCCTGGAAAATGTATAAACTAAGGAAAAGCTTTGTCTATCGTAACCCCCCCCCCCCCCCAAAAAAAAAACTAAACAAAACAACTTCTGTGGAGGCTTATCAAAACTGTGCCAGCTGATCGTCATCTTATCAGGACAATGGACTATCTGTTAGTGCTTCATGGACCACCTCGTCTTCAAATGAATATGTAATGTGTTCATAAATGTGCTTGCTGGCAGAGTTTTTCTTGATGTCTTAAATCATGTCCTGTCAGGACATGTGAAGAGATTTTTTTTTGTAATGCCACTATCCTCTCCTCATGGCTTTGTCCCTTATTCTATCTAAAAAATGTATTCTGAAAAGGATCAGAAGGCTGCGCTATACAGCAGCAGCTACCATACCATACATACCATACCATACCACTTTATTTATAAAGCACTTAAAACAGCAACAAGGCCAACCAAAGTGCTGTACAGACAAAACAACAGGTAACACACAAAGCAAAATACAAAATGAGGTAAATCAGAATATAGACATACATAGACTACATGTACTCCGCCCATCTTTTGGATGACTGTATGGACATATTCTCATTGTATCTCGATACAATGATAAAGCTTATTCTATTCTGATTCAAACTGTCTGTTGTCAGTACTAATGAGCACATGTCTGTCCAATATACAAAGTCTTTGCAAACAGATAATTTTGCCTCAAACTTGTGCTGCCATTGAAATAGTGTTCCTCTGTGCTGGCACAGGTTGCCCATGTTTATGGTAAATAATATATTGTGCTTACATTACATATAGGATTCCAGTATTTTCTGCACTAACCACTTCCTCACTGTCATTGAGTGGCAGGGTGGAGCTACACCTACCCAACTTTGCCTAATCATGGTTGACGAAGCTTCTGTATGTTTAAGGACATGGGAAACAGTTCTTATCTGCTGGAAGAGTAAATTATCAATTGGTAACTGATCTCATCCAAAAATCTAACCCACCTGATTGACTCTCCCACTAGACCAAACAAAAACTGTCCTGAAAAATCTTCCATATTAGACCTGTTTCTAACAAATATGCCTCACAAATTCCCTGGTACAGGTGTATTTGCTGACATGTTGAGTGATCATTGTGTAATAGCGGCTCTCAGAGATATTAAACTTCCACCTTCTAAGCCCAGATTAATTCAAAAAAGGGATTTGAAACATTTTTGTGAACAGTCATTCCTCTGGGATCTATCCCACTTTGACTGGCATCGTATTCTATTAACTGACAATGTGAACTCTGCTTGGAACTATTTTCATAATAGTTTAATTTATTTTGTGAACAAATATGCTCCTTGTCGTCAGTTCAGAATAAAGGGACAAGACAGCCCCTGGTTTACTCCTGAGCTAGCTGACCTGCACAGGAGAGATCATCTTTGGGCTGCAGCGAGAAAATCTGGCTCAGACACTGATTGGTTGAGTTTTCGGCAGATGAGGAATAAATGTACAACTGCCATCAAAGCCGCGAAGCATAACTATTTCTTATCTCAGACCTCCAAAAATCTAAATGACCCTAACCGATTCTAGAAAACCATCAAATCTCTTTCAGGCAGCTCCCAATCATCTGACCTCCCATCACAACTTCTTGTTAACTCTGTTCCTGTGTCAAATAAGCACGAGATGTTGAACTGTTTCAACAAGCATTTTTTCGCTTCTAGTTCATTATTTGACACAGTTACTAATGGAAAATCAGCCACTTTACTTAATAACCAAACTTCTACAAATCAAATCCCTCCTATAAATCAATCCTCAGTTAATCACACCTTCTCTTTTTCTCCGTTCTCAGTCAGTGAGGTAAATAAACTATTAAAAGGTCTTGATCCTAAAAATCTGCAGGACCAGATGAACTTACACCTTATTTCTTAAGACTGGCCACTCATATCATTGCAGTCCCTGTGACCCACATCTTTAATCTTTCCATAAGCCAAAACTCCATTCCAGACACTTGGAAAACAGCCTTTGTTCTTCCTTTGCTGAAGGGAGGTGGCCCCACCTCACTGAACAACTATCGAGCAATCTCTAAACTCTGCATTTTAGCCAAGGTTCTAGAAAAACTGATAAACTCTCAAATCAAAAATTACCTGGACTCATTTAACATCTTACCTCCACATCAATCTGGTTTCAGGAAACAACACAGCACAACCACTGCTTCACTGAAGGTTCTTAATGA
>NC_056503.1:7570291-7575276 GCF_014905685.2 Nematolebias whitei
ACCCACCCTCTTTACAATCTACATAGGTAATGTAGGTCAGAGCATTCCTGATGCATCCTTACATTTCTATGCTGATGACACAGTTGTTTATTGTCGAGCTAAAACTGTTGATAAGTCTTTCCAGCTTTTGGAATCCGCAATTGACATCATTCAGTCTGATTTGTTCCTCCTCAAACTTGTCTTAAATGCCAAAAAAAACAAAGGGATGATTTTTTTCAAACAGGAAGTTGGTCCCAGCAGTTCTTCCTCCGATTTTTATCCTCAAATGGTGTCCCTATTGAGTTTGTCGATTTCTACAAATATTTGGTATCTTGGTCGACTCACATCTCTCTTTTAAGCTCCATGTGGAAAACCTAGTAAAGAAACTGAAAGTTAAACTGAGTTTCTTTTTTAGAAACAGATCCTGTCTAACTCTGAATGCTAGAAAATGCCTTGTAACTGTGACTTTCCTTCCCTCCATTGACTACGGTGACATTATTTACATGAACGCTCCTACAAGCACCATGCAGATGTTAGATGCTGTCTATCATGGTGCACTAAGATTCATAACTGGCTGCAATTATCGTACCCACCACTGCACTGTGTTAACTGGTTAACTGGACATCATTAACTTCACGCAGACTCTCCCACTGGAAAATTTTCATCTTTAAATCACTTCTTGGTCTGCTGCCTTCATACATCTCCTCCAACATGTCTCTGTGTGAGTGCAGCTACAGCGTGCGCTCTCAGGACATTATTGCATGCAGTGTTCCCTCAGTGAGGACTGAACTTGGCAAAAGGGCCTTCTCCTACTCCGCTCCAGTTTCCTGGAATATCTTACAAAAAGATCTGAAGCTCTCGACCTTGACCTCTCTAAGTGGCTTTAAAAATCTGTTGGACTCCTGGCAGGGACCAATGAAGACATGTTCCTGCTTTTAGTTTTCTACATTCACCTTATAATCTAGCCGTTTGTTACTTTTTTGTCATCTTATTTGTAAAAAAAAATAAAAAATCTGTATGCCTTTTTTATAACTGTCTATTATTGTAGCTTTTGTCCACTGTTGTCATCATTCTTTGTTGAAATCAGTTGTCATCATTCTTTGTTGAAATCAGGTCTCTCTTGTAAATGAGTCCTCGAGGCTCAATGGGATTAACCTGTCTAAATAAAGGTTGAATGGAAAAAATCCTAAAGAATATATGAAGAAAAGTTAGTATCAGCCTTGTTATCCTTGTGATTTTCCAGTCCTGCTTCTCGTGACACCATAGTGTGGAACCAAGTATTTCTGAAACTGGATAACTTCAGTCATTTGGAACTTGTCCTTGAGTAGCATCTGTATCTCATTCATCAACCTGTGAAAAACAACATCTCTGGTTCAGTACTGAGTTCTGTCCTGCCACTCTCCAGCTTTCCTGCTACTCACCTCCACTCCATTGTCGACCGCTTTTGACCCCTCTGGAATCCATCACCCTCCTCTCCTATCCTGCAACTACAAAGAACAAAGTAAGATTGAACATCAACTGAGACACATTCCACATAAACTATTGTCACTTATCTCTTGTTCTCTTGCAGCAAGAGCTTCACCAGAGCACTGTAAATAAATACCACTTACCTTCTAACGAAAGCCTGAGTCTCCATTCCTTGGTCTTCTTTACTCTGTGTCAAAAACATATTGAGATCATGTTATTAAGAAGAAACTCATGTTTATGTAAATTGTTATCAGGGCAAGTAGCATCAGATTCTGGAAGTGTAACTCTGTTTGCAATATGCAGTTTGAGTAAAACTTTACCATCTCCTGAGAGCAGGTACTAATTGTGAGGAGCAACAAATGGGCAGAAGTTACCATATTTTTCGCCCTATAAGTCACAGGTTTTTTGCATAATTTGCATGCCATGGGACTTATATGTTGAAGCAACATACAGTATTTATGGATTTTTTCCCCATATTTATAAACCAATTTTTCCACTTTATTAGACATATTTAGACTGAAGCAACCTCTAGGGCAGTGCAATGTTTACAGTGGAAAATATGGTATATGTTGCACTGCAGCTTTAAAAAAAGGAACCATTTTGGCTAAATAAAAATAATTCTCTCCTCCAGTGATTACATCAAACTCCAGTCAGACATTGCTGCATCTACAAATTAAAATTGTAAAGAAGCGATCAAATCCCAGCCGTTAATGGACATGCACAAATTGTCTCACTACTGATTTAGAAACACCGACCTAAACATATTTTCTCCTAGACCAAGGGCGTCAGAAGCATCCGTAATGTGGGGGCGACAAAATGATGTGTGTAGGTGTGTGTGTGCGCACATGTAAAAGAGTGTACACTAATGTACAAAAAAAGCAGCATTTCACCTGATTTCCTTCAATTCCACACATTTAAAGCATGTTTCTCACCAAGTTTGTATAAATTCAGCTCTGGGTTTAAAGACATTTTAACTTTAATGCACTTTAACACACAGCGTCAGGTAGGCACTATTTGTCTTTATAGAGAAATAAAAAGCATCACCACTGGACTTTTTTACTTGTGTTCAACACAACTCATCTAAAGGATGTTTCTCCTGAAGCTTGAGGACAATAAGGTGTGGGGTTTTAAAGACATTTCAACTTTAATTAACCTGAACACACAGCGTCTCTTACACCTGCAGCGTCTTACAGCGTCACAGTTACTGCTAAGCTAAGATGCTACAGATGTAGTGCTCCTCTCAAACATCCTCCTAACCATGTATATGTTCATGATCAACCCCCCGGTCAACAACTGCCCACACTAAGCTCGCTAAACTGGCGAGCGAGCAACACAGAGGCGTCTCCATCTCCTCCACCTGTGCGCGTTTTCTGCCGAGGCAGGAGACTCAGAGAGTTGGAGGTAACCAGGAAAACCTGGAGTGGAGTTTTAGTGGTTTGAGTATTCGCCTATTATTCAAGTGGAATGGATTTGTTCACGAAGAAAGAGAAACTGCGCCGGCTGAACCAATGTTTCAGAGTAAAAGTGTGTGTGTATGTGTGTGTGTGTGTGTGTGGGGGGTTTTGATAATGACGATATCTTTGGGTAGTGGGGGGGGGGGGACATGTCCCCTTCACATATATTGGTTGCAACACCTATGTCCTAGACACATCGAGATCCAGTTAGAAGTAGTACCTTTGAGATCTGCAGCTCAAAAGAAAGCATTTTTCCTTCTTCCCTCTGTCACTTTTGTGCCTACTGTGTTTGTGGCAGAAGGTCAATTTTAATCTATAGTCTGATTCAAAAACAATGTTAAGTGTTCAGAACTGCCAAACTGGATAGGCATATTTGCACAAACATATTTTTGGCGTTATTTGCTCAGTGGATATTGAGAAGCAAATAACGGATGTAAGTGATGTGCAGAAAACGAGCAAATCAAAGCTGCTGCAAACTTTTAGTGAATCCACACAGCACTGAGTTATTTGTTAGTATTACCTTTTTATGATGTTGTTGTTTTTGTTTTGTTTGTTTGTTTGTTGTTGTTTTTTGGACTGTATTAGGAAAATCACTGTCATGTTCTAGATGAGAACATTAACCTCAACACATTGAGAGCAGCACAAATGGAGCATTCTTAACTGATCTGTCTTATTTCATAGAGATAAACTTTGTGTCGGGGTGACTTTAGTTCAAGTAACCAGCAAAAAAGACTCTGCCAGTAAAAATCATGAGATGCACATTCAAACATGTAGACTATAATTTATTAGATTAATTTCCTGGTGTGCTGACAAAAAAAGAGGTCAACATGCTAGGATTTATCTCACTCCTTTTATGTCTCCCATCCATCCAATTTCCTTCTTTCTTCTACTCAGTTCTTGATGGCCAGGTATCATATGGTCCAAACTACCCTTAAAGGCTGGTTAAGTGAAACTTTAGTTGCAAAAAAAAACATGTGCCCAGAACACCAAATAAACTCCATAAGTTAAGATTGTTTTCCACAGTAGTGTGTCTTGAGGCTTGAGGAACACAGAGACATTTAAAAGGTAATAAGCTAAACTGAAAGAGAAAAACCAGGAGCAAAAAAAAAAAAAAAAACATGTCTGAATATATAAAATACAATAACATTTGCCTGTCAGAAACCACACATTTTCTTAATCATAGGTGACAAGTCATGATCCAAGGAGAAAATGAGAAGGCTTAATCCTGACAGTTCACTTTATATTAGTGGGACACATAATTTAGGAAGGATTAGTAAAGGAAAAAGAAATCCTATTCCTCGGTCTGTCAACTGAAATAGACATATAAATTAGTCCAGATGAGCTCAATTCAATTCTGCACTGACCTCAATTAGCAGGAACTGATCCAACAGAACAGAGTCAAAGCTTCAACTGAGAGACGGAGGTAAGGAAAATGACAGGAAGAGATACAGGATGAACCTGCTAACTGGTTAGATTTCTCACCACAGGTGGTTGTTAACACTTCCCACCCCCCGAAGGGAAAATCATAACCCTTATTACAGCAATGGGAAGATGCTGTCCATTTCGAAGGCTCACAATGTTCTGAGAGCATTTAAAATGAGCACAATGGCTTGTTTCATTTCCTTCCATCTCCTTGTTTCTTTCTTTCAGTGTTATATCTTCTCATCTTGCCAAGTGGGATATTACTGACATTTTTCTCTGCATGTGTGACACTCTCCTTTGCGCTCCTTAAGCCTGATAAACTAAAGAAGATGTTGGGTGTGAATGTGTGTCCTCTTATGGTTTCACTCGTCTTTTTAAACCTTGAAAAAGTCCTTGTTATCTGGCTGATCAAAAAAACTAGATAACAGTACCTGGGATTTTTCAGTACAAAAATTACAATGTCTAAAAACAATTCACCCCTTGAAGGCTTTATGTTTTATTGATGTTAGGAATTCATCAAGATCAATAAAAATTGGCTTATTTGAAAATTGTTGTTTTATTTTACATTTGATGTGATAATGAACTCAAATTTCTAATGAATAAAATAAAAATATCCATCCATTCATCCATTATCTTTAACCCGCTTCTTCCATTTTTTGTCAC
>NC_056503.1:7575376-7586579 GCF_014905685.2 Nematolebias whitei
CTTCAGCGCTGAACCTTCTTAAGGTTCCTAAGACCCGGTTTAAAACTTGGGGTGACCTGTCCTTTCAGGCCGTAGCCCCCCGCCTGTGGAATGCCCTGCCCCTGTCTCTCCGTGTGAACGTCTCTGTTGATTCTTTTAAAACGCAGCTTAAGACATTTTTATTTCGACAAGCTTTTAGTTAAATGTTTTACTGTTTTTTCCAGCTGTTTTTACTGTTTTTATTAATGAGTTGTTATTATTTTTATTTTATTTTAAGCCTTTATTTCTTTATTGTTGTACAGCACTTTGTGATTGTATCTATGATAAGTGCTATATAAATAAAGTTTACTTACTTACTTACTTACTTACTTAGAATAGAGAGGGAGATGGATTGACAGGGCCTCATCCTCAGTAATGAGGGCATCACTTCAGTCAGTCGTGGTGAAGAAATAGTAGAGTCAAAAGACAAAGCTCTCTATTCACTGGTCTGTCTACCTTTCTACCCTCCCTCATGATCATAAGGATTGGATCATGACCGAAAGAACAAGATGTTGGATACAAGCAGCCAAAATGGGCTTCTTTTGTAGGGTGGCAAGGGTTAGCCTTAGAAATAGGATGAGAAGCTTCATCATCTGTGGGGGATCTTGGAGTAAAACTGCTGCTGCTCTGCATCAAAAGGAGTCAGTTGAGGTGGTTTGGGCATCTGCATAAGATGCTTCCTAGATGTTTCCCTTTACAGGTTTTCCAGGCATGTCCCACTGATAGGAGGCCCTGGGGAAATCCCAGAAGTCGATGGAGGGATGATGCATCTTCTCTGGCCTGGGAACATCTCAGGTCCCCCAGAATGAGCTGTAAAGTGTTGCTGGAGAGAGGGATGTCTGGGTTTCTCTCCTGAACCTGTTGCCTCCGAGACCCATCAAGGGATAAGAGGTAGACAATGGATGGATGGAAATCCCATTGAGATCACAGATCTCTTTTGCAAGGGAGGCCTGAGCCTGAAGTCAGATGAACTAGCATGTTTTTGGACTGTGGGAGGAAACTGGAGTGCCTAGAGAAAACCCATGCAAACACGAGGAGAACATGCAAACTCCACACAGAAAGATCCCAGGTCAAAACCAAGGACACACACACTTTTTGCCCCACTCCCCTCAGGAAGGAGGTTGAGGAGCATTAATTGTAGAACCACTAGACTGAGGAACAGCTTCTATCCTGAAGCTGTTAGACTCATGAATCTCTAACTAGAATAATATCTGTGAAAAACCGCATCATGTTGCTGCTGATCTGTTTCATGTTGCTGCTGATCTCTTTTAATGTTGATGTGTTCATGCATGCACATCTGCTCACACAGACTCATGTTCATGTTTGTGCTGATGTTCAATGTTTTTACGTTATGAGTGCTTAGTGTATATTTAGTTGATGTTTTTCTTAGTTCATATCTTAGATGTTATTACTGTTTTTCTTATACATTTTATTGTTGGATGTAACTGGGACCCTGTGTACATAATTTTGCTCCACCACATGTACCACATGAGGTGCGAATGACAATAAAGAATCTCTGACTCTGACTCTCTGACTCTGATATAAGGCTTTAGAAACCCCACACTCTTGCAATGTTCTAAACTCAAGCCTACGTCATTTTAACAACATACATGCAGTACTGTATATGTAGCTACTAAATTTTACTTACCAGATTCTGCAGAACAGCAGCAGCTCGGTTCATTTTTGGTCCAACTCTGTTCCATTTCTGCAGATGTACCCTGAAGCAACGAAGCCCACAATCAATATTCTAAACTCTTAAACCTACTAATTTTAACAACATATTTATATTTAGCTAACAAATTTTACTTATCACTGTGGCCTCGCTCGGAGTACCCCGTGGGCTGGTTGAAAGAGATTAAAAACGATTCACAGATGGGTCTGGAAGTCTGATTCTGCTCCGGTTCTGGTCCAGTTCAATGTATTCAGTGCAGCTTCTCTGCATCCGCTGGGCGCCGGAATGCAAATAAACCTTTTTTTGATGCAAGATGTTCAAATGGGTAGGCATTAGACTGTGTAGAACTGGGCGTCTGTGGCTGAGTGGTTAGAGCAGTCGTCCTCCAATGCAAGAGTTGGGGGTTCGAATCCACCAGCAGTCACCTGCTGAAGTGTCCCTGGGAAAAACACTGAACCCCTCATTGCCTCTGATGTGTGTCCCATCGGTGTCTGCATGTGATAAAGCACTGATTAGTCTCTTTAAAATGATTTGTTCAATTAGCTTTGTAGAGATCTAGTAGAGTGCTGCATGAATGGGTAAATGAGGACACAGATTGTAATGTAAAGCGCTTTGATTATCTTGAGCAGATAGAAAGGCACTATATAAGTACAGTCCATTTACCACTTATAATTTTTTCTTGTCCAAATTGGTGCGGTGAGACAGGTCACTGCAACATATGTATGGTGGCAGCCATTTTAGATTTTGACCTGGCAACCCAATTGTCGAAAGAAACCTTTCTTACTTTTGGATCAGAAGCTGTTCAGTTTTGTTACCCTCATTAAATTAAAACTTTTAATGAAAGAATTGGAGATCACATTCAGAAACTCTTGCTCCTGTTTCTGAGGTTTTTCGATTGTTGTTATTTTATGTCAGTATAACTTTTGCTAGAATATTTTATATACTTGTATTGATATGTATATTATATACTAAAGTAATTAATTGGTTGTATTGATTTTATTCATTATATTTTGTTTTCATGTAACATGTCTCGTTTGCAAATGAAACAATTTCGTTTCAACTAGACCAGTCTGTATAAATAAAGATGCACCAACACACCAAAATGGAAGTTGATACCTCACTTATTTTTCAAGTTACCATGCTCACAACATGCAAGGATGAATGGATGGTATTTTCATATCCCCTTTTTGTTCCGTACTGGGGGTCAAGAACATTCTAAGAAGCGTGTTGAATGAAATTGAATTAGATCGTCATGTGATGCTATCAGTATGACCTTGAGATCAGTCATCTCTACTAAGCCAGTGCCCTTAATAAACTGCAGGTGCAGCTTGACAGCAATGTACAGATCCATCTATCTGTAGTGTGTCTAATGTTTCTACATGCTAAACTAAAATCCCTTTAATGTTAGGTAAGATGTGGCACTTTATTCTTTTTAACCAGCGAAAGGTTTAGGAAATCTTGTTATCCTGTTATTACACAGAAGAATGACCCTGTTACACGCTCCATAACCTATAAGACCTACTAGTTCCTGACTGGATGGCAACTAATTTGGAAAACCTTTGTTAGTGTAAAAGCAATCGTGACACAGCTCCACAATCTCTGGCCTCCTCACCTTGCTCTATATGCTCACTCTTGCACAACTTTTTTAAAACCCGTCAGACTACAGCAAGACACTACAAATCAATTAATTCAGTTTTAAACTTTATTTATTCCACACAAATTCACAGCAAAAGTCATCTCAGGGCATCAATACAACAAGTCCAGTGCAGTGCTAAACAGTTTCAGATTCAAATCCAATCCCAAACATCCATCCATCCATCCATTTTCTTTACCCGCTTATTCCATTTTGAGTCACGGGGGTCGCTGGTGCCCATGTCCAGCAATCACTGTGCGAGGGGCGGGGTACACCCTGGGCGGGTCGCAAGTCCATCACAGCACCGCATAGAAACGAATGAGACAAACAACCATTCACACTTTCACTCACACCTAGGGGCAATTTAGAGTTACCAATCAGCCTAACATGCATGTTTTTGGTCTGTGGGAGGAAACCAAAGTACCCGGAGAAAACTCACTCGTGCAACATGTAACTCGTGAACATGCAAACTCCACCCAGAAAGGTCCCCAGCCAAGATTCAAACTGGTGACCTTCTTGCTGAGAGGCAATAGGTCGATCACTGTGCCACCCATTCAAATTCAGTACAATGCAAAAGCCATTATTTAAAGTTTTTTTAATCTACAAAAACATGCAGGCTGCATTGATTCTTTACTACTTTGTAATCCCCTATCCTGAGCAAGCACAGGGGAACAGTGGATGGAAAGAACTCCCTTTTTACCAGAAGAAACCCCCAGCAGAACCGAGCTCAAGATGGGCGGCCAGCTGCATTGACAAGCTAAGGTTTGAGAGAACGAGGACGAGACACAGACATACAGGATAGTGTTGGGCCAGGTGTAGTGAACACAGTGTTCATGGCAGCAAAGGCTGCACATAAAAACAGAGAGAATAGAGGAAGTCAAGACAGCAGAGTGGTGAGTGTGTTTTCACACACGTGGTGAGTGTGTTTTCCAGCCATCTAAACCCAGAGCCCTGTAAAGAGAGAGTTGCGACACTCCCATAGACTCCCATAGAAAGAATGGAATGCGGAAGTCACGTGGTTCATGAAGCGGCAAAAAGTTCCAAACAGCAGCGGTTCAGCATTGAACGTAGTTCATTCTTTTTGTTTTTCCGGTAAGTTGATGAAAATACGACACTTTTTTGCCATTGTGAAGCTTTACCTGACTGTTCTGTACCACAATTTATCAACATTAATACTTCATGTCGCCAGTTTTAGTTAATGAAACATGTTAAACTGCTAGTTGTGTTTTAACTGCAGCTGCTCTGCAACATGTCAGTTTAAACGGGTCTATTTCTAATTCAGCGTTTTAAAATATCTATTACTGCTTAAATTTTGAAAGGTGGTCTTTTTTAAATTTATGGTAATTCCAGTTAATGAACTCAACTAGAAAATATTTGGCCTTTTTTTCCTGAGAGATTCATTCAACCTTTATTTAGACAGCTAAGTCCCATTGAGCCTCGAGGACTCATTTACAAGAGAGACCTGATTTCAACAAAGAATGATGACAACATGACAACAAGACTGACATAATTTAGTTAAAGTTATAGATCATTTGTCAAAGACTGCAGCATAAATTGTGACATTATCATTAAAGAAAAACGTGATTGTGGAGATGAGTCAATTTTTTTTTCATGTTTTCCAGGTAAACCACAGGAGAATGACTTGAGTGAACTGAATGTTGCATTCAAAGTATCACAAAGGTACAAGATCTCATTTTCTGTCTTCTATTAATCAATAACAGCTGAATCAAGATGTTTGAATAAGATTACTTTAACACCATAACCTTTAAAAAGTTGGTATTTACTGCAGGACTGTTCATTTACAGTTGTTTTATATTATTAGTTTAGTGTTTGGTAATCATGGGTCAAGTTGAGATGAGACTCTTTCAAGACAGAACAAGACATAATAATTATTACCAAGAATATATCAGCATCAATAAACTGTAGAACAGTAACAAAACAACTTGTTAAACTATCACAGGTACTTTGAGATGGAGTTAGAAGTTCTTCTTCATGACAGTCGTCTTCATCTGATCTTTTGTAAAAATATGTCAATTTATTTTCTATTGTTAACATTTTTCTTCATAGGACTGAGTTAATTTTCTTGTCTGAGTTTCTTCTGTCCTGCTTATGTATGTTTTTGTGTTCTAATTGTTCCTCAGGTTGTTCATCTCTGTTCCTGACTGCCTGTTGATCCATCCTGGCCCTGTTGATCCATCCTCCTGGTCCTGTTGATCCATCCTCCTGGTCCTGTTGATCCATCCTGGCCCTGTTGATCCTGGATCATCAGATCCTGACAAGTCCCCGTCCTCTGAGGACACATTTTCATCTTTCCCTCATCTCACTCACCTCATTTCTGTTTCTTCCTCAGTCTCTGAAATTACAACGTCACTGTTAGAATGAAGATTATTGTTCAATAAAAATATGACATGTCTTATTGTAACACTGTTCGTACCAAAGTTTAATTTAGAACAACATGTGTGATCACTGGTCAGATCACTGGTCAAGGGATCAACATGCAATGGAAGTTCTGCTGTTCTTCTCATCTGGTTCTGGTCCATGAACAAATGGTTGAACCTCCTTCAGTCTCACACGTCCTCACTATGTCTCTGTGAACTGTCCTCTCTCTAAATGTGCCTGTAGAGTGACATTAGTTTATTTTCTTGCACATTTCTTTGACAGTTAAACATTTTGAGCCCAGATTGAAAATGTTTGTGCAGATTAAATTTACAGCTCTCACTTTGTGTTGTTGTGATGATGATAATGATGGTGCTCCTGCTGACTTGAGATGATGTCATTAATAAACAGTATAAATGTCAGTAAAAGTACTTTATTAAAGCTTGCTTTACATTTTACATATTTTATAATAAATTGTTTGGAAATTTATTTTTGCACAATTAACACTTATTTTGTCATTTGTTATGATTTTAACTAGAAACAGTTTCATTTAAATTAACATTTTAATCAATGAATTACAATTTTACAATAGTTGTCAGGCTACAATCAACTCAGTTATCAGGTACTTGGTTGCCATAAAAAAAATGACAAATAGAACAATTATATTCAGGTCTCTTTTGTAAATGAGTCCTAGTGGCTCAATGGGACGAACCTGTTTAAATAAAGGTTGAATTAATATCTTCTATAGAAATCAAGAATTCATCCAGATGATCTGAGGTAAGCTGGAGCAGATCTGAACTGCTGCATGGAGGACAAGGTGGAGCATTCTCATGCAGAGAACATCACAAACAGCTTTATCACAGGTGTTACTCTGATTGTTTTTAACGTGTGTAACGTTATAAAACACTGACATGGCTATATTGATCATTGTATTGCATATACATTTTTTTCTAACAAAGATGTGTTTGCAGTCTCGTTTCCTTCTAAAATTTAATGATAAATGTATCAGCTGCTTCTAAAAACGCTTTGATAAAATGCATGGTCTGTGAAATAATCAGTAATCAGTGTGTTACTGCTCAATAATTACTGAAAGACGCCAGGTAAAGTAAGAAAAGTCGATTTTTGTGTTATGTTGCGCCAGCAGCCGCTCAAACTGACTGACAGCGATGAACTGTTTGGAACTATTGAGAGCTGCATGAACCACGTGACCGCGTATCGGCGAGTTCAAAGAGTGTCGCAACTCTCTCTTTATAGGGCTCTGTCTAAACCTATAGCGGCATAATTTAAGGGATAGCTCAGGGTAATCCCACCCAACTCTAACTACAGGATTTATTTAAAAAAAAATAAAGTTTTAAGTCTAGTCTTAAAAGTAGGAAGGGTGTCAGTCTCACACGCTACTTGAAAACAAGTTGAAAACTCTTCCCCCCCATTCTATTTGGAAACTCCAGAAACCTCAAGTAAACCATTTCAGTCTGATGGTGAATCTCTTAGGAAAATATGACAGAATAAGAAAATCTCAGTATGCTAACACAACACTTGCACCGAAGGTAATAGGTTGCTTCTATACCTTGTCATAATCGCAGACATTGTCTTGCATGAGTTTATAATGACCACATCACTTTCACACCATAAAACCACATCAGTAAATATGGTCCTCCTGTTGTGTATAGCCACTGCTGCCACCTCACTCCTCCCAGGACCTTGATATGCTGCCATTAAGAGAAGAAACCACCACATTCTCAATACAGAAGGTTTTAGCATGCTCAAAACCATCATGGACCTAACTCACTTTATCGTATGTAATAAGGAGAGGCAGGAACATATCAAAATAACTTTTTAAAACAAAATGAATTGTGTATATTGAGCATGGACTTTGTTGTGTATAAAGTTGATAATGCTATTTTGTATCCTGTATGTTATTCATATATATATAGAGTGCCTTTTTGATTTTGTCTGATTATGTAATTTAAAAAAAAAAGTAATTTTTATTATTTTGAAACAATTTAATTTTTGCAGTGGAAATATAAAATCTTTCATTAGTTGTTATTGTTGGAAGAAGCACATTGTTACAGTCCGTGCCAGATAGTTGTCATCTAGCCTTAAAAAATTGAAACATTCAAAGTTTGAGTGGTTAAAACAGTCTAATACAGCTGTAGCTGCTAATAGCATCATACTATATTTTTAAGTTTCATATAATTAGCTCAAGTAGTGAGTTTGAAGTTAAGAAGTGTTTTTTTCCTGTTCTTTTTTCTATTATTTTTTTTCTTTGGAAGTTTACTTTAAGGGAAAGTTTTACTTTCAGTAATATGAAAATAGCCCAAGGATGGCTCATAGTATTCAACCTCATCCCCTCATTCTCTCTCCCCCAGCCCTCCATACTTTCCATTCACTTCAACCCTTATTTCTCCCCCGTCTTCTTAATCAATTTAATAGCACTTGTCATTTTTTCTAAATTCAAACCCTTCCTACAACTTTCCACTTACACGTGCTCAAGGATCTTTCCACTCATCATACACTCTTCTTCTTGAGCACTCTCTCTCTCTTTACAGCTTTCTTTCCTTTTTATCCCATTGCCATCTTTTTTCTGTCAAAAAGAGTAATGCTATTCATTTGCAGCATAGACAAGCCACTTCAGACCAACATGGACACCCACTCTATTAAGAAAGGAGAAAAAATACCAAAAAGGAGAAACAGAGCATGGGAACAGTTTTGTACTTCTTTTTTTTAATGCAGAAGTTTATGAGAAAGTAAACCAGCTGCCCATAATTTCCAGGTTAATTAGAAACATATTTTATTTGCATGAGAATTTGAAGCTGACCTCAAACTGCATGATTGGAAGTGATTTATATGCAAAAATGTTTAATTTGTCATATTTGAAATGGAAGTTGTAAATCTTTTTTAATATGTCTTTGTCGGTATAAGCTTTGTTTCTTTACAACCCCCTCTCCCTTTCCTTACACACTCCCAGACACACATATCCCCTTATCCCGCTGGTCATATCTCATTGTTTCCCAGGGGAGCAGTGTAACACTATCTGCCTTAGCCACTCTTCAGTCCCAGGCAGACAGACTGGTCCTCTGAGATTTTTCTATCTCCCCCTCTTCTGCTGCCATATTTCTTTCCACAGGGACCAGAAACTAAATATGACACCTACAACAGAGCGATAGAAGAGAATGTCAAACTACTCAAGCCTAAATGATAAAACTATACTCTCCACTTCAGTCACTTTCTATAGATGGGTTCAAGATACTGCACTCTTTGCAGTATAGAAACTGCTAAAATCATTTTGGCAACATAATACAGCAAATCAGTAATCCTAGAGGGAATCACCCACATTGGGGAGAGTTTTCAACACTTCGAGCTGTAAGTTTCAACTTGTATAGCCAAAAGGCTGTGGATACATTGATAATACCCTTGAGAAATTAACGAACAATTTGCTTTTAAGTCCATCTGCAATAATTAAATCATTCTAGTTTGAGGCTTTCCGTTCAGTTCTGGCTCCTTGTTGTAAGGAGTTGGCTCATTCAGGCATGAGAACATTGAAGTGTTCAGCACTCATGTTGGAAAACACATGGCTGGCATCCCAAACGTTTTTGGCCAAGCTAAGTGTTTAATGTCTGTGCAGGGTGCTCAAGTGAGAAAAACCAAAACTGAGAAAAAACATTACTTTGTGGACCTTTTTTTGTTCTCTTAAGGTGCTGTTGAAACCAATACAAACTTGGAACATTTGTTTCCATTTAAAAGTATCTTTGTCTGCATGTGATGTTTGGCAGCAGTTACTAAAGACAAACAGACTGACATGAAAGTATCATATCAGGATGTTGTCAATTATTTGACTTTACATTCATTTCACACATCTGCTGAGTCCCAGAGGGTCCACCCAGATCTTTTGTCAGGTTTCTCAAACTGTATGAACAGCAAGTCCCTTAGCTGCTAATGTAATGTATAATGCATGGCCACTGTGCTCGGGACAGGAAGACAAGAAATCGCTGACATGCTGCTTACAGCCCACTGATCAAGTAGTTGCTGTGTTTCACTGTAATCACTTCATAGCAAAGAGCAGTGGTGGAGAAAGTATTCAAACACTGTACTTAAATAAAAGTACAAATAAGCAGACAAAAATGTACTCTAGTAAAAGTAGAAGTACATCATTAACATTTTTACTTAAGTAAAAGTAAATAAGTACTTGCTTTTAAAAATACCTAAAGTATTAAAAGTAAACATACTTGCTGAATGTATTACCTAATGCAGTGGACTGCAATATCATTAAGTGTGCCTGCTGTATGTATATTTTCTGTAATACATTAATAGTGTTGTGTAATTTTAATGAACAATGCTGCAGATAATACATGTTTTTATTGTGTTTACTCTGTGACAGTTCACACTTGGGCTTGTGATTCTGTGCGTCAGAATTTCAGGGATAAGTTAAATGACATTACTCAAAATAAGAAAGAGGAATGATTATAGATTTGAAAGTTTTTATTTAACACAAAGCAAAACCAATGTGTCATTTTAACTGCAGTAAACACATTTAAGTAAAAGTTGTCTGTCAGATAAAAGGAGCATTAGACCTAACAAAGGAATAGGCTCTGATCAGTTCAACTCCAGTTTGTCATCAACTCTAGTTAAAATACTGTATAGTCGACCTTGTAATGGTAAATAATGAACAATATTTTAACTTCCTGACACCATTTTCAAAACTTGGACCTGAGTGTCGAGACATTTGGAGACATCTCTTGTCTCCTAACATTCCATGAACTGACACATTTTAATATTGCAGCAAGAATTTCTTGTTCAAGTTCAGAAGAAGTTGGTTTTCAAAGTTTTTTGAGTCCAGTCTGGCTCTTTTGGGAGAGAATCTGTCCTGCTGTACTGAATAGTCTTTCAATAATCTTTCAATAAAGCCATGGGTGGCACAAGTCTTCTGGCTGACTCTCCACAGTGGAATCCATTTTGGGTGTGTTAGCGGTGCTGTGCGTGTGCCCAGCTCAATGACGTATATAGTAGAATATACGTCATTGGCAGTAGGGGTTGAACGAGTATATATGATTTTTAAACTCGACATTAACATAATAAAACCCGAGTAGAACTCAAGTATTTGATGATGTCATAGATCTCAAGATACAAAAATAAATAAATAAATAAAACCGCAAAAAAAAAGGTCATTATTTACAAAAAAAGACCAACAAAACATTGGGAGCGTATATTATGCTCCTACCATTTATCATATTGCAAATAAGTCACAGGAAAAAACTAAACTATTAGTTATTATTATTAAACTGCAAACGTGAAGAAACGTGCAGCACGTCAAAAACGAAACTTAAACCGAAACTGGTTCTGGTTCGGTGGATTGGACCCGGTGTTACACCATACTCTGTGACCTGCAACAGTGCAACACCACCCACTACGGTCATACGTGGTCACATAATATGACGTCACTAATGATACTCGACGTAACATTTTTAACCTCGATAGATGTCCTAGCAATCGATGTGTAGATTACT
>NC_056503.1:7586679-7588032 GCF_014905685.2 Nematolebias whitei
CATTTTTAACCTCGATAGATGTCCTAGCAATCGATGTGTAGATTACTTGAGTACGCTGTTAATGCCCTAATTGGCAGTGGTGTAGTCTACATCTTTGTAGTGGGTATACTGTGCTTAGAAACCAAAGTACACCAGTTAGTACAATGTAATCATCAATTTATTTTGATTTCCCAAAGCACCTCCCTAGGAAGAGGAATACAATGGATGGATGGATGGATATATGTTACATACATACACATAATATCATATTTATTATACTGCTTTTTTTTTTTTGATCAAAGTAAATTGGACAAAATATGAAAGTTATTCAGGCTTTAAGTGGCTCATGTAAATATGAATGTTTTAAATTAGGTGTTTTTTGTTTGTTTTTTTACAATTTGTTTAGCTTGAAAAAAGTTATTTAATGTAAAGTAGTGTGACCAAGAATCGTTGTTTAATAAGGGTTTTGCTGTTTTTTGCTCTCAAAATGTTGAACTGGTGGCTTCAGTTACTAATACTTTTGAAACATCAAAATATAAATATCCGGTCTAAACTTTTATTCTGAAAACCCCTTGCCCTTGTTCCAGCAATGCTCTCCATCACTCCCGCTAGCTTCACATACCTGGAGGCGGAGCGACTTGCGATGGCACACGTGCCTGGCAGAATACAAACAGACCATCTCTCTCCCCGTAAAGAAAGAAGAGGGACACTGCTGTTCTCTGATGGCGTTTATGATGCATTTCGCCCTGACATTTCAATATAATGGCATACACAATGATATGTGACATATCACTGGGCACTTTTAACTGGGTATATGGAAATTCCCAAGCTTTTCTAGTGGGTATACAGTGTATACCAGCGTATCATGTAAACTTCACCAGTGGTCATTGGCCCAGCTCTTCTTGAAGATGGGTCTAATGTTACCTGCCCACATTGCAGTGATTCAATGGACCAACTCCTCACTTGCCATTGGTTACTTTCAAACTAACGGACAAATCAAAAAACTACAACATGAATGTAACTTGTAACACAACGCATTATACAAATGTAGTGTAGTAGAAAGTACAGATACTTAATGTAAAATGTAGTGGAATTAAAGTTGAAAGTACCCATGTTTAACTCTACTTAAGTAAAGTACAGATACCTGAAAAATGCACTTAAGTACAATAACGAAGTACTTGTACTTTGTTACATCCCACCACTGCCAAATAGTGAGGGGGAGTGGTGGTGCAGAGGTTAGAGGAGACAAGCCTGTGATCTGGAGGTTACAGGATTGTCTTCTAGTTCACTCAACGTAGCAACTCCTGAAGAAGGGAACAGCCGAAAGTAGACAGAGGGTGCATTCACACCAGCCCTGTTTAGTCCGCTTTAATC
>NC_056503.1:7588132-7589203 GCF_014905685.2 Nematolebias whitei
AAAAAAAGAAACTGTCCATATGACCTTACTGAAAAATGTTGGATTGTATACCTGGATTATTGAGCATGGACTTTGTTGTATACAGTTACTACAGTATCGGTAAACTATAATTAGTTGATGTTTGTATTTTAATTTGTTTAATTAATTTTTTTTTTTTTTTTTGTGGTGGTGTGATGGCACAGTTAGCAGAGCTGTGGCCTGTCAGTGAGAAGGTTGGGGAATCTACTGGGTGGAGTTTGCATGTTCTCTCCATGCATGCGTGGGTTTCCTCCAGGTTCTTCAGTTTCCTCCCACAAACCAAAAACATGCATGTTAGGCTGATTGGTAATTAAATTGTCCCTTGTTGAAAGAGACAGAGCGAATGGTTGTTTGTCTCATTTGTCTCTATGTGTTCCTGTGATGGACTTGTCTAGGGTGTCTCCCACCTCTCACACAGTGACTGCTGGATATGGACATCAGTGACCCCCCACAGTCCAAAAAGGAAGAAGCGGGTAAAGCTGGTGTGTGTATGGATGATTTTGTTTTGTGTTAACCTGCTTGTTCTGTGATGGAGTTTGGACTTGTCCAGGTGTACTCATGTCCCCCACCGTATCTGACACCAGGTCTTTCTCAAACATGCATGGAAATGTGAGTAAGGAAAGTGGAATGAATGAAATGAATATAATACAAATGGAAAACTGTTTTCTCATATTCTAAAACTTATATGGAAAAAGATGTTGGAACGTGAAATTCTTTATTGTAAAAAAAAAGTAACCTGATGTGGTTCTGTGTTGTGTGCTGTGAGTTGACATGGTAACAATATGAGAAATGTTGCCAAACATTTACCAGTATTAAAAAGATTAGTGACTGTATATGAAAAATGTACCTGAACTCTTTTCACAGATGTTTTATCTTCTTAAATGTCTTTATTTATGTGAAATGGATAATACGGGTATCAGGTTCTTAATTCCCCTTAATGCCTCAAAAGATCAAACTGAACCTCTAATAATTCATCTCTCAAACACTAATCTTTAGTTCTTTTTTTAGTTTAGGTGATACTTTGATGCCTCTTCTAGTGTTAACAGCTATTCT
>NC_056503.1:7589303-7599904 GCF_014905685.2 Nematolebias whitei
GTGTGTGTGTGTGTGTGTGTGTGTGTGGGGTGGGGGGGTGGGGGGTATGGGAGAGAACGGTAGAAAAAGAGAGAGAGAGAGAGAGAGAGAGAGAGAGAGAGAGAGAGAGAGAGAGAGAGAGAGAGAGAGAGAATGACAGGCTAGATATCACAAAGTGCTGATGCGAGGATGTCCTTCAGGTAACCAGATTTGTCATTGTGCCGAGCGCAGCCATCAGGTGGTTACAGCCTGCGGCTCAGCCTTGCCACGAAGGTCACTGGGACGATATCCCAAATACACCCTGGAGAGGATGAGGGGGTGGGGAAGCAGATGGAGTAAAGGCAACAATACACTAACAAAATGAACAATAACATGACAGTGCTGCCGGGGTCACTGTACAGCATGCTATTAACGGGTTGCATCCCAGGCAAGCCAGATTATACTGGCTGGGCGAAGCTCTTAGAGAGGCATCCACCACAGATTTTGATGCCTTTCCTGTCTCACTGAAAAGAAAAAAGAGAGAGCTGAATGAAGGAGGGGTGAACAGTGCAGCTGGGGGTTTAGAGTGACAACTGTGTGATGTATGTGACAGAGCTGAAAGAGATTATGATGAATACTTGCTGAATGTGAGAGGAACGAAGAATGAGAAGCTGCTTGTCATTCATGTCTTCCTCAAACGTTCAGCTGATCTGCATTGGGTCACTAGAAGAAAAAAAAAACATTTTAATCCTCTGATTGAGCACTCAGCCCTTTCCCCTTCACGAGGTCCTGATTGCAAGAAAACTGCTGCTTTATGGGTGCTTTCTCCTCATGTCTCACTGATATTAATCCATTCCCTTCCTAAAGCTGGCTATTAAAATGCATGTGGTGATGGGGGTGGGGGTGTTCCGGATACCTGAAAATAGAAAATTCAATCAGGATCCAACCTTGAACTCAACACTTTCCAATCAATAATGTTATATGTGAATCTTCAAACTAACCAGAGAAAAGTAATATGTGAATCTTCAAACTAACCAGAGAAAAGTAGTAGAGTCTTTGCTGTGTCTGTGCCAAAAATAAGGATTACACCCCACAACCAACCCCCTGCAGGCGTTTAGCAAATAGAACTGCAATTAACGATGGGATTTACAGCTGTTTGAATGGAGCCGGATCTTCAGAATCAGTTCCATTTAAAGTGCCATTCAAAAACTTTTGAAAGGTGTACATCGTGGTATGGCCAATGAGTTATTACAGCCCCACATCACTACGTATGCCTGATCATTGATTCAGTAGAACAGCAAAGGTGGCATGTGGTTGTATATCTGCATCTGTGTAAAACACAGAGAAAATAAAAAGGAACAACTCGTATTGCCATCGCATTGACTCAAGCCATGGAAAAGATTTGGATCATTTGTGAATAAGTGCAACAATATCCAGGCAGCAACAGCTTAAGACTGAGCTCTTCCCAGCTATAAAGTCCTGTCCACAATTATACTCCCACTCTCACCATCTTTTTCCCATCTTGAAGCCAAGAGTGGGCAAGTCATAAGGAAGAGGGCAGAAAGCTGAAGGAAAGAGAAAGGAGAAAAATGACAAAGCTAGACAAAGGTTGATTAAATTGGTTTTCAATTCTGGGTGTCTCTGTCTGAAACCACTGCATTAATTTGCTCCATTACATATTTGAGAGCCAGTGAGTGTATTAAGAGCTGCTGTATATCATATCAGTGACTGCTCTGAGAGCTCGCTGCCTAAATAGGAGCCGTATGCCCATCTATTGTAGCATTACCCAAAGTGACTCAGCACAGCTAGGACTGAATTTTTCCCATTCTTTATGCAAGAGATTTGTTTTTCTGTACAGATTGTTGCTGCAGAGAGTTGGGGATTATTCTGCATATCAGGTTGAACATTTCTGAAAAGCGTATACTTAAAATTTCAAGGGATTTTACTCAGTCATTAAAAAGTTCAACATTGTCTTAAAATTAAAACTTGAACCAAACAAAACTAGATGATTACAAACAAGGGTTTAGTTTGATTGCCATGTTTAGTTTCAAGGCAATGTTCAAACAAAAAAAGATACTTTAAGACAAAAAATGTAAACTATTCTGTTGTGTTTACATGTCATCTTACATTTTGCATTAAATAAAAGAGAATGCCTTCAAAAAGTAAGATGTTCAAAACATCAGATTTTAGTTTATTCATACTGTATAAACAGTAAATGGTCCACATATTATAGCACCTTTTTAACTTTCTACAGGTTCTGGAAAGCGATGATGTTGATGATGTGTTTCTCATTCACACAATCAATTTATATCAAATAATAACCAACACATCAAGTTCTACCTGTCTCTCTAATTATTGTTGCAGTAGTAGCTCAGTCATCTGGAAGATCTTTCTTACCACCCAGAGCCTTTAACAGCACCCAGGGGGTTATTTGAATCAGATCCTGCCAGAACAAAATCTGGGAACTCTCTTATTTTGACAGGGTGCATTCCAGCAACTGTTTGCTTGAATCCGGTAACCCAAATCTCCGCCCCTAAAAGTCCAAAGTTATTGCGCATTTTTATTAAAATCTCAAAAATATAATCAAACAGCACAGCTAAATTGCAAATCACTTTGACAGTTTAAGTGGATTATTTATACAAATTGTCATTATTTATTAAAAATACAATGAGAGGAAATGTTGCCCTTGCCCAGAGGGACCCAGCACACGCACTCCTGTCCTGCCTAGCAGAGACACAGACATTATGTCCCACAGGGATGAATTGTCTTCATCCAACACATTTAGCGGCATGCCCTGTGGACAGTGCACGTTATGCACAGGAGCGTCTCCAGACAGCTCTACAGAGTGCACGCACAACTGCTGAAGTGCCGGAACTCCTGCATGCATTTGAGACATAATCAATAAAAAAGCTTAAAGTTAAAAAATATAACGAGTGAAATGTTTAATGTGTAATATTCACATGTATCACATGTCAAAACAAAACGGCACTAATTTGTCAAACTAACAGCGACCAAAATGTCAAAAAGACAGTCAAATTTACTTTCATTAAATAAATGGATGGATTGTCCTTAGTTGGACAACCGAAAATGGAAGCACCTAAAGGCAGTGGTAATCGACTGGAGCAGGAGCTACAACACGCAGGACTGAATTCAGCGGAGAAGAGTTCAGCTCAGAGCCTTGAAGTGAGGGGGAAGGGGGAGGGGGGTTAGGATGCTTGACAGAATTGTAGCTGCTCTATTCACACACAAGCTTGCTGTTCTCTAAAATAGTAATTTAATCAAGTGTTTACAAATTAAATGAACAAATGTTTAACAGCTCATTAAAATATATCAAAAGGCAGGAAATGGCATCTACTTTATTCAAAATTTTCTGAGGCAGGACCCCCTCACCCACACCCATCCCCCGCCGACTCACTTGCTATTTGCATTCTGGCATCGATCGATTTACAAATTAAGCCCTGACAGCAACTCTGAATTCCTCACAACATATTTCCTTCTTCATCTACCACCATTCGGTCTTCTCTGGTTTTACTTTTTCTCTTCTTCACTACAACAGTCATTCTACACACATCCATCCGATGCTGTCTGGACATGTGCTCCCCTGCCACAACCTTACAGTCCCCAATCTCCCTCAGGTTTCCTCTTCTACACAGAACATAGTCGACCTGTGTACTCCTTCATCCACTCATTCTGTGTTCTTCCCTCTTTTGGAAAAAAGTGTTGACGCTTTGATGAACTTGAGTTGTAGTTTTGGCAAAAGTATTTTATGTTGGATGCCCTTCTTGACATAACCTTCAGCATTTACCTGGGTTTGGGTCCCGCACAAGACATGCACTGGCTTGTGCTCCCTAGTGGCTGTTTTTTTTTATTTGTTTTATTGTTGTACTCTATTAATCCCCAATAGGGATTTTTTGTTACTCATTTTACAGCAACTTTAAGTTAACATCATCAGCCTTGTC
Source organism: Nematolebias whitei (assembly GCF_014905685.2). Taxonomy (NCBI): domain Eukaryota; kingdom Metazoa; phylum Chordata; class Actinopteri; order Cyprinodontiformes; family Rivulidae; genus Nematolebias; species Nematolebias whitei. Next base: position 7,593,221 of record NC_056503.1, read on the forward strand.
TTTTTGTAGTAAAATAGAATATGCCCATTATGATTTAGATATAAAACTGGTATCTATATCTCAAACACAAGGCCTTAGGGTCAGCAGGAGGTGGGACATTTGGGCATTATTCTTGTCAAAAAGTTTTGACTTTCACTATGGGAATAAAACAGTGATCTTTAAATATTTTCTCATTCTGGAATCTGGTTTTTAAAAAATACAATTGTAAAAAGTAAAAACATAATTTAGAGGCACATAAAAAGCTGTTTCTGTATGTATGCCAAGCTCAAACAAGGCAAAAAAGTAATCCTTTGCATTTGAACAAAAAGTTGTTCTTGTTTGGGCAGGATCACAAGCATTCAGTCAGCCGTAACAGACAGCTAAACCTGTAGCAGAAAAAAATGAATAAAGGTTTTTGTAGATTTGAGCCTAAAATGAAAAACATCCATTATGTGAGATAACTAGACTTCGTGTACCAAAAGCATTAACGGTATTAACTGCCCTGCCCTTACAAGTGTGACTAAAGAAACAGAGTTCTAAAGATGTCAGTCAAATCCAGCCTGTACAAGTCTGCAGTCAGGAGAAGTGCTCTCATCAAGCACAGTGAGAGCATCTGTGTAAGACTAATCAGTGGATGTTTAAAGGATTTATGTGCAGCTAAAACCAAAATTTACTTTGGTGTGATGCTGAAAGGCAGACCATTGGCATAAACACGTCTTTAGATGTTTTCCTACATAACCTGTTTGTTTTGCTGTGTTTCAAAGACCCTTGTTATAATTTAAGGACACGCCCGGTTTCACTGTTCTCTTTGCACAATTCCAGAGACACGAGTATATTATTTTTCTTGAGCTCAAGTTGTGTTCAACAACAACTGTTTGCATCAACAAAAATTAACGCAGATTGGTAAGAAGTTCAACAAATTTAAAATCACTGCACCACCCAAAAAGGTCACTCCATCACGTAACCAATAATGAGTTATTTTATTCAATATGCCTTGGCTTGTCAACAGAGGAACTGCCTGCAGGTTAATATTTAAAGCTGCATTTAGTCTAAGTGAATAACATCCATAGTCCTTATATTATGCAGATTGTTACTGTGTCTATTTTAAATGTTCTGTTTATGCCAAGTCCAAACACTTATTGCTAGCAATATTGTCCAAATGCTATAAAGACTGACTTATTGTCTTTTTTAAGCTATTTTCTCAAAATAATTTTAAAAAGTACCCTTTATGAATGAAATAACAGTTACCCTGGCAACTGTAATATGTCACTTTAGTAATACTTGTTTCTTAAACCCTGAGTTCAAGGCATTGAAACCAAAGAGTCTCATGGACATGGGTAATAAAAAGATAAGTGGTATATTTACAATTTAGTTTCAACCGGATTGCGGGAGGATCTGCAGAAGATGGTGAGAATATAGTTTCAGCAGATGGATTTTTCACTAGAACTACCAGTATACCTGTATTTTTTACTGTTCTGTTGTGTTGTATGCTTGGAGAGGAGGATAGAGGACTCCAGGACCAAGAGAACATTGGTGGACTCAGATAAGTAACCAGTGGCAGGTCAAACACAATGGCAATGCTGAGTCAGAGATGTTTGGGTGTTTGGATCTTGTATGATTTGTAGATATGGGCTCCAAGGCAGGGGTTCTAAAGAAAGACATTCAGATTATTCAGATTAGAGGTCAGGAGACACAGGGAGACTAGGTACTTAGATGGATGATGACCCATATGTTAGAGGCATGAGTCAGTGCTGCTAAGACCACAAAGAAGATGCAAAGGTAGTAATATTTTACTTAGAATAATTTCACTAGAGTTGTAGGCTGTATCACCATTTGGTAACCAACATTACAGTGTTAGGTTCTGGCTGGACTCACTAAAATGCTGATAGGGACTCATCAGCTGTATAGGGAACAGCTGTGACCAATTAGCTCTGCCTGCCATTCAGGCATAAGTGTTACAACAATTATATGTGAAGGGGACGTGTCCCGCTCTAATAAAAAAAAAAAAAATTAGTTTGGAACCCACCCCCACATTTACCATGATATATTATTTCACACAGCGCTTTCTATTTCTTCATGAACAAAATCCATTCCACTTGATTAATAGGAGAATTATCAAACCACTAAAAACCCACTCCAGGTTTTCTTGTTTCCCTACAACAAATCACTATACCACATGCAATGTTTCTCCTTTTTTTTTTTTCCCCCCTTGTCCTGTCCGGCATTGTGACACTTAGAATTAATGTCTGAGTGTCAAAGTGATGCCCAACAGATTTACTTTCACAAGCAGAGCATTATGGCTGGCCTTAATGCTCCACTTGATATATAAATTAAATTTTATTAGAATATGCTTTGGGTTTGTTTCAGATGTAATGGACACGGGGACGTAAAACAAAGAAGATAACAAATCAGAAAAGTGAGAAAATAGTTACAATGTAAAGAAGGAGATAGGAATAGAGGAGAGAGAGGGATAAAGAGAACACAAATCAACATCATTGAAGTCTGACTCTAGACCTGCGGAAAGAGAAAAAAAAAACACTGACAAAACCAAGAAACCACAACAACAAACAACTTATATAATGATACTTATAACATCATTAGAAAGCATTTTATACAGTACATGGTAATACAATATATATATAATGGCCACCAGAACCCAACTGAGTGTGTATCTGATAAGCACCTGAATCTAAACACCTGTGTGATCATGCTTATCACTATAAGGTTTCTCCATAAAAATGTTCAATAGTGGATGTGGGGACCCATAAACCCGTCCCCACAGGACACAAAGGTAACACAGGGAAGACCGGAACCACAGACACACAGCGGCCCCCAAGCCCGGAACTCTGGTAGTCCCCGAACAGGGACTCCCGCACCCCCCAGAGAGAGAAGCAAAGGGAAGCCCTGGGCAATCCCCAGCAACCACAATGCAGAAACCCCCAGGAGGCTGTAGCGACGAGTCAACAGGCCCCGCCGGCAACCCGCCTCTCCAGAGTGGATCCGGCCATGGACACCAAGCCCCGAGTCCCGAGGTCATACCACCCCTCAACAGTGGCCCGACAGAGCCAGGGCACCCAGGCCCCCGCATGCAGCCAGCAGGGCGTGCGCGCACACACCACACCACTTAGCCCCAGCTGCTGAAAGCCACCAATGCACCGGCAGCAGGGGGGCCCACCACCGGAGGGGAGCACGACCCACCATATGGGGGGCCAAAACTGGTCCAAGAGAGGGGGGCCACCCAAAACCCAACCTGAGACAAACGGGCACACATAGACAGCCCGACAGAGCCTCTGTTGGGCCATCCATGCACCCCACCTGCCCAAAAGTGACCGCAAGCTGGCCCCAGGCCGGGGGCCAGAGCAGCAGGGAGCAGCAGCTAAGGAAGGCCGGCCCAGCGCACCAATGCATCCCTAAAGCCCCACACCACAGGCCCGGAGAAGCCCCGGCATGCCACCCATGCACCCCCTTCCCACACACACACACACACACACAGCACCCCGCACCGTGAATGTCACATCAGGGCGACCAGCCAGCACTCCGTCGAAGTGAAGCCACGCCCCCGACCACCGCCACACACTACCAACGACCACACACACACAACCACAGCCGACCTCCCGCCAGAACCCGGCAGCCACCCCAGCCAATGGGCTAGCCATCAGAACCATGAACCCCAATCAAAGGATCCAAACAATCCAGGGAGAACCGGAGCACCAGCCCCACCTCCAATCGCTCCCAAAGGCCCAATACCTACCCACAGCCCAGACCCCAAGCAGGCAGCCTACCCCCCCCCCCGCCCCGCCCCCAAAATATCAGACGGAGAATGAGGGTTTAAGGAAAACTGGAAGACCCAACTCCTCCCTCCCCCCACTCAAATAAGATGTTGATGCATGTTGTTATATAGTGCGTTTAAAATGGGGGGGATGAGGCGGCGACTGGCACAGACCCACCCCCTCCCCAGAGAGCAGGCAATGCCCGTTCCCCCCCCCCCCAACCCTTGCCCAGAACCCTAAATGTCTACATGCTACATATGAGAGTGGGCACAGGTACCGGAGGTGAGAATGATTACACATCCCATCCCCTATATGCCACCATGTGCCCACTGCAGACCCTATATATGCATGTGTCATGAGAATGTTATATGCGAGTGTCTAGGTTGTTTGATAAAATTGTAATGTTTCTCCTATCACTTGACGGGATGGGGGAGGAGGAGGAGATTCCTCTGTGTTGTGCACAAGCTTAGGACCACATTAGTGCGGACAGCTGTGGACGAGGGTGGCAGAGGAGGGGTTAGGATGCATGAGAGAAGAGGAGTGCTATATATATAGCATCTTAGCTACCTGTAGTATGTCTGTATTTCACGCTGCTAGCTTAGCACTATGTTAGTGCTGGCAGTTGGGGGGTGTTAAGATAAGATAAGATAAGATAAGATAAGATAAGAGAAGAGAAGAGAAGAGAAGAGAAGAGAAGAGAAGAGAAGAGAAGAGAAGAGAAGAGAAGAGAAGATCCTGATGTCCCCTGACATGAAGCAAAGAGGGGGAATGGGAAATACTCTCAATCCATCCCTCTATCCAACTGTGTATGCTGTGAGCATGACAACTTGGAAATAAGTCAGGTAACGACTTTTAATTTAGGTTTGTGGCTGCATAGGTGTAAGACAGATAACTTTTAAAAATTAGGTGTTCATGTCAAAATCCATTCTGCTAATCTCTAGCCTTTATGCTGCTGTATTCATACCCATCTGCTCACTAGACTCATGTTTGGGCTGCTGTTTATTACACCATATTATTTTACATTATTAGTGTTTAGCGTATATCTTAGATATTTTTCTTGGATTTATTGGATTTTTCTACCTGGATTATTGAGCATGCATCAGGATATATCTTAGATAGTTTAGCGTTCGTTTAGTGTATCTTAGTGTATATCTTAGATCCTCATATACTGTTTCTTTTAATACTTTATATTTTTGCTCTTTTTGGGTGTAAATGAGACCTTGAGTACACAATTTTGTTCCACCTCATGTAAAACATGTGATGTGAATGGCAATAAAGAACCTTGAACTTGTACGTGAACTTGAAAATCCAAGATGGCTGTTGCCAAATAAGTATGTAAACTGTTTGAGGAAACTATGCTTTTTAGTTTTTTTTACTGATCAAATGTACAGTTTCCTCAAATGACTGGAATGGCCCTTCGGGGGTGGGGGGGTGGGGGGGGCAAAGTTTTATCTATGGTGGCCAAGGCCACCGTTGACCATCCACTGTCTCCACCATTGCTCCTGGTTGCAGATAAAATTACTTCCTCCACTCTCCAAATCCATCACTCTGTGCTGCCTCAGACAAGCGAGAAAAAAAAATAAAACAACAACAACTATACTTCCATTCTTATACACAGTGTAACTCCTACACACTTGAATATCTTGTACCAAAAACATTAGGGTTAACTTTTATTTCCTGTTCAATTCCCATCCAGAAAACACTCATCTCGAAAACTAAATTAACTATTCAAATCCCACAGCAACAGGGGGACATCAACGTACATGCATTCATGTTAGCAATATTCTGTTGTGTCCTTGTGGTCTCTGAGTGATATAATCCAAGTGCTGATACGAGCAAGTCTTTTCCCACAATAAAACTACCATTCTTTTTTTTTTTTTTTTCTTTTGCTTGTTTTTTGATTTGCAGTCTGTTTTATCTGGTGTGTCTATAGTGCCAGTTTTTAAATGGACGACGCGGCAATGGGCAGTTTGTGCGCTATAACAAAACTCTGGGCTACGAGTCTTCAGCTGCTGAGGGACATGGCAGATCCTAGTGGAAAAGTAAAAAACATAAAGTTTGTCACAGATATTTTTTGGTCAGAACTCAACCATCCATCCATCCATCCATCTACCCATCCATCCATCCATCCATCCATCTACCCATCCATCCATCCATCCATCTACCCATCCATCCATCCATCCATCCATCCATCTACCCATCCACCCATCCATCCATCCATCCATCCATCCGTAATCTTTACCAGCTTTTTTGTTTCTGGGACACAGGGGTGACTGGTGCTCATGTCCACCACTCATGCATATCACCTGCCTTAATGCATGACAAAGTTTTAAAGATATTGCAGATGATTGGGATGACTCTTATCTCCATCTAGCTCTAACTTGTTTAATACCTGTAAAAATAACAGAAATATAGCCACTTTTGAAATTGGTAAGTCTGTTTACCTGTTGGGCCCATCTTGAATCCATCCATCCATCCACCCATCCATCCATCCATCCACCCATCCATTTTCTTTACCTGCACAGGTCGCAAGTTCATCACAGGGACACAAAGAGACAAACAAGACAATCAACCATTCACTCTCTCACTCACACCTTGGGGCAGTTTAGAGTTATCAATCAGCCTAACATACATGTTTTTGGTCTGTGGGAGGATAGCGAAGTACTCTGAGAAAACCCACACATGCAGGGAAAGAACGTGCACACTTCCCCAGAAAGGCTTCAGGTTGGGATTTGATCCGGGGGCCTTCTCGATGAGGGGAGGCTGCTCTACCAACTGTACCACTGTACTGCCCTGTCTTGAATCATCCTAAATCAATTTAATACCATTCAGATCACAATGACAGTAAAGCGAAGGAAAAGGATATAAAAATTTTTGTTATAGTAAAATAATAGAGCATGGTGTATGAATATATACACCTATGTGAGCCTCTTTC
>NC_056503.1:7600004-7603609 GCF_014905685.2 Nematolebias whitei
TGTCACAGATATTTTTTGGTCAGAACTCAACCATCCATCCATCCATCCATCTACCCATCCATCCATCCGTCCATCCATCCATCTACCCATCCATCCATCCATCCATCCATCCATCCATCCATCCATCCATCCATCCATCCGTAATCTTTACCAGCTTTTTTGTTTCTGGGACACAGGGGTCACTGGCGCTCATGTCCACCACTCATGCATATCACCTGCCTTAATGCATGACAAAGTTTTAAAGATATTGCAGATGATTGGGATGACTCTTATCTCCAACTAGCTCTAACTTGTTTAATACCTGTAAAAATAACAGAAATATAGCCACTTTTGAAATTGGTAAGTCTGTTTACCTGTTGGGCCCATCTTGAATCCATCCATCCATCCACCCATCCATTTTCTTTACCTGCACAGGTCGCAAGTTCATCACAGGGACACAAAGAGACAAACAAGACAATCAACCATTCACTCTCTCACTCACACCTTGGGGCAGTTTAGAGTTATCAATCAGCCTAACATACATGTTTTTGGTCTGTGGGAGGATAGCGAAGTACTCTGAGAAAACCCACACATGCAGGGAAAGAACGTGCACACTTCCCCAGAAAGGCTTCAGGTTGGGATTTGATCCGGGGGCCTTCTCGATGAGGGGAGGCTGCTCTACCAACTGTACCACTGTACTGCCCTGCCTTGAATCATCCTAATACCATTTAGATCACAATGACAGTAAAGCGAAGGAAAAGGTTATAAAGATTTTTGTTATAGTAAAATAATAGAGCATGGTGTATGAATATATACACCTATGTGAGCCTCTTTCAACTGATACAAATATACAAATCTTTCAACTGAAATGATGAGACTGCTCTGTTTTTGTCCACAAATATTTTTCAGTAATGTTACATGATCATTAAATAAAATACATATTGTGTCACTTTCTTTTTATTACCCTTTGTTAATACATATTGTCTAACAAAAGTATAGTTTTTTTTTTTTTTACTACATCTGCTGATGAGCTGCCTACCAAAGCTGAAAGCTGCTCGCATCACCCATGCAGTGTCAGCTTAATAATAGTTACATCCAAATTAGTAAATACCTGAACGTTCCTTTGGACCGATGATGTTATTGGTTTGGTCCTACCTGCTGATAAAGATATTGTGCTGCACTTTACTTAGACCTGTCTAAAGCTTTTGACACTGTGGACCATGATATTTTATGTCATAAGCTCTCAGAAATCGTTTTTTTCTTTAGCTCACACAATTGGTTGGTTCACTAACTATCTCTCAGACCAGAGGCAATGTGTTCAACATAATGGCACTTCCTCGAGTTATTTAACAGTCAACAAAAGTGTACCACAAGGCTCAGTCTTAGGACACACCCTGTTTACAATCTATAAAGGTAGTGTAAGTCAGAGCATCCCTGATGCATCCTTACATTTCTATGCTGATGATACAGTTGCTTATTGTCGAGCTAAAACAGTTGCTAAGATTTTCCAGCTTTTGCAATCTGCATTTAACATCATCCAGTCAAATGTTTTCTGTCTTTAACTTGTGCTAAACACTGACAAAACCAAAGGGATACTGTTTTCAAACAGGAAGTCAGTCCCAGCAGTTTGTCCTTCAATTTTATCCTCGAATGTTGCCCCTTATGAGTTTGTGGATTCCTACAAATATTTGTGTATCTTGGTTGATTCACATCTCTCCACGTGGAAAACTTGGTAAGGAAACTGAAAGTTGAGCTGGGTTTCTTTTTCAGAAATAGATCCTGTCTAACTCTGAATGCTAGGAAACACCTTGTAACTGTGACTTTCCTTCCCTCCATTGACTACGGTGAAATTATTTACATGAACGCCCATACAAGCACCCTGCATTTGTTGGATTCTATCTATCATGGTGCGTTAAGATTCATAACTAGTTGTAACTACAATACTCACCATTGCAACCTGTATTCACTGGTTACCTGGTCATCATTAATTTCACATAGACTCTCAAACTGGTACATTTTCATCTATGAATCATTTCTTCTCAATTCGACTGCCTGTATCTACGATCTCGTTCTTTTGGTCACAACCCAAAGCTCGTGACCATAGATGAGGGAAGGAACGTAGATTGACCGGTAAATTGAGAGCTTCGCCTTTTGATTCAGCTCTCTCTTCACCACGACAGACCTGTACAGCACCCGATTCACTGCCGATGCTGCACCTATCTGTCTATCAATCTCACCCTCCATTTTTCTCTCAATCCTGAAGAAGATCCCAAGATACTTAAACTCCTCCACTTGGGGCAGGACCTCCTCCCAGACCTGGAGAGGGCACTCTACCCTTTTTTGGCTCAAGACCATGGCCTCGGATTTGGAGGAACTGATCCTCATCCCAGCAAATGCTGTAGATCACGACCTGATGAAGCCCATAGGACCATATGATCTGCAAAAAACAGAGAAGCGATTCTAAGGCCACCAAAACGGATCCCCTCAACACCTTGGCTGCACCTAGAAATTCTATCCATAAAAGTTTTGAACAGAATCCGTGACAAAGGGCAATCTTGGCAGAGTCCAACTCTCACTGGGAACAAGCTCGACTTACTGCCAGAAATGCAGACCAAGCTCTGACACTCGTCGTACAGGGACCTAACAGCCCATATCAAAGGCCCTGGTACCCCATACTCCCGATGTACCCCCCACAGGGCTCCCCGAGGGACGTGGTCGAACACCTGCTCCAAGTCCATAAAGCACTTGTAGACTGGTTGGGCAAACTACCACACACCCTCCAGGACCCTGCTGAGGGTACAGAGCTGGTCCAGTGTTCCATGACCAGGACGAAAACTGCACTGCTCCTCCTGAATCCGAGGTTTGACTATATGACGGACCCTCCTTTCCTGAATCCCTGAATAGTCCTTACCAGGGAGGCTTAACAGTGTGATCCCCCTGTAGTTGAAACACACTCTACGGTCCCCATTTTTGAATAAGGGGACAACCACCCCAATCTGCCAATCCAGGGAAACTGCCCCCGATGTCCACACAATATTGCAGAGTCGTATAAGCCAAAACAACCCCACAACATCCAGAGCCTTAAGGAACTCCGGGCGAGTCTCATCCACCCCTGGGGCCCTGCCACTGAGGAGCTTTTTAACCACCTTAGTGACCTCAGCACCAGAGATTGGAGAGCCCGACCCAAGGTCCCCAGGCTCTGCTTCCTCAGTGGAAGACGTGCTGGTAGGATTGAGGAGGTCTTCGAAGTATTCTGCCCACCGACCCACAACATCCCGAGTTGAGGTCAGCAGCACACCACCTCCACCATAAATAGTGTTGGTGGTGTATCGCTTTCCGCTTCTGAGACGCCGGATGGTGGACCAGAATCACTTTAAAGCTGTACTGAAGTCATTCCATGGCCTCTCCAAACTCCTCCCATGCCCAAGTTTTTGCCTCAGCGACCACCTGAGCCGTATGCCCCTTGGACTGCCGGTACTCATCAGCTGCCCCTCCCTGGGCTGCCACCTTACCGTGGTGGAAGGGTTTGAGTGTCCCAATGATCCTAGGAACTATGCTGTCAGGGGCTTCATGCCCCTAGTAGGGTCACCCAAGGCAGACAGGTCCTAGGTGAGGGACTAGACAAA
>NC_056503.1:7603709-7607204 GCF_014905685.2 Nematolebias whitei
AATGTTGCTGCTGATCTGTTTCAATGTTGATGTGTTCATGCGTGCACATCCGCTCACAGACTCATGTTCATGTTTGTGCTGATGTTCAATGTTTTTATGTTATGAGTGCTTAGTGTATATTTAGTTGATGATTTTCTTAGTTCATATCTTAGATGTTATTACTGTTTTTCTTATACATATTATTGTTGGATGTAACTGGGACCTTGTGTACATAATTTCGCTCCACCACATGTACCACATGAGGTGCGAATGACAATAAAGAAACTCTGACTCTGACTCTGAACTATTCAGTCTTCCAGTTTTTTCCAGTCTTCTGAGGCTTTCCAGTCTTCCTGGAACTTTCAGTCGAAGATGAGACTCAGTCTGATGGAGTCTTACAGCTGAACAAAATATCTGATGGATTTGACCATGTGCCAAGGGTCCGTCCATTCCAGCATAGTCACAGCCTGCCTCGGCTGTGACTCAACCCGAGCATTAAATGCTCAACTTCTAAGGAAGCTTATTCTGTTGAACTGAGTACTTCGTCATGACTTCTGACGACCCCAGCCACTCTGACCGGAGATGCTGAAAAGGGAGCGTGCCATTGGACCTCTGTTCCGGAGTGGATGCATCCTCTGCTAAGGTAACAAAGTCGTTGCATGCCCTGAAGTGTACCGGAGGGCTTAGCTGGATTCGGAGGAAGGGTGCCATGTTCTGGTTCAACACATAACTTTCATCCATCTAAACCTCCTCTATTCCTTCTCTTTAAACTTATATTCGCCAGTAATTCAAGCTAGATGCCTTCAGAGATGAATCAGTCTCAATCAGTAATGTTCTGTTGTCTTGTTTAGTAAATTGTGCCAAGTTTATTAATCAGAAACAGATCAGCAAATCAATGTGTACATGTTTGATGTTAAATTTTGATTCTGTTAAATAAATGACCGCATTTATTCTGTTGGGTCAAAGATAAATTACGTCTCATGTCACTGATTAAAACTCCACTCCACAAGTTATCTTGGTCACATGGCAGAAATTTAACTCGAAAAAGAAATAATCTGATGTAATTGAACAATTAATATTCTTTGTGGTTGAACTTGCTTTAAGAATAATTAATTAGTAGTATGTTACAGCGAAAGCTGTCCCTACATCACTACACTTACAACAAGAAATAACTTTCATGTGAAAACCAACGTGCCTGAAGGTTGAGAAGTCTGTTTTAAATTGTACTGTATACTTTGGAAAACAGTCGAAAAAATGTAAAACACAAGTAATTTATATTTAATGAGATGAAACATGTAAAAACAATACCACAGTTCTGTTCAGCAGGCAACAGGGGGACAGATTAGATGTTTAATAGAAATAAAAATAAATTACCAACAATTTGACTAATGATGATGTCCTCCACCTAAACTTTTTAAAGTCATGGACTGAAATGGAAAATCATGACAGCAGTAGGACTATTTTATTTTTGATGAACTTTTGAAATATTACATAAATAAATAAATAATAATTCAACTTTCCATAAAATATCAGTTACCGACCATAATCTAATGGCTGAGAATAAAATGTTATGCTTATTCCAGCCCCATGTGTGCAGACATACACCTACAATCCTAATGGAAGCTTACCTCCTCACCTTCTCTGCATTTGTTCCTGTGAAAGGACTTTCTTCAGAACTATTGTTCTTTCAGCAGAACTATCCATGCTTCTCCTCAAAGTGTGATGATTTTTACTGTAAGTAGAAGAAGAAAGAGAATGATGGCCTGAAGCCTGGATAGGAGCTGATGCATAGAATGGAGACAAAGATATGTAGATGGAGGCAAAGTAAAATTAAGCAGAGAGATAGCCAGAAAAAGATCAGTTATGACTAAAGCTGAGGCAAATATTGTCTTTATTTATCTAACATGAAATAGAAAGAAGGAACCAGTTGGAGAGACAGACCACCCAGTATGTGGAGAGAAACTTCCAGAAAAGGAAACGTTAAGAGAAGAGGTTGGTATCAGAGTTCGATCTCAGCTCTGTACAGTGGCAGAGCTACAAAATATAGTGTTCATGTGTGTATGAAAAAAAACATTGAAATTATTTTATAGAAGTAATAAAAGAAAAATACCTTCTGTGATTCATATGAAATTACAAACATTTAAATTTTGTTAAGGTAGAACACTTAAAGGGCTTCTTTTGTCACAGGAACATTAGTGAAGTGCAATTCATTTTATTGCATCATAGCATAATAATATAAAAATAAGTTTTTATCAGAAACAATAAAGTAACATTTACTATGTGTGACTATTATATTTTGTTTGTATTTTATCAAGGCCAGTACATTAAATAATAGTACTTATCTCCATGTCTATCTTTTAACGCTTATCCATGGTCGGGTCGCGGAGGCAATAGGACCAGGAAAAGAAACCCATACTTCCCTCTCCCCAGTGACACTTTCCCGTTTCTCTGGTGGGAGCAAGAGGCATTCCCATGCCAGTAAAGTTACACAATCCCTCCAGTGAGTTCTGGGTCTTCCCCAGGGCCTATTACCACTGAGACTTTCCCAGAAAAACTCTGAAGGAAGACCTCACGGAAGCATCCTAATCAGATGCCTGAATCACCTCAACTGAGTCCTTTGATGTAAAGGAGCGGAGGTTCTACTTCAAGCTTCCTCCAAATGACAGAGCTCCTCAGCCTATCACTAAGGCTGAGCCCAGCCACTTGTATCCAGGATCTCGTTCTTTTGGTCAAGATCCAAACTTCATGACATAGGTCAGGGTTCGAACGTAGACAGACCAGTAAATTGAGAGCTTTGCCTTTCAACTCAGCTCTTTCTTCACCATGACCAATCGAATCAACGCCATCATTACTGAGGGCAAGGCCCCAATACATTGTTGCATCTCCCACTCCATCCTACCATCATTTATGAACAAGGTGCTCTTATACTTAAAATCCTCAATTTGAGGCAACGACTCCTCCCTGACCCAATGTTTCTCATGAAGTAATGTAAGTATTTCTCTGTACACAGACCTCCTGAAAAATTACAAATTTGTAAACTCTGTCCCTGATGTAGCTTTCATGAAAGATACATCTCTAAAAGTACTAATATAAAAGCTATACTTCAAAATGTTTTTGAAAAGAATAATTGAAAACTCTAAACTTAACAATACAGCATGGCTAAAAACGTGAACATGAGAATAAAACTACAAATAGAACAGAAGACAATAATAAGCAACCTTTTAATTCTCTTAACTATTGCTTATTTTTAAAGTGTTGTTTCTCTGCAACTTTATTTATTTAGTTTTGCTGACGTTACTTTCACAAACACAGTTTCCCCCTCCATCCATTATCTTTACCCGTTTGTTCCATTTTGGGTCACGGGGGTCGCTGGTGCCCATGTCCAGCAATCACTGTGCGAGGGGCGGGGTACACCCTGGACGGGTCGCAAGTCCATCACAGGGACACATAGAGACAAACGAGACAAACCACCATTCACTCTCTCACTCACACCTAGGGACAATTTAGAGTTACCAA
>NC_056503.1:7607304-7613441 GCF_014905685.2 Nematolebias whitei
GTGTGTGTGTGTGTGTGTGTGTGTGTGTGTGTGTGTGTGTGTGTGTGAGAGAGAGAGAGAGAGAGAGAGAGAGAGAGAGTGCCCTTCTTCTTGTTGTAAATACACCCATTCATCACATTAGCCTAATGAAAAGTAATAAGAGCACTCCAAATGATCTACTCCCTGAGGTTGTTTTAGAGCTGTGTGAAATAAGATAACATTAACCTGAGTTATATGGCCTGCCAACTGAAAGTGCCATAACAAGACACACACACACACAAACTTTTGACCATACATATGTCTTATCGAACATTTAACATTTATGTATCAACTGGGAGTTGTGGTGTCACTAGATGCCATAAACTAGCATTGATATGAAACAATAATAGACAGTTCAAACAAGAGAGACTGCATACACACGTGTTCTGTATGTGGTTACAGTTCTCATGTGTGTAGTAGGCATGGGCCAGTTTCAATGTGGGTCAGTTTTAGAAAGTCATGGTGTCCAAATGACCAAGATTCTGTCTTCATGTGGTTTCACTGATTTCACTGGTTGCAATTTCTTTTAATGAGATGTTTGATATCAACCCCCACCTCACCCCCCACCCTGCAAACACACATAATTTAGTGCAGAGTAGCACTTCCTCCATAGCCTGAAGAAGAGCAACACCTATTTGTCAATTTAAAGCAGGGATGTCAAAGCCTGAACTTCGAGGACCATTATCGTGCATGTTTTATATGTGCCTCTGCTTCAACACACCTAATTTAAATCAGTGGGTGATTAACAGGCTTCTTCAGATCATGAAGAGGTGACTTGTACTAGAAATACTATCGTGAGAAAGTTGTGATAGTCCTCAGGGTCATCAGGACTCTGTACCACAGAGTGGACAGTGTCCCCCCAAACTCAGGAGCCAGAGAGAAGGAGAAATCCCACACAAGACACTAATGAGGATATCTTAACTGGGCCAAACAGGACTCCAGCCAGTCATTGATGAAAAGGAGGACCCTAAACACAGACCAAGACCAGTGGTCATTCTGTATGCTGTGAGGGGTTCAGAGAAACTTTGACATTTATTTTCAAAACATAACATCCCAGTGCCTTTTAAACCCCAAAATACATTATGGTAAAGACTGATCCATCCCAATGATCCTGTCCCCCGGCACAAACAGAGTAACATTGTACAGTAGTCCCTTGATACTTCACAGTTTGACTTTTGCAGACTGGCCCTATGGTGGTTTGTGGACATACAGTCCATAATATTGTTTAAACTGAAAAAAGAAAAAAAGAAAAACTTTTGTACAGGACACATGATAGCAAACTTTAATATTGTATACAGAACTGTACAGTAAAAAGTTATTGAAAAAATAAAATGGTGCTGCAGACGTTGGTTACATACTGTAACCCCAGACTCTATGAGTATAGGCGTAGCCCTTTAAGGCTGTCGCTAGTGGGTTTATCCCTACATGTGCAGCGCAGCACTGAAAACTTTAGTCCATGCCCACCAGCTGTGTGGGTCTCACCCCCGGTCTGTATAAATTACGGTGGGACCGGGTAATCGGCTCCCAAATAGCATTTTTCTTCAGCCATTTAGGAACCAGTGAGGCCCAGAGCTTAAAGGGCTACGCCTATACTCATAGAATCTGGGGTTACAGTACGTAACCAACATTCTATTTTGTATAGGCTTCACCCATTAAGGCTGTCGCTAGCGGGTTAAAGGCTTAGCAGGATGTAGTCTATGCCTCACTGGGTCCATTCAGACACAACATGAAGCACCTGCTTGCACAAAAAAAACATTTAATCACTCAGCCTTTTGTGTGCGTAATTGCGTGCTGCGTAATTGCGTGCTCCATGCGCAGGAGCGCACCAGAGAAGATCTCTGGTGAGGAAAAAAAGGCTGAGATAGCAGACCTGCTGCTGTGAATAGGAACAACGGAGGATACGAATTGTAACAGAGTAACGATAAACAGAACAGACCAACAGCTCCTCAGGATGAACCGGTTAATAACAATAAAATCAGCAATCATGAACTTGTGACTGATAATAAATATGTTACACTGCGATTGCATGCAGGCAAGTGTGAGCTCAAAAGTGAGGCTCCATGAAACAAATAATCATTCCGTCAGAACCCTGAGAGCAGAATGGGTCATGGAGAAAGTAGAAACATCACGTAGATAAAAACGAATAATTGAACATGGCGATGACCAGGCAGCCGCCATACAGATATCCTCCACAGTCATCCCTCCATGCAGAGCCATGAAGGATGAAAACCCTCTGGTGGAATGTGCTGAGATTCTCTGGAGGATCCAGTCCAGATGAACTGTAAGCTTCAGAAATAGCCTCACACAACCAGTGTGAGAGGCGCTGGGTGGATAGAGGGTGTCCTGAAGAGCTGTCCCAGGAATGCACGAACATACGCTGAAAGTGGCGCAGTGCGGCCGTGTGCGCCACGTAACATGAAAATTGTGTGCATGGGACAGAAGTAGGTGAGATGTTGCTTCCTCCTCAGAATTATGAGGAAGAGGGTAAAACCCATCCAAGGTTATCACTCTCGATCTGAATGAGCTTGTGATGTTTTTCAGAGCAGGGTTAAAACGCAGTACAGCTGAACTGCCGTCAGCTTGAATTCTGAGACATGATGGAGCGACAGAGAGAGCAAACAAACACTCGTTCTCT
This sequence comes from Nematolebias whitei, assembly GCF_014905685.2. Taxonomy (NCBI): domain Eukaryota; kingdom Metazoa; phylum Chordata; class Actinopteri; order Cyprinodontiformes; family Rivulidae; genus Nematolebias; species Nematolebias whitei. The sequence goes on from NC_056503.1 coordinate 7,609,958, forward strand.
TTGCCGACATCAGAACTAACAGTAGGGCTGTTTTAATGACAGAAATTTAAGTCACTCACTCTCTTGCTGACGTCAGAACTAACAGCAGGGCTGTTTTTAATGACAGAAATTTAAGTGAAACCTGATATAAAGGCTCAGAAGGAGCTTTGATCAGAGCATGCAGGACCATCATTAGGTCTCACTGTGGAACTAGTGGACGTGACACTGGTCTGGGTCTCCGTACATCTTTCAGGAAATGCTTCATCAATGGGTGATTAAGAACTGTTCTGTCACCGAAGCCCTCATGACAGGAAGAACTAGCTGCAGCATAAGTTTTAATTGTGCTGAACGCTAGATCTCTGTCCATCAGTTGTTGCAGAAAGGACAGCATGCCACCTAGTGGCCATGAGAAAGCCTCCACGCCTTTCTCTGCGCACTAGCACTGAAAAACTGTCCACTTGATGTGTACAGCGTTGTGGTGGAAGCAGCTTGTGCGCCCTGAATGTACGCACGACATCCTGTGGGAGGCCCGTCTTTTCTAATCGGATCTGTTCAGCGGACAGACCCAAAGATGCTGACCTATTTCTGGGTAACTCCTGATTGCTCTTCCTGCCTGGAGGAGAGTCCCCCCCCACAGCAGTTTCCATGGCCGACCCGATATCAGACGCTGCAGATTTGGGAACCATGGAGCGCATATGCGTTGGGGAGCTACGAGGATGACTGATAGTTCTTCTTCCCGGACCCGGTCCAGGGTCCGTGATATCGGCAGGACTGGAGAGAACGCATAAAGGAGCATTTTTGGCCATGGACTGTGAGCGAAGGCATACACTCCTAACAGTGGGTCGTCTCGTGGGCTCATTGAGAACCATAATTGACACTGGGCATTCTCCCGTGAGGCGGACAGATCCACTGCTGCTCGGGCAAAAACTGCTCCAAATCCGAGAGATCAGCTCGGGATGGAGGCTCCAGTCAATGTGGCAGGGACCGCCCTTCGACATGATATCCGCTCACTTGTTCAAGATGCTGGGAATGTACACTGCTCTGATGGAGAGCAGGTTTTTGTGTGTGCCCAACACAATAGCTGTTTCACGATGCGTAACAGTTGGGCTGAGCGCATGACTCCCTGACGGTTTATGTAAACTGGCATCACTTTGTTGTCTGTGTGGATCAGAACATGCTGATCCCGCAGCAGGGGGCAAATGCTGAGTCACGTTTCAGACCATGAAACATTCTAGCACATTATGTAAAGCGATATGTGGTATCAGGAACACGCCTGTGAAAACTGAGACATGTGATATAGGACTGCTGATGGGAACTCCCTCTGACAGAATGAGAGGGTTTCCCCAGTGATCCAGATCGGTTCTCACGGAGGGGGCACAATGATAACCTCCCTCTTCTGGCGCACAGGATCGATGCGTAGGCGGGCAAACCATCTCTGAAGGTGTCTCATGTGAAGTAGGCCCAGCAGAACCACATGTGGGCCGCTGACAACGTCCTAGGAGTCGCATGACGGGCAGAACTGTCACTATGCTGCAGGGTTTGACATGGCGGAGCTGAGTTTGACACAGAGGAGCTGAGCTGATAGAGCTTCAACTCTCAGCTGTGATAAATGGGCTCTCATTGTAGTTGAGTTTAGCTCCACTTCCAGATAAACAATCATCTGGGACGGACAAACTGAAGTTTTTCCCAGTTTATAGAAACCCCAGGTTTAGCAGGTGGAACACTAGCGTTTTGGTCTGTGTGACAGCTTTCTAACTGGACCGAGCTAATAAGAGCAGATCGTCCAGATAAAAAGAATTCTCATTCCTGCCACATGTAACGACTGCAGACCCATCTCCAGGCATTTCGAGAACGTTTGTGGGGTGTTTCAGAATGATGGAAATGTGAAAAAAATGCGCTCTTCAGATCTCTGGAGGTGAAAACCAGTCGTTCTGGTGAAGTTCTCCAGCAGCTGTTTGTCAGCATGTGGAATTGTCTCCCCATGATCGAATTGCTGAACATGAACAGGTCGAGAATGGGTCTCATCCCTCCGGGTTTTTTTTTTTCTTTTCAGAACCAGGAAGTAGTGGGAGGAAAAAAAATCGTATTTTCCTCTCCAATGGGAACTCTGGAAATCACGTTTTTTTCGTCAGAAATTCCTGAACTTCTGACTGGAGAGACGAGCTCTGTTCTGGAGAAGACAGAACCATCTCTATAATCCCTCTGAATGGTGGGGGTTGAGCTGCGAACTGTAGCGTGTAACCCCTTCTGATCAGAAAGGAACACACTCGCTGCCACTCTGAGTAACGCTTGGAGAGCGGGCATGCATTTTTGTTGTGTCATGTTTCTCATGAACGTCAACCAGACAAAAAATCCTTACTGCCATCACTCGCTCCAGAGATTCTCCAGGGGGAACCCAAGGAGGGCTCAGACAGAAAAAAGGGCTGTATGTGTGCCTCTGTGCTGAGCCCAGGCTGCGGTCTTACATAGAGCTGAGGTGAGCCGGCGCGCACTGAGAGGAGGCATGAGCACTTTTTGAGTGAGACGCCGTTTCGGTGGAGGCTGCAGCTGTTGTGGAGAAACACGTTTACTCCCGTCGTGCTGTGAGTGGGCAGAAAACAGCAGAAATTAAAAACGGGCTCTGGCTGAAAACGAGGGATTTTACAGTAATTTTATAGTCTGCTGAAAAAAAACATAATTTTAGCTGACGTGGCAGACGAGTGTTTTGTGATATTTATGGAACTGCGGTGCCATTTAAAACGCTGTTTAGAGGTTACTGGCTCATTCTGTGTGGGGAATGTGTGAAGAGAGGCAGCTGTGAGCTCAACTGATCTGACAGTCTCAGATGAAAAAACTTTACTTTCAGAGATGTTTCTGTTTTATATAAAAAAAATACATCATCAAAAAACACATACCTTCCCCTCAAGGATCTGTTACCTGGTGGAGGGGGCCGGTGGAGGAGAGGGGTGTGAAGTCTCTGCCACTGCTGTGGAGCGCCTCTGCTGCTGCTGCTGGCCAAAGCAGTCCCTCCAGTGGCCGGAGGGGCGAGAGGAGGACTGTTACGTCACCAGATGGTGTACAGTCTCTGAGACCTCCTCGGGCCTCTGCGATTTCTCAGGGATGGTCCTGAAGTTGGCCCCAAACAGCGCCTCTGGGGTGATGGGGCCTCGAGCAGGTCTTTCTGCAGCCTCTCGGACAAGGATGGCGAGACGCGGAGCCAAGTGGTCCTCTGGATCATGGTCATCCAGGCGGCAATGTGGGACAGGCAGACTGCAGAGTGGGTACATGTTTAAGATGACATCAGCAGCTTTACAGAGAGAGCTCTTTGTCTCCTCCAGCAGGTCTGCTTCCTTCAACCTCTTAGAGATGCTTTAGGCCAGCAGTTGTTGTATGCTGAGGACTTCTGGAATGTGCACTGGTGAGCTCGGTTGGAGACCTTGTCACCATCTGGTCATGCTTCCCTGGAGGGACAAGTTGCTGGTCCATCCTGGAAGCTTTTGCCCCAAGTGCCACCGCCAGGCTTGGC
>NC_056503.1:7613541-7615407 GCF_014905685.2 Nematolebias whitei
TCATTGTTACTGTTTTACAGTTAATAAAATTGATTAGTTCACTGTAACATCTAAAATGTTTGAACTAAAACACTTTGATTATCAAACATTTGTAAAACAGGAATGATAATAGAAAAGAGAGTGTTCTTTCACTTGAATTTTCAAGAAAGAAAGTCTCAGGATGGGTGAACCTGTATTTTTGGATTCAAATCAATGAAATGACAGTTCCTGTCCCACAAGGTTCTTAAGGTCAAGGGTTTTGACCTTAGGCTTAGTTTTGACATCAGGTTAAGTTCACTACATTAACACAAGGGACTTTCTGTCCCTCACCTCCCTTCACCATGATCGAATGATCTGGCGGCAAGGTTGGCTCTACCCTGACCGTCGCCCTGACCCCATCTGGCCTTGCTGTCCAGCTGTGACATCACACTGGAACAAGGCTGCAGCTGGGCCCAGCAAGCTGAAGACATCCGTCTCCACCTTTGCCTCTATCTCCAGAGTGGAGGGTTTTACCGATCAGTGTTTTTTCCCTTGATGCCACCGTGTTTTTTCCTTTGGTCCCCCCACCCCCACCCCCCCCCGAGCCAAGCCTGGCGGTGGCACTTGGGGCAAAAGCTTCCATGATGGACCAGCAACTTGTCCCTCCAGGGAAGCATGACCAGATGGTGACAAGGTCTCCAACCGAGCTCACCAGTGCACATTCCAGAAGTCCTCAGCATACAACAACGTTGCCCTGCTGGCCTAAAGCATCTCTAAGAGGTTGAAGGAAGCAGACCTGCTGGAGGAGACAAAGAGCTCTCTCTGTAAAGCTGCTGATGTCATCTTAAACATGTGCCCCCTCTGCAGTCTGCCTGTCCCACATTGTCGCCTGGATGACCATGATCCAGAGGACCACTTGGCTCCGCGTCTCGCCATCCTTGTCCGAGAGGCTGCAGAAATACCTGCTCGAGGCCCCATCACCCCAGAGGCGCTGTTTGGGGCCAACTTCAGTACCATCCCTGAGAAATAGCAGAGGTCCGAGGAGGTCTCAGAGACTGTACACCATCTGGTGACGTCACAGTCCTCCTCTCGCCCCTCCGGCCACTGGAGGGACTGCCTTGGCCAGCAGCAGCAGAGGCGCTCCACAGCAGTGGCAGAGACTTCACACCCCTCTCCTCCGCCGGCCCCCTCCACCAGGTAACAGATCCTTGAGGGGAAGGTATGTGTTTTTTGATGATGTATTTTTTTTATATAAAACAGAAACATCTCTGAAAGTAAAGTTTTTTCATCTGAGACTGTCAGATCAGTTGAGCTCACAGCTGCCTCTCTTCACACATTCCCCACACAGAATGAGCCAGTAACCTCTAAACAGCGTTTTAAATGGCACCGCAGTTCCATAAATATCACAAAACACTCGTCTGCCACGTCAGCTAAAATTATGTTTTTTTTCAGCAGACTATAAAATTACTGTAAAATCCCTCGTTTTCAGCCAGAGCCCGTTTTTAATTTCTGCTGTTTTCTGCCCACTCACAGCACGACGGGAGTAAACGTGTTTCTCCACAACAGCTGCAGCCTCCACCGAAACGGCGTCTCACTCAAAAAGTGCTCATGCCTCCTCTCAGTGCGCGCCGGCTCACCTCAGCTCTATGTAAGACCGCAGCCTGGGCTCAGCACAGAGGCACACATACAGCCCTTTTTTCTGTCTGAGCCCTCCTTGGGTTCCCCCTGGAGAATCTCTGGAGCGAGTGATGGCAGTAAGGATTTTTTGTCTGGTTGACGTTCATGAGAAACATGACACAACAAAAATGCATGCCCGCTCTCCAAGCGTTACTCAGAGTGGCAGCGAGTGTGTTCCTTTCTGATCAGAAGGGGTTACACGCTACAGTTCGCAGCTCAACCCCCACCATT
>NC_056503.1:7615507-7616833 GCF_014905685.2 Nematolebias whitei
TGTGATGTCACAGCTGGACAGCAAGGCCAGATGGGGTCAGGGCGACGGTCAGGGTAGAGCCAACCTTGCCGCCAGATCATTCGATCATGGTGAAGGGAGGCGAGGGACAGAAAGTCCCTTGTGTTAACATCCTCCTGGATTATGCCGGGCAGCTCCAAGAGGAGGGTGCCGATGGCTGGGATAAGTGTGATCGCCGATGTGGAAAGATCCGAGGTGGCTGAGCATCGGCTTGGCCACTCGTCTTCCATCACTACGCTCTCTAGGAGGGAAGGGGCAGCTCCGCATCGCCTTTCTCTGAGGAATCATTCGATTCACTGCTTGACTCTGCGTCAAAGAAGGTGGTGGCGTCGTCCCGCGCATAGCGTCCCGACACAGAAAAAAACACTCAGCGGAGCTGCTGCCAACAACGCCTTTTTCGAAGGAATCATCTGATTCACCTCGAGAAAAAAAAAACGTTATAAAAGGTGGTGGCATCGTCCAGCGAGTAACAGCCCTCCAAGAAAAACATTCAGCGGGGCTGTTGCTAACATCACCTTTTTGAGGAAATCATTCGATTACTACAAGGAAAAAACACGTTAGAAAAGGCGGTGACATCGTCCAGCAGGTAGCGGCCCGCCACGGATAAACATTCAGCGTGGCTGCTGCTAACATCACCTTTTTCAAGGAAATCATTTGATTATTGCAGGGGAAAAAAACGTTAGAAACGCGATGGCGTCGTACAGCGGAGAGCGGCCCGCCATGGAAAAGCACTCCTCTGCACTTACCTTGAACAAGCTGCTCGTCTGCTTCTCCTCGGAGAGGAAGAGCTCACCGGGATGGCAGGAGGTTGGCGTGGTGGAGACCCAGGCATCCTTAGCAAAGGTTGTGCCAGTCAAAGCTGGAAAACTTTTCTTTCTTCGTTCTTCTGGTAGTGCTAGCTAGATGGCTGAAGAAAAAATGGGGGCCAATTACCCGCTCTCACAGACCGGGGGTGAGGCCCACACAGCAAGTGGACGTGGACTAAAGTTTTCAGTGCTGCGCTGCGCACATAGGGATAAACCCACTAGTGACAGTCTTAAAGGATGAAGTCTATACGAAATAGAATTTGTAGTTTTCTCTCAGTAAGCCTCCACTGGATTTCTGTTCATAAGGACAACATTTTCCTGACAGCAACAGGGCCCTACCCTGAAGCCCTGTTTCCTTCTGCTGAAAAACAAGAGGTAAAATTTTGATCTGATCTGCGCACAGTGGATGAAGAGTCGGACCAGAAACGAACCGAGCCACTGCTGTTCTGCAGAGCCTTGTAAGTAAAATTTAGTAGTTACATATACAGTACTGTACATATGT
>NC_056503.1:7616933-7622265 GCF_014905685.2 Nematolebias whitei
ATCCTATGGAGACGCTGGACAGGTAGCATTAACTGGAACTCCATATCTGCTGATTCATCTTCAGAGAGGTAATGAGTCAAGTTTACTACCAAGCGTACCGAGGAAAAGCTGGGTTCGAATGGAGAGTGTCGGTTCTGGTCAACACTCCCCCTCACACACCATCTTTTACTCCCTTTAAACTTCATTTACATCTTTAAATTCTTCTCTCAAGTAGAAATCCTTCCAGATAATTTAGAAATGTCTGTGTAAAGTGCTCATCCACCGCCGTGTGGATAATTGATCATAATTGTACAGTTTTCATTAATGTCTGTGGTGAAGCAACGGAAAATCATGGCCGTATGGTTTTCCTGGTTGTAAAGCTGATTGATTATGTTGTTATTCTCATATTCTGCCAAATTAATGTAAATATTGATGTTAAACTTTGATTCTGTAAAATAAATGACCACATTCATTTTGATGGGTCAAAGATAAATAACGTCTCACGTCCACATTTCATTAAATTCAATGCACGTTCTATTCAGTCCAGAAAAATGAAGAATCCGTTTTAATTGATGAATATATCTAAGCATCTGTTCATCTACATTAACATCCTCCTGGATTATGCCGGGCAGCTCCAAGAGGAGGGCGCCGATGGCTGGGAGCGGTGTGATCGCCGATGTGGAAAGATCCGAGGTGGCTGAGCGTCGGCTCGGCCACTCGTCTTCCATCACTACGCTCTCCAGGAGGGAAGGGGCAGCTCCGCATCGCCTTTCTCGGAGGAATCATTCGATTCACTGCGTGACTCTGCGTCAAAGAAGGCGGTGGCGTCGTCCCGCGCATAGCGTCCCGACACAGAAAAAAACACTCAGCGGAGCTGCTGCCAACAACGCCTTTTTCGAAGGAATCTTCTGATTCACCTCGAGAAAAAAAACACGTTAGAAAAGGTGGTGGCATCGTCTAGCGAGTAACAGCCCTCCAAGAAAAACATTCAGTGGGGCTGTTGCTAACATCGCCTTTTTGAGGAAATCATTCGATTACTATGAGGAAAAAACACGTTAGAAAAGGCGGTGGAATCGTCCAGCAGGTAGCGGCCCGCCACGGATAAACATTCAGCGTGGCTGCTGCTAACATCGCCTTTTTCAAGGAAATCATTTGATTATTGCAGGGGAAAAAACGTTAGAAACGCGATGGCGTCGTACAGCGGAGAGCGGCCCGCCAAGGAAAAGCACTCCTCTGCACTTACCTTGAACAAGCTGCTCGTCTGCTTCTCCTCAGAGAGGAAGAGCTCACCGGGATGGCAGGAGGTTGGCGTGGTGGAGACCCAGGCATCCTTAGCAAAGGTTGTGCCAGTCAAAGCTGGAAAACTTTTCTTTCTTCGTTCTTCTGATAGTGCTAGCTAGATGGCTGAAGAAAAAATGGGAGCCAATTACCCGCTCTCACAGACCGGGGGTGAGGCCCACATAGCAGGTGGACGTGGACTAAAGTTTTCAGTGCTGCGCTGCGCACGTAGGGATAAACCCACTAGTGACAGTCTTAAAGGATGAAGTCTATACGAAATAGAATTTGTAGTTTTCTCTCAGTAAGCCTCCACTGGATTTCTGTTCATAACGACAACATTTTCCTGACAGCAACAAGGCCCTACCCTGAAGCCCTGTTTCCTTCTGCTGAAAAACAAGAGGTAAAATTTTGATCTGATCTACGCACAGTGGATGAAGAGAAGCCACACTGAACCCACCGAATCGGAACGGAACCGGAGCAGAACCAGAGGTCCAGACCCATCGGTACTGTAAATCTTGAGAGCTGGTAGCTGGCCCATGTCGACCTCCAAGCAGGCCAAAGGTCTGGCATTCCATCTGGAGCTCAACGGGACTTTTTTCATGTCTTTCAACCGCCTGGTGAGGACCTCCGAGGGGGACTTGTTGGTAAGTAAAATTTTGTAGCTGCATATAAGTATGTTGTTAAAATTAGTAGGTTTAAGAATTTAGAACATTGACTTTTGGCTTCATTGCTGCAGAGTACGTCTGGAGAAACAGAACCGAGTCGGACCAGAAACGAACCGAGCCACTGCTGTTCTGCAGAGCCTCGTAAGTAAAATTTAGTAGTTACATATACAGTACTGTACATATGTTGTTAAACTGATGTAGATTTAGGAGTTCAGCACATTGCAAGGGTGTGGGAAGGGTTTCTAAAGCCTTAAAATAGATATAAATACTAAAATAAATATTAATTTGCTACTTCATAGAATTTCACTTACTGTGGGAGGGTTCGGAACCGAACCTCCACAATAAACGAGGGACTACTATATATGCTGTTCAGTGTCAGGAGGACTGTGATCAGTTAATACAACTGGAAAACAAAGGAGCCACTGGCCAAAAGGATGTCCCAGCACAGAAAAGCAACATTAGACCAATACTCAGCAGTTCACACTCATCTCCAGGCCAGTGGTCACTCTTTCAGTTATGAAGATCTGCACATCCTTGATAGAGAGGAAAGTTTGTTTGAGAGAGGAGTAAAGGAAGCCATTTTTGGGAAGAGAACCTGCTTGTCGTTAAAGAGGGGTGGAGGCCTCCATTTCTAATTGACATGATGCCATATATCAATCAAGCTGTAGGGATGGCGCCATCTAGTGGGCCTTCCCCTGTCTGTTCTCCCGTGTCTCTGTATTGATTGTCTGATTATCGTCACCTGTGTCATGCCCTGTTTGTGTATATAAAGTCTGTCTGTTAGTTCTGTCGTTGTCGGTTCATCGTTGGGTATTACCTGTCCTGTCCTGCCTGTCTGATCCTGTTTAATCCTGTTCCTGAATCTGTTTTTGTAAGTTTTTGCTGCCATGTCAGCCTTTTGATTTATTATTATTAATATTATTATTAAAAGTATTTTATTTTATACATCTGCCTCCTGAGTCCTGCCTGTGCAACTGGGTTCTCCTGTCCTGATCTGCCTGGACACCCTGACAGTACGAACCGACCAAAACCTGAATCCAGCAGGCAGACTCACTCAGACTCTGCTCACCTGTTGTTTTTTTTTGTTTTTTTTACCAAGCCTGTTCAGATGGAGGGAGCTGCGATTCGGTGCAGTGCCTTTTGGACTAGACCCATCCTGGGACTGAGAAGCCATGGCCAGGTGGTTGAAGTTCTGCCTTCGCCTCTCCTACTACAGGAGGAGAGACGAAGAAATCAGCTCCAGAGGAAATACGCAGCACCCAGGTCCAGTCCCTCCTACTCACCAGTCTGCTCTGGGTGGACGTCTGGGGAGGACGCTGAGTCAGAGGATGAACTCTGGTTCGCCCCTGTACACCACCCACATCGCCGCCAGAAGGGAAAGAGAAGACGCAACCGGAACAGGTCCGCTGCTCTTCCGCCCACATCACCTGCATGTACAGCTCCTCACACTCGGCCCGGCGAGGCTGAGTTTTTTTGGTTCCGCCTCCTCCTGGTCCTAGCCTCCAGCCTGCTCTCCTCAGCCAGAACCTGCAAAACTGGTGAGAATTTCGCAGGGGGGGGGAGCAGTCATCCCCCCGGTCGTCTGTGGAGTGGACGAAGGGGGGTCAGCCCGGGGTGTAAGGGTCCCACTGCCTGCAGCCTGCCTTGCTGATGGCCACTGATTACCAACACCCGGCGGCCATCAGCCTGATGAGCCTCTCCATCTACTTAAGGCTGCAGTCCGGTGTGATTCGACGCTGGAGCATATCACCTCTTATGGTATAGTACTGTTGTGAGGCAAATGTCTTGGTGAAAAGAATTTGTTCACCTTTTGCTCTTTTTTCCAGTTTCCTGGTTCCTCGTGCTTTTTGGATTCCCTCGTGACCTGATCTGGATCCCTTGGCCTGTCAGGTATTCCTCGTGCCTCTTTGCCTCTAGTTGCCAGCCTTCCTCGTTCCCCTTTGGACCCTTGTTGGATTTCCCTCTGCTGCTCGCTCTCCTTGGACTGAAGGACCAGCTCTCCTCTTCGGTTTTGGACTGTAAGGACAAACGCTCATTTAAACAAACCACTCTGGCCTTCCCCGTTGGACAACTATTAACCTGTCGTCCCTCTTTCCAGGAGCCTCTGTGAAGCAGCTTGTGGACGCTATTATTTCACTGTACATAATAAACACTGTTCTTTTGTATTTCCCCTGTGTCTGCCTCGTTCTGGGTCTCATAACATCTGGGTTCCCCGCGCACTCCTAACACGGGGAGCGTGTTGGACAATCACTTCCTGCTCCTATTGAGGATGACCAGATCCCTGAGCTGCCTTCTGCAGAGGACCAGGTGGCTCATCCTCTCATCAGAGGCTCTTTAGTGATCCTCAGAATCACCCCAAGAGACAGAATTAAAAATAGAAGACTCCTGGTAGACCAACTCCTAGAGATCTTCATCTCACAGCCTGACCTGCTCAGCACATCGGTTCATCAGATGATCTTTCAATTTGCCATAGAACTAAAAGCTGAACTCGATCCTAGTTTTGTCTTGTTACACACTGAAGAGCCTGCAGCCAGCCCAGAGCCTGCAGCCAGCCCAGAACCTGCAGTGATCCCAGAACCTGCAGCAGCCAGCCCAGAACCTGAAGTGGTACCAGAACCTGCAGCAGCCAGCCCAAAACCTGCAGTGGTACCAGAACCTGCAGCAGCCAGCCCAAAACCTGCTGCAGTACCAGAACCTGCAGCAGCCAGCCCAGAACCTGCTGCTGTAGCCAGACCAAACCAAGATCCAGCCCCAGACAATCCAGCCGTCCAATCCGACAATCCAGCCAAAGACTACAGCAACAGATGCCTCCCACGCCGGCCACCTGAACTTTGGCCTTGTGTTGGACGGCCTCCCGGCCACCCACCTGACCTGCTCTGGCCCATCGGATGGCCTCCCGGCCACTCACCTGACCTGCTCTGAGCCAGTGGATGGTCTCCCGGCCGGTTGGACATTTTGTGTTTCCCTACTTAGTTTAGTCCCCAGGCCTTGTCCTGTCGGTTTTGTTTTGGTCCTTGTGTGTCTTTGTTTGGGCCTGCCACTCTTGCAGTTCCTCCCTCCACCCACCCTAGTTTTCTGGAAGGGGGTTTCTTGGGGACGCCAGGGGGCGCCCTTGAGGGGGGTACTGTAGGGATGGCACTATCTAGTGGGCCTTCCCCTGTCTGTTCTCCCTTGTGTCTCTGTATTGATTGTCTGATTATCGTCACCTGTGTCATGTCCTGTTTGTGTATATAAAGTCTGTCTGTTAGTTCTGTTGTGAACTAGGCCTCCGACAACAATCTGTCTCTGAAGACCTTCATGGGACAAGAACTGTTATTTCATTGATTTGAATCCAGAAATACAAATTAGCTCATCCAGAGACTGTTTAATTGTATCCTGAATTAATCAATTGAAAGAACACTCATCTTTTT
>NC_056503.1:7622365-7623279 GCF_014905685.2 Nematolebias whitei
TTGATTTGAATCCAGAAATACAAATTAGCTCATCCAGAGACTGTTTAATTGTATCCTGAATTAATCAATTGAAAGAACACTCTTCTTTTTTTTATTATCATTACTATTTTAGAATATCTTGATAATCAAAGTGTGTTAGTTCATACCATTTCTAAATGTTGAAGTGAACCACTCATTTTAAATCAACTGTGAAACAGTATTAATCATTTTTAAACCTCATTTAAATTAGAAATCAAGTTAAATGTCTATTTACAAAACAATTATACATTTTGATCTTCTGTCTGAATGAGAAGTCAGTGATGTCGGTCAAAAGTCAGAGACAGTCAGAAAACGAGTTGTTTTTAGACCTAGCAGACGGTAAATAACTTCAACTGGCATCTGCGTTTGTCTCACTTCGCCATACCATTTCTCTGTCTGTACTAACCGTTCCTAAACATTCCTGAAACACCCCCTGTTGGTTGTTTCAACCAATCAGGAAGTACCAAGTGACCGGAAGTGAGGACTCTTTAAAAGTCAACACTTCCTGGAACTAGTCAGTCTTTGACCAGAGTCTTTCTAGAGTCTTTCATGGAGTCTTCTGAGTCTTCAGTCTTCTTCAGTCTTTGACTGAAGTCTTCCTAAGAGTTCCTAAGGAACTTTCAGATTTAATCAATAGCTGATGGATTTGACCGTGAGACGAGGGTCAGTCCATCCCAGCCGGAGTTATAGCGCCTCGCTGTGAACTCACCCGGGCGTAACGCCCTACAACTTCTAAGGAAGCTTATTCTGTTGTACGGAGTAAATCGTCACAACTTCTGACAATGACCAGCCGCTTTAACCGGAGACGCTGGAAAGGTAGCGTTGAAAAGGATCCCTGTACCGGAGCTGATTCATCTTCTGCAAAGGTAACAAGTCATCATGCACCAAGCGTACCG
>NC_056503.1:7623379-7626525 GCF_014905685.2 Nematolebias whitei
AATTAATATTCTTTGTGCTTGAACTAGCTTTAAGAATAATTAGTAGTGAAGCAACAGTTAATCTGTCCCCAACATTCACTACAGTTCTGTCGTTGTCGGTTCGTCGTTGGGTATTGCCTGTCCTGTCCTGCCTTTCTTATCCTGTTTAATCCTGTTCCTGAATCTGTTTTTGTAAGTCTTTGCTGCCATGTCAGCCTTTTGATTTATTATTATTATCATTAAAAGTATTGTATTTTATACGTCTGCCTCCTGAGTCCTGCCTGCGCAACTGGGTTCTCCTGTCCTGATCTGCCTGGAAACCCTGACACAAGCAGGCTTGTAAGCAACCGACCAATCGGTGATCACCGTTTGTCCCAAAATGAAATGCCCCTTACCTGCAGAAACTGCACCCCCTTTTCACTACTACAGTGATTGATGGGAACTACCACATGTGCATCTGTACGAAGGTAACTGCAAGTACATCTTCCATTTTTTGTCATTATTACACTGAGATGTAATAATGGTTTGTATACTTAATGGTTAAATTAAAGGTCAATGCTTAAAGCTAGTTGTGATTTGATTTGTGCGTTTTGTATGTTGGTATATGTGTCAAGAATCAGCTTTTAGGATTTGTAAACTCAGCCCAACAACAAGAAGATTTAAAAGATTTATTAATTTGCTGCTGCTGGTGGAAGTCAGGATCCAGAGGCAGAAACAAAACTGCAAAGATATGAAAGTTAGTGGCTTGTGGGTTTTCAAGGGATTGTTTGTCAATAATTAACAGTCACCAACCTTCTCAGGCAGGTATGGTGATTTACACCTGTCAAAGCTTGTATGGATGATGTCACCGTAGCTATTGGAGACACAGCTGCAGAGGTACACTGCAATAGCGATGAGTAGGGGAGGTTATCCAAAGATGGGGTCCTTTAGGAGAGGCAGAGTTCTTTAAACAGTTCCAAAGGTTGATCCAAAATCCAGAGTCCAGGGGCCAGAAGCTAAGATCATCACCAGGATCAGAGGAGCAGAACTAGGGCAGACAAGAGGCAAATCCAGAAAGCAGGCGTGGGGTCAAGACAGGAGTTTCAGACAAGATAAATGAAGCTCTGGATATCTACAACCACAAGGCTTAGATAATCTGGCAAGGAGCAGTGAAACAAGAGTTCTTAAATAGGGCAGACAACAGGTGCAGCAGATGAGGCTGATTAAGCTGTAGGTGAAGTGGGTGTGGCTGAGAGGCAGAGCTTGAGTGGAACATGACTGAGCAGAAATGAGACATGAAGGAGGCAGAAATTTAACAATATGTTGCAACTTCTGGTTGAACAATAATTAGTCTTTGTTTGCTATAATCAGCTAATGCTAAATTAATTTTGCATAAAAAAGTTTAATAGGTTGTGTAATGTAAAATGTATACTCTTAGTACATACTGAATTCCACTGTAAATTCTTGCCTTGTGTCCCTCTACAGCATGAAAACATGTACTACAGTGGTGGTACAGTTCCGTTAGCCGTGGATATTATTATACCCCCATTGCGGAACAATTTTTTTTTTACGGATTAGCATTTTTGATAACTTTGAAAAAATTTAGCAGAATTAGATTTTGCTCAATTTAATCAGGTAAATTAAAGTTTACAAATTTTTTTTGAAGACAGTTCACCACACTAAAAGCGTAAAGGAGAATGATTATTTACACCGAGTTATGCTAAGCAAAGCTAAGCAAAACTAAGCAAAGTCTCCGGGACATGGCTCACTCACACATCTTTACTTTAATACAAACAGATTTATTACAGAGATAAAATTAATGATGTTAACTGGTCATCATTAACTTCACACAGACTCTCTCACTGGTACATTTTCATATTTAAATCACTTCTTGGTTTGTTGCCTTCATACATCTCCTGCTACATGTCACTGCATGAGTGCAGCTGCAGCGTGCGCTCTCAGGACATTATTACCTGCAGTGTTCCCTCAGTGCAGACTGAACTTGGTAAAAGGGCCTTCTCCTACTTCGCTCCTGTTTTCTGGAATATCTTGCAAAAAGATCTGAAGCTCTCGACCTTGACCTCTCTAAGTGGCTTCAAACATCTGTTAAGTTCCTGGCAAAAACCAATGCAGACATGTTCCTGTTTTTAGTTTTCTACACCGCCTTACAACCTAGCTGTTATCTGTTACCTTTTTTTAAAATACCATTTTATTTTCACTTGTTATTCTCAATTTGTATGCATCCTTTATGATTGTCTACTGTTGTCTTTGTTGTCCACTGTTGTCATTACTCTTTGTTAAAATTCAGGTCTCTCTTGTAAATGAGTCCTCGAGGCTCAAAGGGATTAACCTGTATAAATAAAGGTTGAATGAATGAGTCATGCACAGCAACTTTGTAATTAGTTGTTTTTTGTTGCTTTTTTTCATTCATCCTTTATTTAAACAGATAAATCACATTGAGCCTTGAAGACTCATTTACAAGTGAGACTTGTTTGGACAGACAAAAAGTGGTGAAAAATGACAGGATTTGGAGGCAAAAAAAATCCTAACATGCTCTTAATCTTTAGCTGAAGGTTAACAGCATGATAATGAAAAAAATCTCTCACAACAAGCACAATGATGCCGACATTCCACAGGAAGGGGGGGGGGGGGTGTGCATGGGCGATGAGCATGTCCAAAGACAACACAGAGTCACTCTGTAAATAATAAAATTGGTTAACCATAAAGAGGATCATCAAAGTGAGTTAATTCATTATACTTAAAGACACAACGCAACATCCGACACACACTGAATGCATCACTCTGCTTCAGCAGAACAGAGATCTGTTCCACTTCTTTGGTTCTGATGAATGGGATACATTTCTGAAAGTTCACGTCTGAATGAGGCATGGATGTGATGTATCCATACCTGTGATGTATGAAACATTTTGAGTTGTGTTCACGTACAGCGTTGTCACATTACAGTCTTACAGTGTCAGCGACAACAGTGTGCTATAAAAGTTAATGCTTTAGTATTAGGTCCCACATTTTGTTAAATCTGTTAACTGGTTTATCGTCTGCAAAACTTTATTCATTTATTTATTTTTGTGAATCATCAGCGAAGCTAACTTCTTGGTTAACTGTGCCCACCACTGAACTATTTTAAGTTCTTAGTATCTTTGAACATTTTCTTGCCTGTCTTTTTTGTC
>NC_056503.1:7626625-7628739 GCF_014905685.2 Nematolebias whitei
GAGGTTCACCCTGGATTATATTTTCATGTGGACAAAGCTCCACTCCAGCATTGCACTGCAGCACTGTCCCCAAGAATATGTTGCCCCACCTCAGAAACGGTGCCAAGTGTCTTGCCTGAGGGTCCCCGCCTGAGTTTGATTCTCAGTTATAATGTGCAGAGTTACCAAAATAAGGAATGGGAAACAGGTTTAGCCTTGCAATACAAAAAATAAGGGAATGAATGAGTATATGTATTGTTATCTTAAAGTCCGATATTTCTGTGCAGCTTTTGGTGAGAATATTAGACCTTTTCAGTTAGATGGTAAGCAAATGCAGTCTACATGAGACACAGTCAATATTCTTGAGATGTCCTCCCAATTTTTTTTCTCATTCGCTCTAGTTAAAGTGGACTGAACTTTCCTTTAATAATATGCTTTCTTTCTTCAACTAACTCAAGTGTTAGTGTTCCCTTCACTCTCCAGGTGGGTTTCCTCTTAGAATCGATGTCTGCAGTGTTCACATCATCAAATTTAGCATTTATATACACAAGTCAACAACCACATGTTTCTAATTTGTCGCCATAACAATGGAACAAATAGGAAACTGCTTGTCTTTAAGTTACTACATGAATGTACTTAGTTCAGACATTCTTCATAAAAACAATAAATACAACAACGTTGTTTTGAATGTGAACTTATCTTAAGATTTTCACAATTCTATTGACATTTCTCTAAGAATATTCAAGAATATGAAATCTGATTCAGTGACTAGTCCTTGCCTGAGGTTCTGTAAATATGTCAACTAGGATAAAAAAAAAAGAAGAAAAAACTAAGCTCAATCTTCCAGGTAAATAACTCACAAAAAGTTGAATTGTGTCATCTGGACAGTTTCTTTTTGGAAGAAATGTTTCGTCTTTCATCTGAAAGACTCCATTGCTATTGATCGATTGTTTTAGGTCCTTCATCTTGAAACCACAGTAGACTGGTTTGAAACATGTCAATAAGGTGCCATTTAATACGACAGATCCTGTTGGCAGGCCTCAGACTGGTGAAGTCTTTCGGATGAAAGATGAAATGTTTCTTCCAAAAAGAAACTGACCAAATAACACGATTCAGCTTTTTTGTGGGTCATCCAGGATCCACTTTGCGGAACAGAAAACTGTTATAAATAAGCTCTAAACAGGCACTTAAGATTTAGTCTTACAATTTGAGCCAAGGTTATTTTACACTTAAGTCCATCCTTAACAGCATTCTAAAGAGTATTTCTGAGAAGTTTGATAATTATGGGCCCTGATGTGTGAATAAATCAGGTAATGTAAATATCAAAGTAATTTACCTATTAATGTTTCACTGAGAGCTTAAAAGAGTAACAAGGTGATGTAAAAGTGTTTGACTCTTTTTTCTTACAGCCTCTTGTTACAAAAGTAACAACTGAAGAAATGTGTTTAGACAGTGACCACCGACAAACACTAGATGTAAGCTGTACTTACTTTTGTGCAGATTTCTAAAGTGCTAGTCCTAAATATTTTTATGAAGACATTTTAATGCTTTTTATGGTGTTCATATTTATGTAGAGGTCATTGTGTAGAACTATAAACATTCAACATCTGGTTACTTTCCCTGAAGGTCTTTTCAACCAAATATATTTTGGTCTTCTAGACCTCAATTTGACCTCCATTTTTCCTGGTAAATGTCATGTTATTACATTTTGAGCAGAGGAAATGGCTGCCTTAAAACATTTATTCTTTGTAGTATAACCTCCCCTTGCTTTGAGAGCTCGTATTTACATTTGGGGAATGTAAGGCAGTATCTTGAACGTACCGTTGTCTGCTTATTATTGAGAAAAGATTTAGGGAACATTTAGAAATTTGCATCAGCTGCCCTTCAAAATTCTGAGCAAGCATTTCTCTAATAAACAATCATAAATGATCAGCGTAGAGCTGCTGTTCTGTAGTAAAAGAGACAATTGTGGTGGTTCAGATACATTCTGGAAGTATCATATATAAATCTTGGGCACATCTCACTGGGAGGAGACCCTTTTTTACCTTTTGAAGCTGCTCCAACCGTTTCCTAATCTTAAAGGGGTTTGTGCACTTGGACCTAACAAGCAGTATGTCAATGTCCCCCGTTGCAGA
>NC_056503.1:7628839-7632354 GCF_014905685.2 Nematolebias whitei
GACTCAACTATTTTCTCCAGTACTTTAGAAACAAATGGGAGTTTGGAGACAGGCCGGTAGTTGGAAACGACTGAGGGGTCAAGGTTTGGTTTTTTTCAGGAGAGGCTGGAAAGCAGCATGTTTAAAGGATTTTGGCTCCACGACAGTGGATAAACTACCGTTTACTATATCAAGAATGGACGGACCTAGAGTTGGAAAAACCTCCTTTAGTAGTCGAGGGGAGACCACATCAAAGGGGGAGCCAGAAGGTTTTAAGCTGCACATGACATGCTCTAGAGAAGATAGAGTGATGGGTTCAAAATGGTCAAATGGAGCTACAGATTGAGGTGGGATGGATGGGTCATGAGTTGGAGAGGAAATGAGAGCCCGTGTGATCGCTATTTTTTCTAAAAAGAAATGTAAGAAGTTTTCGCACAGCTCAGTCGAGGCTTCCAGAGGTGATGGTTCAGTGAGGTGGAGAACAGAGTTTAGGGTGGAGAAGAGGACACGTGGGTTGAGAGAGTTTGAGGTAATTATATCAGAGATGAATTTTGATTTAGCAGCTTTTACTGTTCTCTGATAACAGCGCCAACTCTCTTTAAGTATCTGGAAAGAGACCTGCAGCCTGTCTTTCCTCCACTTTCGTCCCGCCCTCCTACATTGCTGCCTAAGGGCCTTGGTGACGTCACTCAGCCAAGGTTCTGCTCTGAGTTTTGACTTTTTGGTTTTAACAGGTGCAACATGATCCAGAGTCTATAAGCAGACAGAGTTGAACTGGGATGTCAGGCCCTCAGTGGTGGTGAGAAACACTGGGGGCTGAATGATCATTTCAGAGTAATAAACATCTGTGAAACGTGCGGCAGTGAAGTGGTTAATGGTCCGGGTGCGACGTGCAGGAATGCACGACTTAGGAGTTAGATGGGGGAGGGTGAACTCAAACCGGACTGGCATGTGGTCTGAAAAAACATTATCACCAATAACAAGATTATTAACAGTCATATCATGAGTTAAAACAAGGTCCAGTGTATGTCCACACTCTTGGGTGGGACCGTTTACATGCTGATTTAAATTAAATGAGTCCAATAAATCTAAAAAGTCCTTAACCAAGGGCTTCTCAGGACAGCACACCTGCAAATTAAAGTCCCCAATAATGAAATCATGCTCATATTTTGGTGTGATTTCAGCCAAGAAGTCAGAAAACTCATTTATGAAAATCCTTAGACCGAGGTGGGCGGTAGACGAGTGCAAATAACGTTGCAGGTGAATGTCCGAGTTCAAAGACCCTCAGCTCAAAGCTGGCGCATGAGACTGGGATGGGCAGTTGCTTACAGTCAAAAGTTGATTTGAATATTGTTAATAATCCACCACCGTGCCGGCCTGATGGCCGCGGGGCATTAAAATACAGACAGTTTGGTGGCAGTAATTCCTGGAGACATCCAAGTCTCTGTGATGCACAGAAAGTCCAAATTGTGCTCTTGAAAGTAATCCCTGAGGATAAAAGTTTTGTTGGTAACAGATCTTACGTTGACCAAACACATCCGACTACTGTCCAATGTGGAGCTAGCAGCGGTGGAGTTAGCGCGCGCTAATGGCCGCAGGTTTTCAATAACAGCCCCTCCAGGTCGGTCCGAGCTGCGCAATGGGTGACAACTCCCGCTGGTTACCTGGTCCGGGCACGTGGGAAGCTGGAGACCATGACCGCCAGCTGAAGAGGAAGATGCAGCACGCAGAGCTTTCAGCTTCACCAGCTGACCAGCGTGTTTTTCCCAGCGTCTGAAGCGAGATCTCCGGGCAGGAAGTTGAGGGCCCAGCCGAAGTAAGCTGGCCCGTCCGCCCGCCTGGGGGGGGGGGGGGGGGGATCCAGAGGTACGCTGATAATGGTCAAAATAAGCGCCTTCAGTGACAGAAAAACAAAGATTCAAAAGTTGTTGTCTGTCATACACCAGCAGAGCGTTGATGTCACAGATGTGAAATGCAAAAAACAAAAATAATCCGAACACCATCAGCAGAGGTGGATTGCAAGCCATGTACACGGGCGCCATTTTACCAGAAGAAAAATGTTGATCAACATCAACATTTAAACAGATCAGCAGCAACATGATGTGGTTTTCCACAGTGATTATTTTAGTTAGAGATTTCCGGGACTTTCGAGATGAGAGACAAAACGTTTCTACATTTTTTGCGTTTTTTTTTTTTTTTTTTTTTTTTTTTTGTATGTCCAGAGGACCAAATTGATTTTTTTTTTGGATAATGCAACAAGCTTTTATTTACTTTTTCAAAAAGTGCAGTATAATCTTGTTCCATGTAATCTTTTTCATAACCCATATCAAAAATAAATAGGAATAGTTGTATTACTGGATACAAGTCATTTAGATTTTGTGTTTTCCTACCAGCCTGGTTTGTCCAAATACACAATATCCAATATCTTGGATTTATAAAATGTGATCTTCCAAAGTAAACGCATACCACGTACTGACCCTTTGCTATATTGGCTCACCATCCCATTCCTATTAACCCAAAAGTCACATCAGTTTGAAAAATAAACCAAACACTTTTAATGTTCCTATGGATGAAGCAGAGAAGACAGCAGAAAAACACAGAAACAAAGAGGGATGAAGACAGTGAAAGAATGTCGTCCAGGCATCCTCCATTATCCGCTGGCCTTTCAGTGTGTCTGAACACGAGCAGCCACTGGACAGGCTCAGCCAGCCACCTATAAAAGCCTGGCTAATGAATAGTCCTTTAATCCCCTCAGTGAGATACAGACAACAGGATCACTGTTAAAGCTCACAGACAGAGATGCACACTTTTTGTCCCGTCCCCCCCCCCCCCCCCCCCCCGCCACTCAACACACACACACACACACACATTTGCCACAGGATATCACATACTGATGTGAATTGAGCTAAAATCACACAAAGATGTGCACACACACAATGGACAGGAAACCCACTGTCACTTATAACATTCACATGCAAACAGCTTGTTTGTTTAATATTACACAGGTGCCACAATCTCTCTTCCTTTCTCATTCACACACAGCAGTACAATACAACTTAACAATATCCTGCCTTTGTACTCAAGCGTAAGCCGCATTAATTATTCTGGAGCAGAGTGGATTTCAAAGAGCGAAGACAAGAGGTCCTCAGCATTTTTGAACCAGTTTTGCAGCATTTGTTTGATTCCCAGTTTGTTTATGAGCTGGTTCGCTGAGTGAAAAACATGAAGTCGTTATGTTTAGATTGGTGGAGAAACATGTATCTTGGTGCTCTTTCACCGAGCAAATCAAACGTGCACATGTGTTTTGGCATTCTGAATGTCGTCCCAGCTTGTCTGTTTTTCACACACATTTTTTATTTAAACAAGCAGTATGATGATGTCCCCCGTTGTTGAGGGATTTGAATATATATATTTTTTTTACATATTTGTATTTCTGGACTGAAATTGAACAGCAAGTAAACCTTTATGTTTTTGGTGCAAGATATTCAAGTGAAGCTGTGTAGGTTGGTTTGGGGTTTTATATTTTTAATTTTTTT
>NC_056503.1:7632454-7633802 GCF_014905685.2 Nematolebias whitei
CTATCTATCTATCTAGACAGACAGACAGACAGACAGACAGACAGACAAAAACATATATTTTTACATGTATATATATATATATTAGAAGCCATCTTGGAATTTGATGTGGCAACCCAGTTTTCGAATGGAACCTTTCCTACACTTTGATGTAGCCCCACATCAAAATGGAAGTTGATACCTCACTCATTTTTCAAGTTATCATGCTCACAACATGTGAGGACGGATAGAGGGTATGGTATATCCACTTCCCCCTCTTTGCTCTGCAATGGGGGACAATAAAAGCCTCTTCTAATCTTTGCAGTGTGTTAAACATGTTTTGGTCTTTGCACATGACCATATTTGACACTGAACAGGAATGCTTTGTTTTGATGTTGGGAAATAAGCGTTGGTATTTTGGGTTCAGGATCTTTCATTTGTTTGTGAATCACCTGTTTTCACTTTTGATATTTAATGAAATACTCCTGGAGGTGAGCTGGGCAATATGAACTGTCAGCCTGGAAACAGTCAGCCTGGATACATGAGAGAAGATGAGAAGATGGGGAGCAGGAAGAGAGGTGCATGACATATGGGGTGATGAAGATGATCGTAATGATGATGATGATAATGATAAAGATGAAAGGAAAGGGACACATGAGCCGAATGGGAAATTGTTGCTGAAGAATTTACAAAAAAGTGGAGAAATGAATGAAAAATATGAAAATAAGGAAAACAGGAAATGTGCAGCAATGACCCTGAGGTGAACCAAAAACCTGAATTTGTTCAGTCCCGTGGGTCCCGTTTGGTTTGGTCTGACACTGACTTGACCATCTGGTTCTCCTCAGCTCAAACTCTAAAGAAAAAGACAGAGTCCAGAACCACTGCTCAGTCAAAAAAAAGTCCAAGAATATTTCTCTGATCCATAATTCATGCAACTGGGCCTGAGCTCACAGACGTTGGGCAGCTGAGTGAGCTGTAAAGCTGTGCTGGGTTTAGCTCCACAGCTGGAGGCAGGTGATGACAAAACAGTGCAAGACTTCTGCTGTTGGAAATGGTTCCCTGAAAAGGCAGAAAAGTGCTGTTTTCACCTTTTGCAGTGCTGTGCTTCTGACTCATTGGGTTGTCAGATTTCATGTAAAGACTATTTATTAAAGCTCCTGTCAAAAAACCCATGGAAGCTAAATGACCACTGCTTTCAGAAACTGTGAAACCAAGAGAAAATTAGTCTCGCCATCACTACTGTGCTATTTTTTGTGAGATGGTAAGATTTCGCTAAAAGAAACAGAATAGTTTGATCAAGAGATGTGTTACAGTATGAAGCTTACAATTTTCCTCTTTCTGCCAGTATTGTAAAGGATGTTAGGACAAAATA
>NC_056503.1:7633902-7644239 GCF_014905685.2 Nematolebias whitei
TATAATGAAGAGCAATTTAACAATATCAACAGGAAAATAGACGACTTTTCCATTATTCATATTAATAGTAGAAGTTTAAGTGCAAATTTATCAAATATAACAGATTATTTAAAACAATTACACAGAACATTCAGTATTATAGCTGTCTCAGAAACATGGTGTAATGATGAAAATATAAACAGTGTTAACATTGAAGGGTATGAACTTTATTATATGAATAGACAAAATAAACGAGGTGGTGGAGTGGCTCTATTTATAAATAAAGAAATTACATGTAAAAAAATTGACAAAATGTCGGTTATTGTAGAAAATCTCATGGAGTTGATTACAATTGAAATAATAAACACTAATTCAAAAAATATAATGATAAGTTGTGTATATAGATCACCTGAGTCAAATATAGAACTATTCAATGATCACATTATGGAGATGCTGCAGGGGAGTGTTAATAAAACTGTGTTTTTGTGTGGAGATTTCAATATCGACTTACATAAAAATACAGACTCAAATAACATCAGTACATTTATTAATTCAATGACTAGTTTAAATCTGTATCCATTAATATCTAAACCGACAAGAATTACCACTCACAGTGCCACTACAATTGACAATATCTTCACAAATATAACTAGTACAGAGATTATGGGGGGAATTTTAATTACTGATGTAAGTGACCACTTACCAGTTTTCACAATTAATGGTAAAATTCATTGTCATATAAATAGTGATAAAAACAAGAGAAAAATAATAAATACATCACAAAAAGCCTTGAATAATCTAATTAACGATTTACAGGAACAGAATTGGAATATGGTGTATGTTGATGATGTTAACATAGCATATGATGTATTTATGAATACCTTGGTAGCATTGTATGAAAAACATTGTGTGCAAAAAAATTATACAAAACGAAATTCTGTTGATAAACCATGGATGACGAATGGGTTGAAAAATGCTTGTAAAAAAAAGAACAATTTGTACTCGCGCTTCTTGAAATTGAAAACAAAAGAAGCAGAAGAAAGGTACAAAAAGTATAAAAATAAACTGGTTTGGATCATAAGAAAACATAAGAAAGAACATTATAGTAATTTATTATACAAAAGCCATGGTAATATGAGAACAACATGGCAAATAATGAATAGCGTTTTAAAAAATCATGAATCCAAATCAAGTTTCCCACAATATTTTGTAAAGGATGGTAATGATATACATGACCACAATGTGATTGTAAATGAGTTTAATAATTATTTTGTAAATGTTGGCCCAAGCCTTGCAAACAAAATACCTAAAGTATATATAAACGTGAATCACAAAATTACAAGTAGTACTAATAGTATTTTTTTGGAAGGAACTAACAAAGAAGAGGTAATGGATGTTGTAAATAACCTTGCAGATAAAAGATCTAAGGACTGGGTTGACATGGACATGATGTTTGTAAAAAATATAATGAGTTATGTCATCGAACCGTTTATACACATCTGTAACCTGTCATTCAAATCAGGAATATTTCCAAATAATATGAAAACAGCCAAGGTGGTTCCACTTTTTAAAAATGGGGACAAACGTGACTTTAATAATTATAGACCAATATCACTGTTACCGCAATTTTCAAAGATTTTGGAGAAACTATTTGGGATCAGATTGGATCGATTTATTGATAAACAAAACATACTAAGTAATAGTCAGTATGGATTTAGAAAAAACAATTCAACATCAATGGCACTTGTTGAATTGGTGGATCATATAACAAATACAGTTGATCAGAAGAAGAGTTGTATTAGTATTTATGTTGATTCAAGAAAGGCATTTGATACTATAGATCATGGAATTCTTCTTGATAAACTATATAAATATGGTATTAGAGGGACAGCATTAAAGTGGGTAAATAGTTATTTGGAAGATCGAAAACAATTTGTTCAAATACATGACATAAGATCCAGATTTAGTAATATCACATGTGGAGTGCCTCAGGGCTCCGTACTTGGACCCAGGTTATTCAATTTGCATGTAAATGATTTGGTTGATGTGTCAGACCTTTTTAAATGTATTTTATTTGCAGATGACACAACATTTATTTGTAAGGGTGATGATGCAGAACAAATGCTGGAGATAATACGGTCAGAATTTGTGAAAATCCAAAATTGGTTTCTTCTAAATAAGTTATCATTAAATCTGGATAAAACCTATTATATGATACACACTAACAGAAAAACTGATGTTCACGAACAATTTTTGATAGATGGAATTGAAATTTGTAGAGTTAGTGAAGTTAAATTTTTGGGTGTTATTATTGATGAGAACTTAACATGGAAACGTCATATAAACAATTTGAGAACAAAAATATCTAAATCGATAGCAATTCAGTATAAAGTAAGAGAGTTATTCAATGATAATGCAATGTTTATGTTGTATAATGCAATAGTTGTTCCTTATTTGGTTTACTGTATTGAAGTCTGGGGTAAAGCGTGTAAAACTATAACTAATCCTTTGTTCATTTTACAGAAAAGAGCTGTACGAATTATTATGAAAAAAAACTATAGATATCCGTCGAATACTTTATTTCATCAACTGAAAATTCTGAAATTCTATGATTTGGTTAATTATAACATTTTGTTGCTTATGTATAAGGCACATATAGGCATTTTGCCCGTTAATATTCAGACGAATTTTGTTAAAAGAGAGAGTGTATATTTTCTTAAAGGAATTGAGATGTTTGTGAAGCCTTATTTTAGTACCAGTTTGAGGGAACGATCCACAATAATTCAGGGGATAGGATTGTGGAATGGTTTGGATGTTAACGTTAAAAATGCCAGATCACTGTTTACATTTAAGAGATTGATAAAGACAAGTTTCTTGAAAGAATATGGAAATCATTAATATAAATCTACTTAAGTTGTTGTCTGATTTGATTTAGACGTTTGAATTTTATATTTTAATTTCACTAAATCGTTATTGTCTTTGTGAATTACATTTAAATTTAATTTTGTAAAAATATCTTGATTTACATTAGAATTAAGTAAAAAAGGGGCAGTTTTCATAAGACTAGTTCTTCTTCTGCCACCTTTCATTTTATTTAAAAAATTTTTTTATATTGTATGTATATTTATGTGTATGTGTATGTGTATATATGTATATATACAGTATGCATATGTATATGTGTACATATATGTTTATGTATACTGTATATGTGTTTTTTTAATGAAATGAATAAATTAATAATAAATAATAATAAAAAATAATAAATAATTTTCCTCTTTCTGCCAGTATTGTAAAGGATGTTAGGACAAAATATAAGACCTGTGTGATGGTTTAAGATTATTTATCTGACCATGTAACATGACAAGCAAATTTCATGTGAGTGATGAATATATATGACTTTTCAAAAAGGCTAGATTTTTGTGAACGTTCTGACATTCAGATTATAACATTATCTACTTTGCTGGACTCAAAATTGTACTGAAACAAAAAAAAAAATAAAAAAATAATCAATACAATCTGCGTTGTGGACAAGTATGAGTGGATCGTAGGTTGGACTACAATCAAAACTGTCTGACTTTTAATGTACTGGTTGTGTTTGCTTGTTATTTATATCCTAAAGCCTTCTGTAAATTAAACCACAGAGTAAAGTATTAAAGTTTGCCTAAAAATGCTTGTAATGTTGTTTTACAACGTAATTTTAAATGTCTGATACAATCTTTTGCTTTATTTGATATTTTTGTCAGACTTTAACTCTCACGTTCTTACTTAGGCTCTAATAATTCATTCATTCATTGCAGACATGTTCCTATTTTTATTATTCTACACCACCTTACATTTAGCTGTTTTTTCGCTACTTTTCCTTTTGATTGTCGTTTTGGTTGCCATTTTATTTTAACTTGTTAAAAAAAAATTATTTGTACACATCTTTTATGACTGTCTATTGTTGTCGTTGTGTCTACTGTTGTCATCACTCTTTGTTAAAAAATTCAGGTCTCTCTTGTAAATGAGTCCCCGAGTCTCAATGGGATTAACCTGTATAAATAAAGGTTGAATGAAAAAAATAAAATATTGATAATGTTACATTACCAAAAAAAACATGCCAGCACCAAAGATGGGCTTTTAGCGCACACAGCAAAAAACAGGTATTTTTATATTTCTGTTTTTTGATCACTGCAAAATCAAGTCAGTCTGCTGTGTTCTGTTCTGTTGTTACCACTTCTTGCCACTAGATGACACTGTTGTGGCAACTTAGGGCAGAAGATGGCGGTGCTGAAAGCTCTGAATGACAAATACCAACAATGTCACAAGGAATCCTGAGCACACACCTCACTGAGGAGGCCCAGGGGACCCTTGCAGAAGAACCTGGCCTAGGGGATGAGGGGTGGCCACATTAACGCTATAAAATTTGGTGAACGTGCTTGGGGAAGCCCATGATGCAGCAATACATATTGCTTCCAGCGGAACCCCTCTCAGGGCTGCCCAGGAAGCGGAGACGCTCTTGGTAGAGTGTGCCTTCACGCCGACCGGCAGGGGGAAGTGCCCTGCAGCATAGGCATGGCAAATGACATCCATGATCCAGTGGGAGAGGCGCTGTTTGGAAAGAGGACAGCCTAACCTAGGGCCTCCGTAACATACAAACAGCTGGTTTGAACGTCATATAACTGCAGTAGCTGCAACGTATGCCTCTAGTGCTCTCACTGGGCACAATAATCCAGACCCCTCACCAGGCATAGGCTGAAAACGTGCCAGCCTCAACGGTTGGTTACAGTGAGAGTGAGATAACATCTTTGGTACAAATGCAGTGTTGGGCCACAAGGTAACACCAGAGCCCTCAGGGGCACCTGAGACCTGAGGGGCTGACTGAGAGAGCATGTAGCTTGCCAACCCTCTTTGCTGAGGCAAAAAACAACAAAAAAGCCATCTTACACGAAAGCCACTTGAGGTCCATCTGCATCAGAGGCTCGAACAGAGGGCAGAACAGAGCTTCGAGAGCCAAGGGCAGATCCCAACCTGGTGCTCGTGGAGCCGTCGGCGGGTACAACCTATGGGCACCACGCAGAAAAAGAGAGACTAGATTATGGCTCCCCACCATACAGCCAATGCCGGCGGGATTAGATGATATTGCCGCTACATAAACTTTAGGCGTCGAAGGAGAGCGACCCTTACCAAGGAGAGACTAGAAAAACTCCAGATCGGTGGGTGCTGTACAAGAAACTGGATCCTCACTGTGATCAGAACACTATTGGGAAAACAGACGCCACTTGTTTTCATACTGCTGATGAGTAGAGGGTGCCCTGGCCCCCAGGATGGTGCGGCTGACGGGGCTCGAAACTCCAGTCAGCTGCTGTCCTAGCCTCGCAGTGGCCACACTCATAGTCGAAGACATTGAGGATTGGGGTGCCATATCAGTCCCCTCAACTGAGACAGCAAGTTCCTCCTTGTCGGAAGACACCATGGGATGTCTTGACATAGACTCCATGGCAGTGGGAACCATGGTTGTGCTGGCCAATATAGAGCTACTAGCAGCATCCTGTGGCTCTCTTCAAGGAATCTCTGAAGGATTGGCCAAATTAGAGAAAGGGGTGGAAAGGCATATAGGAGGACTCTTGGCCAAGGATGAGCTAATGCATCCTGGCCCAGCGCACCCGATGCCCCCATAAGGGAGAACCATAGGGGACACTGAGTCGACTCTTCTGTCACAAACAGGTCTACCTCTGCCTGACCAAAACGGTCCCAGATCATCAGCACTATGTCGCTGTGGAGGGACCATTCTCCCAGAGCAGACCCGTGGCGGGAGAGAAAATCGGCGACCTGATTGTGTCGCCCTGGTAAGTATGCCACCCGCAGGGTGGACAAGCAAGGAGAGGCCCATTCCAGGAGCTCTCTGGACGCTCTCAGAAGTTGTACTGACCTGGTGCCTTCCTGGTGGTTAATGTGGTAGACAACAGAGGTGTTGTCTGACTGAACGAGAACATGCCCCCCTTCCAGGTGGGGCAGGAAGTACCTGAGTGCTATATGCAGTGCACACACTTCCAGCACATGCTTGAAGTGGTCCTTTTGACCCCAGCGGCCCTGAACCGCTCTGCGTTACCACACAGCGCCCCATCCCATGGAGCTGGCATCTGTCGTGACCACTTCCCTGTAACACTCTACCACTTCCATGGGGACACCCCTGGACAAATAATCTTCATTCCTCCATGGAGTCAGGGCATGAAGACATCACCACGTCACTGAGAGCTTGCGATGCCTGTGCAGCCTGGCATCCAGGCGAAAGCTGTTGAGCCACCTCTGCAATGGGCAAAGTGACAGCAGGCATAAGGGCACCACCCGAGTGACTGACATAAGTTGCCGAGTAGCAGCAGGAAGGCAAAGTAGGGGAGCTGCCTGCCCATCCTGAACTGACTGACCAGCTGGAGTATGCCGCCCACCCTTTGAGCGGATGGGTGAGCTCTCATGGAGAGTGAATCCAGAACCACCCCAAAAAAGGTGACCGTCTGGGAAGGAATCAGGCAGCTCTTCTCCAGGTTGACATTGAGGCCCAACTGGGACACATGAGCGAGCAAGCGATTTGTGACACGAAAGGCACAGGCCTGAGACGAGGCGCAGAGAAGCCAATCATCTAAGTACGGCAGAACCTTCACTCCATAGGCCTGCAGAGGAGCGAGGGCTACCTTACGCACCGAGTGAACACCCTCGAGGAGAGGGAGAGAGTCCGAATGGGCATACCCGGAACTGCCAGTGGTGACCCTGATAGGTAAACGTGAAAAAGCGGCAATGTTTTTCCGCAATAGGCACATGAAAATAAGCATATTTCAGGTCTATAGACGTGAAACATTCTCCTCTCGTGACAGCTTGAAAGACCTCTGCTGTCATGAGCATGTGGATGGGTAGCGCCATTAGGTACTGGTTGAGTCCCCTCAGATCTAAAATGGGATGAAACCCACCTGTCCTCTTTTGCACAAGGAAGTAAGTCGAATAATAGCCTCTGGGTTGTTGCAGAGGGTTCACTGCCTCGATTGTACCCTTGGCCAGGAGGGCAGAAAGCTCTTGGTCTAGTGCTCGAGCTTTCACCAAGTCAGCGATTACAGTCATCTTGACCTGGCGTGAGATGTGAGGCTGCCATCGGAACTGTAGCCAGTAACCATGGGTCAGAGTGGCAACCACCCATGGGTCCACAGCATGAGCAGCCCAGTAACTGAGCTGCTGGTGGGATAAATATCTGACGGTCGGCCTGGTGGCATCACTGTCTCATTCCATGGCCCCAAGGGGCCAAACATAAGGCCAGAACATAGGGAGGCTAGTACCACTAGCTCAGTCCAACTGTTTATGAGGTTGGTGAAAATGACTGGAAGAGGGTGCGCGAACGCTTGCCTTCAACAATGAAAACAAGGCCAGGAACTCAGCAGGTTACATAATTAACAAACTTCAGAGCACAGTCCAAACTAACCATGTGGTTGGAAGTCTCCAACAAATGGAAGCGGAGCGACCGTTACCACTAACCAATGGAAAAATATAAGTAAAAATATTACTCACCATTGGTGAATCTCACACACACAGTAGTCAGACGCTGCAAATTGGGAGGGGGGCGAAAAATGCAGTAGACCCCAACGAACAGCAGAAATACCTTGAAAAGGGCTAAACCGTTGTAGCCCCTAGGAGGGCGAACATGCTACTCCCGCCAACGGGCAGTCGGGCCAACGGGCAGTCGGGCCTCCAACGACGGTGAAAAGTTCCAAAGTCCAAAGGGCTGATGCCTTGAATTGAACCACATGCGAGAAGAAAAAAGGAGCAGAGCTGCAGATGCCGTCAGGCTATATAGCCTCTAACTGGTCATCCGTGTCACACCTGTGACTCCGTTGGTATTACTACTCGAACAGCGCATGCGCAATGGGAACATTCAGTGCTTTCAGCACTGCCCTCTGGTGGTCAGTAGGGATGAAATAGAACTAAATTACTGGGAAAAACAGGACTGAGACTGAACCAGACTCTGCCACAGCATTATCACAATTACTGTAAGAAAGTTTAATTGCTATTTTTGTGAGCAAGTTGTTAGGTCAATGTGACGGAGTTGCTGCTTATCCTTTGAAATTAATTACACTTCCTGCAATCCTCCTCCTGAACAGTAAGCAACACTTTAGATAAGACAAACACACTGCAGCAGAATTGTTTACAAGATGAACATTTTTCATACTCAAATTTAATTTCTCAAGAGGTTTAATAATAAAAAAAGGTTTTCAAAGCAACTCTGCTACTACTATTGGATATCCTGGTATAATGTGTAGTTGTCCCTCGCTATATCGTGGTTCACTTATTACGGCTTCACTCTATCACAGATTTTTAAAACCCAGTTTTTAATATTGTGTGCACTGGACATGCTGTGCAGTACTGTATGTTCATCTCATCAACATCGCCAAAGTGTTTAAGAACATATGAAGTGTTTATAAGAGAGCGGGAAAGGTTTGTAAGAGTGTGGGAAAGTTTTATAAAGCCTTAAATATATACATAAATAACAAAATAACCATAACGCCTCTACTTCATGGATTTTCATCTATCGCAGGGGTCTCTGGAACGTGACTCCCATGATAGGTGAGGGATCACTGTATTGTATTACGGATCAACCTGAGTATGAAAGGCTCAGTTCAACTGAGAGTTTTCTTGTGACAGTGTAGAAAAGATAAGTCATTCAGTTATTTGCAAAGCATTTTGGCAGCATATTGAAATAGACACAAACTAAAATACTGATACCATCACAATAGTAATGATCCAGTGCGAGTGTTAGTATCCGTGATATATATAATTTTGGATTGATCACAGACCTCTACATTTAGCAGAATCTACCAGTTGTTACTTCTGTCACACACTATATATATATGCAAAGTAAGTAGAATAATATACATTTTAATTTATGGCCTTTTCAGTCTTCACTTCAGATATTTAATATATGATTGCCTGGAGTGTCCTAAGGTTTATGCTAACCTTTCAACTTTTTATAAGTTTCCAGTGTTTGTATGTCAGGCTAGTGTTTTCCTATCAAACACAATATAGTGTTATCACATACACACTATAGGGGTTTGTCAAGTCATTTTGTTTGCTTCCCTACTTATACAATAATGAATTTAAAAAAAAAACACTGATTCAAGTCTTCATCTCAACCAAGATTTTTCCACAAAATCATTAAATATTATGCAATAGTTTAGTATTAGTCCTTGTTAAGGTAAATGTCATTGGTACTGGCGTCTCTCTTATGTGTGTTCATACTGGTTTTATAAACATTGAAAATAGTTGAGGTTTTTTGTTTTTAGCTTTAGGAAAAGGCAATAAAAATATGTGTTGTAAAAAGACAAAAGATGGTCACTCAGGTTTTTCCCTGCGTGCATGTTCATGTGTAGTAATTTAGTTTGAAATGCTCGTTATTACTTGTGATAACTGATTTGCATATATGCACTGAATGGGATATCTAATATACTGTAGATAAAATTTGACTCCCCAAACGTCCTATTATCACAATATAATTTGAACACTGGAGAAATCTCTTTAACTTTTGTGCTATCACCAACTTTTGCATAAAACATGCCTCTAAGCTGTTAAGAGTGTAGAAAAGAAAAAAGGTTGTAAGCTCAATCATCCAGGTAGATAACAACAAAAAAATTTAAATTGTATCATCTGGGCCAGTTTTTTAAAGTGAGAAACGTTTCGCCACCCATCCAGAGGACTTCTTCAGTCTAGTGTAGAAGGAAATTTCCAAGTAAGATTCTCGCATCCCCTTTTACCAAAAATACTTATTTAATAATTTTATTTTTTTTTGGCTTTAAAGACATACAGTACATCAATAATGATAAAGTCAACACTTGACAAGGGTAGAATATTTTTTAGATTTTTACGCACTGCCTTTGTAGTCTTTGTTTACACATCTGTGCCTAATCATATGAACCTGTATCCATGTAATCAGACTTTTATTGTGAAGTCTAGTGAGAGGAACTGATTTTAAGTCAAGTTTTATTAATGGTGTAGCTTTAGCACCACGTTCTTTCCTGTAAATGAAGTGGAAGGTCACAGCTCAGGGTCACATCTGTTAACAAGGTGATTCATGTTAATTGCAGATAGAACAATCAATACAGATGAATGACTGTGACACAAATCAGAGCTTCTGGGTTACTGGCAACATTTGATTACTGATCCTGGGGATGGTTAGGACTTTCAAAATCATTTGGTATCCATCCACTGACTTCTACGTTTCAATAATCTTTCTTATTAATTGAATTACAAGTAAATTTAAAGAGAGTGAATATGTATGCAGTCACTAATTTTACATTACATATTTCTATTTAATTGGTACAAATTTGTAGAAATTTGATTTC
>NC_056503.1:7644339-7645575 GCF_014905685.2 Nematolebias whitei
TTACATATTTCTATTTAATTGGTACAAATTTGTAGAAATTTGATTTCTCTTTGACATTGAAGGGTTTTTTTTGTAAAGAAAACCAATTTATATTGATTGCGATTGATCTATGACAGCAATTAAAAAAAACATAAAACATCCAAGGGGGTGTATAGTTTTTATAGGCACTGTATGTGGTGCTTATTTTACTGACAGGAGTGGGAATGGACTTCACTCTGGATTAGAGCAAGTGGTAAAACATTAAACAATGGTTCTTGTTTTGCACCTGCTAGACCTTGAAGCAAACTATCTATTAAAACTAACTCAAACTTTTCAAACCGTTTAGCATCAGCTGTAAAGCCAAGCTTTAGCTCCTGTCTGGCAGGTGAAACTTTTGAAACTTGTCTTAATTATTCCAAACTGAGCTGTACATTTCCAAAACAAGAGTTTCACATACACACAGGTTTTATCAGAATCAGAATCAAAATAAACTTTATTGGCATTGCACTGAGATACAACGCGAATATGTACGTACAGTCGTCCGAAGATGGGCGAAGTGCACGAAGTTGCGGCTATAAATATTAGCGCGGCCTTCTTATTCTTATTCGGAATAATATTTTGCTTAGATGAGAAAAGGAAAGAAAACATGAGGAGAGACGGTATAAAAAAAGATCTCTCAAACCGTGTCCTAGACAGGGCACGATTTGAGGCATAAAAAAAAAACGACCACAGCAAAGCAACATAAACGATGTTATACATGTACATGTAGGCGGTGAAAACATTGAATTTTTAAGGGAAAGTCGTAGCATAGTCCAGAGCGCCCCCCCACCCCCACCCCAGCCATTGTCCAGATAAGAGGTGACGTTCATCTTCAGCTCAATTGAGGTTCTGTTACATGTCCACGGCCTTGGGGAAGGGAGGGGTGAGGAAACAGTCAAAGCATCTTTGTTGTTTTCTAAACATTCCAGGAGGAGTTGAGATAAGTCCGGCATCACGGCCACAGTTTGGGTCAGGCAGAACTCGTGAATTGTTATTTCTGCCTTTTAAAGTCTTGCTGGTATATATTCCTCTGATAGAAAGTCCAAAACAGCCGAATTGATCCTTTACTCCAAAAGTCGAGCTCACAGCTTCTCCAGATTATTCCCACCATTCATGAATGCTGCCAGGAAGATCACAGTCCTGATAACAGCTGCTCCAACTCCCTGTCGCAGCTTCCCACATTCAGTCTGAGCACTGTCGAGCTTCATCACATCCACA
>NC_056503.1:7645675-7646794 GCF_014905685.2 Nematolebias whitei
GTTTTCTTTTTTAATTAATTCACAGATATTTTTCTTTTTGACTGTCATAAATTTATTTCAAACATGGTACTGCTAAAATTAGAAAATGGATGCAAAGATTCAAGTAAACCCAAAGTAAGGACTGCTGTCTCAGAATTTGAAGCTAATATGATGAGCACAATATACACATATTTATATGTATAAAAATATGTGTATGAAAATGTTTTATATCATGAATAATTTTAGAATTTTT
This sequence comes from Nematolebias whitei, assembly GCF_014905685.2. Taxonomy (NCBI): domain Eukaryota; kingdom Metazoa; phylum Chordata; class Actinopteri; order Cyprinodontiformes; family Rivulidae; genus Nematolebias; species Nematolebias whitei. The sequence continues at coordinate 7,645,908 of NC_056503.1, forward strand.
TTTTGTAATCAGTTCAACTATCTTTTCTTTATCCTTATGCATGCTCTTTGCATGCTGTGCAGTTTTCTTCTTTCCTAAAAGTGTCAAAACGTCTCTGGGATTTTGTAAAATATAAAATGAATACATACATAATAATAATAAATTCTGCCATATTTTATAACGTTGTGATGTCACTTGTCATTTCATTCATTTCAACAAACCTGTGAGCAGTCCTCCATGGCCATCTACATGTTTAACAGAAGGAAAAAGGAAACACAGTCTCAGTTTAAATATCTAAGATTTATTGGGCAAAAAATCAGTGCAAAATATAGACATTCAGACAATATCAGTGGATTAGTTAAATTAGATCTTGTGACACTTAGTAAATAATTCTGTGTTTTTGTTGCATAATGATTTTAGGTTCTTGTCCACATTTATGCTCAGTTTGTACAAAGTCTACAATGCATCTGATTTGGCGCAGTGTACACATTTACTGGTGCGTTTCTGTGTGTTTCAGTGTCTTTTTGATAAAACAACCAAGTGACAGCGACCGGCAGGGTTGAAGCACGAACGAGATTCTGTTTGACAAGCCCTAATCCAGTGTCATCCCCAGCTGTCTGTGAGCAGCAGAGATCCAAATGGAGAGGAAAGATAAGTGGAGCGTAAATGTTTCTTTACCACATCATATATTCTGGACCGTCACATTTCATCCCTTTCCCTCCATCTCGACACAGCATCCTCCAGGCCCGGGAGGTACTCCACATGAAGCTCTCAGACATACTGAGCAAATTAAGCATCGTTAAAGATGAAATGTTGCAGCTGAAGATGCTATCAGGACGATAAACTGAAAGCACCAATCACTTCAGAGACCATGAGGAACCTGTTTCTGGAAACATAAATTATAATGG
>NC_056503.1:7646894-7647968 GCF_014905685.2 Nematolebias whitei
TTCAGAGACCATGAGGAACCTGTTTCTGGAAACATAAATTATAATGGCTTGCATGTAGGCAAAAAATATATTTTATTAACTGACTCCATACAATATTCAGTTGTAGGGTGTTTTTAACCAAAGATATTATTTGTTTTGTCACAAGTTTTATTAAAGTATTTAGTCCTTGGAGGAACTGAGCCCGATTGTCTGATATTAGATAGCTTGCATTTTGTTTTATATTAAATTTATATTTAATTATTCAATTATGATTATTATTATTATTATTATTATTATTATTATTATTAATAATAATAATAATAATAATAATAATAATAATAATAATAATAATAATAATAATAATACATTTATATTATTTAATAATTACAGTCATTAATCTTAGAAACTACAGGGGAGTGGTGGCACAGAGATTAGAGAAGGTTGGCCTGTGATCAGAAGGTTGCTGGTTCAACTCCCCATGACAACAACATCAAAATGTGGGTGGAAAACATGAAACACACCTTCCTCCACCCTCATTTGTCCCACTCTGGGCCCTTGAGCAAGACCATTACCCCCCACCATCTGTTTCCCTGGGTGCCCTAGATGGCAGCTCTCTGCTCCACACAGCTGTGGTAGCTTGGTGGTCTGTGGTTGTATCAGGAAGGGCATCTGGCGTAAAAAACAATTGCAAAGTCTTTGTGCGAGAATTCGTTGTGGCGACCTCTGTCGTTGTGTATGCTGTGATTCAATCATAATTTTTTTAATATAATTTTAAATGCCACTCAATCAGTGTTCCTATTTAAAGTCTTGAACAGCTTGTACTTATCTTCACTGATTTGGATGAGCAGCAGTGTACACCCTAAACAGGTTGTCAGTCCATTTCAGAATAAAAAAAAAACAATTGTTTTTAAATAATGTACTTGTCATAACTCAGGAGAGCCAGAGAACATGAGACCAAGACAGGCAAGGCTCAGAGGGAATAAAAGTTCAACAATGTTTATTATTTACAGTGAAAAAGACAATAGTTCATCTGTCTTAGATAAGGTTGCTCCTGTAAAGCACAAAATATCCTCTCGTAAAAACTCTTGTCCTTGG
>NC_056503.1:7648068-7651028 GCF_014905685.2 Nematolebias whitei
ACACCTTCCTCCACCCTCATTTGTCCCACTCTGGGCCCTTGAGCAAGACCATTACCCCCCACCATCTGTTTCCCTGGGTGCCCTAGATGGCAGCTCTCTGCTCCACACAGCTGTGGTAGCTTGGTGGTCTGTGGTTGTATCAGGAAGGGCATCTGGCGTAAAAAACAATTGCAAAGTCTTTGTGCGAGAATTCGTTGTGGCGACCTCTGTCGTTGTGTATGCTGTGATTCAATCATAATTTTTTTAATATAATTTTAAATGCCACTCAATCAGTGTTCCTATTTAAAGTCTTGAACAGCTTGTACTTATCTTCACTGATTTGGATGAGCAGCAGTGTACACCCTAAACAGGTTGTCAGTCCATTTCAGAATAAAAAAAAAAACAATTGTTTTTAAATAATGTACTTGTCATAACTCAGGAGAGCCAGAGAACATGAGACCAAGACAGGCAAGGCTCAGAGGGAATAAAAGTTCAACAATGTTTATTATTTACAGTGAAAAAGACAATAGTTCATCTGTCTTAGATAAGGTTGCTCCTGTAAAGCACAAAATATCCTCTCGTAAAAACTCTTGTCCTTGGAGAAATGAGGAAATTATGTTGTTCAGAAGATCATGTCGTAAGGTAGAGCGTCTGTGGAAATCTACAAAACTTGAAGTCCACAGACTACACTTAAAGGAGCTGATCTCAACTCTAAATGAAATGATTAAACAGACCAGGTCTGCATATTTTTCTAATCTTGTGAGTATGAACAAGAAAAATCCAAAAGTCTTGTTTGATACCATTAATAATATGGTTTCACCTTGACTCCCTCTGGTGCCTGTATTCACATTAGATGACTGCAATAGATTTTTAAACTATTTTGTGGAAAAGGTTGACAACATCAGGGCAAGTGTTAAATCAGCTCTTGGTGTCACCCCCAGTTCTGTCCCTACAGTGAGCCCCTGGTCTTCATTTTCACTTGTCACTTTAGAGGATGTGAAGGTTGTTCTAAAAAAGATCAAACCTTCTTCCTGCATGCTAGATGTTGTACCCACATCACTGTTTTTAAAGGTGTCTGATATTGTCAGCCCCCATGTGGCAGAATTAATTAACATCTCTCTTTCAACCGGGTCAGTTCCAAGTTTTTTGAAACAAACGATTTTAAATCCGATATTGAAAAAGCCCAACTTGGACCCCACTGAGCTCTGCAACTACAGGCCAATATCAAAAATACCTTTTCTCGCCAAAATTCTTGAGAAGTTAGTGGCTGGGCAGATGACTACTTTCTTGCAAAATAATAATATTCTTGATAAGTTTCAATCTGGTTTCCGTAAGATGCACTCCACTGAAACTGCCTTATTAAAAGTCTCCAATGACATATTGATGGCTGCAGACTCTGGTCAGAGCAGTGTTTTGATTTTATTGGATCTGTCATCAGCTTTTGACACAGTCAACCACAAAATTATGATACATCGACTGCAACATGAGATGGGATTTTCTGGAACTGTTCTTAAGTGGTTTTCTTCTTATCTGAGCAACAGAACCTTTTCAATGTTTGTTAATAACATACAGTCTAAGACCACTCCGTTACTGAATGGTGTTCCTCAGGGTTCAGTGTTGGGTCCTATTCTGTTCCTTCTGTACATCACCCCCCTGGGAAAGATTATCAGTAGCTTCAGAAATGTGTCTTACCATCTTTATGCTGATGATATTCAACTGTACTGTTCCTTTTATGACTCAGAATTACATAAGTTAGCTGAATTAGTAAACTGTGTTTCACATATTAAGGCGTGGTTAGCTAACAACTGCCTTCAGTTAAATTCTAACAAGACGGAAACCCTGATCATTGCCCCTGAACAGAAAGTTCTTTGGATTAAACAACACCTCGGTTCTCTGGGCTCCTCTTCTCAGCCGAACCTCAGAAACCTCGGTGTTCTGTTCGACCAGTCCATGTCTTTGGACAAACATTCAAAGCTTCTGGTAAAAAATGCTTTTATCATCTGAGAAACATTTCTAAACTGAGGGCAATGTTATCCAGATCTGACCTGGAGATGATTATTCATGCTTTTATTTCTTCTCGTTTAGATTATTGTAATTCCCTTTTTACTTGTTTTAACAAAACTGCCGTCGCTCGTCTCCAATTGGTCCAGAACTCTGCTGCGAGGCTTTTAACAGGAACTAACAGAAGGGCTCACATTACACCAGTTTTATCTTCTCTTCATTGGCTGCCTGTTGAATTTAGAATTAATTTTAAAATCTTAGTTTTGACTTTTAGAGCTTTAAATGGACAGGCCCCCCAGTACATCACTGAAATGTTGATTCCTTATTCTCCAGCCCGCACCCTTCGGTCTTCAGCGCTGAACCTTCTTAAGGTTTCTAAGAACCGGTTTTAAAACTCGGGGTGACCTGTCCTTTCAGGCCGTAGCCCCCCGGCTCTGGAATGCCCTGCCCCTGTCTCTCCGTGTGAACGTCTCTGTTGATTCTTTTAAAATGCAACTTAAGACATTTTTATTTCGACAAGCTTTTAGTTAAATGTTTTACTGTTTTTACAAGCTGTTTTTACTGTTTTTATTAATGAGTTGTTTTTATTTTATTTTAAGCTTTTATTTCTTTATTGTTGTACAGCACTTTGTGATTGTATCTATGATAGGTGATATATAAATAAAGTTTACTTACTTACTTACTTACTCCACTGGAACCCTGGAATGGGAGAAGATTTGTCAGGACCTGGAAACATAAATTATAATGGACTGCATGTAGGCAAATGGTGAAATGGTGTCCCTTTTGAGTTTGTTGATTCCTATAAATATTTGGGTATCTTGGTCGACTCGCATCTCTCTTTTAAGCTCCATGTGGAAAACTTGGTAAAGAAACTGAAAGTTAAACTGGGTTTCTTTTTCAGAAACAGATCCTGTCTAACCCTGAATGCTAGGAAATGCCTTGTATTTGTGACTTTCCTTCCCTCCATTGATTATGGTGAT
>NC_056503.1:7651128-7656190 GCF_014905685.2 Nematolebias whitei
AATGCCTTGTATTTGTGACTTTCCTTCCCTCCATTGATTATGGTGATATTATTTACATTGAGCGCTCCTACAAGAAACCTGCAGATGTTTGATGCTGTCTATCATGGTGCACTAAGATTCATAACTGGCTGTGATTATCGCACCCACCACTGCACCCTGTATTCACTGGTTAACTGGACATCATTAACTTCACACAGACTCTCTCACTGGTACATTTTCATCTTTAAATCACTTCTTGGTCTGCTGCCTTCATACATCTCCTCCATGTCTCTGCGTGAGTGCAGCTACAGCGTGCACTCTCAGGACATTATTACCTGCAGTGTTCCCTCAGTGCGGACTGAACTAGGCAAAAGGGCCTTCTTCTACTCTGCTCCTGTTTCTTGGAATATCTTACAAAAAGATCTGAAGCTCTCGACCTTGACCTCTCTAAGTGGCTTTAAGAATCTGTTGGACTCCTGGCAGGGACCAATGCAGATGTTCCTGTTTTTAGTTTTTTACATTCGCCTTAGAATCTAGCTGTTTTTTGTTACTTTTCTTTTCTTTGTACTTTTCTTTTTTTTAGCCATCCTATTTGTTACAACAACAAAAAAAGGATGACTTTTTATTGATGATGTTTAATGTTTTTGCTGTTGTCCATTGTTGTCATCATTCTTTGTTGAAATCAGGTCTCTCTTGTAAGTGAGTACTCGAGGCTCATTGTGATTTACCTATCTAAAAAAAGGTTGACTGAATGAAAAAGGATAGAATCCACAGGGGTAAGATGGGTTTTGAGTATTAATTTTATAATTCTGTTTTCTTACAGGTCTTGGAGATGGAGGGGAGATGGTGTTGGTTCGAGGAGCCACGGGAGAGGAGTCCAAGGCAAGAGACTGGAAGGCAAGGAGGTCCAGGAGGCACTGGTGTCCAGAACAACAGGTCACGGAGGAGCATGAGGAGACACAGGTAACTGTGATACAAAAAGAGAGAGATTAGGCTACCCTTTCTCTAATGACAACTAGGCCAGAAGCATACTACCATGAAGGGAGGTGAATGCTCCAGCGGAGAGTAGAGCTCGACTGCAGCCTTAAGTACAGCTGGATCCATGATGACGAGATGACCTGCAGGTGTGAATAATTGGCGGCCACTTTGGATCCAGGAACTGCAGAAGGTCATACTCTCACAGTACCCCCCCCCCCCCCCCGCCCCCCCACACACACCCAGAATTGCCTCTCGGCGACCTGTGCCTTTTCTCAAAGTGAGCCTGAAAAAGGTTGAGATGAGGCTGGGATCGAGGATGAAGGAGCACGGTTTCCATGATCTTTCTCCGGGCCGTATCCCTCCCAGTCCACTAAATACTGTAAGCCTCGGCCTCTGCGCCTCACATCCAGGATGCGATGGATGGTGAACGCTGGATGGTTATCGATGAGATAGGCGAGTGGAGGGAGGTCCATTAGAGGGCAAAGAGGGCTCTGAGAAACTGGCTTTACCTGGGACACGTGGAATGCTGGATGAATTTTCATAGAGGTGGGCAATTGGAGCCGGACTGCAGAGGGGTTAATGATCTTCTCAATAGAGAAAGGACCGATGAAGCGTGGGGCCATATTTCTTGGGGTGTCCTTCAGGTGGATATTTCTGGTGGATAGCCAAACCCTTTGCCCCACTTGGTACGCTGGTGCAGAGGAACGGTGGCGGTCAGCATAACGTTTGTTCTGGTCAGCTGATCCGAGAAGTGCCACCTTGGTCTGGCGCCAGACTCTGTGATATCATCAAAAATTATGCTGTACAAATGGTATGGTGATCTTGGTTTCCTGGCAGGGGAACAAAGGAGGGGCATATCCTAACAATGCTTCAAATGGAGACATACCTATTGCTGCCGAGGTATAGGAGTTGTGGGCATACTCCACCCAGGCCAGGTGATGACTCCAAGCAGTGGGGTTTTTCTCCACTACAAATCTGAGGATGATCTCCAACTCCTGATTGCATTGCTCTGCTTGTCCATTAGACTGCGTAACAAGAGGCTAAACTCAACAAGGCCCCCAGGGCCTTACAAAAGTTGTGCCAAACCTGGGAGATAAATTGGGGCCCCCAGTCTCAGACCACATCGGAAGGGATGCCGTGAATTCTGAACACATGTTGGACCATCAACTGAGCGGTTTCAAATGTGGAAGGGAACTTGGGTAGTGGGATGAAATGAGCGGCTTTGGAGAACCTGTTGTTGATGATGAGTATGACTATTACCTTCGGACGGAGGAAGGTCGGTGATAAAGTCCAATGATATGTGGGACCAAGGTCTGCTGGGGGTTGGTAGTGGTTGTAAGAGTCCTGCCAGGGCTTGGTTACCTGGTTTATTTCTCGCACACGTGGAACAAGCAGCTACAAATTATTTAATATTGTGAGCCATGAAAGGCCACCAGAAATGTCTCTTGGCAGAAGACAGCATATGTGAGACACCAGGGTGACATGAGAGCTTACTTGTGTGGAGCCAGGTCAAGACCTGTGTCTGGACAGACAATGGCACAAACAGGGTTTCTACCGAGCCGGATCCAGGATCCGGTTCCAGTCTTTGGGCCTCAAGGATCTCCTTCTCAATAGCCCAGGTGAGGGCACCCACCACACAAGAGGGGGGATGATGCTTTCAGTGTTGTCAACTGCATCTGGGGGAGAAAACTGACGTGAAAGAGCATCTGGTTTAATGTTCTTAGAACCTGGTCGGAAAGTGAGAACGTAGTTAAAAAGGGTGAAAAATAAAGACCATTGTGCTTGTCTTGGATTTAATCTGTTTGCGTCTCTGAGGTAGGTTAAGTTATTATGGTCTGTCCATATTAAAAAAAGGTGTCTCCATGCCCTCTAACCAGTGCCTCCACTCTTCCAATGCTAACTTTACTGCCAGAAGTTCTCTGTTGCCCACATCATAATTCTTCTCGGCAGGAGAGAGTTGTTTAGAGAGGAAGGCACAAGGGTGAATCTTATTGTCGGAGGAAGCTCTTTGTGATAAAACTGCTCCCACCCCTGTGTCTGAGAATCAACTTCAAGAATAAATTGCTTCTTAGGATCAGGACAGCAGAGGATGGGAGTGGAGGAAAATAGGGTTTTCAACTCACCAAACGCCTTGTTGGCCTCAGTTGTCCATTTAAACGTCTGTAGTGTGGAAGAGCCCGCTGTAATCATGGAAAAATCGCCTGTAAAAATTAGCAAAACCCAGGAATTTATGCAGTTGTTTTCAAGTCTCAGAGACGGGCCACTCTACAGCTGCATTTGTCTTCTTTGGGTCTGTTCTGTATTGGCCTCCTTTGAATATGAATACCAGAAAAGAGACTGTTTTGACGTGGAACTCGCATTTTTCTAAATTTACAAAAAGCTGATTCTCATAAAGTCTCTGGAGGACTTGTCTGACTTGGTGGGTGTGTTGTTCTGGGTCCTGGGAAAAAATCAGTATGTCGTTGAGGTAGACGAATACAAAGTCATTTATGAAATCTCATCTCCTCATCATTTACTAGGGCCTGGAAAACTGCCGGGGCATTAGTTAAGCCGAATGACATAACGAGTACGCAAAGTTGCCCTGGGGGGTGCGAAAAGCGGTTTTCCATTCGTCACCCTCCTTAATCCTTACTAGATGGTGCGCATTGAGTAAATCCAATTTAGTAAAGATGGATGCCGAATGAAGCTGCTCATGAATGAAATTGATGAGTGGTAATGGATATTTATTTTTGATGGTGATGGCATTTAGACCTCGGTAATCGATGCACAGGCACAAAGTCTTATCTTTCCTTGACACAAAGAAGAATCCTGCCCCTACTGGTGATGTGGAGGGCTGGATGATACCAGAGTCTAATGATTTATCTATATATTTTTTTCATGGCCTCCATTTCAGGACCTGATAAATTATACAGCCGACTAGAAGGGAAAGTGGAACCAGGGAGGAGGTCGATGGCACAGTTGTACGGGCAATAGGGAGGTAATGATAATGCTCTCTGTTTGCTAAATACTGAGGCCAAGTCGCGGTATTCAGAAGGCATATCAGTGATATTTATTTCATCGATGGGTGCACAGGTCTTAACCTGACTCAAGACAGCTGTTCGCAAACAATCCTGAAGACAGATGTCACTCCATCCCTCAATTCGCCCTTGGGACCAATCTATTCTGGGGTTATGCTTCCAGAGCCAAGGGAACCTGAGAATCAGTTGAGTTTCGGTTGAATCAAATGTGAAAAATTCACTGACCTCACAATGATTTCCTGAGGAGATCAGGTGAACCCCCACCATTTTGTGCTGAATCTGGGGGAGTTTCTATTAGGGATGCACCGATCCACTTTTTTTACTTCCGATCCGATCCAGATACCTAAATCTCCATCCATCCATCCGGTATCTTTACCCGTTTATTCCATTTTGTGTCACGGGGTTCGCCGATGCACATGTCCAGCAATCACTGTGCGAGGGGCGGGGTACACCCTGGATGGGTCGCAAGTCCATCACAGGGCCACATAGAGACAAACAAAACAAACAAACATTCAGTCTCCCACTCACACCTAGGGACAATTTAGAGTTACCAATCAGCCTAACATGCATGTTTTTGGTCGGTGGGAGGAAACCGGAGTACCAGGAGAAAACCCACGCATGCATGGAGAGAACATGCAAACTCCACCAAGAAAGGCCCCTAGACCGGGGTTTGAACCAAGTTCCTGCTCGCTGAGAGGCAGCAGCTGTACCAGTTGCGCCACCGTGCTGCCCTACCTAAATCTCAATATCGGCCAATACTGATCCAGTTCTGATATCATGATCATTTATTTTACATGAGGCTGTAATAATCTCCTCTCAAGTACAATGTGTACAAATATATGCATGCATGTCCAAAAAAGGCAACTTGAGGTAAGTTGTATTAATGTTGGATAAGTTTTAAAGTTAGAATTAAATTCTGCTAACACAAAACATGTTTTTTTTTATTCCTAGCTTTAAATTGGATATTAAAGTGATTAATTTAAGTGATTGTTTAAAGTTATTTTATATTTTTTTTAAAAAGGGGCAGATATAAGAATTTTATTCTTTCTTCACTCTTTTCATTCAATGTTTTCTTTTTGATGAATTTG
>NC_056503.1:7656290-7665650 GCF_014905685.2 Nematolebias whitei
AATCTCAATATCGGCCAATACTGATCCAGTTCTGATATCATGATCATTTATTTTACATGAGGCTGTAATAATCTCCTCTCAAGTACAATGTGTACAAATATATGCATGCATGTCCAAAAAAGGCAACTTGAGGTAAGTTGTATTAATGTTGGATAAGTTTTAAAGTTAGAATTAAATTCTGCTAACACAAAACATGTTTTTTTATTCCTAGCTTTAAATTGGATATTAAAGTGATTAATTTAAGTGATTGTTTAAAGTTTTTTTTTTTTAAAAAGGGGCAGATCTAAGAATTTTTTTCTTCTTTCTGCACTCTTTTCATTCAGTGTTTTCTTTTTGATTTTTTTTATTGTTTCTTTTAAATGAATGAATAAATTAATAAAATAAAATGTTAAATGGATTCAAACACCTGCTAAGTTTATGGCATAAACCAACAGACATGTTCCTGTTTTTAGTATTTTACATCACTTTATAATGTAGCTGTTTTTGTTTTTAATATATATAATTTTCAAATAATGTTTTTTTATGATTGTCTACTAATGTACTGATACATATCTCCTGCAGGGTAAACTATATCTTGGCTGCAAGTATCAAACTGTAAAATCCTTTGTTTTCTACAACTGATAGTGGTTGGTCATTATTTATGAAGTTTAGCAACTTCTTTGTAAACATTTGAGCTCCGTGCTTTCTGCGATGTCTTCTTCTTGTTCAATCCGAAGCAAGCAGCCTGATTTGGGGCAGCCGCGCTCAGTCTGTCCCTCATCAGAGACGGGCAGACTGAGCGGGGCAGATTGGACGCGGCTGGCTGGGGTCGAGTCGCCTGTTTTGGGTTGAGCAAAGAGCAGCGCCCCGCTGAAGCCACGGAGCTCGAATGTCCAACGTAAAACTAACTTTACCGCGGTTTAATGTGGCGCTATGGCTCTGCAGACATTGCACGTTGCTGTCTTGTTTTGTGGTGTTTTTAGTGTAAAATACTTCCACACAGCGGACATGTTTAGATGAAAAGTTGGTTAGATGAGCATGTGATCAGCTAGTTTTGGTTGTCAGCAGCAAAACTGGTTGATCCACTCTGAGAAGGTGCTATTTAAGAGACTGAGCTGAATACAGCTCCTCAGACTGAGGAAGTCTCTCGGATGAGAGACGAAACGTTTCTACATGTTTTTGTTGATTTGCTTTGTTTTGTTTTTTTGAATGTCCAGAGGACCAGATTTTGTGGGAGTTCTGGTTTCCTTCCTGCCACTAACCATCTCCCACAGTTGCTGCACTAATTGATGATCATCTTCACCTGCCGCCTGCTCTGGAGAATGGGTTCGGCTCCTTCCATAAAAGCTGCAGCCAGGCTCTTCTCCAGTGCTGGGACATTACCCTTTACATGGTAAAGTAATGGTCAGCCTGTTATTGTCTCCTGACAATATTTATCTAACAAGCTTCCACGCTTTGTTGTTTTTTCAGTTTTTTGACTTCCACGTCAAGATTCGTCTCGGGCCCTCCAAGGCTTCAACACCAAGGCAGGAGCCTCCTATGGAATGTCCCTTCAACCATTCATCTACCTCCAACCCGCTCCTGCACTCTCTGTTCCTCCAGTGAAGCTACAACAAACCAGCAAAGGTACTCACCATCCTCTCTTCAAGACATCCTCCGGAATCCAGAACCACACGGCATGCCTCCCCTGCTCCAACATCAAGGCAGAACCTAGCTCCACTCCCTTTTCCCCTGTAAAGACAATAAAGAGGTTTATTTTTGCAACCCAGTTATCTGTCTGTGCTTCGGTTCTGCCATCTGGGGTCTATTCATTGATCGAATCATGTCAGATTTAACTTTTTTAGATTTTTCTACCTGGATTATTGAGCATGCATCAGGAAATGTCGCTGCTTAATAAATTTTGGTCTGCACCGGAGTCCATTAAAGCTGTTACAGGCAAACAATCTTGATTAATGTGGATGACCGTGGATAAGGTTAAGTGGGAGGTAGACAAAAAAATAGATGTTCCCACCAGTACTCTCCCTTCTGCTGGTGGGAATTCTCGTTTCCCCGAAAGGGACAACGAGCGATAAAGTGTCCTTATCTCCCACAATAAATGCAAGCATTTGTGCTCACCCGTCTTCGCCTCTTTTCTGTAGTGAGCTGGTCCGGTCAACTTGCATTGGCTTTGATTCTGAGTCCATAGCAGGTGGTGGAGTGACAGGTGTACGCTGAAGTTTTAATGACACAGGCTTTTGGAAAATGTAGTTCTCATACCTGGGCTTGTAGGCGGAACGGCTCATCATATTTGTGGAGAACCCAGAAGTGTGGGGTGTCTGGGACTTGTAATCCTTCTCTCACTGCCTCTCCCAGAAGCGTTCGTCGAGGCAGATAGCGACCAAAATCAGCTCGTCCAAATCCTTGGGCTCGTCACGTAAGGCCAACTTGTCCTTATTCTCATGAGATAAAAAGTTTTTAAAAGTTACAAACAAAGCAATGTCACCCCAGCCGGTTCGAGCGGCGATGGTGCGGAATTTGAGGGTGTGTCGGGACGCCAACTTGTGTCTTAGACTTAACCCAAGTAGACACTTTATGGTCTCTGATTTCTGTAAGGGGTGGTTAAAAATGTTTGTAAACTCCTTTAAAAAGGTGTCAAAACTTATGGAATCTGTATCATGAGTAGACATGAAGGACTCTGCCCAACTGAGCACCTCATCTTTAAGTTGGCTGATAATGTAAGTGATTTTGAAGTGGAAACAACGGGGCTAGGACTGGCCTGGGCCAGAGATGCAGCCGGGAAGGTCGAGGTAAGCTTTTGCTTTAATGAAAACAACATACCTCCAAGTTCCGTCATGTTGGCATGGATAGTTTCTTGTAGAGAAAGGATCCTGTCCAGTTTAGACTCGAGGGCATTGATTCGTTTAATCTGGGAGGGAAGAGAAACCTGCTCATCCCCGGTCTCGTTCTGGGTCTGGTGTTTTGGCTAGAGCTTTTCTGTCATAACTCAGGAGACCCAGAGAACATGAGACTGAGACAGGCAAGACTCAAAGCGAATAAAAGTTTAACAGTGTTTATTATTTACAGGGAAAAAGACAATAGTTGATCCTACACTGGAACCCTGGAACAGGAGGAGATTCGTCAGGATGGAATGCACAGGGGTAAGATGGGTTTTGAGTATTAATTTGATAATTCTGTTTTCTTACAGGTCTTGGAGATGGAGGAGAGACAGCATTGGTTCGAGGAGCCACGGGAGAGGAGTCCAAGGCAAGAAGTGGAAGGCAAGGAGGTCCAGGAGGCACTGGTGTCCAGAACAACAGGTCATGGAGGAGCACGAGGAGACACAGATAACTGTGATACAAAAAGAGAGATTAGGCTACCCTTTCTCTAATTACAACTAGGCCAGAAGCATATTACCATGAAGGAAGGTGAATGCTCCAGCAGAGAGTAGAGCTCGAATGCAGCTTTAAGTACAGCTGGTTCCATGATGATATGACCTGCAGGTTTATTAATTGGTGGTCATCTTGGATCCAGGAGCTGCAGAAGGTCATACTCTCACAGTACATTTCTGACAAAAAAAAAAAAATATATATATATATATATATAGTATATGAATAAATCCTGTTCCTGTAGGGTTAATATTAACCAGATCTTAGTTTTGTCACTTCCTTCTGGATGCTAACTCCACTATGACATTAAATAAAATCTGACAGAGTGTGCATAGTCTTTGTAGGATGTTGGCTACCTCTTTAGGGGCTATCAGGAATAGGGCTTTAACAGACTACTCGAGTAATTGACAGGTCGATTCCTAGGACATCTATCAAGTTTTTAAATTTCATGTTGAGTATTTGCAGTGACGTCTTTACGTCGCAGTTATGTCATTGTGTCACGTGTCACATGATCCACGCCGTGCTACTAGTAGAAGCTACCAAATGGATTCCTCCCAGCAGATGGACTGAGCAGAGCAGGCCCAGTCTTGGCGAACAGGTAGAAATGCATCTGTAGTATCGAAATATTTCACTAAAGATGAATTGCACGGTTTAACTACCATAAGGAAACAGAAAATGAATCAACTTCCTGACTGTTTGGAGCTAGTTGCGAACCAGTGTTATACCATATTCTGTGACCACCGTATATTGTGACCATAGGGGGCGGTGTTGCATGCAGTGTTGCAGGTCACAGAATATGGTGTAACACCAGGTCCATTCGACCAAACCAAAACCAGCTTCCTTCTGACCGTGTTTCACAAACTAAAAGCAAAACAATATTAATCTCTAAACCTATAAAAACCTATAAACATATTAAAATCTAAAACTAAGCCTAATGCGCACCACAGCCGGCAGTGGTGCGGGGTGGTTGTCCGCCCCGCTGTTTTTAGTTTCGTTTTTTACTTGCTGCACGTTTCTTTCATTTTTGTAGCTTAATAATAATAATAACTAATAGTTTTAGTTTTCCTGTGACTTATTTGCAGTATGATAAATGGTAGGAGCATAATATACTGTCCCAGTGTTTTGTTGGTCTTTTTTTGTAAATAATAAATTACATTTTTTTGCGGTTTATTTTTTTATTTTCATCTTGAGATCCTATGACGTCATCAACTACTCGAATTCTACTTGAGTTTTATTATGTTAATGTTGAGTTTAAAAATGATATAGTCGTTTAACCCCTAATCAGGAACACAGGTTATTATGCATAGTAGGTCTGCAGTAGTATTAAAGATGAACTGTTTATCATTGTGGTGGAAGTGCATTGATGTGCTGGGTGAAACATGGGGAGGCATGTCAGGCAGCAGGTGCAGTGTATCAGTGACTTGGGTTCAGAACTATTAATGTAGCTTGAGTTTTGAGTGGCCATGTGGGCTCTTTGCCTATGCTTAAACTATAATCAAGGTTATAGAACTACAGTAGCACTTAACAGTGACTGCATCTGGATGTGGTTCAAGAATATTATGCCAAGAAAGGCATGTAAAGTGTGGTGTCTGGGGTAATGGAAAATAGCAGGGAAAAACCTACTTGGCAAGCTCTAATAGTATAGCAGGATCATGGTTGCCTTCACACTAAAGGTGGTTTACCATATTTGCTGTAATCCAGCCATGTTGTAATTGGTCATATAAGTCATAGAGGGAGTAGTGGGGGCAGTAAGAAGGGGGCTGTAGCAGAAAAGCTAAAATTATAATGACTCTATGTTTTATGCAATGCAATGTGTAGACATGTATTTTCTTTGCAAATAAAGGTGACATTGAATCTTGACAGAAAATAGGCTAAATAAACTCACTGGGCTCAACCAAATATGTTCTTAAAACAACAAAGCACAATGTGAAATTGTCAAAAATTATAAAAATTAAACAAAAAACAATAATATTTTGTCAAACCAACCATCCATCCATCCATTATCTTTACCCGTTTATTCCATTTTGGGTCACGGGGGTCGCTGGTGCCCATGTCCAGCAATCACTGTGCGAGGGGCGGGGTACACCCTGGATGGGTCGCAAGTCCATCACAGGGCCACATAGAGACAAACAAAACAAACAAACATTCAGTCTCCCACTCACACCTAGGGACAATTTAGAGTTACCAATCAGCCTAACATGCATGTTTTTGGTCTGTGGGAAGAAACCGGAGTACCCGGAGGAAACCCACGCCTGCACGGAGAGAACATGCAAACTCCACCCAGAAAGGCCCCTGGACCGGGGTTTGAACCAAGGACCTGCTCGCTGAGAGGCAGCAACTCTACCAGTTGCGCCACCGTGCTGCCCTCAAACCAACCAATCAAATTAATTAATATTAGTGGGATGTTTCTGTTTTGTCTTTAATTTAAAAAAAAAAAGCTGGCATTCTGCTTTTAGTACAATATAAATTTGGCAGATGACCATCTAAAGCCAAGTTTGTATATTAAACTTAAGCAGTATGTCTTTGATGGATCTGAATTCTCAGTCCAAACCTGAGATTCTGAGATGCGATAGAAGGATCTCACCACTTTCAAAGTACTCATTGGATATTGTTTCCAGATCTGGTTGTTTCCTTGCCACAGTTAAGCCAGAAGAAATGTGGTCTTTGAACAAGTAATTTATGAACCAGGTGTTGTTGTTTCAGACCTCCACTGATTTGCAGTTCCTGTAGGTGGTGTGCTAGTGTTTGGGGGAGTAGTTTGCTGCTCAATGGTGGACAGGCCTGTGCCCAGAGTATCAGGAGGTCCTCTGTGAGCTAATACAGATACCAGTAACTTTGTCTATGCTCACCTTTCCAGTGGAGCAGAAGTCTTTTATAAACAAATACTAGTTAATAGTTTTTATGAACTGGCATCTCCAATGTGTTTCGATGAGCTGTCATATATAGTGTTTTGATGAGCTGTTGTCTCCAATTTGTGCCATGAACTGATGTCTCTAGTGTGTCATTGAGACACAGTGTTTCCAGTGTGTCCTATATGAGCCTAAGGTCTGTTGACGGGCTGGCTAGTATGGGGTCTTCTGATATGTCTGCAAGCCCAGAGTATTCCAGGGTCCTGTGTTGACAGGCCCTGCCAGTCTGGCAGTGCAGATGAACTAGACAGGTCAGTGGTGTCAAGCATTGCTGAACCTCAAGCATTGCTGTCACTAGGTATTCATTGTATCCAGTCTTTGTAGTCAGAGAACCTCATCATTCCTCCAGCGACGGTTTTTCAGCTTCCGATCATTCCGGCCATCCAAGTTTCCAGTGTTGAGTGGTCATACTGTTGTGAGAAGGCGGAGGACCTCTGGCCGAGTCTCATCTAGCTGAGGAGGTCTGGAGCTGTGTCTGCTGGACACAGTTTCTGGGGAGTTCCCAGGTCTCCTCCTCATCTCTTCAACCAGCCAGAGGTTTTCTTGGCTGTCCACCAGGGGATGAGGTCCTTGGTGGCAGCATGGTGGTGGCCTTAGGAACTGCTTTTTTCCCCTCAGTATTTCCTGTTTGAATGACTAATCGTCCCTTTGTGTTTCAGACTGTTTTCCAGTAAGGGGGTACCAGGTATATTTTGGTCCCTTCATCCTTGCCATTTCCCCCCACCTCCCACCCATGTTTTCATTTCTTGGTGGTTCTTTGGGGGGTTTTGTGTATCAGGTGTTCAGTTCAGTTTCTCTGTGTCTCTTGTGGAATCATTTGGTGTGTTATGCACACTATCAGTTGTTGCCTGTATTAGACCAAATTACCCTCCAGTCTGTGATTCTGAAAAATTTATTTAATAAAGATGTTTTAAGTTTACCCTGGATCCACATTCTAAGTCCCATCTTTCCCGCAGCATGATATGGGGGACAACAAACCTGTTTCTAGCTGTAAACGTTTTTATTTAAGCGCTACAATTCTTCTTTTCAAAATCCCAAGGATAACTAAATTTCCATGATGAGGAATGAGTTTTGCAATGACCTTCAGGAAACTCCTTCGCCTGTGTTTTGCCTTTTTTGGCTCAAAAACTGAAACTCCATTTTTCTTCCTGTGCAATCATGTCTCTTATTACAAACAGCACATAAGTTTGTGAAGCATTGGAAAGCCAGCATGCTTTACCGCAGCTTGGAACCAACTTCCCAACATTCAAATGTGGGTTACATGTAGACCTAAGTGGGTGTGAAAGAGAATGTTGATTTAAATACCTTTTTTTTGTTTCAGTTTGGAGTTTTATGAGTGTGCATAAATAGATGTATGCGTGAGCATCCATGTGTTGCCACACTCAGCAAGGGCTCATGTTTGGACATTTTCCATCGTTTAGAGAAGACCGACAGCGCAACAAGCATAAAAGTGTCACAGATCATCATCACAGCCAGACTGACTCCTTTCACAGCCCTCCAGTTTGGTGAACCAGGAAATCCTCTGCAATCACTTTTGGCCACAGTCCTTTTAAAGGAGGACACTGTGTGCAAGCTTACTGTAAATGTAAGTTGTGGAGGCAACACCAGAAAGGAAAAACTGCCTGGAGAAGTTCCAGCTTTATGAAATAAAAGTCCCTGAATAGTTTCTAGACTGCAGTGCATTTGTGTTTCTCATTTGAGTTTTGTTTTCAGCAGAGGATTGAGTCAGATGGGAAATATCAGATTCTCCCCTTTCATTTCAGCACTTGTCTCATAAATTTACTGTTTCCCTGACACCCCCGGTCTTTTTGCTCGTGTTTTTTGATATTTAGTCCCCTTACCCGTTTTTGGATATATGGCCTGATATGAATGGTTTCCTCTTTGCTTGTCATCCTTGTTTCACAACATCTCTTTCTCTCTCTCTCTTTCTTTTTCTGACACTGTTCCACTCATCATCAACACCCTTGCCTTTACCATATCTCAACAGAGTTTTTACTTTTTCTCTGGAGTTTTTCTCCAACAGGCTAAAATAAGAACACCCTTCTAACTCTGCAAAGCTTGACAATACTTGTTTGGAAAAGTTTACATTTACTGAAATGAAACCAGTTTAGAGTATGTGACTTAATTTTCTGTTTTCACACTTAAATGAGCAATTATAGACAAGAAGTATTTCTTTAACTTTCCATGAATCTAATTGGATTTGAAGCTGAACCAAAAATAAAACATTAGAAACCAGAATGTGTGATGGTGTAAATTGATACAGGCTATTTGTTCATCTACCATTAAAAAAAACAACAACTTTATTTCTTAATAAACATAATATGTTTTATTTGAGATATCGCCATCCATCCATCAATCCATTTTCTTCCGCTTATCCGGGGTCGGGTCGCAGGGGTAGCACCCTAAGTAGGGAGGCCCAGACTTCCCTCTCCCCAGCCACTTGGGCCAGGTCTTCCGGGGGAATCCCGAGGCGTTCCCCGGCCAGCTGAGAAACATAGTCCCTCCAGCGTGTCCTGGGTCTTCCTCTAGGCCTCCTTCCTGTGGGACGTGTCCGAAACACCTCACCAGGGAGGCGTCCAGAAGGCATCCTAAACAGATGCCCGGCCAAGCCACCTCAACTGGCTCCTCTCGACGTGGAGAAGCAGCGGCTCTACTATGAGTCTCTCCCGGATGATCGAGCTTCTCACCCTATCTCTAAGGGAGAGCCCAGACACCCTGCAGAGAAAACTCATTTTGGCCGCTTTTATCCAAGATCTCGTTCTTTCGGTTCGGCTCATGACCATAGATGAAGGTAGGAACGTGGATCGATCAGTAAATTGAGAGCTTTAACTTTTGACTCAGCTTTGTCTTCACCACGACAGACCTGTAGAGCGCCCGCTTCACTGCAGACACTGCACCTATCCGCCTATCGATCTCACGTTCCATTTTTCCCTCATTCGTGAACAAGACCCTGAGATACTTGAACTCCTCCACTTGGGGCAGAACCTCCTCCCTGACCTGGAGAGGGCACTCTATCCTTTTCCGGCTCAAGACCATGGCCTCAGATTTGGAGGAACTGATCCTCATCCTGGCCGTGTCACACTCAGCTGTGAACCGCTCCAGCGAAA
>NC_056503.1:7665750-7668390 GCF_014905685.2 Nematolebias whitei
CCTCATCCTGGCCGTGTCACACTCAGCTGTGAACCGCTCCAGCGAAATATGTAGATCACAATCTGATGAAGCCAATAGGACCACATCATCTGCAAAAAGCAGAGAGGCAATCCTAAGGTCACCAAAACGGATCCCCTCAACACCTTGGCTGTGCCTCGAAATTCTGTCCATAAAAGTTATAAACAGAATTGGTGACAAAGGGCAACCTTGGCAGAGTCCAACTCTCACTGGGAACAAGCCCGAATTACTGCCGGCAATACGGACCAGGCTCTGACACCGGTCATAGAGGGACCTAACAGCCCGTATCAAAGGGCCCGGTAGCCCATACTCCCAGAGTACCCCCCACAGGGTTCCCCAAGGGATGCGATCGAACTCCTTCTCCATGTCCACAAAGCACATGTAGACCGGTTGGTCAAACTCCCACACACCCTCCAGGACCCTGCTGATAGTGTAGAGCTGGTCCAGTGTTCCACAACCAGGATGAAAACCACACTGCTCCTCCTGAATCTGAGGTTCGACTATCCGACGGACCTTCCTGTCCAGAATAACCCAAATAGACCTTACCAGAGAGGCTTAGGAGCGTGATCCCCCTGTAGTTGGAACACACTCTATGGTCCCCTCTTTTGGATAGGGGGACACCACCCTGGTCTGCCAATCCAGGGGACCTTCCCCCGATGTCCACGCAAAAGGTCAGTGGACCAATTGCTCTTCATAGTTCCAGGAACTCGTCTTAAGTGCAGAGGTGACAGGGCCTTCTCAGTAGTAGGACCAAGACTTTGGAACGAGTTACCTCTGCTTGTCAGACAGGCCCCCTCCCTCTCGGTTTTCAAATCCCATTTAAAAACCCACTACTATTCAGTAGCTTTCAACACCAGAGGATCTGTGTTTTGAACCTGTACGCTCCACACTGGTTTGTCGTCATATTTATTATCTGCATCATTTTTATGGCTATATTCTGATTTACTTCATTATGTATATTGCTTTGTGTGTTGTCTGTACAGCACTTTGGTTGGCCTTGTCACTGTTTTAAGTGCTCTATAAATAAAATGGTATGGTATAGTATGGTATGGTAATATTGCAGAGTCGCGTAAGTCAACACAACCCTACAACATCCAGAGCCTTAAGGAACTCAGGGCGAATCTCATCCACCCCTGGGGCCCTGCCACCGAGGAGCTTTTTAACCACCTCGGTGACCTCAGCACCAGAAATTGGAGGGCCCGACCCAGAGTCCCCAGGCTCCGCTTCCTCAGTGGAAGACGTGCCAGTGGGATTGAGGAAGTCTTCAAAGTATTCTGCCCACAGACCCACGACATCCCAAGTTGAGGTCAGTAGCACACCACCCCTACTATATACAGTGTTAGTGGTGTACCGCTTCAACCCAGAGACACCAGATGGTGGATCAGAATTGCCTCCAAGCTGTACGGAAGTCATGCTCCATGGCCTCTCCGAACTCCTACCTTGCCCGAGTTTTTGCCTCAGCGACCACCAAAGCCTCATGTCGCTAGGAATGCCGGTACCCATCAGCTGCTTCCAGGGTTCCACAGGCCAAAAAAGCCTGATAGGACTCCTTCTTCAGCCTGACAGGATCCCTCACCGCTGGTGTCCACCACTGGGTTCGAGGGTTGCCGCCGCGACAGGCACCGACAACCTTGCGGCCGCAGGTCCGGTAAGCCGCCTTGACAATAGAGGCACAGAACATGGCTTACTCGGACTCAATGTCCCCAGAACATGTTCGAAGTTCTCCCGGAGGTGGAAGTTAAAGCTCCATCTCACAGTAAACGTTCCCAGAAAACCCTCACAATACGTTTGGGCCTGCCAGGTCTGACCGGCATCCTCCCCCCACCATCGGAGCCAACTCACCACCAGGTAGTGATCAGTGGACAGCTCCACCCCTCTCTTCACCCAAGTGTCCAAGACATGTGGCCGAAGATCAGATGAGACAACGACAAAGTCGATCATTGAACTGTGGCCTAGGACATCCTGGTGCCAAGAGCACATATGGATACCCTTATGCTAGAACATGGTGTTCATTATGGACAATCCATGACGAGCACAGAAATCTAACAACAGAACACCACTCGAGTTCAGATCGGGGGGACGTTCCTCCCAACCATACCCCTCCAGGTCTCACTGTCTTTGCCCACATGAGCATTGAAGTCCCCCAGCAGAACAAGGGAGTCCCCCAGGAGGTGCACTTTCCAGTACCCCCTCCAAGGACTCCAGAAAGGGTGGATATTCTGAACTGCCGTTTGGTGCATAAGCACAAACGACAGTCAGAACCTGTCCCCCCACACGTAGGCGGGGGGAGGCCACCCTCTCATTCACCGGGGTGAACCCCAACACACAGACACCAAGATGGGAGGAAATAAGTATGCACACTCCTGCTCGGCGCCTCTCACCAGGGGCAACTCCAGAGTGGAAGAGTATCCAACCCCTCTCAAGGAAACTGGTTCCAGAGCCAGAGCCATGCATAGAGGTGAGTCCGACTATTTCTAGCCGGAACCTCTCAACCTCACACAACAGCTCAGGCTCCTTCCCCACCAGAGAGGTGACATTCCACGTCCCACTAGCCAGCTTCTGTAGCCGAGGATCCGACCACCAGGGTCCCCGCCCTCGGCCACCACCCATCCCACATTGCAC
>NC_056503.1:7668490-7671550 GCF_014905685.2 Nematolebias whitei
CGGTGTGTGTGTGTGTGTGTGTGTGTGTGTGTGTGTGTGTGTGTGTGTGTATATGTGTATATAATATGTACAATATATACTATATATAATACTATACTGATCAGGAAAGCAGACTGCAGGCTTACATGCGGTTCCTAGAGTTTACAAATGCAGAATGGGAGGAAGATCTTTCAGTTATCAGGCTCCTCTCTTGTGGAACCAACTTCCAGTTTCTGTCTGTGAGTCTGACATATTGTCCAGTTTTAAGACTGGGCTTAAGTCTTTCCTTTTTGTTGAATCCTATAGTTAGGGTCGGCTTGGGTTTCCGGCGCTATCCCTTAGTTATGCTGCTATAGGCTTAGACTGTTGGAGGACAAACTGACCACATTTCTTCACTATACTACTGTCTTTACTTACTCTGCTCACCCTGATTTGTATTTGCAATTATTTTTCTATCCTTGACATGTGTTTTTGTCTTTCAGGAGCACCTGAACCTACAACTGGACCTTCCATTCTGTGCTCATTTGTCTCTCCTTCCTGTCCTCTCAAACCAGCCGGTCAAAGCAGGTCGCTTGTCCTTAGCCTGGTGCTGCTGGAGGTTTATTCCTGTTAAAAGAGAGTTTTTCCTTTCCACTGTTGCCACTGTGCTTGCTCAGGATGGGAGACTGTGACAAAGTGAAGATTTAACACAATCTGCAGCTTCCTTAGATAGAGAACTGTACTAATTATCTTTTCTATGTATTTGAATGTTTCTGTAAAGTTCTCGGAGACAACTTTATTGTGACTTGGCGCTATATAAATAAACTGAATTGAATTGAACAAAAAGAGATCAATGACTGCAGTGAAAAAAAAACGAGCAATTACATTTTTTTTTTTAAAGCAAGTAAAATGAAGGAAATCGTGAAAAAAGCAGGAGTCTTCCTCCAGGCTAGGCTAAAGCTAGCAAAATAAAGGCCTACGTATATTTAAAAAAAAAAAGTTTTTTTAGGCTTAAAAAATAACTATTAAAACAACATACTGTATTTGTGTGAAAGAATGCTACATTATCTAGAATTAAGCTTCTACACTTTTAACTGACATTAGTTTTTTTTAATCACTTCATGCCCTGTGATGGACTTGCAACCTGCGCAGGGTGTCCCCCCGCCTCTTGCACAGCTACTGCTGGATATGAGCACCAGTGACCCCCATGACCCAGAAAGAAAGCAGTGGGTAAAGATGATGGATGGATGGATGGATGGATGGATGGATGGATGGATGGATGGATGGATGGACGGACGGATGGACGGATGGATGGATGGACGGACGGATGGATGGATGGATGGATGGATGGATGGATGGATGGATGGATGGATGGATGGATGGATGGATGGATGGATGTGTGCTGAGTATAGACAGACTGCATGTATGTTGGTGTCCTGGGGATGAGATTGTACCAGGACAATGGGAGTTGAGTGTATTTTATAGTTATCAGATGTGCTGATCAGGCAGACTGATGCATTTAACAACCCCACAGCATCATCAGCATACAACAATCAACACTTGACCCACAAAC
Source organism: Nematolebias whitei (assembly GCF_014905685.2). Taxonomy (NCBI): domain Eukaryota; kingdom Metazoa; phylum Chordata; class Actinopteri; order Cyprinodontiformes; family Rivulidae; genus Nematolebias; species Nematolebias whitei. The sequence goes on from NC_056503.1 coordinate 7,670,022, forward strand.
ATTAAGGTGGATGCCATTCAATTGAAAAACAAACAAACTAAATAAGTGGTATGTAGATGTCCCCCATCACTGAAGGATTTCAATAGTGAATGTTTGTAGTTTTCAAGATGAGTGTTTTTCTGGACTGAAGTTGAACAGATAATGCAAGGAAACCTACATGTTTTTAATGCAAGATTTTCCAGTGGGTAGGTGTAACACTCTGTATACTAATAACGGTAGTTTTTATTTTCTTGTCGGAGTCAATGCAGAGTGATGGATTCTGGTGAGCAGGGGATAAATTTTATCCACCAGCAGGTGCAATGGTGGAGCCAGGGGGCGACCCATGGTGACTTTGGCCATCATAGATTAATCTTTGGGTACTCCACCAGCCACCTCAATAATTTTTGGAAACTATATGTTCCATCAATATAAGCATAATTTCCTCAAATGATAAGGGTGTCCATTTTACATATGGCAGTGGCCATCTTTTATTTTGACCTGGCTTTGAACTTATCTTAAACCTAGATGCAGCTACACCAAAGAGGATGTTGTCCCGTTGCTTATTTTTCCAAGTGATCCAGCTTACAACACAGACAGACAGGCAAATGTACAGATGGAGGGTATTTACAGTTTTCCCTTTTCCTTCATGATTGGGGACAACAAATGATTTTGTGTAAAACTATAGAGGCTTAATGTTATTATGGTGTTGTTTAACTCCAGTATATCATTTTAGTTTGAGAGACAGAGTTGTTTCATCAGGCTGAAAAACAATATTAAACTGCTGCACATTTAGCTAGCCATTACCCCAACCAGAGACTAATGGCTAGCTGTGGCCATGGCTCTTTCTCCAAACTCTGTTCATTAAAACTAATACCATGGCCGACAAAGTAAAAATTATTGATAATTATTTGACAGATCACTTCAAAAATGACCAGACATTTACGATTCAGAGTTTGTGGTGCCACATGGTTTCTCTCCTTGTGTACTGATACAATTCCCCTCAAAAATCTTCAAAAACACATTTAATGTGCAGGAATAAAAAGCAAAAGCAAGGTTATTTTGAGTGATAGTGAGCTTTTGTGACTTATGGGCAGCTTATGTCACCAGTCAAGTGGCTCTCAGATCCCAAATGGAAGCTGCTGGGCTTACAACTGAAAAACAGTGGTAAATGGAAAAACATATTCATTGATGTAAATACTTTCTCTTTGTTTCTCTCATTTTCCATGTGTGTGTGTGTGTGTGTGCACGTGCAGCTGAGTGAGTGAGGATTAGTGATTTTAGTTGAAGAAGCTTTGGGGGCTCAACCAGCACATGTCACTCCAGCAGCTGCAGCTCAGCGGGGATTCAAAGATCAGCACAACGGCTGATCATCTGTGGTTTAAGGTTTACAGAAACACACACATGTGCAAGTATACGCAATGTACACACAAAAGTACAGTTACGCACATACAGTAAAACACATTCTCTTCATGTTGTAATGTTGCATGTGATTTGAGTGTGGAGCTTTCATGTCAACTCCGCCGCCCCCCCCCCCCCCCCCCCACACACAC
>NC_056503.1:7671650-7673310 GCF_014905685.2 Nematolebias whitei
CCCCCCCCCTCCCCCCCACACACACTTACTTTTGTCTTTTTTATTTCATTGTAGGCACTATGTGTGTGTGTGTGTGTGTATGGTTGTGCGTGTGTGTGTTAAACCCAGTTTTGTCATTAGAGGGCACTCTCACCCTTTATTTTGAACCCAGTCTTTCCTCATACAACACCCCCCCCCCCCCCCCAAAAAAAAAAAAAGTCTCACACACACTGAGCTCTTTTCTCCCAACCCTTCAGCTTCACTTCTCCATTTTCTCCAGTTTCATTTCGTTGTTTCCTGAGAGGCTGGTTGTAGTTTTTTTAATAAACAGATGTCTTTGTTCAGCTCGGCAGAATTTTAAAAAGGGTCGTTCTACATATTTTAGAATGTGCTGATCTTTCTGTGTTCGTAGTGTTATGGTAGTATTTGTACAGGTGGCGAAAAGGGACAAATTCAGCAAGTTTGGTGTTGTTTACAAGCTACATATAGCAGGACTCCTGTGATGGCTTGGAGGTCCTTAAGGACCACTTAATGCTGTGTGTGGGCCAAATGGGATGTCTGCTTTTGGTCTATATCAGTGTTTTTGTACACTTTTAAACGTGTGTCTCTGTGTGTGTATGTTAACAACTGGGACTAAACACAGCTAAAACTTCCTGTGTGGAGGTGTGCTATCACACCATGTGGTTGTATACATGTGTGTGTTTGAGTGTTATTGTGAAGTGCTGTGAGTTTCTTCCCTCCAGACCATCCTCCCATTCATCTCTTGTGGCTGAGGTCTCCTTTTCCCTTTCACTCGTCCTCTCCCACTCTCTCCTCTCTCTCTTCCACAGTCCTAATTAACCATACTCGCCATTGCGGCATCTCCTTCGCAGCCTTGAAAGTTATTTTAGTGCAAATTCTACTTAACTACAGTGCTGACAAAACAAGAGCCAGGCTTGGTTTAAAGGCTTCTGGAAATGTGTTTCATGATTGAATCACCAGGACTTCTTGTTTCATCTGTGTTTACATCTGTGAGTGTGTATCCAAGAGAAACCAACAGAGCCGTGTTTCAGCGTGTAAAAGTAAATTGTGTTCATAGATAGCCTATTTTGTAATTGTATCGGTGTGTCTGTGAGTGCATGTGTGTCTGCACATTTAATGTTTATGTGTGTCTATTGTTTAAGTCCCTGCATGGATGCAGGCCCTCTGAGCTCTTGCTGATGAGCCAGACTCCCCGTCACGGTTCTGTTGGGCTGAATGGCCAAAGTAGAGCTTCATAAAGCCACTTTCTGTCTCTAATTACCAGTCAAGAAAAAAATACACACATTCTCGCATGAAATTAAAAGGAATAGCTCAGATATTTTAAAGGGAGGCTCAATGAAAATGTATTATCGATGGAAATCTTGGCTGTTGCAGATAAACAAAAGACTAAAGTAAACTTTTGGTATCTAAAAGAACTCGAGTCTCAAAAAATCCTTATCATTATGTAAAAATGATATTTTATTATCTTTATAAAACAAATACTGATGAGAACAATATTTGTATAACTGCAAATTTAATCCATGAAATGCTCTGAAACAAACATGGAAACATAACAACAAACAATAACTTCTAAACTGGAGATAAATTACATTCAAGTTTAAACAATATTTCAGAATTGTAGTGAACTTGACCTGATGTCAAATCAATGACCTTAGGATCA
>NC_056503.1:7673410-7678814 GCF_014905685.2 Nematolebias whitei
AATGCAAAATAGAGCTGGGGACAAACTAAACATGAACTTGAGACAGATATGGATTGCTTCCAGCTTTGTTTCAGAAGATGAACACTGTGATCTTTCTAGCAGCCATGCTGTGACCAAAACTGTAAAGATAAAATCATAAAATAAGCTTTCAAGTAGTTTCAACTTAATGTTTTACAAATAATCATGATGAACTGTGATGTGAATAAAGTCAGAACTGTATAAAAGGGCAGCACATGATCGGAAAACAAAATGCAAATGTGAACCTTCGAATCATGACATAAAGGTATAACCTGGTGTTAATGCTCTTCTGTCTCTACTTTGTTAATTGATCTGTTTTCCTCTGAAGGAGGGACTTGTTTTGAGCCATCACCTGAACGTACAAACACATGGAGACAGCTGGTGGCATGTGGCTGACCAGCTGACAGAGACATGTTAGGACTGGGATGGGGAGCATTGCTGCGTATTTAGAACATGCAGATAAACACACTTGTTGTGTACCTTATAAAAAACATCTTACTCTTCAACGTGATTCACCTCAATTTGCTAAACGAAGCACCTTTGATGGGGTTTTTTTCAATGGATTCCAGTGATTTACACCTTGAGCTGTTAACACCCTCTTGCTCTGAGCCACACTGCTGCACTAAGTTGTTTTTTCTATTATAATTACTATTTTAAGTTGTAACCAACAGCACCTTAAAAGAACAGCAGATGTGAAAAACATGTAGACTGGGTTGGAGTTGTTTTACACAAAATGTTTGAATGTCACATTTTAATCACTTCTATGATCCTGCTACTCTTTCACTCATCCCAAATATCAAAATTTCCACTATTTACTTTCTTAAATCATTTCCCTTACATCTCTTCGTCCATTTCCTCCCATTACATTTTTTCTGCCATTCTTCCCTCCAGCTTTGTCTCTTTGATGTTAGTGCTGCACTGGCAGACACAAAGCAGACTCAACTCTCCCTGAATGTTAATAAAGTTCCCAGACTCTGAGTGTGTTTGCTTTACTTTGCAGAAGATGTGAGTCACAGAAATGGTTACAAACACTGTGGATGCACAAACATGTTGACAACAATCCATTGCTTTTTGTGTGAAGTTATTTTGTTGTTGTTGTTAACAACAAACTACAACAAAGTTCATGCGCAATCATCCAGGTACCAAATCCAATAATGCTTAGGGGGCTTGCAGGGAGCTGACTCCTATCTCCAGTTGTCACTGTGTAAGAGGCAGGGGACACCTGGACAGGTCTCCAGTCCATCACAAAGACAGAGACACACTGAGACAAACAACCATTCACTCGCTTACTTTCACCTATAGAGACTATTTAGAGTTACCAATCAGACTAACATGCATGTTTTTGGTCTGTGAGAGGAAACTGGAGTTCTCGGAGAAAACCCACGCAGCACAGAGAGAACATGCAAACTCCACCCTGAAAGGCCCCGACACGAGATTCGATCCAGCAACCTTCTCGCTGAGAGGCAGCAGCTCTACCAGCTGTGCCACTCTGCCGCCAGCTGTAAACTTGACTGTTATTATTTCACATCAGTTTACTGTGTTGGTGGCCATCCTGAACTGGACTGTGGACATCAACTACTACCATATCACATTTTTAATCAAAATTTTGTGGGGTTTCCAGCTTCTTCGTTTCACAGGTCCCTGGTTCCTGAGTCAGAGTTAACAAGTCACAGTTGACAGCCATCTCAACTTATCACCACCAGGACTATATGAGGCTGCTGGCTTGCTTCATTCAGTGCTGAAGCATTACCTACTTCATGGTACCTGTGCTCTCAGCCTCAGTGTTTTGTTCTGATCTTGTTTATACTTACCTTGTGAATTTTTCCTCATGCTTCTTCAGACCCTGGTCCTCCTGTGCCTCCCGTCCTGGATTCTCCTGGCTGTCCTGTGGATCCCTTATGCTGAACTTACCTGGATACAAACGCTTTACCTTGTGGGCTTCCTCAGCTACTCCTCCACGCTCCACCCGTGTCCCACATGTGAAGTCGTTGGACCTGACCCTGATCACCTCTCACAGAGCCACCTCACCTCCGCTCACTGTAAGACTCAAGACTCCAATTTACAATCCTCGTATCCTTATCAAGTCTCTGACCATCTCCTTTTTTCCTTCCAGAAACTCCCAGTGAGAGCCACCTGTAAATAGACTGACAGTTCATCACTGTAAATAAATTATTGTTTAATCTTTTATTCTGAGTCTGTAATATTTCAGTCCGTTCCTCTGTACTTACATAGGTGTGTATAAGTACACAGTGTATGGTTATGTAATTGATGTGTAAGTATCAACAAAGTCCATGCTCAATAATCCAGGTATACAATCCAACAATTTTCTTTCAGGTCACCTGACCTTGGATTGTATACCTGGATTATTGAGCATGGACTTTGTTGGTTTTGAACCAGTTTGACATGACTGTCAATGAGGAAGAGAGCCAGCACCGGAGGAAGGGGCATGCCAAAGAGACCATCTTAGCACCAACATAACAGGTTTGTTCCAATTTGGAGTAAGCTATTGGGGGAAGAATCAGTTTTGTGTTGTGTGTTTCCTTGATTGATGAAGCCTTCTGGATGGAAGGTGAAACATTTCAGCACAAACAAAAAAAAAGAAACAGTCCAGATGACCTGACTGAATATTGTTGGATGTGTATGTGTGAGGTGAGTATGAGGTATATGTGAGAGCCGCTATCTAGGGCACCTGGGGGGAGCAGATGCCGAGGGATTAAGGGCCTTGCTCAAGGGCCCAGAGTGGGGCAAATGAGGGTGGAGGCAGGTGTGGATGTTTCACCATTCCCACCCACATTTTGATGTTGTCGGTCCAGGGAGTTGAACCGATGACGATCCGCTCACAGGCTCACCTTTTCTAACCTCTGTTCCACCACTCCCCACAGAAAGTAGTAAAGTGAAATACCTAAAACATAAAAAAGACACAATTTAGTAATATGCTATTCTTTTATTTGCCCTTTCACTTATTTCATCTTGCTACTCAAAAAACTGCTTTTAATTATTTAACTAGTTTCCTCCACTGATTAAATGCCAGAAATCCTATATTTAGCAAAAAAAAAAACATAAGCTTTCAGAAATTGGTTTCTCAGAACACACCATTGGTTGGTTCTCTAACTATCTCTCAGACCGGAGGCAATGTGTTCAACGTAATGGTACTTCCTCCAGTTATTTAACAGTCAACAATGGTGTACCACAAGGCTCAGTCTTAGGCCCCACCCTCTTTACAGTCTACATCAGTAATGTACTTTGTAGGTCAGAGCATCCCTGATGCATCCATACATTTCTACGCTGATGACACAGTTGTTTATTGCCGCGCTAAAACAGTTGAAAAGGCTTTCCAGCTTTTGCAATCTGCATTCAAGATCATCCAGTCTGATTTGTTCCGCTTCAAACTTGTCCTAAATGCCAACAGAACCAAAGGGATGTTTTTTTTTTTTCAAATAGAAAGTCGTTCCCAGCAGTTCTTCCTCTGATTTCATCCTCAAATGGTGTCCCGATTGAGTTTGTTGATTCCTATAAATATTTGGGTATCTTGGTCGACTCGCATCTCTCTTTTAAGCTCCATGTGGAAAACCTAGTAAAGAAACTAAAAGTTAAACTGGGTTTCTTTTTCAGAAACAGATCCTGTCTAACTCTGAATGCTAGGAAACACCTTGTATCTGTGACCTTCCTTCACTCCATTGATTACAGTGACATTATTTGCATGAATGCTCCTACAAGCACCCTGCGGATGTTGGATGCTGTCTATCATGGTGCATTAAGATTCATAACTGGCTGTGATTATCGTACCCACCACTGCAGCCTGTTAACTGGTTAACTGGACATCATTAACTTCACACAGACTCTCCCGCTGGTAAATTTTAATCTTTAAATCACTTCTTGGTCTGCTGCCTTCATACATCTCCTCCTACGTCTCTGCGTGAGTGCAGCTACAACGTGCGCTCTCAGGACATTATTACCTGCAGTGTTCCCTCAGTGCGAACTGAACTAGGCAAAAGGGCCTTCTCCTACTAAGCTCCTGTTTTCTGGAATATTTTACAAAAAAATTTGAAGCTCTCGACCTTGACCTCTCTAAGTGGCTTTAAGAATCTGTTGGACTCCTGGCATGACCAATGCAGACATGTTCCTGTTTTTAGTTTTCTACATACGCCTTATAATCTAGCTGTTTTTTGTTACTTTTTTTTTAGCAATATTATTTGTAAAAAAAAAATAAAAAAAATCTGTATGCCTTTTTATAGCTGTCTATTGTTGTAGCTTTTGTCCATTGTTTTCATCATTCTTTGTTGAAATCAGGTCTCTCTTGTAAATGAGTCCTCGGGTCTCATTGGGATTTACCTATCTAAATAAAGGTTGAAGAAAACCTGCAAGATGCTGTTTGTGTTGATTTAGATTTACTATCAGTGAATTCTCAACACCTTCTTTATTTTTCATGCTGTAACGTGAACATTTTTGAGTAATGTCAGCTGATCTGGAATCATTACATCTAATATGTTTAGGTTAAAAAAATACATGAACAATTAAACCTTGAAAATCAGGCAAGCACAGTCAGGTCAATCTGAGCGTTTATTTTTATGAACAGCTCTGACGTTTTCCACATGTGCCTGTTCTGAGTGCTGCTCCCAGCTCAGTGGAAGTCAGAAAACTCTGGAACACGCTGTGTTTTGCTGCATCCAACTTTTTCCTCCCCAGGTTTCTGCTCAAGAGATTGGAGCTAAAGTTTACCAAAAACAAACACACAGACTTTAAGCTGCATTACACACTCCTGACAGAACACACATTATAACATGATCGTGAAATCACTGCACATTTGTTTTGTTTGATCTCCAACAGTGATTCACAATGATGAGGTGTGACTGCATCTCCAGGACACTGTTTCAAATGTCTCCCTCCATTTTTTTCATCTCTTCTCCATTTCTCACTTTTTCTCTCAGTCCAGTGTCTGAATTGTTGTGTTGAACTGTAATGTTGCAAGCTCTGACAAAAAGCAACTGAGTGATGAAAAAGAATAACCTAACTACTATGAGTGGTTCATTGCAAATTCACACAAAATACCGGAGATTATATTTTTCCTGTATGCTGATGCATGCTCAATAATCCAGGTAGAAAAATACAAAAAAGTTCAATCTGTTCCTTTGGACATAAAAACAAACAAAAAAAAAAGCAAAAAAATGTAGAAACGTTTCGTCTATGATCCGAAAGACTTCCTCAGTCTGAGGTGCTGTATTCAGTTGAAACGTTGTTTTTCTGGTTGCTTAATCACTACTTTTGTCAATGTTGAGACATCGTTTAATTGGTTTTTGGTATTGTTTCTGAACACCCCCAGCAAGAATGAATTTTGTGTGTACTTTAGTTAGAGACTATGAGGGCTTTAACTATGCCAACATGCAGT
>NC_056503.1:7678914-7680419 GCF_014905685.2 Nematolebias whitei
TTGCTGAGCAGGAGACTTTGAGGAGTTTACAAAAGTTCACATTTACACATCAACTGAGGAGTTTACCAAAGTTCACATCTTACACATCAACTTTAAAAATCTGCAGAATGAGCATGGATTAAACAATATTTAAACAATACGTGTCAGTTTATTAATTTTTTCACACTTCTCATTCAGACAGAAGATCAAAATGCATAATTACTTTGTAAATAGACATTTAACTTGATTTCTAAGTCTAATGAGGTTCTTAAAAGGAGCAGCACTTCCTAGTTACAGCAGTTCCAGAGTTCATGAAGGCTGGAATTCAGGATGCTGCTGAAAGAGAATCAAACTGAACCAGAGAAGATCTGGGAATTATGAAAGTCTGTCCTGGATGATCTCACGACTCTGGAGGTTTAGCTGTTCTTACGGAGACGCTGAAAAGTGGCTTGAAGTGGAACTTTACGCCGGAACTGACATATCTTCAGAAAGGTAAAAGTCGATCTTCAACCAAAGTGTACCGTTGGGATAAGCTGGTCCAAAGGAGCGTGCATGTTCTGGTTAAAACAGACAAATTCCCTCACACATCTCTCTGTAGATAAACTTCATCTTTCCATCTTTAAAATTCTTCTATCTGCAAAAAATCATTCCAGATATTTTTAGAAATGTCTGAAGCAAAGTTTTTCAATCACCGGCGTGTGGTTGACGTTTGTTGTTTTGCTGGAAGTGAGAAAACAATCGCCGTGTTGTTTACTCCTTGCTAAACTGATTAATAAGCTGTCGTTATTTTCAATTCTTGCCAATTAATGTAAATGTGTGATGTGTTAAACTTGATTATGTTAATAAATGGCCCACTGTCGTTGGTGAGTCAAAGATAATTAACGTTTCCGTCCACATTTTATTAATTCAGATGCACGTCATTATACAGTCCAGAAAAATGAAAGAATCCGTTTTAACAGTATGAATATATATCCGCATATGTACATACTACATAATCCCACACCGGTTTAGGTAATTCCACAATGTTGTTGGTAATTCCATTATGTTGTTGGTAATTCCATTGTAGCAAGACTTTAACCCCTTGGAAACAAAGTCTGTAATCCATTGGAAAAAGTCATCTAATCCACAACGATAAATCCACAACGATTGGAGGTGTTGATTGATCAGCATGCAAAGAGGTTCCCTCGATTGAACTGCAGAGGCGACCACTGGATGGAGATTGGAGACCCACGTTGGAGTTGTAGGTCCCTTCAGCGAAGGTTGCTGCAGGTGGTTCCCAGTGGGTGCCATTCTGGTTCTATGTGTTATGCATTTATGTGGTTTTAGTTGGGCTTATGAGTGGGATTTTACATAAGACCTTAACCTATATGCACCTGGTGTGTAAGCTATCATGGTTTAGATCAGCTACAGTTACCAGTTTAAAGGGTGTGGTTATGCTGAAAAATTATATATAGGGTTTAATACCTAGAGAAGGGCGTTCCAAACTATTTTTCCATTCCTAACTTGGTTTAAGTTAGATTTACATG
>NC_056503.1:7680519-7684962 GCF_014905685.2 Nematolebias whitei
GCCCCCCCCCCCCCCCCTCAAGAATCGCCTCTCGGCGATCTGATCTTCTTTTCGGGGTGGTCCCTAAAAAAAGAAGAAATCAGATCGGGGTCCAGGATCTGAGCCCTGGGAACCCAAGAGCGTTCCTCCGGCCCATACCCCTCCCAGTCGACCAGGTACTGCAGGCCTCTGCCCCGGCGGCGAACGTCCAAGAGGCGCCGGACAGAGAAGGACGGGGCATCTGCGATCAGACGAGGAGCAGGAGGAGGATCGGCCGGGGGGTTAAGTGGGCTAGAGAAGACTGGCTTAAGGAGGGACACGTGAAAAGTTGGGTGAATCCTCATGGATCGAGGCAGTAGTAGACGAACGGCCGAGGAGTTTACGATCTTCACAATGGGGAAAGGACCAATATACCTGGGAGCCAACTTCGGGGGGGGTGTCTGGAAGGGAAATGTCTTTAGTGGACAACCACACCCGTTGACCCACCTGGTAGTGGGGCGCAGCAGAGCGACGTCTGTCGGCATACTTCTTGTTAAGGTCGGCGGTACAAAGAAGAGCCGCTCTTGTCTGTCGCCAAATCTTGCGACACCGTCGGACGTGTAGTCGGACCGACGGAACCGGGACCTCAGTTTCTAGGTAGGGGAATGAAATGTGCAGCCTTGGAAAAGCGGTCCACGATAGTGCAGATGGTGGTGTTATTGGAGGAAGGTGGCAAACCCGTGACAAAATCCAGGGCAATATGAGACCACGGACGATGGGGCGTAGGAAGAGGAAGCAAGAGTCCTGCAGGGGGTTTGTTGCTGTTCTTATTCCGTGCACATGTATGGCAGGCTGCAACAAACTCCCTCACGTCCCGTTTCATGTTGGACCACCAAAAATATTCCTTGGCCAAATGCAACATGCGAGAGACACCTGGATGGCAAGAGAACTTAGCTGTGTGAAGCCAAGTAAGAACCCGACTCACCATCGAAGAGGGCACAAAAGTCTTGCCCGGTGGACCAGCACCCGGGTCTGGTTCGGTGAGTTGGGCGGTCCGTATATCCTGTTCGATAGCCCAGGACAAGAGACCAACTGAGCATGTTGCCGGGAGTATGTCCTCCGGGGGATCGGAACCTTCAGAGGAGGAGAATTGACGAGAGAGTGAATCGGGTTTGGTGTTCTTAGAGCCAGGGATGTACGTGATGGTAAAGTTAAAGCGAGCGAAGAAGAGGGACCATCTGGCCTGACGTGAGTTGAGTCTCTTTGCCCCCTGGATGTAGGCCAAATTTTTATGATCCGTCCAGATGACAAAGGGGAGCTCGGAACCCTCCAGCCAATGTCTCCACTCCTCCAAAGCCAATTTAATGGCCAATAGCTCCCTATTACCAACATCATAGTTTCTCTCGGCTGGGGTGAGACGACGAGAAAAGAAGGCACAAGGGTGAACCTTGCTGTCAGGACCTCTCTGAGAGAGGACAGCGCCCACCCCGGAATCGGAGGCATCGACCTCAACGATGAACTGTTCGTGAACATTCGGGTGGGCGAGGATGGGAGCCGAGGAAAACAATGATTTAAGCCTTTGGAAGGCAATCTCAGCATCTTGGTCCCACGCGAAGGAACGCAAGGTGGAGGTTAACCTAGTGAGAGGGGAGGCAATCTGACTATAATTTTTGATAAAGCAACGATAAAAATTAGCAAACCTGAGAAAGCGTTGTAACTGCTTTCTATCCGTGGGTCGAGGCCACTCGGCTACTGCTTTTATTTTATCTGGGTCGGACCGTACCTGACCTTTTTCAAAGATAAAACCGAGAAATGTTACCGAAGGGGCGTGGAAAGCACATTTCTCAGCTTTTACGAACAAGTTATTCTCCAGAAGCCTCTGGAGAACCGCCTGCACATGTTTAGGGTGCTGTTCTTCATCCCTGGAAAAGATCAAAATATCATCCAGATAGACGAAGACGAAGATGTTAAGAAAATCCCTCAAAACATCATTGACCAATGCCTAGAAGACTGCAGGAGCGTTTGTTAACCCAAAGGGCATTACCAAATATTCAAAATGACCTATGGGAGTCTTAAAGGCGGTTTTCCACTCATCCCCCTTGCATATGCGAACCAAGTGATAGGCGTTGCAGAGGTCTAATTTAGTAAAAATAACATAATCACTAAGTTGTTCGTACATGGAATCCATTAATGGTAATGGATATTTGTTCTTTACTGTTATTAGATTAAGACCTCTAAAATCAATGCAAGGCCTAAGAGTCTTGTCCTTCTTAGAGACAAAGAAGAACCCGGCTCCGAGAGGGGAGGTGGATGGCCGAATGATGCCGGATTTTAATGAGTCATTAATGTATTGGGTCATAGCCTCTCTCTCAGGGCCCGACAGGTTAAATAACCTGCTAGAAGGTAGAGGTGCCCCAGGAAGAAGGTCTATGGCGCAATCGTACGGTCTGTGAGGAGGTAAGGAAAGTGCCTGGTGTTTGCTAAATACTCGTGCTAGCTTATGATAGATCTTGGGAACCTGAGAAAGGTCAACCTCCTCCTGGGTTGCCTCTCTACTAACACCAGGGGGAACGGCGGATGACAAGCATCTCTCAGAACAGTTTTCTCCCCATTTTTCGACCCTACCATCAAACCAATTAATAACGGGGTTGTGTTTCTTCAACCATGGGAAACCTAAGATAATTTGAGGTTGAAGAGAATCAAAGATAAAGAATTCGTCTCTCTCATGGTGATTACCTGACACAACAATTTCCATTTTATTAGTTTTGCAAGAGATGGAAGAGATGGTCTGGCCTGTAAGAGCTGCTACTGCCATCGTGGGGTAGAGGGCAGTGGTAGAAATCTGAAGTTTTTCGACCAGGCTCCGACTGATTAAGTTCTGTTCAGCTCCGGAGTCAATTAATGCCTGTGTAGAATAATTAGAATTATTGACACATAAGGTCACCGGTAAACAAAGATTATGCTCGGAGGAAGAATAGTATTTACCCACCAGAATCCTCCGATCTACTGATGGGTTCTGTCTTTTAGCCGAAGCCTACAGGAAGGAAGTTCATGCCCCTTCTTCCCACAATAGAGGCATTCGTTGTGAGAAATACGACGCTGAGGCTCCTCCGGAGACAGCCGAGTCCTTCCGATCTGTATCGGTTCGGGACCCGCCGAGCCGGGAGAGGTCGACTGTGAGTTAATGTTGGGAACCAAATACTCACGGGAAAAGTAGTCCTCCTCTAAAACGTGCTCTCTGAAGCGATTATCGATTCTGGTGGCTAAAGTTATGAGCTGGTTGAGGTCGGATGGGACGTCACGGATGGCGAGTTGATCCTTAATAGGTTTATTTAGTGCATGAATGAACACACCTCGGAGAGCCGTCTCACCCCAGTCAGATTCTTCCGCCAAAATGCGGAACTGGATGAAAAACTCAGCCACAGTTTTATTGCCTTGTTTTAATGAGAACATCTTTTGCGACGCTTCTACCTGCAACAGAGGTAGGTCGAATAATTGTCGAAAGTCTCTGAGAAAAGTGGAGATGGTTAGGGAATCGATGGTGCGTCTACGTAAGTAGGAACGCGCCCATCAAAGAGCTTCACCCTTTAGGGCGGAAATAATGAAAGTAATACGGGAGGCATCAGATGAGTAGGTTATAGGAGCTCTATTGAAGGCCAACTCACATTGAAGGAGAAATCCGGCGCATATTTCGGCTTTACCTTCGAAACACTCGGAGGGACGAATGTCTGGTTCTCGAAGGGGCTGTGGGACCGCGGGTGCCAGGGGTCCGGATGGACCCGGTGTCTGGGTCATCCTAAGCGGGGGAACCAGGTCCTTCAAACTCTGCTGGACAGAGTGAACCATGCCGCCGTGCTGTTGGAGATTAGTTTGAATCTCCTGTTGTTGAGAGAGAAATTGTTGAAAAATGACATCATGTTCATCAATACGTTTACATTGAGCTATTATAGATTGCTGTGTCTGTCCGTCCTCAGTTCTGCCTTGAGGGTCTGTTTGGCTGGGACATTCTGACATGATTCGATCAATGAATAGACTCCAGATGGCAGAACTGAAGCACAGACAGATAACCGGGTTGCAAAAATAAACCTCTTTATTGTCTTTACAGGGGAAAAGGGAGTGGAGCTAGGTTCTGCCTTGATGTTGGAGCAGGGGAGGCACGCCGTGTGGTTCTGGGTTCCGGAGGACGTCTTGAAGAGAGGATGGTGAGTACCTTTGCTGGTTTGTTGTAGCTTCACTGGAGGAACAGAGAGTGCAGGAGCGGGTTGGAGGTAGATGAATGGTTGAAGGGACATTCCATAGGAGGCTCCTGCCTTGGTGTTGAAGCCTTGGAGGGCCCGAGACGAATCTTGACGTGGAAGTCAAAAAACTGAAAAAACAACGAAGCGTGGAAGCTTGTTAGATAAATATTGTCAGGAGACAATAACAGGCTGACCATTATTTTACCATGTAAAGGGTAATGTCCCAGCACTGGAGAAGAGCCTGGCT
>NC_056503.1:7685062-7687470 GCF_014905685.2 Nematolebias whitei
TGCTTGTCTGGGCCATTGCTAAAGATTTCTGTTGTGCTGTGTATAATCGTTTTTCAAAGATATAATGTGTCGTATGTGCTACTCTTGTTTGTAACTGTTTAGGCTGAAAATGTTTGATTTGGCAGCAGATTTTTTAGGAAATTGGAACTTAAGTTGCCATGTTCGAAAGCTTTATTTGCTTATGGAAAGGACACATTTATTTATAAAATTATTTCAAGTGTTCTATGTAAGTTTTAGAAAAGGGTACACCATTTCTACAATGTTTTAAAGTGCTAAAAACCAGTTCATAAATATCTGCTCATTTGATTTTTTTAGAATCAGTTATGCTTCTCTCACATTTTCTATCCATCCATCCATTATCTTTACCCGCTTCTTCAATTTTGGGTCACGGGGGTCGCTGGTGCCCATGTCCAGCAATCACTGTGCGAGGGGCGGGTACACCCTGGACGGGTCGCAAGTCCATCACAGGGCCACATAGAGACAAACAACCATTCACTCTTTCACTCACACCTAGGGACAATTTAGAGTTACCAATTAGCCTAACATGCATGTTTTTAAGACTGTGGGAGGAAACCGGAGCACCCGGAGAAAACCCACGCATGCATGGAGAGAACATGCAAACTCCACCCAGAAAGGCCCCTGGACCGGGGTTTGAACCAAGGACCTGCTCGCTGAGAGGCAGCAGCTCTACCAGTTGCGCCACCGTGCTGCCCATTCTAACATTTTCCATACTGTGCAAACTCACTTTTTTAACTTTCAGTATTTGTAACATCTGGATGCAGCAGTCTCTGTTATGGTTACTCATCTCTGTAGTCCTCAGTTCTCAGGCATTTTTGCAGGAAAAAGTGCTCATCGTTTTCATGTTTCACCACAAAGATGGCTGCACTGCAAAACATTTAATGTAATACTTCAGAAAATTGACTTGCACAAATTTTAGCAATAATATTTGATGGCAAATGGGATCTTCTGGCATCAGACATGTTTTCATCTTGCTGTCTTAAATTCCAGGAAATGAATCCAGTGAGGGAGCTAAGGTGATCTGTCAACTTTGTGGAAAAGTTGCATTAATTAGTCAAATTTGCAAGTCCGAACAACATTTGCAGGGATTAGTTAAATTTGTGTTTATAGTTTCTGTATCTACATTGCAGCTTCCTGCAGAGACTCGTTATTTTAGATTTATCTGCTGTTGCCTTGTCCCTCCTTCCATAGGTCCCGTCCAATTCAGAAAGAGTTGTGTGTTTTGGGACATCAGGACCAGTTAGTTTGTTTGTTAGTCAGATTTGTTTGATCCCCACAGATGTCACCATATCCTTCGAATCATCATGGCCAATTTCATTTCAGGGACAGAGACCTGTCATAAAATATCACAGTTGGGTTTTGTGTGTGTCTGTGTTTGGGGGTATGTGTTGATTGTCTTCTACTATATGTTTATGTTGTTTTTCCCCATTTCTTGTGATCTCTTGTGTTGAGTTTTCTTCTCCTGTGTTTCCTCTTACTATCAGTTTCTTTCCTTCAGCCAGCTCCATCCTCAGCCCTGTTCCTTCACTCACACCTGCTCCTGGTATCTCTTTAGTCTCAGGTGTCTCCAATCTTCACATTTTCATCAGTATACTTATACAGTATTTCTGACTTTCCCCCACTGCACAATTGGTCATACTGGTTTGGCCTATGTCCTCATGAGCTCCTACTAATTTCTGTCTTCATAGTATTTTGTTATTTATTGCCACGCCAGTTCTTTATATGTGATTGGATCATCATCACATCATTTCACACTAGAAATACGGCCATGTCTTTGTTCTGTTGTTGACCTGACAAAGGTCTGAAGATGTTTTATGTACCTGACTTAAGGTGTCGGAAGTTAAAAGATGGTTCATGTTCTGGATTTGGTGACCTCTTTCACAGGTTGCATTCCCAACAAACCCCTATTTTACAGTTAGTTTTGGTTTGTCTACACTGATCCTTGTTTCATTTAGTGCACACCATTCTTTTCTCTGCAGACTATTTCCTTTAGCCAATTTTTCTGGGCTTTCAGGATGGCTGGGTGCTTTATGTTTGTTCCAAACCTTTCCATCGGTTTAATCAGTATGTCCTGGGTGTTATGTTAAATGGTAGACTTGTGGATATGAACAAGTTTTTCTGGATTTTAAATGTACTGGAGTGGGAATATTTTTAGCATGAGCGGATCTGCACCGAACAAGTTTGGATAATAAAATATTTTTCATCTTCAAACTTTAACATAAACCCGGACAGATACAAATGTGTGGATGCTTTCACTGGAATGCTTTCCTTCCACAAGCATAAAAACAAACTGATGCAAAATGTATGGAGACAGAATGAACGCAGTGAGTTATAGGAGGTTGAAAAAAATTGTAGAACAGCAAAAATGTTTTGGACAAATCAAAACAAGT
>NC_056503.1:7687570-7688711 GCF_014905685.2 Nematolebias whitei
TAATTGGTGTCACCCTTGTCTCGTCACAGCTGTTTGTAATCACGTCTCGTTTTGTCCTTGTATAAAAGCTGTCTGTTCTGTCTTGTTCCTCGTCGCGTCGTATTCGTTGGGTCTTCAGTGTTCTCCTGCGTCTCCTGAGTTGTCTTGAGCTTCCTGAGTCCTTTCAGAGTTTCCCTCCTGAGTCTTCTAATTTATGTAAGTGTTGCTGCCACGTCAGCTTATTGTTTTGTTACTTTTTACTCATCATTAAAGTATTTGGTTTTGTAATCTGCTGAGTTGAGTCCTGTCTGCACTATTGGGTTCGTTCCTGTCCACCAAACCCTGACAACAGTGGTTTAGATTCAATTTAACTGAGAGAAGCTTTTGTGTGCACTTTGGTTCTGTGGAGTCCTCTGTAGCACCTCTCACATGTGGAGTACCTCAGGGATCTGTACTTGGCCCCCTTCTGTTTTCCCTTTATTTACTACCTCTGGGATATATTCTCCAGAAACATGGTATTTCTTTTCATTTTTACGCCGATGTCAGCCAAATCTATGTTCCTTTGAAATAAGATAAACAGTACTCCTTGAACCAACTCCTGGAATGTATGGCGCAAGTCAGAGCATGGATGTCACAGAACTTACACTTTAATGAGAAAAAGACGGAGGTCTTGTTGTTTAAGCCCAGTGATGGTTCTAAAGTCCATGTTGATCTGGGTCCTTTAACCAAACATCTGACTGAGACGGCAACCAACCTGGGTGTGAGGCTGGACAAGGATTTTAAACTGGATGCTCAGATTAAATCTGTGGTCAAGTCCAGCTTTTATCACCTAAGACAACTGGCCAAGGTGAAACCATTCCTGTCACAACATCATTTTGATATTTTAATCCATGCTTTCATCTCAACTCATCTGGACTATTGCAATTCACTTTATGTAGATCTGAGCCAGTCATTACTGACTCGACTTCAGCTGGTTCAGAATGCTGCTGCTCGTCTTTTAACTGGCACCAGAAAACGAGAGCACATCACCCCTGTCTTAAAATTGTTACACTGGCTCCCAGTTCATTTCCGGATTATTTTTAAGGTTCTTTTGTTTGTATTCAAATGTCTTCATGGCCTTGCCCCACAGTACCTGTCCGACCTTCTCTAGCCGTACATACCC
>NC_056503.1:7688811-7702274 GCF_014905685.2 Nematolebias whitei
CTGGGCTTAAACAACAAGACCTCCGTCTTTTTCTCATTAAAGTGTAAGTTCTGTGACATCCATGCTCTGACTTGCGCCATACATTCCAGGATTTGGTTCAAGGAGTACTGTTTATCTTATTTCAAAGGAACATAGAGTTGGCTGACATTGGCGTAAAAATGAAAAGAAATACCATGTTTCCGGAGAATATATCCCAGAGGTAGTAAATAAAGGGAAAACAGAAGGGGGCCAAGTACAGATCCCTGAGGTACTCCACATGTGAGAGGTGCTACAGAGGACTCCACAGAACCAAAATGCACACAAAAGCTTCTCTCAGTTAAATTGAATCTAAACCACTGTAGAGCAGGATACTGAATGCCCACCCAGTTCTCCAGACGAGACAGAAGGATCTGATGGTCCACTATGTCGAAGGCAGCAGTTAGATCCAGCAGCATCAAAACTACACAGTGACCAGAGTCTGTGGCTAAGAGAATGTTGTTAAAAACTTTCAACAGTGCCAACTCAGTACCGTGGTGAGTTTTAAAACCGGATTGAAACAGTTCCAGAAGGTTGTGTTTGTTTAAGTAAGATGCTAACTGACTGTAAACTATTTTCTCCAGGATCTTCGACACAAAGGGCAGTTTAGAAATAGGCCTAAAATTGGACATGTCTATAGAGTCAAGACCAGGTTTTTTAATCAGTGGTGTCACAACTGCATAAAACTCGCAGGTACCTGTCCACTTGCCAAGCTGCCATTTATGATTTGGGACACAAAAGGAGCCACCGTGTGAAAAACCTCTTTAAAAAGACGAGGTGGGATGGGATCATTTGGAGATCCAGCAGAATTCATACGAGCAGTGATGCCTTTTTAAAAAGGCAGGGTGACGAGCTCAAACTGACTGAAAACAGCAGAGTATGTGACAGAGATGGAGGGGTCAAAAGAAGGAGGCTTTATGAGAGCTCTAATGTTTGCAATCTTGTTGGTAAAAAAAAGCTCAGGAAGTTCTCACACACTCCAGTGGAGTTCTCCGGGCAGGCTGATTGTGGGGCATTAAGAACAGAGCTGATGGTTTTAAAAAGCACACATGGATTGTTAAAGTCAGTGGCAATGATGTCAGAGAAATATTTGTTTTTTACAGCTCTAACAGTGGACTGATAGAAACGCCAGCTGTCCCTCAGTGCTTGGAAAGACACCTGTAACTTGTCCTTTTTCCATTTTCGCTCTGCTCTCCTGCACTGGCATCTGGCAGCACGTGTGACATCATCACTCCAAGGGTCAGGCTTCGGTCTGGAGGTTCTTATCTTTAATGGAGCCACAGCATCTGAAACAGTCTGACAAGCTGAGTTAAAATGAGAGGAGAGAGCTTCAACATCTGAACTAGGACCCACATGATCCCTGGAGCTGATTGCAGAACTAAAAGCTGCAGAGAACTGAGCAGCAGTGGAGGAGTTAATGACCCGACAGGGCTGTGCAGGAGTGCGACGTTTGACTGAGTGACAGACAAGTGGCATGTCAAACACAACAGGCATGTGGTCTGAGAAAGCAGCAGCACACACTTCCAGATTAGAAACATTAAAACCATGAGCTAAGACAAGATCTAATGTGTGGCCGCATTCTTGTGTTGGACCAGACACAAACTGAACAAATTGAATTGTTCAAACAAATTATGTGAGTAGCTGGTTTTGGTTGTCAGCAGCAAACTGGTTGATCCACTGCAAGAGGGTGCTATTTATAAGACTGAGCTGAATACAGCGCCTCAGACTGAGGAAGTCTTTCAGATGAAAGACGAAACGTTTCTACAATTATTTTGTTTTGTTTTTTTGAACGTCCAAAGGACCAGATTTAACTTTTTTAGATTTTTCTACCTGGATTATTGAGCATGCATCAGGATAATTGAATCAACCCTTGATTTATTCATTTATTTGTCAGGAAAATATGGCACCAGCGCCCTGCAACTCTTTCTGGAAAAGCAGATAAAAAAAAAGGTAAGGAATGGGTTGGTTCCAATATTGTACATGGACTAAAAGAAATGGTCAGAGGCCAGCCGCTAGGGGGCGCTTGACCTTTGAGACCAGCTTAAATCCAGCCATCCATTATCTTTATTCACTTCTTCCGTTTCAGATCATGGGGGTTACTGGTGCCCATATCCAACTATCACTGTACGAGAGGTGGGGACACAATGGACAGGCCTCCAGTCCATCACATAGAGACACATAGAGACAAACGAGACAAACAACCATTCACTCTTTCACTCACACCGAGGAACAATTTAGAGTTACCAATCAGACTAACATGCATGTTTTTGGTCTGTGGGAGGAAACTGGAGTACCTGGAGAAATCCCACACAGCAAAGAGAGAACATGCAAACTCCACCCAGAAAGGTCCCAGACCAGGATTTAAACCCACAACATTTGTGTTGAGAAGCGGCACTCTATTAACTGTGCCACTGTGATGTCCTGAGACTAACTTAGCTTTCATATTCTGTAATTCAGTGGTTTGAACATGTGATAAGGCCACTGCAAACCAGAATAATAAAAACAATGGTGTGTATCTCATATCTGAAGGATTGAGAAGAATTATTCAAGTGAATTTTTAAATTTACACACACACTCAGTGTGTTTTTTCTTGTTTTACCTGCAATGAGCTTGCACTTCAGGTGAAATTCTTCAGGTCTTGATTTGACCTTCAGGCATACATTTCTCTCCTTGCAGTGTCCCTCAAATACATTGTTTCTTATCTGCTAATTCAGCATTTTTAGTAATTGTGTGACGCACACACCAATTTTGCCATTATATGGGAACATACAATGATGACAGCACATAGCACTTTACTTTTTACACACACACACCTTCAAGGTTCAACATTAGGAATGGATTTTGAGTGGTAGGGTGGGAGAGAAAAGGATGCCTGTTCTGTTCTCTCCTTTGGGTCTTAATTACCTGGTGTTTGTGTGTGTGTTTGTGTGTGTGTGTGTGTGTGTGTTGGGGGGGGGGGGGGGTGTTACCCTTTGGAGGTGGTCCTGGTACCTTTGTGTACATTAGATGCTGATGCAGAGTGGAGACAGCTGGTCCAACTGGAGCTCAGGTCTTTAAGGTTTTGCTGGTAAGTACAGAAACACCCATCCACATTTGGCACATCGCTCAATGAGCCTTTTATTTTAAAAAACAAACAAAGGAAGATTAAAAAATAAGAAAAAAACTGTAGTAGGGACAGGCTTTGTGGGGTTTAAGGACAGAGGGATGATCGAGAAAGAAAAAAAAAACAGAAGAAGGAAGGAGGAGGTGTGTTGAGCAGCGAGACATCCAGAGAAGTGTATATTTGTTCAAGCAAGAGTTTTCGAGTGGGTCCAAAACAAAGTAGAGGATCAGAAGGGAGGCCACTGTCACCCCACCTGCTGTTCTTCCTTGCTTTTCCCACCCCCTTCATCTTTCTCCTGTCAGCATGTGTGTCCTTTGCACACCCAGGGGTCCTACAGGAACTGTGGGCCTTTGTGTGGAGGATACAGACTGCACTCAAGAACATCTTGGTGGATAATTTCAACCAAAACACTAACCCATTCTGTAAAAAGTATAAGTCATCTGTTCAACATTAAAAGCAATGTTTAAAATCAGGTATTCCCCGAATTAAATCACAGATTATCATTCAGTCAGCATGCAGATCTTATTCTCAGCTGATGTGGTGTTGGTAACTACTGTATTGCATAGTGTTTCTTCAAATACGTACTTAAAAACATTTTAAAATATTCTTTCCTGCTGAAAAACCCAGACTGAGTTACTGCATGGTCCAAAGGTTAGCTAATAGCTCCACTATCAATACTGAGAACATGTCAAAAATTAAAAGATTAGTTAAATTCCAGGAACTCCCATTCACACTGTGAAGTTGCTGAGTCCTACTCAAGAACTCCTTTGGTCCCAAGTCTCCACTTTGGAAACCGCTGCCCTAATGATTTATCTCCCCCCAAGGCCAAATTCTGCAAGCTGTGAGTCTGGATGCAGTTTTCCACATGTCAAAATGTGACTGAGTTCGAAACCTACATTCTAGCAGTCATCTGTGGCCGACGAGTCAGTCAGGCGGTGGAGGTGAGCCACTGCAGCAGCCGTCAGAAGACATGAAACAAACGCCCCTCTGGCAGGCATACCTCTCAACTTAATTTTATTAGATATGTGATTTGTTTCTGTTTGTGCGCTGCAGTGTTTGAGAGAGGGTAGGGCAGAGCAGAGGGAAGAAAAAAACAAGAGGACGAGAGATAAATGAATAAGTGAGAGTGAAGCAAAGTATGTGTGAGAGAAACAGAAGGCATCGGAGGAGCGATTAGTGCAGAGGTATCCATCATTGGAGCTGTGCTGCTCTGGTCGATTGCCACGGACACTGAGGAATTCTTCATCTGCTCCCACGGAGAGTAACACACACACACACACACACTTACACACTGAACTCTGTAATACAAAGGCTGTCTTTTTCCAAGTCACTTCTCAACCTGCTACATTCAGCACTTGTTTTGATTTGTCCAAAACATTTTTGCTGTTCTACAATTTTTTCAACCTCCTATAACTCACTGCGTTCATTCTGTCTCCATACATTTTGCATCAGTTTGTTTTTATGCCTGTGGAAGGAAAGCATGGCAGTGAAGGCATCCACACATTTGTATCTGTCCGGGTTTATGTTAAAGTTTGAAGATGAAAAATATTTTATTATCCAAACTTGTTCGGTGCAGATCCGCTCATGCTAAAAATATTCCCAGTCCAGTACATTTAAAATCCAGAAAAACTTGTTCATATCCACAAGTCTACCATTTAACATAACACCCATGACATACTGATTAAACCGATGGAAAGGTTTGGAACAAACATAAAGCACCCAGCCATCCTGAAAGCCCAGAAAAATTGGCTAAAGGAAATAGTCTGCAGAGAAAAGAATGGTGTGCACTGAATGAAACAAGGATCAGTGTAGACAAACCAAAACTAACGGTAAAATAGGGGTTTGTTGGGAATGCAACCTGTGAAAGAGGTCACCAAATCCAGAACATGAACCATCTTTTAACCTCCGACACCTTAAGTCAGGTACATAAAAAATCTTCAGACCTTTGTCAGGTCAACAACAGAACAAAGACACGGTCGTCTTTCTAGTGTGAAATGATGTGATGATGATCCAATCACATATAAAGAACTGGCGTGGCAATAAATAACAAAATACTATGAAGACAGAAATCAGTAGGAGCTCATGAGGACATAGGCCAAACCAGTATGACCAATTGTGCAGTGGGGGAAAGTCAGAAATACTGTATAAGTATACTGATGAAAATGTGAAGATTGGAGACACCTGAGACTAAAGAGATACCAGGAGCAGGTGTGAGTGAAGGAACAGGGCTGAGGATGGAGCTGACTGAAGGAAAGACACTGATAGTAAGAGGAAACACAGGAGAAGAAAACTCAACACAAGAGATCACAAGGAATGGGGGAAAAAAAATAAACATATAGTAGAAGACAATCAACACATACCCCCAAACATGGACACACACAAAAACCCAACTGTGATATTTTATGACAGGTCTCTGTCCCTGAAATGAAATTGGCCATGATGATTCGAAGGATATGGTGACATCTGTGGGGATCAAACAAATCTGACTAACAAACAAACTAACTGGTCCTGATGTCCCAAAACACACAACTCTTTCTGAATTGGACGGGACCTCTGGAAGGATGGACAAGGCAACAGCAGATAAATCTAAAATAACAAGTCTCTGCAGGAAGCTGCAATGTAGATACAGAAACTATAAACACAAATTTAACTAATTCCTGCAAATGTTGTTCGGACTTGCAAATTTGACTAATTAATGCAACTTTTCCACAAAGTTGACAGATCACCTTAGCTCCCTCACTGGATTCATTTCCTGGAATTTAAGACAGCAAAATGAAAACATGTCTGATGCCAGAAGATCCCATTTGCCATCAAATAGTATTGCTAAAATTTGTGCAAGTCAATTTTCTGAAGTATTACATGAAATGTTTTGCAGTGCAGCCATCTTTGTGGTGAAACATGAAAACGATGAGCACTTTTTCCTGCAAAAATGCCTGAGAACTGAGAACTACAGAGACGAGTAGCCATAACTGAGACTGCTGCATCCAGATGTTACAAATACTGAAAGAAAAAAAAGTGAGTTTGCACAGTATGGAAAATGGTAGAATGGGCAGCACGGTGGCGCAACTGGTAGAGCTGCTGCCTCTCAGCGAGCAGGTCCTTGGTTCAAACCCCAGTCCAGGGGCCTTTCTGGGTGGAGTTTGCATGTTCTCTCCATGCATGCGTGGGTTTTCTCCGGGTGCTCCGGTTTCCTCCCACAGTCTAAAAACATGCATGTTAGGCTAATTGGTAACTCTAAATTGTCCCTAGGTGTGAGTGAAAGAGTGAATGGTTGTTTGTGTCTATGTGGCCCTGTGATGGACTTGCGATCCGTCCAGGGTGTACCCGCCCCTCGCACAGTGATTGCTGGACATGGGCACCAGCGACCCCCGTGACCCAAAATGGAAGAAGCGGGTAAAGATAATGGATGGATGGATGGATGGATGGAAAATGTTAAAGCATAACCGATTCTAAAAAAATCACATGAGCAGATATTTATGAACTGGTTTTTAGCACTTTAAAACATTGTAGAAATTGTGTACCCTTTTCTAAAACTTACATAGAACACTTGAAATAATTTTGTAAATAAAGGTGTCCTTTCCATAAGCAAATAAAGCTTCCGAACATGGCAACTTAAGTTCCAATTTCCTAAAAAATCTGCTGCCAAATCAAACATTTTCAGCCTAAACAGTTACAAACAAGAGTAGCACATACGACACATTATATCTTTGAAAAACGATTATACACAGCACAACAGAAATCTTTAGCAATGGCCCAGACAAGCAAACAACTTGTTTTAATTGTGACATTAATTTGTGACCTTAAAACTGGGGTGATGAAAAGTGTACCTGACACTCCGTTTAGTGATGATGCATGTGTTTATCAAGTTTCATTAAATTATATTGTGTGGATCAGAAGTTATGATCTGGACAAGCAACAGCCTTGATTTAATTTTGACCTTTATTTGTGATCTTGGTTTTGGAGCTCGGGCAATGAAAAGTGTATGTGACATCTCAACTAATGATGATACATATGTTAATGAAATTTTGTTAATTTATCTTGAGCGGATCGGAAGTTATGGGCCAGAAAAGAGCAGGTTCATGTACGGATGGACAGACAGAGCCTATACCAAATTACACTCTGCCTTCAACGGGTGTATAAAAGGTAGCAAAATCCTTCCAACTAATTAATATAGATTATATCTACCAATGAATGTTCTTATATAGATCATAAGTTAAAGTTAGAATTAAAGTTAAAAAATTATCAAAAATCTACTCATTCCTTTCAACTGCTGACTTAAAATAATTTATATTAAATTTAGTCAATATTGTCTTGACCAATTCAATTTACACAGCTACGTATCCGTTCCCCCAATAAACTCCAGTTAGTTCTCGCCCACACACAGAAGTTTTTTTTTTTCTTCTCCAAAACTATCCTTTTATTTCTCATCTCACAGTATGGCTTCTACAAAAAAAGAAACTGTCCAGATGACCTGACTGAAAAATGTTGGATTTACCATACCATACCATACCAATTTATTTATATAGCACTTAAAACAGCAACCTGGATTATTGAGCATAGACTTTGCTGGCTTCTAGAGATGTTTAATCTACATAAAAACACATAAAAGAACCCAAAACACTGCGATTTTATATAAAAAATATTTGATAAATAAATAAACTAAAAAAAACTGTTTAAATAAATGTTTTGCAAATAAAATATTCATGCAAAGGATATATTTCTGATTGAAGAAAACAAAAAAATGAGGGGAAGGTTTGTTGGTGCCAGACAAGGCTGTCTGAGAAGGATTTATTTCCCCACAGGGGCCAAGCCTGGCAGAAGGGAGTCAACAGAGGCTTGGTGATGTTTTGGGGGCTTGGTACCACACATAAATCACCAACCTCGAAAATAGTACACAAACCGTCATTGGTTGTGGCATTGTACTGCTTGTCGGCAAGATGTTTATGTGGAAAGTATGAGAAACCATTCATACATTATCTTTACTTGTTTCTTAATTTTTTGGGTCACAAGGGTTACTGGTGTCCATGTCCAGCCATCACTGTATGATGGCTGGATTAGTACACCCTGGGCCAGTCTCCAGTCCATCACAGGGACACATAAAGACAAATGAGACAAACAACCATTCACTCACACCTAGGGCCAATTTAGAATTACCAATCAGTCTAACATGCATGTTTTTGGTCTGTGGGAGGAAACTGGAGTACCTGGAGAAAACCCACATGAGCACAGAGAAAACATTCAAACTCCACCCAGAAAAGTCCCTGGTCGGGTTTTCAGCCGGCAACCTTATCCCTGAGAGGCAGCAGCTCTACCAACTGCACCACTGTGCCATCATTAAGGTAAACCGTTAAGACAAATTAGTCTTAAAAGTAGTCGCACAATGTTCAACAAAATATGCCTACAATAAGATATACAAGATTCACAAATGAGTAAACAGTTTTTCAAATGAACATACTTCCAGTTGCACAAGTGAACAAATTGTCGAACACGTGCACAATTCTTCTGCTGCCGATAGATCAGTCAACACGAGGGCATGGAACATCTAACTTGTAAATGTGACTTTTAAGACTTTCTTACTGCACCAGATGCTTGAATTCAGTGGTGGACACAGCTAACTCAAAAGTCAGCTTTACTAATGCAGAACAGGTTAAAAAAAAATAGCAAAAGCTAATGCTAATGCTAAGGCGACTGTCACTCAATGTGAATCACACGTCTTCATCTCGTTTGACTGGTGGGACAGATGCAAACCTGTTGATGTTGATCTGGGTCACTGCTCGTATGGGAGACTGGTCGGTGCATATGTGTGTCCAAATCAGAATCAGAATCAGAATAAACTTTATTGGAATTGCACCGAGGTACAACACAAATATGTACGTACAGTTGTCCGAAAGATGGGCGGAGTGCACAAAGCTGCAACTGTAGGAAGTGCGGCCTTTTTATCCTTATCCGATAATAATCTTAGATAGGAAAAGGGGGAGAAACATGAGGGTAGATAGTGGTATTACAAAAAAAGATATTTCACATTTTGTCTATCAGGACATGATTTGAGAC
This sequence comes from Nematolebias whitei, assembly GCF_014905685.2. Taxonomy (NCBI): domain Eukaryota; kingdom Metazoa; phylum Chordata; class Actinopteri; order Cyprinodontiformes; family Rivulidae; genus Nematolebias; species Nematolebias whitei. Next base: position 7,697,981 of record NC_056503.1, read on the forward strand.
ATCAAAAAAACTCTACCACCAGCACAATTAAAACATGATTACATTTGCATTTGACATCAAGGTGTTGAGATTTGTCCATGAGCGTTTTTTCAGATCAGCCACAGTTTCTGAAGATGTTGTTTCAGCCGGAAGTTCTGATAAGCTTGCACAGAAAGTTCTTGAGGTGGGGTGGGGAGGGGGTGGGGTTGCGATAGATGAAGCTTTTGTCCTTGGTTACTCATGTCCCAGAAGAAATTTGATAGTCGGCCCATCTCCGAGGCCGTCGGGAGTCAGATTTAGATAAGCTTGATCCTTGTTTTTCTTCAGGCAGAGATTACTTTTTTCCAGCCTTGAGTTCATCTGGGCGTTCTGGTTCCGAAAATACCTAATTGTGGGATTCCATTCCACTGATCCATGCTATGAGTCTCCTTCAAAGTCAAACCCACCACGCTGACGAGTCCCAGAAGCCGCAGGTGGCCTGCGATTCTCATAAATCGCCTCCACCTTACGGTTAAGCTCGTAAACCAGATGATTTAAAGTTCCAACAGCGTGGACCAGACCTTCATACTGACTCAGAAGCTTTGCCATGGCCGAAAATGCTGCCGTCGTCTTCTTCAAAAGTCGATAAGACAGAGCCCCGCCGATGCCAAAAAGCAGAGGCCCTGCTATCATAGTTCCAAATATGTAAACGTCTTCAACATCCTCCTGAGACAAAACTGAGAGGCACATCAACTTCCACACTCCCCACGAATCCATGACGTACTGCACAGCGTGAGTCTCAGCCGGACACGCCGGTTCTCCAGGACCTTGTCGCTTTGATGATAAAATCTTATCAATAGAGATGAACGCCCACAATACCAAATCCATAATCTTCTTAATTTACGTTCGGGAGATGTGAACCAGGCACTTCAGACAAACAGAGAGCAGAGCAGGAAGAAGAAAAAACGGGATAGGAAAAACAGAAGCTGCCACCTCGATGAGAGCCAGGGAGGAAATATATATATATATATATCTATATATATATAGATATATATAGATATATATTTTTTTATATATATAGATATATGTATATATAGTGCATTCTAATTGAATGAGCTTTGTGGGAACTGCATATTCTTGGAATAGTTTGCTTCATTCAGAGCATGACTGCATGAGAACTAACAATCACACTCAACTAGTGAGTTAGCACTAACTAGTGTCAACAAAGAGTTCTAAGAATGCATGTATCATGGACTACATGGATTATCCTGTTTCTTGTATGGAACCATCTGCCCTCTGTATTAAGTGGGTCCAGCATTCCATAGACCCAACAAATCATCCACTTGAAGGATTTGCTTCTTCAACTGCAGTATCACTTTCATCAACCCACCATCTCTGCCATAATACCAGAGGAGCTTCAACACAAACTTCCTGCTGACCAGACGCAAGCATGCCAAAACAACAAAAACAAGGTAATGAAGAAGGGCTGAATTAAAGCAAGATTTAAGCAAACAAGTCTTCAGATGGAACAAACAGCTGAGTGAGCTTCCTTCAGTAATTTTAGTTGATGTACGCTTGTTATGAAGTAAAGCTTTCTTCAGTGATTTAAGCTAATGAATGCTCATTACGAAGTTAAACTGACAAACTGCATGCTAATGTATTTCATATGTATGAATTCCAGACTTTTTCAGCTCTTGCTTGTACTGGCTGAACAACAATGGCAACTGCGACAGTCAGTACATAGATGGCTTTGGGTCTCCCGTAAAGCTGGACAGATGCACTGAACTAACAGGTAAACACCATGGTGGTGGTGTTTTCCTTTATATAAATCCACACTGGTGCAAAATAGTAAGTCTCAGCGAAAAACCATGTAATCCTAACATTGGACTTTTGGCTGTCTCCCTTCACCCATTCTACCTTCCCAGAGATTTTCCAAAATTTTTTATTCTGTTAGTCTATATCCATCCCATTGCAAGTGCACCTGCAGCCTTTAAACATATAAAACATGTGTTGGACAAATATGAACAGATATCTCCAGATGCCCCAAAATTTGTTATAGGTGATAATAATTGGTTTGCTGACAAGTCATTGAAAGGATATGTGCAATACGTCAATTGTACCTCTCAACTAAGAATAATACTAGACAAATGCTATAGCTCTGTCCCCAATGCATACAAAGCTGTCCCCCTCCCTCCTCTCGGTTCCTCTGACCACCACAGTATTTTAATGCCCCTGCATACTCATTAGTGATGAATAAATCTGAAAAACGTAATCAGAAACATCAAACAATGGACAGCTGACTGTATTGATAAGCTGCAAGGGTGATTTGAAGCCACAGACTGGAATATCATCACGTCCTCCTTCTTTCAGCTCCTTCCAGCGAGTAAGTGGACAGTGTCAGCATACATATCCTTCTGTGTGGAGAGTATCATTCCTGTTGAAAAGGTCACAGTTTTTCCTAGTAATACACCCTGGGTTACTAAAGAAATTAAACACATTCTGAATTAATAAAGAGGATTGCTTTCACTGGTTCAGAAGCAGAAAAAAGGGAGGTCAAGTGAGCCATTAAAATGTCCAAAGAAAACTACAAGAACAAAGTGGTGCCGAACTTTACAGTGAGGAACCTCTGTTCTGCTTGGCAGGGTCTCAAAACATGGCAACAGTGAACTGTCTCCACGGGCCGCAAATCCTTTCAGGTTGCAGGCAGCTGCTGTTCTTCACTCCCTAATGATCTGAACTTTTTTATATATTTTTTTAACCAGGTTTGAAAAGGAAAACAGTGCTCTGCTAAAAAAATCACTCATTTCCACACTCAGACCTGATGACTATCCTCACCATCAGCACAGCAGAGGTGGTGAGTGCCCTGAAAAAGACCAAAGCTAACACAACTTCAGGGCCAGACAACATCTGTGGGCAAACCCTTGAACACAGTTCTGAGCAGCTGGGGGTGGTGTTCTGACATCTGTTCCAGAGCTCCCTGATCAACAACACAAGCCCTAAGACATGGACAAATTCTACAATGATTCTCATCCCAAAGAAAGGCATTATCAAGACCCCAAAAGACCTCAGACCAGTGGCTTTCACCTCTGGTGATGAAGGCTTTGGAGAGGATTATAAAGCATCATCTCATTAAGGTTGATGGATCAGCTGCAGTTTGCCTAGAGGGCTGGTGGAGGGGTTGATGATGCAAAGATTTTCATTATAAACACCATTTACAAACATCTGGAAACCCCCAACACCTCAGCCAGAAGCCTGTAAGCAGAATTTTCATCTGCTTTCAATTCCATGCAGCCACACTTCTTAGGCAAAATGTATTTCACATGTTTCCACGTCAGCTATCAACTCATTCTGTTGATTACTGACTTTCTTACAGGTCACAGAGAGTATTAGTAAATACATTCTTCTCAGAAATCTTCTTCACCTCTTCTAGCTAACCACAAGGGTATGTCCTCTCTCCTCTTCATTTTATATGCAGATGATTGCAGATCTGTCTAGCCTGATTGTAAAGTTTGCTGATGACTGTATGTCTGTCCCTGCTCTCTGGTCCCACACAGCAGTATGGCCTAGCTCTGCAGATTTTGCCGAGTGGTGTAAGTACTCATGCTTGGAGCTCAACACTAAGGAGATGATTGTGAGTGTTTCTTCCAAACAGGGACAGATGACTGATGTCACCACTCAGATTCATGTACAGTACAGAATTACAAATACCTTGGAACAGTCTTCAAAACTTGATGAGGTTTTCGTGAAACACTGAGGAAATCATGAAAAAAATGACATCAGATACATATCTGCTCAGAAAGCTGAACTTATTTGGGACAATCAAGAAGATTTTAACCCCATTTTATTATTTCATTGAAAATGTAATAACTTCCTTCTTTTACTTGCTGGTTTTATTATATCACTCTGCAAATCAGAAACCATTTAATGAACAATGTCAGAGTCTGCTCAAACATTATTGGACAGCTGATCCACCTTCCGACTCTGAATACAGCTCACAGGATCCTTCAAGATCCCACCCATGTTCTGTTTTTAGAGTTTGAGTGGCTCCCATCATGGCACAGACTCTGCTGTCCAAGCTGCAGGACACAAAGTCAACCTTCCTCTCCAGGGCAATCCAGCATCTAAACTCTAAGCCTTGACTCACTCTGGCCTACACAATGGAATCTATTTATTTTAATGCATTTTATATTTTTTTGTCTTTGACCTTTAAAGCTTCTTGATGCTTGATTTCATTTTTTTTATTTATATATGTATTCTACACTATGTTTTCACTTATCCATGCATTCACAATTTTTATCTATTTAAATACAAACTGTTATAATTAATATCCTGATGT
>NC_056503.1:7702374-7707533 GCF_014905685.2 Nematolebias whitei
ACTTGTTTTGATTTGTCCAAAACATTTTTGCTGTTCTACAATTTTTTCAACCTCCTATAACTCACTGCGTTCATTCTGTCTCCATACATTTTGCATCAGTTTGTTTTTATGCCTGTGGAAGGAAAGCATGGCAGTGAAGGCATCCACACATTTGTATCTGTCCGGGTTTATGTTAAAGTTTGAAGATGAAAAATATTTTATTATCCAAACTTGTTCGGTGCAGATCCGCTCATGCTAAAAATATTCCCAGTCCAGTACATTTAAAATCCAGAAAAACTTGTTCATATCCACAAGTCTACCATTTAACATAACACCCATGACATACTGATTAAACCGATGGAAAGGTTTGGAACAAACATAAAGCACCCAGCCATCCTGAAAGCCCAGAAAAATTGGCTAAAGGAAATAGTCTGCAGAGAAAAGAATGGTGTGCACTGAATGAAACAAGGATCAGTGTAGACAAACCAAAACTAACGGTAAAATAGGGGTTTGTTGGGAATGCAACCTGTGAAAGAGGTCACCAAATCCAGAACATGAACCATCTTTTAACCTCCGACACCTTAAGTCAGGTACATAAAAAATCTTCAGACCTTTGTCAGGTCAACAACAGAACAAAGACACGGTCGTCTTTCTAGTGTGAAATGATGTGATGATGATCCAATCACATATAAAGAACTGGCGTGGCAATAAATAACAAAATACTATGAAGACAGAAATCAGTAGGAGCTCATGAGGACATAGGCCAAACCAGTATGACCAATTGTGCAGTGGGGGAAAGTCAGAAATACTGTATAAGTATACTGATGAAAATGTGAAGATTGGAGACACCTGAGACTAAAGAGATACCAGGAGCAGGTGTGAGTGAAGGAACAGGGCTGAGGATGGAGCTGACTGAAGGAAAGACACTGATAGTAAGAGGAAACACAGGAGAAGAAAACTCAACACAAGAGATCACAAGGAATGGGGGAAAAAAAATAAACATATAGTAGAAGACAATCAACACATACCCCCAAACATGGACACACACAAAAACCCAACTGTGATATTTTATGACAGGTCTCTGTCCCTGAAATGAAATTGGCCATGATGATTCGAAGGATATGGTGACATCTGTGGGGATCAAACAAATCTGACTAACAAACAAACTAACTGGTCCTGATGTCCCAAAACACACAACTCTTTCTGAATTGGACGGGACCTCTGGAAGGATGGACAAGGCAACAGCAGATAAATCTAAAATAACAAGTCTCTGCAGGAAGCTGCAATGTAGATACAGAAACTATAAACACAAATTTAACTAATTCCTGCAAATGTTGTTCGGACTTGCAAATTTGACTAATTAATGCAACTTTTCCACAAAGTTGACAGATCACCTTAGCTCCCTCACTGGATTCATTTCCTGGAATTTAAGACAGCAAAATGAAAACATGTCTGATGCCAGAAGATCCCATTTGCCATCAAATAGTATTGCTAAAATTTGTGCAAGTCAATTTTCTGAAGTATTACATGAAATGTTTTGCAGTGCAGCCATCTTTGTGGTGAAACATGAAAACGATGAGCACTTTTTCCTGCAAAAATGCCTGAGAACTGAGAACTACAGAGACGAGTAGCCATAACTGAGACTGCTGCATCCAGATGTTACAAATACTGAAAGAAAAAAAAGTGAGTTTGCACAGTATGGAAAATGGTAGAATGGGCAGCACGGTGGCGCAACTGGTAGAGCTGCTGCCTCTCAGCGAGCAGGTCCTTGGTTCAAACCCCAGTCCAGGGGCCTTTCTGGGTGGAGTTTGCATGTTCTCTCCATGCATGCGTGGGTTTTCTCCGGGTGCTCCGGTTTCCTCCCACAGTCTAAAAACATGCATGTTAGGCTAATTGGTAACTCTAAATTGTCCCTAGGTGTGAGTGAAAGAGTGAATGGTTGTTTGTGTCTATGTGGCCCTGTGATGGACTTGCGATCCGTCCAGGGTGTACCCGCCCCTCGCACAGTGATTGCTGGACATGGGCACCAGCGACCCCCGTGACCCAAAATGGAAGAAGCGGGTAAAGATAATGGATGGATGGATGGATGGATGGAAAATGTTAAAGCATAACCGATTCTAAAAAAATCACATGAGCAGATATTTATGAACTGGTTTTTAGCACTTTAAAACATTGTAGAAATTGTGTACCCTTTTCTAAAACTTACATAGAACACTTGAAATAATTTTGTAAATAAAGGTGTCCTTTCCATAAGCAAATAAAGCTTCCGAACATGGCAACTTAAGTTCCAATTTCCTAAAAAATCTGCTGCCAAATCAAACATTTTCAGCCTAAACAGTTACAAACAAGAGTAGCACATACGACACATTATATCTTTGAAAAACGATTATACACAGCACAACAGAAATCTTTAGCAATGGCCCAGACAAGCAAACAACTTGTTTTAATTGTGACATTAATTTGTGACCTTAAAACTGGGGTGATGAAAAGTGTACCTGACACTCCGTTTAGTGATGATGCATGTGTTTATCAAGTTTCATTAAATTATATTGTGTGGATCAGAAGTTATGATCTGGACAAGCAACAGCCTTGATTTAATTTTGACCTTTATTTGTGATCTTGGTTTTGGAGCTCGGGCGATGAAAAGTGTATGTGACATCTCAACTAATGATGATACATATGTTAATGACATTTAGTTAATTTATCTTGAGCGGATCGGAAGTTATGGGCCAGAAAAGAGCAGGTTCATGTACGGATGGACAGACAGAGCATATACCAAATTACACTCTGCCTTCAACGGGTGTATAAAAGGTAGCAAAATCCTTCCAACTAATTAATATAGATTGTATCTACCAATGAATGTTCTTATATAGATCATAAGTTAAAGTTAGAATTAAAGTTAAAAGTTAAAAAATTATCAAAAATCTACTCATTCATTTCAACTGCTGACTTAAAATAATTTATATTAAATTTAGTCAATATTGTCTTGACCAGTTCAATTTACACAGCTACGTATCCATTCCCCCAATAAACTCCAGTTGGTTCAAAATGCTGTAGTTAGTTCTCGTCCACACACAGAAGTTGTTTTTTTTTCTCCAAAACTATCCTTTTATTTCTCATCTCACAGTATGGCTTCTACAAAAAAAGAAACTGTCCAGATGACCTGATTGAAAAATGTTGGATTTATACCTGGATTATTGAGCATGGACTTTGTTGGCTTCTAGAGATGTTTAATCCACATAAAAACACATAAAAGAACCCAAAACACTGCGATTTTATATAAAAAATATTTGATAAATAAATAAACTAAATAAAACTGTTTAAATAAATGTTTTGCAAATAAAATATTCATGCAAAGGATATATTTCTGATTGAAGAAAACAAAAAAATGAGGGGAAGGTTTGTAGGTGCCAGACAAGGCTGTCTGAGAAGGATTTATTTCCCCACAGGGGCCAAGCCTGGCAGAAGGGAGTCAACAGAGGCTTGGTGATGTTTTGGGGGCTTGGTACCACACATAAATCACCAACCTCGAAAATAGTACACAAACCGTCATTGGTTGTGGCATTGTACTGCTTGTCGGCAAGATGTTTATGTGGAAAGTATGAGAAACCATTCATCCATTATCTTTAATTGTTTCTTAATTTTTTGGGTCATAAGGGTTACTGGTGTCCATGTCCAGCCATCACTGTATGAGAGGCGGTGTACACCCTGGGCCAGTCTCCAGTCCATCACAGGGACACATAAAGACAAATGAGACAAACAACCATTCACTCACACCTAGGGCCAATTTAGAATTACCAATCAGTCTAACATGCATGTTTTTGGTCTGTGGGAGGAAACTGGAGTACCTGGAGAAAACCCACACGAGCACAGAGAAAACATTCAAACTCCACCCAGAAAAGTCCCTGGTCGGGTTTTCAGCCGGCAACCTTATCCCTGAGAGGCAGCAGCTCTACCAACTGCACCACTGTGCCATCATTAAGGTAAACCGTTAAGACAAATTAGTCTTAAAAGTAGTCGCACAATGTTCAACAAAATTTGCCTACAATAAGATATACAAGATTCACAAATGAGTAAACAGTTTTTCAAATGAACATACTTCCAGTTGCACAAGTGAACAAATTGTCGAACACGTGCACAATTCTTCTGCTGCCGATAGATCAGTCAACACGAGGGCATGGAACATCTAACTTGTAAATGTGACTTTTAAGACTTTCTTACTGCACCAGATGCTTGAATTCAGTGGTGGACACAGCTAACTCAAAAGTCAGCTTTACTAATGCAGAACAGGTTAAAAAAAAAAATAGCAAAAGCTAATGCTAATGCTAAGGCGACTGTCACTCAATGTGAATCACACGTCTTCATCTCGTTTGACTGGTGGGACAGATGCAAACCTGTTGATGTTGATCTGGGTCACTGCTCATATGGGAGACTGGTCGGTGCATATGTGTGTCCATATCAGAATCAGAATCAGAATAAACTTTATTGGAATTGCACCGAGGTACAACACAACTATGTACGTACAGTTGTCCGAAATATGGGCGGAGTGCATAAAGCTGCAACTGTAGGAAGCGCAGCCTTTTTATCCTTATCAGATAATAATCTTAGATAGGAAAAGGGGGAGAAACATGAGGGTAGATAGTGGTATTACAAAAAAAGATATTTCACATTTTGTCTATCAGGACATGATTTGAGACATCAAAAAAACTCTACCAGCAGCACAATTAAAACATGATTACATTTGCATTTCAAGTCAAGGTGTTGAGATTTGTCCATGAGCGTTTTTTCAGATCAGCCACAGTTTCTGAAGATGTTGTTTCAGCCGGCAGTTCTGATAAGCTTGCACAGAAAGTTATTGAGGTGGGGAGGGGGTGGTGGTTGCGATAGATGAAGCTTTTGTCCTTGGTTACTCATGTCCCAGGAGAAATTTGATAGTCGGCCCGTCTCCGAGGCTGTCGGGAGTCAGATTTAGATAAGCTTGATCCTTGTTTTTCTTGAGGCAGAGATTACTTTTTTCCAGCCTTGAGTTCATCTGGGCGTTCTGGTTCCGAAAATACCTAATTGTGGGATTCCATTCGACTGATCCACGCTATGAGTCCAAAGTTGAACCCACCACGCTGACGAGTCCCAGAAGCCGCAGGTGGCCTGCGATTCTCATAAATCGCCTCCACCTTACGGTT
>NC_056503.1:7707633-7713034 GCF_014905685.2 Nematolebias whitei
GCAGCTCACGGCAGCATAAAGTGTGAGGCAGCTGAACGAACCCGGTGATGAGTCCCGCCTCCCTCCAGTGCGCGCCCCTCCAGCGAGAGCGGCGCGCGTCCCTCCAGAGAAAACGTGTGCTCCCGCGGGCTCGCAGCCTTCACTCCAACAGTACGGCGTAGATGAAGTCACGCCCTCCGCCTCTCAACGTTCGCACAGCGACGTCAAACGCGCAGCCCCACGGCGTCATCAGCTGTCACACGCTTCGCCTCAGCACAAGCCTCGCCTTGGGTCATGCAGAAAACATTCCCGCGACGCATGACGGCGGTTGAGGGGCGGACTGCTGACAGCCGTACAAAACGTGACACATCACTTAAACGCACGTTCACTCTACAAACGTTACGTAAAGTGGCTAAAACATGCTCGCCGTTTTCAGATGGATGGACAGGGTGTTATGCAAATGGTTACAAGTTACAGTTTGCAACCCGAACCCCTCCATTCAGAGGAGTTATAGAAACGGTCCTGTCATCATCAGACTAAATCTCATCCCTAAATGCAGAAGTCCAAGTGTTTCTGATAAAAGTAATCTACAGAGTCCCCCAACGGAGAGAAAACACAGGGTTTTACTCACGGATCGGAGGGATGAGACCGTTTTTTGGACCTGTTGTACAACATCCAGAGAACGCATACCGATCATCCTAAAACACAGAGACGAGAGTTTTTGTTTTACCTGGATGATCTGCTGCTCCTGTCACTCCAGACAGGAGGCGTGATGCAGGATCAGGTGTTGACATCACACCTGTTAAATCTGGGCTTTGCCATAAATTGGAAGGAAGCTTGAATTTCCCGGCCCAGACGATTGTTCATCTGGGAGTGGAATTAAATTCAACCACCATGAAGGCTCGTTTATCACAAATGAGATTCGACACTTTTAAAAGTCAACTCCGCCACGTAAGACCTGGCAAGTGATAACAGCTGTCTCCGTCATGAAGCTGTTGGGAATGATGTCATCAGCTCACACAGTGGTTCCGCTGGGCTTGTTACACATGAGACGCCTCCAGAGTTAGTTCGCGCGTCTGCGTGTGGATCCAGTAAAACAAAAAAGACGGGTGATCATTGTCCCTTCCTCTGTGAGAGCAGACCTCCGACACTGGGGAAACACTCTGGTTCTGTCAGAGGGAGTTCCCGTCAGCAGTCCCATGTCACACGTGTCAGTCTTCACGGACGTGTCACTGTCAGGTTGGGGGGGGGGACATGCCTATCCCAAGCAGTAGGGGTGCTGTGGCCCCACCCCACATCAGCCCACATCAATGTTTTGGAATGTCGCACAGTACTGAATGTGATTCAACACTTTGCTCCCGTGCTACAGAATCAACACGTGTTGATTCACACAGACAACATGGTGACTGCTGCGTACATAAACCGCCAAGGGGTGTGCGTTCAGCCCAGATGTTACCTATTGCGCGAAAGCTACTGTGTTGGGCTCATCAAAACCTGCTCTCCATCAGAGCGGTTTACATATCCGGTGTTCTGAACAGAGGGGCAGATGTGATGTCCAGGGGCGGCCCACGTCACGCGGACTGGACCCTCCATCCAGACCTGATGTTTTCAGACGTGGCAGAAGTTTGGCAAAGCAGCTGTGGACCTGTTTGCGACGCAAGAGAACGCTCAGTGTCAACTATGGTTTTCCCTGAGCCCGCGAGACGATCCACCACTGGGGGTGGATGCATTTGCTCACAGCCCGTGGCCCAAAACGCTTCTGTACATTTTTCCCCCACCTCCTCTGATTTTACGGTTCCTGAACCGAGTTCAGGAGGAGGGATTGACAGCTCTCCTGGTGGCTCCCGAGCGCGTGAACGCACCATGGTTCCCAGTCCTGCAACGTCTGTTGTCGGGTCGTCCGTGGAAACTGCCGTGGAGGGAGGATGCTCTCCTTCAAGCAGGAGGAGCGATCAGGAGTTACCCAGAAATAGGTCAGCACCTGTGGGTCTGACCGCTGAGCGGTCCCGCTTAGAGAGGATGGGTCTCCCTCAGGAGACAGTGTGCACAATTCAAGATTCACGTGCTGCATCTACCACAGCTCTGTACACATCAAAGGGGACGGCTTTTCAGCGCTGGTGTACAGAGAAAGGTTTAGAGGCCACCTCGTGCCCATTAGGCAGCGTGTTGTCTTTCTACAACAGCTGATGGATAGGAAGTTGGCATTCAGTACGTTTAAAACGTACGTTGCAGTCATCTCTTCCTGCCACGAAGGGTTCGGTGACAGAACAGCTTTTAATCACCCGCTGATGAAGCGTTTTTTCTAAAAGGTGTACAGAGACGCAGGCCTGCTTCACGCCCACTTGCTCCACAGTGGGATTTAACGCTGGTCTTGCGAGCCCTGATCAAAGCTCCATTTGAGCCTCTGGATCAGGTTTTTCACTTAAATTCTTGTCTATTAAAACAGCCCTGCTGCTGGCTTTAACACCCGCTAAGAGGGTAAGTAATTTATCTGCCCTCTCTGTTGCTTCGTCATGTCTTAGAATTCAGGCTGACGGGCAGCTCAGCTGATTTAAGACCAAACCCAGCTTTTATGCCTAAAAACATCACGAGCTCTTTTAAATCAAGAGTGATATCGTTGGAGGGGTTTCTCCACCCCCCCACAGATCAGAAGAAGAAGCATCTTTTCATCTTCTCTGTCCGGTGCGGGCGTTGACGTGTTACATTGCGCGCACAGCTGCAATGCGTCAAACTCAACAATTGTTTGTGCATTATAGAGATGCATCTGCAGGTCGCCCGTTATCCACCCAGCGCTTGTCACACTGGCTGTGTGAGGCCTTTTCTAAAGCCTACAGAGCATCAGATTTAGAGCCTCCTGTCAACCTCAAAGCACACTCCACCAGGGGTATCGCATCTTCGACTGCTCTGCATATGGTATGTCAACGCAGGACATTTGCACTGCGGCTGCATGGTCAACACCCTGCTCATTTATTTGCTTTTACCTACGTGATGTGATGGCTCGTTCCATGACACATTCTGTCCTTAGTGCTCTAACAGAATGAATATTGTTGTTCTCATGGAACTCTGTTTAAGCTCACTTCTGTCTGCATGCATTACAGTGTGAGATGTTGTTATCAGCCACAAGTTGTGTCTGTGATTTTGGTTCTATTGTCACTAATCAGTTCATGACTATTGTTACCAATCAGTTCATTTGATCAATAATCAGTTCATTGATATTAATCTGTTTATACTGTTCAGCCATGAACCAGTTGGTTCATGCCCCCCCCCCCTTTTCAACATCTTCTCCCCGTTGAAAGTTTTCCGGGGCGTTCATGCTTTGTCAGAACGCATAGTTACACAACATGCGTCTGTGCATGGCACATAATTAAGCGATGCGTAGTTATGCACACGGGGAGCTGAGTGACAAGACATTTTTTGGGCAAGCTTCCGCTTCTTACTGTGTTCGAATGGACCCAGTGAGGTGAGAACCACATCCGCTTCGCCCTTAACCCATCAGCGACAGCCTTAAAGGGCGAAGCCTATATGACATAGAACGTTGGTTACGTATTGTAACCCCAGATTCTATGAATATAGGCGTAGCCCTTTAAGTGTCGGGCCTCACTGGCTCCTAAATGGCTGAAGAAAAAGCTATTTTGGGAGCCGATTTCCCGCTCTTAACGTAATTTATACGGACCGGGTGGGGCCCACACAGCAGGTGGGTGTGGACTAAATTTTTTCAGTGCTTATGCTGCGCATAACGGGATAAACCCATCAGCGACAGCCTTAAAGGGCTACGCCTATATTCATAGAATCTGGGGTTACAATACGTAACCAACGATTATGATGTCAAAAGTGCAACAGACACAGGGCATGCATGAGCATGCACCAATCAAGCTCTTGCCGAGGAACCAACAACAAAGAAAAGATGTTGGATATCTAACTTGAGTTAATGTAGATTCTGAAACCGGCACTTAGTTTGAAACAGGTTTAAATTTTGGCCCCCTTTTGTAAGTGGGTTTGACACTCCTGTCTTAGATCTTATTACTGTTTTTCTTTTATAATTTATACTTTTGTTGGATGTAACTGGGACCCCGTGTACACAATTTCGTTCCACCACATGTACCACATGAGATGCGAATGACAATAAAACATTGACCTTGAAAATAACATATTCCCCTATATTAACCACAATTAGGCTGATCATTCAGTACTCAGGGTCAAACTTTTCTACCTGCAGTGAAAAGCAGTTCTTCCTCCATTACTTTCAGTCAGAGCACCATTTATGAACAAACAGCTAAATAGCTGTGGTTAAATGGACCGGTAAATCATTAGCAGTGTTGTTCATATTCATATGGCTTCAGCGGTGACAGACACTCTAATGTTATACAAACATGACTCTACAAACAACTTGTGACATATGATGGAGAAAATAAGGGGAGTAAATAGCACAAAGTGATGGTTTAGCATTATTCCAACTTCTAATCAGGAGCAGAAGTTCCTTCACCAGCCTTCACACCCGCCATCCCCTTAAATAAAAAAAATAAAAAAAAGTAAAAAAAAAAAGAGGAAGAACACGAAAACAGACTATCTCAAATCAAACTCTCATGTGGTTCTCTCCCCATGCAAACTCTGCTTTGTTCCAATCATAACTACAGCAAAGAGAGTTTGGAAGAGGTGATGGATGGCTTTTCAACAACGTGTTTGCACAAAAAACAGCTGGAGCTGCTGGTGATCGTCCACCATGGACAAAAAAAATAAAATAAAAAAACAATAAGAACAGTGGATTTAAGACTATATGTAAGCACCTATTAATCAAATCAATATCAGTGCCTTTAACTAAAGAAGGATTTAGATCCAAGCATAAGGTGCAATATTACTGAGATATGTAGCATGGCCGGATCTGATATCACTGAAACAAACTTCATGGAGCGTGTTTGATTCTGGTCCAGCTTTAGGTAATCCATCTTTTTGCTTTGCCTGAATGACTGGTCAGCAGGAGTCCAATGTCTTGGCCAGATGTGCAAATAATTCTCTGTGTTCATGACCTATCAGATACCTTTACCCTCATTTTACTCTGTAAATGCTTCCATTTTCAGTTCAGTTTGTGTTGGTGATGCTTTGTTGGTTAAACGTTGCAACAAAAACTGAACTGATGTCTTCTATAAAGAGAATCTGTACAAAGACTTCAGAATATATTATCAAAGTTGGAGAGTCTTTTCTTCAAGAACAAACAACCTTTGTATTAGATTACATTACAGTTTTTCTTTTTAATTAACTAAATAAAAAAATGGAAAACCAAAATGCACTAAGACTTATGATCAAAGTTGAGCAGATCATAACAGACCTGAGGACATCTGGCTAGAAAGAGACTAGTGACTATTGCAATCCTTTAAACGGTTCATATAAAAAAAATAAATAAAAAAAAAAAAATATATATATATAT
>NC_056503.1:7713134-7714844 GCF_014905685.2 Nematolebias whitei
GCTCAGGAGCACCACAGGGGACTTTACTCTCACCATTCCTTTTCACTTTGTACACCTCAGATTTCCAGTACAAAACAGACTCCTGTCATCTGCAGAAATATTCAGATGACTCTGCAGTGGTTGGGTGTATCAGAGATGGACAAGAAGCTGAGTACAGGGACCTGGTGGACCGCTTTGTGACATGGTGTGGAAACAATCATCTCATCTTGAATGTGAACAAAACAAAGGAGATGATTGTAGATTTCAGGAGAAATAGGAACAGGTCCAACACTATTTCCATCATGGGAGAAGAAGTGGAGGTGGTGGAGAAGTTTAAATATCTTGGAGTTCACCTGGACAACAGACTGGAAATGCAACAGTGAAACCATCTACAAGAAGGGACAGAGCAGACTGTACTTCTTGAGGAAGCTGAAGTCCTTCAGTGTTTGCAGCAAGATGCTTCATATCTTCTATAAGTCTGTTGTAGAGAGCGCTATGTCTTCTGCCATCATCTGCTGGGGCAGCAGCACCAGAACACGTGACTTAAAAAAGATCAAGCTCATTAAGAAGGCTGGCTCAGTTCTGGAGACTCCTCTAGAACCTTTGGAGATGACTGTACAAAGAAGGATTCTTCATAAAATAAAGAACATTATAGCCAACCCTCAGCATCCTCTTCATCAGACTGTCATACAACAACAGAGAGTCTTCAGTCAGAGGCTTCTTCAGATCCACTGTGACAGACCGTTACAAGAGATCCTTCCTGCTTACAGCCATCAGCATCTAGAACAACTCTAATTAAACCAGGATGATGAGTTACAACAACATTTAATTTACCTTTGGGATTAATAAAGTATTTTGACTTGACTTGAATTGAATATATAAATGTTTAGGCTTGTCTTTGTTTTGATACAATATATATGTTGATACCACTTTACAATAAGGCTCCCCTTATAGATGGATAATAAATAGTTTATAGATACATTATTAATTATTCTATAAACACTTTATAAATCATTAAGAAATCCTTATAATGCATTAATTAAGGATGACAGAGAGACACAACTGACCAGTTTCTTGCCAAATAGTGTGCCAAATCTGCCAGCTATAAATTTCATCTATAGTTGTTAGATTAAACATTTCAGAATAAGTTACTACCTTGTAAGCACAATAATCATTTGTAAATCTATTTCTTTAGCATATAATATTGTACTTTATCACTGCATTGTAAGTATCTACAACTATATTCACATGGGAAGAGTCCTGCTTTGGTATGAGTCAGGGTCCAGTTGTGGCCTGAGTGAGGGTCCTGCTTTGGAAGATGGTTAGCAGCACGGTGGCCATTGATGTCAGAAGCATATTTGTAAGGGGGGGGGGGGGGTGGTGGGGGGGGTGGGGGGAATGTCTGGGGGTCCTCCCCCAGAAAATTTTGAATAAAGTAGATGCCATTTCCTGCATTCTTACGTATTTTAATGGGTTGTTCAACATTTAGTTTTACCTACATAGGTAAACACTTGATTCAAAAATTATTTTAGAGATAATGACACAACAAAACTTGCCTGATCAACAGCTCTCTTTGTGTGAATAGAGCACGCTCCGCTTCTCTCACGTATCCTAGTCACAGTCTAAGAAACACAATGTAGCCTAAGTTAAATTTTAGGAAAAATGGCAAGTGGAATGGACTGTACTTATATAGCGCCTTTCTATCTTATCGAGATACTCAAAGCTCTTCAC
>NC_056503.1:7714944-7716472 GCF_014905685.2 Nematolebias whitei
CTTATATAGCGCCTTTCTATCTTATCGAGATACTCAAAGCTCTTCACACTACAATCTGTGCCTCATTTACCCATTCATACAGCACTCTACTAGATCTCTACAAAGCTAATTGAACAAATAATTCTAAAAAACTAATCAGTGCTTTTTCACATTCATACACTGATGGGACACACATCAGAGGCAACGAGGGGTTCAGTGTCTTGCCCAGGGACACTTCAGCATGCGACTGCTGTTGGATTTGAACCCCCAACTCTCGCATTGGAGGACAACTGCTCTAACCACTCAGCCACAGCCGCCCTACCACTCAGCCACAGCCAAGCCAATATGAAACAATAATAATCACTCCTTCTTACCAATGACCTAGCATAAAGCAATATGATCATCATCCATCATGTTTATTAGTAGCTTAAAATACCTAATTAAAACTCCAGTAGTGGGTTAAGTCTACTGTAATGTTACCCAGTTGTACTGTCAAAAAACAAACAAGCATTAACACAATATGAACAACATTCAGGAATTGTTTCAATAAGAAAATTATTAGATATTTTGCGCGAACGGTATAACCGCTTCGCCCACGAGGAAATGTAACCCAGGGTGAGCTAACCTCAGACAAATAAACAAAAAAGACAGCTGTACTGTGGAGGTAGTGAAGCTCACAGCGTTACCTGAGGCATTTAGTGAGGCATTTATTTCTTATCAACCAACATTAAGGCAAAGACAACAGAAAAAAAAAAATCTAAGCTGCTAATAACCTAAAATATTTACTGCAGTGGATGTTTTCATGCCGCAGAGTGACACAGGGCAAGAACTCACAGTGAAATTCTGTATGTAAGAGTAAATTTTACATTACACAACCTATTAGATGTCTTCTTCTTTTGGCTTTTCCCTCTTGCGGGGTCACCACAGCGAGTCATCCTCCTCCATCTCACTCTGTCCTCTGCATTCTCTGTCCTCACTCCAACTAACTCCATGTCCTCTCTATCTGCATCCATATATCTCCGCTTCGGCATTCCTCTTTGTCTTTTGCCTGGCAGCTGCATTTCTAACATCCTTCTACCAATATACTCACTGTCTCTCCTCTCGACATGTCCAAACCATCTCAGTCTGGCCTCTCTAACTTGATCTCCCAGTTGTTCAACCTGTGTTGTACCTCTGATGATCTCATTCCTAATCTTATCCATCCTTGTCACTCCTAAGGAGAACCTCAACATCTTCATTTCTGCCACTTCCAGTTCTGTCTCCATTTTTTTGTCAATGCCTCTAGCTATGTTTACATGCACAAAATTCATTGACCCGATTGAAATGTTTTCAGATTAAATAATTTAAATGTATCATTTACATGGGCACAATCTGTTCTTGACGAGCACTAACATGCAGCGGGCTTTGTTCTGAACAGAAGTACTGACATGCGCAGAGTGGTAAAATCTCCTAAAAAAAACACAGAAGAAGAAGTTCTACTTCCGGTTTAATTCTGGGATGAATGTAAACAAACGTTGGTTACGTACTGTAACCCCAGATTCTATGAGTA
>NC_056503.1:7716572-7720287 GCF_014905685.2 Nematolebias whitei
TCTCTCATGAGCTCTGCGATTGTTTGCCCAGAGCGCTGTCTTGCAGGTGAACTCTGGGGAAACGCTGAGCTGCAGGTTGCCGGAATGAAGAGGGCTGGATTCGGACGGGCGGGGCTGGTGGTGGAACTGAGCGAGAGCCGCGGCCGTGGAAAAGTCGATGCTTGCTCGCGACGGTCCCTCCAGCGGGCCGGGATGAGCCGCGCGGCTTGATGAGGTGGCGCACAGCCTCTGGCATCTCCTCCGACTGCTTCAATTCGCCAGCATGGTTTGAAGCTGCTCTGAACAGCGCGTCCGCGATGGGGCTTCATCAGGTCTAGTGCAGTTTCTTCGGCAGCGAGGGGAGTAACGAAGCCAGGTGGATCGTTGGATCATCGTCATCTACGCTGCAATCCTCGACAGGCAAACCGTAGGAGAGGCACACATGTTGAGCTGACGTCAGCTGCCTTACAGAGGGAGTTCTTTGTCTCCAAGGCAGGTCTGCGGCCTTCAGTCCCTTGGACATGCTATATGCTAGCAGCGCCACGTTGTTGCTAGCTGCGGTTGCCTGAAAACACATTGGTGGGCTCGATTGGAGAGCGTGGTCAGTGCTATTTTTAGCTTGCTGAAGAAAAAATGGGAGCTGATTTCCCGCTCTTAACATAATTTATACGGACCGGGTGGGGCCCACACAGCAGGTGGGCGTGGACTAAATTTTTTCAGTGCTTATGCTGCGCATAACGGGATAAACCCATCAGCGACAGCCTTAAAGGGCGAAGCCTATATGACATAGAACAAAGATTATTGAAAAAAAATAAAGTGACAAAAGTTTTTTACATTTAAAATAACATATTGTGGGCCAGATAAGCTGTCAACGAGGGCCACATTTGGCCCCTGAGCCTTGAGCTTAACACATATGTCCTAGAGAAACTCCCGACAGCTTTTTAGGGTGTTTTCACACCTGATAGTCCGGTAGACTCGGTTCGATTGGGGACCAATATTCATGACCTTTTGTTTACATTTGAGCTGGTGCGTTTGCATTGTCACTGCACTGTTCAGTTGAGTCAACCTGTTGAACCAACCTATTCCCCCGCTCGCCTGTGGGGGCGCTGCACCAAGAATTATTGAAAGAAACGACACAAAAACCTCTGAAGACACTTCTTCTGCTGCTGGAAATAAAAAACAAAACAGAGTGGCATCAAGTTTTAGCAGTTTTAGGAGTTATATTTTGTCACTTTTCAAAAATGGACTCAGCATGAGCAGAAGATGAGGCAGAAGAACATGGAAAATATTGTTTTTCACACAAGGCAGCTGACGGCTCCATATAAGGTAAGATAAATGCGTGTTTTTTGCCCTGCGCTGTACTCCACTTCTTGCTTGTGGAGCGGGGCCCGGTCTGTTTACATTCACACTGTACTCGAACCGCGCTGGAGTTCTCTTCTACCTGACCGAGACCTAGGTTTTAGCCCGGGCCAGAGTTCGCCTTTTTGTTCCGTGGCAGAGTTCGATGGCACGTTCACACCTCCCCAAACAAACCGGACTTTCGAGGAAAACGAGCTAGAGTTCAATAAAGTGGACTAAACAGGGCTAGTGTGAATGCACCCTTAGACTACCGGACTCCTGGTTAACCACATCTTCTGCAGTAATGGTATCCCCTCTGATATTGTCTCCGATCGAGGCCCACAATTCACCTCACAAGTCTAAAAGTATTGTTGTAGTGCCCTTGGGGCAACGGTCACACTTACTTCCAGATATCCTCAGTCTAATAGTCAGTCAGAAAGCTGTAACCAGGAGTTACAAGCCACACTAAGGTGCATAATCAACAAAAACCCTTCCTCCTAGAGTACATACTTGGTTTGGATTAAATATGCCCACAACACACTCATATCCTCAGCAAAACAACAAAGTGACTGTAAAGAACAAGTACCCCCTTCATGGTTTCAGCTTTTGACCTCATTCAGGGGGCCACCATTTTTTCGAAACTTGATCTTGGAAATGCTTACCATTTGGTTCGAATCAGAGAGGGGGATAAGTGGAAGGACCAATGACCTGCCCCTTAAGCTCGTCTCGCAAGCTCGTCCCCCAATTCATTGGCCCATTCCCCATATCCAAAGTTTTCAATCCCGTTTCTGTTTGCCTCCCCAAGTCACTTCTTATTCACCCATCTTTTCATGTATCCCGTATCAAGCCCTTTACCCAGTCCCAGTTCCACCCAGCACCTGATTCCCCCCCTCCCGCCTGTCTGATTGATGGGCCCCCGCCTACTCTGTGCGACGCCTCCTCCGGTCCAGGATATGGGGGCGCGATCTTCACTACCTGGTAGATTGGGAGGGATACGGCCCAGAGGAGCACTCTTGGGTTCCAGCCCACAACATCCTGGACCGCAGCCTCATCCGTGACTTCCACAGACGGTATCCGGACCAACCAGGTGGCACATCTGGAGCCACGCCTTGAGGTGGGGATCTGTCACGATGCACACTTTGCTCTTTGCTAAAACACTATTTTCACTGATTGGGTTCTAGTTTTATCTATGTTCATTTGGTTTCTGTCAGCTCTGTTTCCTATCTGTAGCTTTCTGTCTGTCACACTTCCTCTTGCTGCAGCTTGTTAGTGTTCATGGGAAACACCTATACTCTGGTGCTTAAAAGCTTCTCTCCCTCAAAGTGTGGTGCCAGAATATCGAAAGCCCTTGGTGAGTAGCTTTCCAGCATTTCTCTCTAGTATCCTGATCTTGTTCACAGTCTCCTATCTGCCCCTTGACCTCTGATTTTTGTCATGCTCTTTTGTAACTCTGCTCATCTGCCTTTTTGCTGCCTTTACCTGCTTGTTTTTGGACTCTGAGTTTTGCCTTGCTTTTTGGTAATGTCGCCTTTATCAGATCCTGTTGCCAACCTTGTTTCTGCCCATGACTTTGCCTCTGGATCGCCCACTCAAGACCACCAACGCACATCGCCCCTCGGTGACGTTTCTGCGCTGTTCAGTGCTCTGCCTCTGGCCCATTGAGCCTTACAAAACCCAGCT
Organism: Nematolebias whitei; assembly: GCF_014905685.2. Classification (NCBI taxonomy): domain Eukaryota; kingdom Metazoa; phylum Chordata; class Actinopteri; order Cyprinodontiformes; family Rivulidae; genus Nematolebias; species Nematolebias whitei. The sequence continues at coordinate 7,719,570 of NC_056503.1, forward strand.
CTGGCTCCTTGACCACCAACACCAGCTGAGAGTGGTAGCTCTTTGTGTTAGGATTTGCTAGGAAGGAGAGAACCCAGAGTGCAGACAGGGACTCAACTCGGCAGAATACAAAAATAGGAATTTAATGATAAATAAAGATACAAAATAACAAGCTGAGGGGGCAGCAAAACTTACATGAAACAGGAAGAAGGCACGGGAAACTCAGGAAGACTCAGGAGACAAGGGAGACTCAGGGAACTAGGAAGACTCAGGGGGGAACACAGGAGACACAACGAGTACGACGCGACCACGAACAAGACTGACAGACGGCTTATATACAAGAACAAGACGAGACGTGATTACAAACAGCTGGGACGAGACACGGGTGGCACTAATAGAACTATTGAGGGAGCACGAGGGAACACAGACACAAACCGGGCCACAAAAAAGTACCATCCTTACAGTAACCCCCCCTCAAGGATGCCCCCAGGCGTCCCCAAAAAAAACCCCTCCTGAAGGACTTGGGCGGGTGGAGGGCGGCACTGCAAGGGTGGAGGGCCCGAGGAAAACACGAGGACCAGAGAAAAAACTATGACAAACCACAAGGAGGGAACACAAAGGATTTGGACGGTCAAGGGATCGTCCCTAGGAGTCATTGTTCCAGCGGGCGGCCGGGAGGCTGTCCATCAAACCGGGCCAGGTCAGGGGGGTGGCCGGGAGACCGTCCAATACACAGAAC
>NC_056503.1:7720387-7720668 GCF_014905685.2 Nematolebias whitei
TTGCTGTCTCTCTTTATATCGCCAATGTATGTTTGATTACACATGCGATACACATGTTGATCCAACATTTTTCAGTCAGGTCATTGGGACAATTTCTTTTTTTGTGCTGAAACGTTTCGCCTTCGGTCCGGAAGGCTTCATCAGTCAAGGAAACACACAACACAAAACTGATTCTTCCCCCAACAGCTTACTCCAAAGTGGAACAAACCAATTCTGCTTGTGATAAGATGGTCTGTTTGGTACGCCCCCTCCTCCTTTGCTGGACCTCTTTCTTGTTGACA
>NC_056503.1:7720768-7721626 GCF_014905685.2 Nematolebias whitei
TCTCAGGGCCCGAGAGGGAACGTAAGGTTCCAGAGGCTCAGAGAGGTAAAGGGGTGCGAGGCCATTTAAGCATTTGAAGGTCAACAGAAGAATTTTAAAGACTATCCTTGTACAAACAGGGAGCCAGTGAAGGGAGGACAGAACTGGAATAATATGTTCAGACCTACGAGTTTCGGTTAAAAGCCGAGCAGCAGCATTCTGGACGAGCTGAAGACGTGAGATGGAGGCCTGCTGATCCCAGCAAGTAGGCAGTTGGAGCATGTTCATTGCTGTCTCTCTTTATATCGCCAATGTATGTTTGATTACACATGCGCTACACATGTTGATCCAACATTTTTCAGTCAGGTCATCGGGACAGTTTCTTTTTTTGTGCTGAAACGTTTCGCCTTCGGTCCGGAAGGCTTCATCAGTCAAGGAAACACACAACACAAAACTGATTCTTCCCCCCAACAGCTTACTCCAAAGTGGAACAAACCAATTCTGCTTGTGATAAGATGGTCTGTTTGGTACGCCCCCTCCTCCTTTGCTGGACCTCTTTCTTGTTGACAGTCTTGTCAAACTGGTTGAAAACAACAAAGTCCATGCTCAATAATCCAGGTATACAATCCAACATTTTTCAGTCAGGTCATCTGGACAGTTTCTTTTTTTTTTGTTGACCTGACTGAAAAATGTTGGATTGTATACCTGGATTATTGAGCATGGACTTTGTTGTTACACATGTTGATGTTCTACAGTCTGTTTAATATATTGAATGAATATGTGTGACATATTCTGCTTTCTAATCAGTCATAATGCACGCTGAAAAACACAATAAATGCGGCAGAATATACCTTGCCGCTAGGGCATTAACAGAATACT
>NC_056503.1:7721726-7722020 GCF_014905685.2 Nematolebias whitei
TAAATGCGGCAGAATATACCTTGCCGCTAGGGCATTAACAGAATACTTGAGTAATCTACACATCGATTGCTAGGACATCTATCGAGGTTAAAAATTTAACATCGAGTACCCGTAGTGACGTCATATTATGTGACCACTGTATGACCGTAGGGGGCAGTGTTGCACTGTTGCAGGTCACAGAGTATGGTGTAACACTGGGTCCAATCCACTGAACCAGAACCAGCTTCGGTTAAGTTTCGTTTTTGACGTGCTGCACGTTTCTTCACGTTTGCAGTTTAATAATAATAACTAATA
>NC_056503.1:7722120-7723821 GCF_014905685.2 Nematolebias whitei
GTGCTGCACGTTTCTTCACGTTTGCAGTTTAATAATAATAACTAATAGTTTAGTTTTTCCTGTGACTTATTTGCAGTATGATAAATGGTAGGAGCATAATATACGCTCCCAATGTTTTGTTGATCTTTTTTGTTGTTGTAAATCATTACCTTTTTTTGCAGTTTTATTTATTTATTCATTTTTGTATCTTGAGATCTATGACGTCATCAAATACTCGAGTTCTACTCGGGTTTTATTATGTTAATGTCGAGTTTAAAAATTATATACTCGTTCAACTCCTACTTGCCGCACTGATAGGGGGCAGTGCTGCCCCATAGGGATGATGAAGCAGCTGCAGTCTCTGTGCGTTCTTCTGTTACGCAGAGGTGAAGCAAACAGTACACTCATTAAATTTGTTTAGACAAAATGGAAGATCATATCTCAAAACTAAAGGATTTTTCTAATTAGATGTCATATACACATAAAACAAATGGATTAACACATAATAAAATACATTAAGCATGAATGCAATGCAGTTTTTTACACAGCCAGGGTTTAGTGTGTTTTTTAAACATATTGAATCTGGTTACAGGCTTTAAATTGACAGAGAGTGAATTCCAAATTGTGGATCCTTACATAGAGAGAGCACTTTGAGCAAAAGTGGTTCTAGAAAAGGAACCTTACAGTCGCCATTTAAAGCAGCACTGGTAGATCTGCTGTAGCCCTGCAGTTTCTTTATACCATTGCTTAATGGTTTGGGTACAAGTCCATTTAAGCATCTGAAGATCAATTAAAAATATTGTAATACATAAAATTGGAAAATTCTACAATACCAAACTTAGCTTAACTATTACAGTGATGAAATCTGATTGGCATTTGGTATAAAATCTTCAAGCCCGATTATAGAGACTTTCCAATGGTTTAAGTGTAGTTTGGTGAGTCTGTGACCAGACAGTAGCTCCATAAGACAAATGCGAAAGAATTGAGTAGAAGAACATCTCTGCAAAGAGTGTCAAACATTTTCTAATAATTTTAAAACAATTTATGTTGAAATATAAGCTTCTATTTTGGCGTCATATACTGTACGTGAGCATCTGATTTCAGACAGTCAGTGCCTCACCTGTCACAAAGCTCACCACACATCACTGTACCCAGAGTGCAAACTGAAAACCAAGAGACAACGGGAAGATGTAAAAATGAAAATATTTTATTTTGTAAGTAGACCAGTAGGGTTGTGGGTGGGAGCTAGAGGAGAGGGAAAATTGTAAATACAGTTCAGAAGTGTTTCCTAGAGTCAGTAGAGAGATTGTTGATCTTACTTGTCTTTTCCCTATGTTTGCAGGAGAGGTGGGACCAGAGGATTCTAGAGTGGCAGAGCAGACCAAGGTGACCAAGTAGCTAAGGTAGAGAGGAGAGTGGCAGGACAGACCTTAAGGCTGGATGACAATGTTTATAGGTTATATTGCTTGTGGATTGTAGATATACTGTAGCTCCAAGCAGAAGGACCCAGAGAGACAGGAGGAACCAGGACAGGGGGTTGTCGAGAGATGGGTCCAGGAAAGCAAGGAGCAGGGAAAACAAAAACTACGAAGTGCAAAAAGAAAACTGAAGTTAGTTCTTCTTGAATTCGAACTGAATCACACCAAGACCAGACAAAGTATTGGTGATGTTAGGATTCAGGTTGGATCAGAACCATCCAGAAGAGGTTTAAAGGTTTTATTA
>NC_056503.1:7723921-7730610 GCF_014905685.2 Nematolebias whitei
CACAAGTGAAATATATTATTTTCATGTCTGTGGGCCACACTCAATAAGCACCCTACAACTCTGAGCTAGAAATATGATAAAAGACATGAAAAGTCTTGCAGGATTTGGCTGAGCAGCACTTTCCAGTCTACAGTGTAAATGGTTACCATTGCGAACAGACTATCCATCCTATGAATGTACAGGCTGATTTATCGTAATATGCTACCATCAGATTCCCTGCAGTTAATTTGTATCCACTTCCAGACAGACAGCTTCCAAAATTTCTCATCCAATGATTGCTCATGCGTATTGAATGAAGCCTAATGGAATCACAGGGTTGTAAAGATCTGAAGGTAGACTGATTCAACAGGCAGAAAGGCATTCCCTGTAAAATCATAGCATGTTTTTAGACAAACATTATTTTGTGTGTGTATCTTCAGAGATTTTGTAGTGGAAAAAATATCCTCATACATCCATACATGGCTGTTTATGTGGCAAAACAATGGGAGCGTTGAACATAAAAAACACTTTATATGATGTATGTCATGTCACATTCGGTCCACTCTCATGCTTGCATGGCTTCCCCTGTTAGCCGGCTGACAAATCTAATCCAACACTTTAGATTTCTTTTTTTTATTATTATTTTTCAAAAGCAGAACTTAGCAGGTTGCACTGCCTGAACATGACTTAACAAAAGTGCAAGATATGAAACATTATTTTTCAAATGTCTTTCTTTATCCATTCTTTGGCTCCACTGTTCCATATTTCTGACTATTCTCCTCTTCTGCTGCTTAATGAGGTGAAGAAAAGTCTGAATGCGTAAGCTATCTTTCAGTGTATAGGTTGGCTTTGCACATGTAAGGTGAAATACAGTGGTGGAATGCTTGTTATGACAGGGTAACGAGTGAGACAAGCCAGAAGCAACTGGTCAGGGAAAGAAAGAAACACATTCACAATGTAGCAGCAGCACACACTTACATCATAGCACATGGCAGACTTGAATTACATCCCTTATAGAACCACACGTGTTTTCTCACTCATTTAAACAGTCCAAAAGTACAGACAGAGTGACAAAATTAGAGTGTTTAATAAAGAGAAAGCCAATTCTCTGGCTCTGAACCCAATGTGGGACTTGTACAATGTTACTGAGATTTCCAGTGGGAATAAAAAGTGTAAAGTTCATTCTAAAGAGTAAAATAAATGGTCCTCTATAGCCAGATGTCTAAGTAAAGAAAACGAGCCATAAATTGTCAGTAACCACACCACAGAGATGTGTTTGAGTGCACACATCACCACTTGAGCTGCCGTGCAAAGACAGCGTCATCTGAGTGACAAGAAATTCAACACTTGCTAAAAGAAATGCAAGCCAGCACTCACTTTCAATTAGGGAAAACCCTAAACAGAACCAATGAAGATGTCCATGTGACTAGTTTCGACACAAACTCCAATGACTCATTAGAGGCCCCTGGGGACTCAACGATCCAATGCTGTCATCATGCAGAGCTAAATGCCAGTAGTCTGATGAGAAGAGAAAGGTAAATAAACTCCCACCGAGGTGAGACAGGGCAGACCAACCAGACTGCCCCTCAGGGTCCTCTGTTAGCAAGAAGCCCATCTTGCTCATGAGGGGGACTTACAAGTGCAATCTGTCATCAAGTGTAATGGCTTCCTGTAGGCTGCTCATCACATACCAACATGCTTGTAAAAACCATAATGCACACTGACAACGAGTTCGTGAAGGTAATTTTGACTCTGTTAGAAGCACAGACAACATTCTTGCAGCCCTAAGCACAAAAAAATCCACCAGTTTTACCAACACACACATTGATGCACACATGCCTTTCAAACGTCATTGGTACTGACAAGAAGAACGTGAGTCAGCCTGAGACTAGGCAGAGTGGTTGGCTCCCTCATTCAGAGAGCGCTAAGGGAATGTCAGGCTAAATAAACAATGTGTCTGCTGGAGAACTGAAGCAGCCCTCCTACCTCCTCTACATTCACTACAGCTCCAGAGGGTGGAGGGCAATGTGGAAAGGCATTGAACACCAAACAGTGCCTTGTATCACACAAACATGTCAGAAACCAGTGGATTTTCACTGAAAAGATTAATTCATAGTGTTTACAAAAAAGTAATCTCTAATTTTTGAAGGCGCTGTCTTTGATGAGGTAACATTCAGAATTTTAGATTTTTATTAAGTACCAAACGTGCCTTTTTAGTACAAAGTAACTAAACATAATATGGGAAATTTGTCATTTTTGTATAAAATCTGTCACATATGATGTAATATGATATTTATAGATGTCTAAGTGTCTGTAAATTTACTTTATCTTGTCCTTTTGTTAAGATGTCGATAAGGGGTCCGAGATGGTGTAGAGCTAAGGCAGCTGACTTGGGACCAGAAAGTTGCACGTTCAACTCCCTGCCATGCCCACATGTCGTGGTGTCCTTGAGCAAGAACCTAATTCCTAATTGCTCCCCATGTGTTTACATAGCTGCCCACTGTTAGGTGTATCTCAGGAGTGATGTGTTAAATGCAGAGAACTAGTTTCGTCATTGTATGGGAACATACAATGATGACAAAACATAGCACTTTATTAACAGTGAATGTAGCACTGAACACAACTTATCTGTTTACTGGTTGGTCTATATTTCTACCCTCACCAATGGGCATAAACTGGGTATTTTCAGAAAGAACCAGAGTATGATTACAGGTGGTCCAAGTGTGTTTTTACCACATGGTAATTGAGCTCTCCTTAAAAGATAGGGTGACATTTTTGGTTATTCAGGGGAGGCCTGGAGTAGAGCCACTGCTCCTACACATCAAGAGGAACCAATCGAGGTGGTTCAAGTACCTAGTAAGGATGATCCCTAAATACCTTCCTAGGGAGGTTTTATGGGCATGTGCAACTGAGAGGAGACCCTGGGGACCCAGAACACATCTCCTGGAGAAACTTTGTCTCTTGGATGGTCTGAGATTGGCTTGGACTTCTCAGAGAATAGCTGGAAGAGGTGGTTGTGGAAAGAGATGACTTGGTCTCTGTGCTTAAGCTGTGACCCAACTCTGTAACAAGTAGAAGAGTGGATGGATGGATCGTATTTATTTTCCATGGGTCCTGAATGCATTATAATAATTTTAGATATTTCAAGCATTCAAGCTTTGTATTGGACCCTGTCTACAGTATACCTATTCTGCACTTCTAGGTAGTGAGAATGTCCACGACATAAAAGTACAGAAGAAAAAAAGTTTGCTTGGCTAAAAGGTTTTCCAAAACAACTTCAGATTTTTTTAATATAACATTTACAGTTTTTTAATAAACACTTGCTAGTTGGCATGGAGGCTGCACAGTTGCAGAAAGAAAAGCTTTGCAGAGAGTGGTGAAGGCTGCACAGGAGTCTGTTGGAGTCAGTCTCCCCACCATCACAGACATCTACACCTCCAGATGCAGGAAGAGAGTCACCTGCATCATGAAGGACCCCACTCACCTTGCACTCACACTTTTTGCCCCGCTCCCCTCAAGAAGGAGATTAAGAAGCATTAAGTGTAGAACCACTAGACTGAGGAACAGCTTCTACCCTGAAGCTGTTAGACTCATGGATCTCTAAAAAAAATCCCATCATGCTGCTGATCTGTTTCATGTTGCTGTGTTCACCCGTGCTCATCTGCTCACACAGACTCATGATCGTGCTGCTGTTCAGCGTATTGTTTTTTTAATGCTACTAGTGCTTGAGTGTATTTTTAGTTAACATTTTTTATTTCATATCTTAGATCTTATTACTGTTTTTCTTTTACATTTTAATACTTTTGTTGGATGTAACTGGGACCCTGTGTACACAATTTTGTTCCACCACTCTACCACGTGTAGTGTGAATGACAAATAAAGAACCTTGAATCATTGAATCCTTGAATCATAATTCAAGGTTTAATGTTGATGGGATTAGTATAAGGCAAAAAAATATACATGATAACATAATGATTTTTGTGATTTCCAAGGTAAATAGTGGTAAAGTGTGTGACAATGTTCTGTCATTTTTTTTCTGTAAAATTTTGTATTTCCTCTGTATGGATCTACATATTGAGCCCAAGTGGGCCATGTTCCATGCATCCATTGTCGAGGCAGCTTGTTGGAGCTGTGGCCGCAAGGTTATTGGTGCCTGCTGCGGTGGTAACCCTCTAATCCGTTGGTGGAGAACGGCGGTGAGGGATGCTGTCAGGCTGAAGAAGGAGTTCTATCGGGCCTTTTTGGCCTGTGGGACCCTGGAAGCAGTTGATGGGTACCGGCAGTCCAAGCAGCATGCAACTCGGGTGGTCGCTGAGGAAAAACTCAAGCGTGGGAGGAGTTTGGAGAGGCCATGGAGAATGACTTCCGTATGGCTTTTTTTTCTCTATCACTTTTCATTTGGTTTTGTGCTAAAACATGTTTTACTCATGCCTGTCATTTTCTGGACAGTCTGCATTTGTTCATCTGTGATAACAAGCATCTTTTCCTTTGTGCAAAGACTACAGTGACTTACATATAAATGTCTGAATTTGCTTAACAAAAATGTAAAATTTGAGGATGTAAAATTTGTAATGATTTATAACAATAAATATACCGTGATTTTGAATAATCTGTATGCATGATTACATTATATAACACAGAACCTTTTAGCCTGGTTATTACAGTCAGGGGAATGGTGGCTGGGTGCAGCTCAGGATGCAGACTCTGACACAACGGGTTCAAAAAGGTAACCAAAGGTTGTTTTTTTTTCCTTTTTCAAACAAAGAATCTACAGGTCTTACTGATTGCCTAGGAAAAGGAGGGATGTAGATGGGAATCACTTGTATTGTAAGGAGGAAACACATGGAGGAACCACAATGAGCTACAATGAGCAATAACGTACAATGCACCGACAGGCAGTGAAGGACAGAACACAATTAAATAAAGAACAACTTATCAGGGGAATGGGGAACACCTGGGGAAAGAAATCAGGAACAATGTGCCACATCAACAGAGGGAGAAAATGAAACCAGAAAATATTTAAAAAGGAAAACACAAATCAGATCATAGGGAAACTAGTGAAGAAACTCAAATCCTCCCACTTACCCTGCCAGTTTCAGCCTGGTTCTGTTTCCACTATGGTTTGGGCTAAAGGATAGATCAGGTGAATAAAGGTGCAGACATGTATTGCTTTTCCTGAGAGACTGCGGTAGCTTGGTGGTCAGTGCCGTGGTCTTGTAATCCTGAGGTTGCAGGTTTGAGCCCAGGTTGCGTCAGGAAGGGCATCCGGTGTAAAACAATTGCCAAATCTTTCATGCGAGTTTGCTAGCTGTGGCGACTCCTGAAGAAAGGAGCAGCTGAAAAAAACATATGCCACTTTTGCACTGCTACTTGTCAGCCACAACTCTTTTCAGCCCTGCTCAGATCAGCCTGATTTGCACCACATTTCAGGACGGTTTCTGGAGGCGTGTCCAGAATCCAAAATCCTGCTAACGAACTTTAGTTCATCAAGTGAGAGTTCTGCGATGAGTTAAACAAAACAGTCTGCTCCTCAGATAAAAAAATGTTAAATTATTATTTTTAAAATTGAATGTTTCTGTTAACTTTTTTTTTGTATATGAATATTTCTGTTCAGTGCCCTGAAATGACTTCTGTTTTGACTTGGTGCTATATAAATAAACTGAATTAAATCTGATGAACCAGATAAAAAAAATATATACAGTATTTAAAATTCCATATTTGTCTTCATCATTTGATGTTTTTGCACTCATTTTTGATATGTGGTTTTGTTTCTTGTATACAGATTTTATTTTAGTGATTTAAGTGATGATCAGTGATCAATGTTACTTCTCACCTTACGAACTTTGTCTATAAAATAAGAAAGAAAAAGTTGGCAATCCTCATTTGAAGAGATAGGAACAATCAAACAGTGATTTAAAGTGTAATTCTTGTTTTGTGATTTGTACATCTGTGGGTTAGAATAAAGTTGAACTAAAGGCCGTAGCTGTTCTTTAAACATGTTTGAGGAAAATATTCCTGAGAGATCCAATAATTTTGTCTTTTTATGATCAGCTGAATTAACTTTAATTAACAGATTATTTAATAAAGTCAAAGTGAAAACAGGATTTCATGATAAAGCCAGCACCATTTATTTATTTTTATTCTTCACTGATAAAAAAGACACATTATTTTTATACATAAAATGTTTAACAAAAAACAAAAAAAAACATTTACACCCTCCGTCCCGGGCCTCCTGCCTGCCAGGGCTCAGAATCGGGCCGTTGTGAGAATGCGAGGCCAGGGCTCAGGGTCCGGCCTCGCGTACTTCAACAGGTCGGCAGCTCGTATGATCCTCCGTGGTGACTCCGCTCGCTCAAATTTTGTCGTCGGTCACCAAACACAAAAAAAAAAAGGACTTCAGAATTAAACACAGTGTTGTCGTTATTGTTTTTAAAATCTTAAAAATAGATCCAGCCGCTGCTCTGCGTTCCGAGAAATTGCAAATGGCGGATCCGTGAAAAGTGTCTTAGATCCAGTGACTCCTCCCCCTGACCAATCAGAGTTCTGCATTCACGTTTCGGTCCCGACTCAGCTCGCTCGGTCCCACCAGAGAAGCAGGGACCAAACAAGGTCCTGAATCAGCCTCGAATCAATTAAAATGTACTGTGGAATAGTAATTTTTCCACGGAGGGCTGAGTAGAGTCGGGGGCTGAGAAGTTGCAGTGCAAATG
>NC_056503.1:7730710-7732398 GCF_014905685.2 Nematolebias whitei
TTTGTACATCTGTGGGTTAGAATAAAGTTGAACTAAAGGCCGTAGCTGTTCTTTAAACATGTTTGAGGAAAATATTCCTGAGAGATCCAATAATTTTGTCTTTTTATGATCAGCTGAATTAACTTTAATTAACAGATTATTTAATAAAGTCAAAGTGAAAACAGGATTTCATGATAAAGCCAGCACCATTTATTTATTTTTATTCTTCAACTGATAAAAAAGACACATTATTTTTATACATAAAATGTTTAACAAAAAACAAAAACAAAAAATTTACACCCTCCGTCCCAGGCCTCCTGCCTGCCAGGGCTCAGAATCGGGCCGTTGTGAGCATGTGAGGCCAGGGCTCAGGGTCCGGCCTCGCGTACTTCAACAGGTCGGCAGCTCGTATGATCCTCCGTGGTGACTCCGCTCGCTCAAATTTTGTCGACGGTCACCAAACACAAAAAAAACTGGACTTCAGAATTAAACACAGTGTTGTCGTTATTGTTTTTAAAATCTTAAAAATAGATCCAGCCGCTGCTCCGCGTTCCGAGAAATTGCAAATGGCGGATCCGTGAAAAGTGTCTTAGATCCAGTGACTCCTCCCCCTGACCAATCAGAGTTCTGCATTCACGTTTCGGTCCCGACTCAGCTCGCTCGGTCCCACCAGAGAAGCAGGGACCAAACAAGGTCCCGAATCAGCCTCGAATCAATTAAAATGTACTGTAGAATAGTAATTTTTCCACGGAGGGCTGAGTAGAGTCGGGGGCTGAGAAGTTGCAGTGCAAATGGGACATTACATACACGTATTGCTTTCCTTGATCTGCAGAAATGTTTCAACTGACCTAACAGCAGCAATGTGCAGCGTTATTGGGGGGGGGGGGGGGGGGTGTTCATACAGTATGAACATTTCAAAGAGACTATTGGTGTAAATCTTGTGTACTCAATCAGAAATGTTTAGTGCCAGGTATTGTTAACACCAAAGTTCATGCTCAATAATCCAGGTACAAATCCAACGATGTTCATTCAGGTCATCTGGACGGTTTCTTTTTTTTTTTTTGCTGAGATGTTTCGTCATTCATACAAAGGACTTCTTCAATCTGAGGAGACAAAAACAAACTGGAGTCCTACAAGCACAAACTCACATAGTGGAAAAACAGTTTGCTGGTGATAAGATAGTTTCTGGGGCCTGTCCTCTCCCCCATCAACTCCTCTAAGGCAGCGATGCCAAAATAGTTCATAACGCCAGAAGTTCATTGGATGAAGGACGAAATATTTAATCAAAAAATGAAACCATCCAGATGACCTGACTGAACATTGCTGGATTTGTACCTGGATTATTGAGTATGAACTTTGGTGTTTTGAACCATTTTGGCATGGCTGCCTTAGAGGAGTTGACCGGGGAGAGGGCAGGCCCCAGAAACCATCGTATCACCAGCAAACTGTTTTTTTCCACTATGGGAGTTGGTGCTTGTGGGACCCCAGTTTGCTTGTGTTTCCTGGGACTGAAGAAGTCCTTTGGATGAATGACGAAATATCTCAGCAAAAAAAGAAATCATCCAGATGACCTGACTGAACATTGTCAGTTGATGTTGAGTTTCACGTAATTTCAAAAATACTACTTTCCTAACAGATAGGGTTGTGTTGCAAAGGTACAATTACCTTTCTTCGGGTTGTTTTGGATCGGCAGGTACACCAGGAGACTT
>NC_056503.1:7732498-7735837 GCF_014905685.2 Nematolebias whitei
GGGGTTTGAACCAGGGACCTGCTCGCTGAGAGGCAGCAGCTCTACCAGTTGCGCCACCGTGCTGCCCCCCACCCCACACAAAAAAAAAAAACAGCTAGGTTATAGGGTGGTGTAGAAAACTAAAACAGGAACATGTCTGCATTGGTTTTTCCCAGGAACTTAACAGATGTTTGAAGCCACTTAAGAGAGGTCAAGAGCTTCAGATCTTTTTGCAAGATATTCCAGGGCACAGGAGTGGAGTAGGAAAAGGCCCTTAGGCCTAGTTCAGTCCTCACTGAGGGAACACCGCATGTAATAATGTCCTGAGAATGCATGCTGTAGCTAGACTCACGTAGTGACATGTAGGTCAAAGCAGATGGCCGCTTGTCCTGAGCCTGGTTCTGCTGGAGGTTTCTTCCTTTTAAAAGGGAGTTTTTCCTTTCCACTGTTGCCACTGTGCTTGCTCAGGATGGGAGACTGCAACGAAGCCAAGATTCAACTTGTCTGCTGGATTCCTTAGATAGAGAACTTTACTAATTGGCTTTTTTATGTATGTGAATGTTCCTGTGAAGTGCCCTGAGACAACTTTGTTGTGAATCTGTGCTATATAAATAAACTGAATTGAATTGAAATTTCACATTTCTCCACTTTGAATTAAGAGAAAGTTCCTTATATGAAAAATAAACAAAAAATATTGCAAAAAGAAGTCTGGTTGCATCTGATCCAACCAACTAGAATTACCATGCCATCAATGATTGACAACTTTCATCAACTTTTTGCAAATATTTGGCTTGTTTGTAAATTGAAAAGTCAGCAATGATATAGTCAATGTCTAACTACAAAACTTTGTCTTTTACAAAGAACAGATTTATGAAGTCCAACACAACTTGCAAACCTAACAAAAATGAAAAGTGCAGTATTTTTAAAACTTCATAAGAATTGCCATGTTCTGGACAACTGAGAATCTATACCAACATTTTACAAAAAAAAAAAAAAAAAAAGATTATCTTTAGGGGTGCATTGTGAGTAATTTTTCTTAAAAAAAAAGAGAGAGAACAAACTAAAAGTATTTTAGTCCAAATGGCAACAAACTATCCACTGCAACTGAAATTGGGTAAAACACGTTTTATAAATAGAAACAACATTCAATATGACATATGGTTACTTCTAAAGCACTTAACAGCTGGGAGCACAACAACATCCTCCTTGTCCTAACGCTAAACCTAAATATGAATCTCTGCAGCAGCTGTTTCAGCAATATTCCACATTTCCCTTGTGTGTGTATTGGCCCTGAGCTTTTACATCCATTTGGCTAATGTTTCCCTAAGGCAGTTTGTCTTGACTTTACCTAAATATGTCAGTGTGTGGCAGAGAGAGCACAGACAGGAGAGCACGAGTCAGTCATACTGAAAGTATAGGATCACCATTATAATATGAGGGTACACACTGATAACATTTGTATGTATATACTGACCCACACACACCCACACACACACCTCCCTCACTATCTAAATTGGGCTAATAAACACAGAAAGTTTCTGATACCAAACGATGAGATGGCATATTCAAACTTGTTCACATTCATTGCTTAGTTTCAGTGGCTGGTGAATGGTAAATGGACTGTACTTATATAACGCCTTTTTATCTTATTTCAAGATACTCAAAGCGCTTTACACTACAATCTGTGTCCTCATTTACTCATTCATACAGCACTCTACTAGATCTCTACAAAGCTAATGGACCAAATCATTCTAAAGAGACTAATCAGAGCTTCGTCACATTCATACACTGATGGGACACACATCAGAGGCTATGAGGGGTTCAGTGTCTTGCCCAGTGACACTTCAGCATGTGACTGCTGGTGGATTTGAACCCCCAACTCTTGCATCGGAGGACGACTGCTCTAACCACTCAGCCACAGCCGCCTGGCTGGCTGAAGACATTTTGCATGTCTTGTATTTAAGTTTGATATGAGAAAAGTATTTTTATAGTTGCTGTCTCCTAAAATGAGCAAACCACAAAATGATAGACTGTTGTACTGCGACATTTAGATGTAGGAATAGTTGTGACACCATGGAGAACAGTGCACTCACTGATCAAAAGCATCATTTCTGTAATTTGGGTTAAGATTTATTTCAGTTAATTTTTTTTAAAGTAAAAGGTTTAATTCCTACTAGACCAGAGAGTGGTCCTCTATACCCAATTGATTAAAACATTTATATTACATAACAGTAAGTTATGTTCTTTTTTTTTCATTCAACCTTTATTTAAACAGGTAAATCCCATTGAGCCTCAAGGACTCATTTACAAGAGAGACCTGATTTCAACAAAGAATGATGACAACAATGGACAACGGCGACAACAATAAACAGTCATAAAAAGTCATACAGATTTTTTTTTAAAATTTTTTTTAACAAATAGGATGGCTAAAAAAAGAAAAGCAACATAAAAACAGCTAGAATCTTGTCAGGATTTGGTGGTCAGGAACGAATCCAGTAGTGCAGACAGGACTCAACTCGGCCGATTACAAAAATAAATATTTTAATGATGAATAAAGTCACAAAATAACCAGCTGACGGGGCAGCAAAACTTACATGAAAACAGGGGGGAAACTCAGAAATGACTCAGGAAGCTCAGGGAAGACTCAGGAGATGCAGGAGAACACAGAATACCCAACGAATACGACGCGACAAGGAACAAGACTGAACAGACGGCTTATATACAGGGACAAGACGAGACGTGATTACAAACAGCTGTGACGAGACAAGGGTGGCACCAATTAAACTAAAGAGAACACACTAGGGAAACACAGACACAAAACGAGCCACCAAATGGTACCATCCTTAGAGTACCCCCCCTCAAGGACGCCCCCAGGCGTCCCCAGAAAACCCCCCTCCCGAAGGACTTGGGCGGGTGGAGGGCGGCACTGCAAGGGTGGAGGGCCCGAGGAAACACAAGGAAGAAAACAAAGACCTTACAAAAACTAAGGCAAAACACAAGCAGGAAAACACAAAAGATCTGAACGGTCAAGAGACCGTCCCTAGAGTCAGTGTTCCGGCGGGCGGTCGGGAGGCTGTCCATCAAGCCAGGCCAGGTCAGGGGGGCGGCCAGGAGGACGTCCATTAAGCCGGGCCAGGTCAAGGGGGCGGCCGGGAGGCCGTCCGTCACGGAAACCACGTTCAGGGGGGCGGCCGGGAGGCCGTCCAACACAGGAACTACGTTCCGGGGGGCGGCCGGGAGGCCGTCCATCACATAGGACCTTGGAGGCCGCGGCAGGCGGCGATAACGACTTGGAGGCCGCATCAGGCGGCGCAGACGGCGAAGAGGCCGCATCAGGCGGCGTAGACGGCGAAGAGGCCG
>NC_056503.1:7735847-7736569 GCF_014905685.2 Nematolebias whitei
GAGGCCGCATCAGGCGGCGTAGACGGCGAAGAGGCCGCATCAGGCGGTGTAGACAGTGAAGAGACCGCATCAGGCGGCGATGACGACTTGGAGACCGCATCTGGTGGCGGCGAACCCTTGGAGGCCGCAGCTGGCGGCGAAGAGATCTTGGGGACTGCAGCGTGCGACTTGGGGCTCTTGAGAACTGCAGCGTACCACATAGAGTCCTGGGGAGCTGCAGCATGCATCATAGAGTCCTAGGGAGCTGCAGCCTGCATCATAGAGTCCTGGGGAGCTGCAGCCCGCATCATAGAGTCCTGGGGAGCTGCAGCCCGCATCATAGAGTCCTGGGGAGCTGCAGCATGCACCATAGAGTCCTGGGGAGCTGCAGCATGCATCATAGAGTCCTGGGGAGCTGCAGCATGCATCATAGAGTCCTGGGGAGCTGCAGCTTGCATCATAGAGGACCATGGAGGCGAATCCTCTGTGGTAGTGGAGAGCGCCAGCCCCTCTGGAGACTTGGAGAGCGCCGGCCCCTCTGGAGACTTGGAGAGCGCCGCTGCTGTCATGGAGGCCAGGGGAGTTGCAGCAGATGGCGAAGAGACCTGGAGCTCTGTAGCAGACAGTGAAGAGACCTGGAGCTCTGCAGCAGACGGCAAAGAGACCTGGAGCTCTGCAGCAGACGACGGAGAGGCCTGTGGCTCTGCAGCAGATGACGGAGAGGCCTGTGGCTCTGCAGCAGA
>NC_056503.1:7736669-7737726 GCF_014905685.2 Nematolebias whitei
CAGGATAATATAAGCTCTCCATGAACACGCCTCCCTCTTGGAGGGGGATCCTCTCCTGTTGGCTGACCACCTAGTCAATCTAAGGTTACCTTAGCAACCATGCAGTCATATTTCTTATCTTTCGAGTTTGAACTGGATTTCGGTACCAGTCTCGAAAGTAACTTTTGTTCTTTGTTCCTGTCTACAGAAAAATGATTTGGCCCCTCCTTCCTGCTCAGTGCGGTAGTAAACACGTTTTTCACCTCTATGTGATAAAATATGTGTGAACAGTTTATATCACACAAAAATTGATATGTGAATAAAGTATAAAATATAAAACTATGGAAAAGTGAACACACACAGAGTACAGAATAAACACAGTGTATAAAATGTCCAGTGAACACACCCAGCCTGTCTATTCATCAGTTGCAAGATGTTAGAAATCTGCAATATTGATGTTTAATATTGTGATAACAATATCAATTGAGAAAAGCCCAAATTCTCCTTTTTCTTCACGTTTTCTTCAGTCATCTCTATAACTAAACCAAATGTAAACATGCAGATTATAATCACATAGTACTTCAATATAATTAAATGCATTCCATACAGTCCTGTGCTTTAATGATATTGTGCTCACTTAGTTTGCAATGGTAATAAATTTGCAATAAATTGTGCAACTTTTCTTCCAGGGCTAATTTTTTCAGGTTAACATCTATCCTGTGAAACTGTAGGCCCTTTCATACAACAGTTTTGTGAAAGAGCCACCAAGACCACAGTGTCTTTGAGCTAAATGTTCATAAATGACTACTGGTAGTCAAGCCAACAATGTCCCAAATACAAGTGAACTTACAGAAATTAAGAGAGCATTGCAGAACCAAAATGGGTGTGGAGCAGAACTCATCTGAGTTCATGTGATGCATTACGTGTTAAATGTGTCACAGATGCCTTTCATACCATTTTCAAAATATGATGGATACACTCTGATGAAAAATGTTCGAACAGTGAAACATACCTTTATCAGTTTTGTTTGCAAATGTGTAGAACAGCCTGGAAAAATAAAATAAAATAATAATTATAT
>NC_056503.1:7737826-7739181 GCF_014905685.2 Nematolebias whitei
AGTCTTGGGCTTGACATGCTGTGCTAAGCGTGCCTGATCTGTACAGTCCAACACTTGCTGAAGTGTGGTCTGATCTAGGCAGATGGTTAGTTTTTGTTTAATGTGTTCTTCTTTGGCCTTCAAGGCCTCAATAGTAAAATTGGTCTGTCTCACCCGTTCATTCAGCAGCTGTGCCTTCTGAAGGATCTTGATTGCCTGGTGCAAGGTGGTAATTAATGTTTATTGCTGGATGAACTGAACAGCTTGAGTGTCTGTAAGGTTTAAAATAGAAGAGAATCTATTAAATTTACTTTATTTGTACAGAACTAGAATTACCAAGTCCATCCATCCATCCATCCATCCATCCGTTATCTTTTACCCGCTTCTTCCATTTTGGGTCACAGGGGTCGCCGGTGCCCATGTCCAGCCATCACTGTGCGAGAGGCGGAGTACACCCTGGACAGGTCGCAAGTCCATCACAGGGACACACAGAGACAAACGAGACTCACACCAAGTCATTTTATGAAACTTTAGAAAGTAGTAACTTCAATTATATTATATACAATACAAATGAGTTCAAAACAGGTCCAGATTCAAATCCAGCCACATGCAGTCAATTCATTCCAATAATACTTTACAATCTAATGCAGTACATTGTAAAATAGGAATAAGTAAACACTGATCTTTTTAAAGAAACCAGACAATTGCATTTAATTTTCATTTTGACACAAACTTTACTTGGCGTGTAGGCACAAACAACTGTCAGAGCTTGTGCCCCAACCCAACGGTGCATGGATACCCTCTCATCTACTGGGAAAAATCCCAACACACAAGCACCAAGCCGAGTAGACCCCCATCAGCTCATTGCCTCTCATCATGGGCAACTCCAGAGTGGAATAAGGTTCAGTCCCTCTCAAAGACATTGGTTCTGGAGCCCATGCTATGCATCAAGGTGAGCCGTCCATACTGTACTTGGTCAGTACCTCTCAACATCATGCACAAGCTCAGGCTCCTTCCCCACCAGAAAGGTTACATTCCATGTCTCAAGAGCCAGTTTTGGTAAGCCAGGGTCAGAGCACCAAGGCCCCCGCCTTCGGCCGCTGCCCATGCACTGAACCCGTATGACCCCCTTCTGCAGGTGATGGGAAAGCAAGCCCATTTGGGCAACCGTGGAAAAAACAACTCTTTTTTTAACCAGGAAGAACAGAACAGCAGAACCAGTTCTCCAGCAGAACCAGTACCAGGACAGAACCAGTACCAGGATGGGTAGCCGTCTGCCTCATCCAACTCTTCGTCCACCATAGTTTCTACTAGAAGAAAAACAAAACTTTTTTTAAGCTCCATGTGGAAAACTTGGTAAAGAAACTGAAAGTCAA
>NC_056503.1:7739281-7740606 GCF_014905685.2 Nematolebias whitei
AACCTACGTATTCATCAAACAACTTTTTCCAAGTAAGTGGATCACCATTTTTCTGACTTTCTTGATGCTTCTTTTAAAATGTGCAATAAATAAACCTTAGAAGACTGCTTATGCTGACTGACTACCTACTTTTTCAAAGGGGCAATTTTGTCAATTTAGACATTGAATTTGTAACATATCTGCACACTAACTTCTGGTTTCAGTCATTCTTTTTGAGCACAGGCAGAAACTGAACAAAGCAAAATCTAAAACACTGAACAACGTAAAGCTGGATTTGTAGAGCTGTAGAATCTTTACATATACCCATTTCCTGCTTTATTGGCAATGTGTGGAAGTAAAACAATTTTAATGTAAGAAGTATCACTAGAAGGAATGAATATTTCCTGTTGCTTTTGTAGTG
This sequence comes from Nematolebias whitei, assembly GCF_014905685.2. NCBI lineage: Eukaryota > Metazoa > Chordata > Actinopteri > Cyprinodontiformes > Rivulidae > Nematolebias > Nematolebias whitei. Next base: position 7,739,682 of record NC_056503.1, read on the forward strand.
GACTAGGCCTCTGACCAAAACCTGCCTCCGAAGACCTTCATGGGACAGGAACTGTTATTTCATTGATATGAATCCAGAAATACAAATTAGCTCATCCAGAGACTTTCTAATTATATCCTGAACTAATCAATTGAAATAACACTCTCTTTTTTATATTATCATTACTATTTTACAATATCTTGATAACCAAAAGTGTGTTTAGTTCATACCATTTTTAAATGTTGAAGTGAACCACTCATTTTAAATCAACTGTGAAACAGTATTAATGATTTTTTAATCCTCATTTAAATTAGAAATCAAGTTAAATGCCTATTTTACAAAGTAATTATGCATTTTGATCTTCTGTCTGAAATGAGAAGGAGTGATGTCGGTCAAAAGTCAGAGACAGTCAAAAACAAGTTGTTAGAACGGGCTGTCGTGTTTTTAAAACTCTCAGACAGTAAATAAGAAAACTGGCACCTGCAGTGTTTCTCACTTCGCCAAAACATTTCTCTGTCTGTTCCTAAAACATTCTTGCTGTTTTCTTGACTTATAAAAACCCTCTGACATCACTAGAACCACACCCCTATTGGTTGCTTCAACCAATCAGGACTTACTAAAGTGACCGGAAGCAGAACTCTTTAAAAGTAGACACTTCCTGGAACTATAGTTTTCTGAGGTTCTGTGGAGTAGTTCTGGAGTGAAGTTCTATTCTTCAGCTCTAGCTGTTCTGGAGTTCTGGAGTTTTTCCACTGCTGAGTGGAACTTCGGACTCAGTTTTCCAGTCTGATGGAGTCATCCATCTCTGCTGTGATCACGGCGCCTCGCTATAACTATCACCAGGCGAATGCCCTACAACTTCCGAGGAAGTTTGTTCTGTTGAACGGAGTATCTCACGACCTGCCGAGTCGCAGCCGCCCTGAGGAGACGCTGAAAGGTAGCGTGC
>NC_056503.1:7740706-7741866 GCF_014905685.2 Nematolebias whitei
CCCAGGGGTGAGAATGATTACACATCCCACCCCCTATAGGCCCACCCCAGAACCTATATATGCATTTGTCATGAGAATGTTATATGTGAGTGTCTAGGTTGTTTAATAAAATAGATAGTAGATGTTCACAATTACTGTGGTAGAAGCTCAGACTCATATCCATCACATAGCTAAATACTATGTGTGAAATCCTTAAAACACTGTCTTGCAAAGTGTAGTGTTCTATGGGCTAGGTTAGCTTCGTAGCTTCACTACAGTCATATTTAAATAACGGGTTCTCTCTTTTTCGAGCTAATTACAGCCATGTGACAGAGGTAACTGTGCGTAGATGGTTTAATCAGTGACATGAGACGTTAATTTTCTTTGACCCATCAAAATAAATTGGTCATTTATTGAACAGACTCAAAATTTAACATCAAAACATTGTACACTTGATTAGACTGATCTGGTTCTGATTAATAAAACTTGGCACGTTTTACTTAATAAAAACAACAGACATTTCTGAAGGCCTCTGGATTAATTACTGGCAAGATAGAAGTTTAAAGATGGGGAAAAAATGGAGGAGTTTAAAGGGAGATGTGGAGGAAGATCTATGTCTGTAGACCAGAACAACACGCTCCTTTCAAACGCAGTTCGCCCGCGGTAAACTTCGCGTGAAGCTCGTGACGACTCTTTATCTTGGCAGAGGATGTGTCCGCTACGGTCAAGAAGTCCCTGGCACGCTACCTTTCAGCGTCTCCTCAGGGTGGCTGCGACTCGGCAGAAGTCGTGAGATACTCCGTTCAACAGAACAAACTTCCTCGGAAGTTGTAGGGCATTCGCCTGGTGATAGTTATAGCGAGGCGCCGTGATCACAGCAGAGATGGATGACTCCATCAGACTGGAAAACTGAGTCCGAAGTTCCACTCAGCAGTGGAAAAACTCCAGAACTCCAGAACAGCTAGAGCTGAAGAATAGAACTTCACTCCAGAACTACTCCACAGAACCTCAGAAAACTATAGTTCCAGGAAGTGTCTACTTTTAAAGAGTTCTGCTTCCGGTCACTTTAGTAAGTCCTGATTGGTTGAAGCAACCAATAGGGGTGTGGTTCTAGTGATGTCAGAGGGTTTTTATAAGTCAAGAAAACAGCAAGAATGTTTTAGGAACAGACAGAGAAATGT
>NC_056503.1:7741966-7746996 GCF_014905685.2 Nematolebias whitei
GATGGGTCAAAGAAAATTAACGTCTCATGTCACTGATTAAACCATCTACGCACAGTTACCTCTGTCACATGGCTGTAATTAGCTCGAAAAAGAGAGAACCCGTTATTTAAATATGACTGTAGTGAAGCTACGAAGCTAACCTAGCCCATAGAACACTACACTTTGCAAGACAGTGTTTTAAGGATTTCACACATAGTATTTAGCTATGTGATGGATATGAGTCTGAGCTTCTACCACAGTAATTGTGAACATCTACTATCTATTTTATTAAACAACCTAGACACTCACATATAACATTCTCATGACAAATGCATATATAGGTTCTGGGGTGGGCCTATAGGGGGTGGGATGTGTAATCATTCTCACCCCTGGGACCTGTGCCCACTCTCATATGTAGCATGTAGACATTTAGGGTTCTGGGCAAGTGTTGGGGAGGTGAACGGGCACCGCCTGCTCTCTGGGGAGGGGGCGGGTCTGTGCCAGTCACCGCCTCATCCAGACAATTGAAAGAACTAATGACTAAGAAAGACAGAAAAATAGCTGAACTGGAACAGAAAGTAGATGACATGGAACAATACACAAAAATAGACAACTTGGTGATCACTGGACTGGAAGTTAGGAACCGAACTTATGCAAGAGTTGTTGCTGGTACTAACACAGCAGAAGATGCACCACAGGAAGAACTACAGACTCTGGAGGAGCAAGCAGTGATTTTTTTTACAAAACAAAAACATTGACATCGAACATGAGGACATTTCAATCTGTCACGCCCTGCCCAACAAATCTGATAAAGCCAAACCATTCATAGTCATCAAGTTCATTAGCAGGACATCAAGAAACAGGGTAATAATGCAAGCAAAAAAACTGAAGGGAACAAATGTTTACATAAACGAACATCTAACTAAAAAAAATGGAAATATTGCACGTGAAGCAAGGTTGTTGAAAAAACAGAAAAAAATAGCATCAACTTGGACAAGAAATGGAAACATTTGGATCAAAATACAGGAAGGATCTCAGGCTAAAATAATAAAAGACCTGAAAGATCTGGAAAAACTAAAATATGAGCTCAGGAGAGGACAGATGATAAATCATTGACATAACTTCACAAACAAGAAATTAACAAAATATAAAATGAACAAATACATTAAAACATGGCAACATACAAAGACGTAGAATTACAATGTTACAATATACAATGTTGAAGATTTGATTGATACAAATGTTTTCCCTGCAAGAAAAGACTGTGAATATTACAATGAAGAACAGTTTAATGACATCAATATAACAAATGGAGGTCTCTCTATTATTCACTTTAATAGTAGAAGTTTAAATGCAAATATATCCAAAATAACAGATTATTTAAAACAGCTAAACAGAACTTTTACAATAATAGCACTGTCAGAGACATGCATGGCTCAACGATGAAAACACAACTAATGTTCACATGGAAGGGTATGAATTATATCATGTGAACAGAAGCAACAAAAGAGGTGGTGGAGTGGCTCTATTTGTTAAAAATGAAATAAAATGTAAATTAATTAATGAAATGTCAATAATTGTTGATAATATCATGGAAATAATAACAATAGAAATAATAAACAAGAATGATAAAAACATATTAATAAGTTGTGTATATCGATCTCCAGGATCAAATATAGAAATATTCACCGATAAAATCGTACAATTATTGGACAAGAGTTTTAATAAAAGCATTTTTTTCTGTGGAGATTTTAATATTGACCTGGGAAATAAAACAGATTCAAATAACATCAGTACATTTACAAATTCATTGTATAGTTTAAATCTTTATCCGTTAATATCAAAACCAACAAGAATTACAACTCATAGTGCTACAATAATCGATATTATTTTCACAAATGTAACAAATGGGTATGTGATGGGAGGTATTTTAACGAGTGATTTAAGTGATCATTTACCAGTTTTCATGATTTATAAAAATAATCAAAGCATTACAAAAGAAATTACAATTAAGAAAAAAACAATAAACACATCAAAAAAAGCACTGGACAAATTAAAAGATGATTTACATAAACAAAGCTGGAAAGACGTGTATGTTGATGATGTGAACAGATCATATGATGAGTTTATGAATATTTTAGGAGCTCTGTATGAAAAGAATTGTGTGCAAAATAGTTATACAAAGAGAAATGTTGTTGACCAACCATGGATGACGAAAGGGTTGAGAAATGCTTGTAAAAAAAGAATTATTTGTATTCATGTTTCTTGAAATTAAGAACACAAGAGGCCCAAGAGAAATATAAGAAGTATAAAAATAAATGAGTAGGGATTATAAGGAAATACAAGAAGGAATATTATAGTGATTTATTAAATAAAAGCAATGGTGATATGAAAGCTACATGGCGAGTAATAAATAGTGTTCTGAAAAGTCATAAAGTAAAAACAGGTATTTCACAATATTTTTTGAAGGATGACAATGAAATCCATGATGAAAATGAAATTGTAAATGGATTTAATCATCATTTTGTGAACGTTGGATCAAGCCTTGCAGCTAAAATACCAAAAGTAGACAATAATGTGAACCATTCAGTTATAAGTTGTGACAACAGTATTTTTCTTAATGGAACTGACAAAGAAGAAATAATGAATGTAGTAAAAAATCTTACAGATAAGAGATCAAAAGACTGGGTGGACATGGATATGATGTTTGTAAAGGACATAATGAGTTATGTTATCGAGCCGTTTACATATATTTGTAATTTATCATTTTCAAAAGGAATATTTCCAGACAATATGAAAGTAGCTAAGGTAGTTCCTCTCTTTAAAAATGGTGATAAATGTGTGTTCAATAATTATAGACCAATATCCTTATTACCACAGTTCTCAAAAATTCTAGAAAAACTGTTTGTGACCAGATTAGATAAATTTATTACTAAACAAAACATTCTAAGTAGCGGTCAGTATGGGTTTAGAGCAAACAACTCTACATCAATGGCGCTCATGGAAATAATAGAACAAATAACTACTGCTGTCGATCAAAAACAGTATTGCGTTAGTATTTTTGTTGATTTAAAAAAAAGCATTCGATACTACTGACCACACTATTCTCCTTGAAAAATTTAATAAATATGGTATAAGAGGACCAGCATTACACTGGGTATCTAGCTATTTAAAAGATAGGAAACAGTTTGAACAAATAAATGATGTAAGATCTGACCTGTGCAATATCCCTTGTGGAGTTCCTCAAGGCTCTGTACTTGGACCAAAGTTATTTATTTTATATGTGAATGACTTAGTGAATGTATCAGGACTCCTCAAATGTGTCCTTTTTGAAGATGACACCACATATTTTTATTTGGGTAAAGATGTAAAACGGATGTTGGAATTGATGAAGACAGAATTTGATAAAATACAAACTTGGTTTAAAATTAATAAATTATCATTAAATTTAGATAAAACTAAATACATGATATTTAGTAACAAAAAGAGAACTGTTGACGATCCATTTAAAATTTAGTGTGTTGAGATTTGTAGAGTTAATGAGATGAAATTTTTGGGTATAATCATTGATGAACAGCTAACATGGAAAAATCACATAAATTCTTTAAGAACAAAAATAGCTAAATCTATTGCAGTACTATACAAAGTCAGGGAATTATTAAATGATAAAGCTCTGTACATATTGTATAACACAATTATTGTTCCACATTTAATCTATTGCATTGATGTTTGGGGGAAAGCATGTAAAATATTTACAAAACCTATTTTTATTTTACAGAAAAGAGCTGTAAGAATCATCACCAGAAAGCATTACAGTCACCCATCAAGCACATTATTTTATCAACTAAAGTTATTGAAGTTCCATGATTTGGTAGATTACAGTATTTTATCAGTTATGTATAGGGCTCAAAATAACACATTACCATTAAATATCCAAAGAAATTTTGTTAAAAGACAAAGTTGCTACAATCTTAAGGGGATAGAAATATTTGTCAAACCAAAATTCAGAACTAGTCTGAAGGGAAGGTCTACCTCAATCCAAGGAGTTGGATTGTGGAATGGTCTAGAGAGTGATGTGAAAAATGCCACGTCAATGTGTACATTTAAGAAAAAGATCAAAGCTGAATTGTTAAAAAAGTATATATGAAGTAGCTTAGTGTGTTTTTTGTATTAGAATTAGAAAAATTAGAAAGTTATTCATTTTGTTCTATTACTTGAAAATTATTATGATTGAAATAATTGTTTGAAAAAAGGGGCAGATATAATAAGATTTTTCTTCTTTCTGCTGCCTTTCATTTTAAATCTTTTGTATCTTTTTTTATATTGTTATGGAATTGTTTTGTACTTTTTTAAAATGAATAAAGTTTATACCATACCATACCATATCCCCCCCCCATTTTAAACGCACTATATAACAACATGCATCAACACCTTTTTTGAGTAGAAGGAGTTGGGTCTTCCTGTTTTCCTTAAACCCTCGTTCTCCGTTGTACATTTCGGGGCAGGGGGGTAGGTTGCCTGGCTGGGGTCTGGGCTGTGGGTGGGTGTTGGACCTTGGGAGGCGATTGGGGGTGGGGCCGGTGCTCCGGTTCTCCCTGGGTTGTTTGGATCTTTTGATCAGGGTTCCTGGTTGCAGTGGCTGGCCCTTTGGCTGGGGTGGCTGCGGGTTCTGGCGGAGGGTCGGCTGTGGGTGTGTGGTCGTTGGTGGTGCATGGCGGCGGTCGGGGGAGTGGCTTCAATTTGACTGGGTGCTGGCTGGTTGGCCTGATGTGACATTCGCAGTGGGGGGTGCTGTGTGTGTGTGTGAGGGAGCATGGGTGGCGTGCTGGGGCCTCTCTGGGTCTGTGGTGTGGGGCTGTAAGTAAGCATTGGTGCGCTGGGCCGGACTTCCTTGGCTGTTGTTCCCTGTTGCTCCAGTCCCCGGCCTGGGGCCGGCTTGCAGTCGCTGTAGAGTTGGTGGGGCACGGGCTGTCTTTGTGTGCCTGTTTATGTCTCAGGTTGGGTTTTGGGTGGTCCCCTCTCTTGGATCAATTTTGCCCCCCCCCCCCCAA
>NC_056503.1:7747096-7768425 GCF_014905685.2 Nematolebias whitei
GGGCCTGGGTACCCTGGCTCTGCTGGGCCTCTGGCTCTGCCGGACCTCTGTTGGGTGGTGGTATGACCTAGGGACTTGGGGCTCGGTGTCCATGGCCGGATCTACTCTGGAGGGTTGGGTTGTTGGCGGGGCCTGTGGACTCGTCGCTGCAGCCTCCTGGGATTTCTGCATTGTGGTGGCTGGGGATTGCCCGGGGCTTCCCTTTGCTTCTCTCTCTGGGGGGTGCAGGTGTCCCTGTTGGGGGACTCCTGGAGTTCCGGGCTTGGGGACTGCTGTGTGTCTGTGGTTCCGGTCTTCCCTGTGTTACCATCATGTTCTGTGGGGATGGGTCTGTGGGTCCCCACATCCACTATTGAACATTTTTATGGAGAAACCTTATAGTGACAAGCATGCTCACACAGGTGTTTAGATTCAGGTGTTTATCAGATACACACTCAGTTGGGTTGTGGTGGCCATAAAATATATCTTGTATTACCATGTACTGTATAAAATACTTTCTAATGATGTTACAAGTATCATTATATATGTTTGTTGTTGTGGTTTCTCGGTTTTGTCTTGTCTTTTTTTTCCGCAGGTCTAGAGGCAGACTTCAATGATGTTGATTTGTGTTCTCTTTATCCCTCTCTCTCTCCTCTATTCCTATCTCATTCTTTACCTTTTAACCATTCTCTCACTTTTCTGCTTTGTCATCTTCGTTGTTTTTCATCCCCATGCCCATTACATCTGAAACAAGCCCATAGCAAATTCTAATAAAATTTTATTTATATATCAAGTGGAGCATTAAGGCCAGCCATAATGCTCTGCTTGTGAAAGTAAATCTGTTGGGCATCACTTTGACACTCAGACAATAATTCTAAGTGTCACAATGCCGGACAGGACAAGGGGAAAAAATAAATAAATAAATAAATAAATAAATAAATAATAAAAAACAAATAAATAAATAAAACACTGAACAATGTAAAGCTGGATTTGTAGAGCTGTAGAATCTTTACAACTCAAAATATGTATACCCATTTCCTGCTTTATTGGCAATGTGTGGAAATAAAACAATTTTAATGTAAGAAGTATCACTAGAAGGAATTAATATTTCCTGTTGCTTTGCAAGAAAATGTTTTAAGGATTTCACACATAGTGTTTAGCTATGTGATCGATATGAGTCTGAGCTTCTACCACAGTAATTGTGAACATCTATTGTAAAATAAATGAAGAAGTTATAGGCATTTTTGTGTTTGCTAAGATTAATTAGCTGTGGTGGCTTTTTAATTAGGTTTACTCCACATTAGAGTTGCATTTGGGCCCAAAAAATCCAGTCCGACCCAGCCCCAGCCCATATAGCCATCATTTCTGAACTCCACCCGACCCGATGAATTAACAGTAATTACAGGTCCGAACCTAAAAAAAACCCAGACATTCTTAATTAAGCTTTGATTGCTTATAATCAGTGGTGGGATGTAACTAAGTACAAGTTCGTTACTGTATTTAAGTACACTTTTCATGTATCTGTACTTCACTTAAGTAGAGTTAAACATGGGTACTTTTTACTTTTACTCCACTACATTTTACATTACGTATCTGTACTTTCTACTACACTACATTTCAATAATGCGTTGTGTTACAAGTTACATTCACGTTGCAACTTTTTTATTTGTTCGTTAATTTGAAAGTAACCAATGGCGAGAGGGGAGTTGGTCCATTGAATCACTGCAAAGTGGGCAGGTAACGTTAGACCCACTTTCAAGAAGAACTATATTCTAGTATATATGTCACAGAGCTGGGCGCACCCACAGCACCGCTAACAAACCCAAAATGGATTCCACCGAGGAAAGTCAGCCAGAAGATACAGTACGTGCCACCCATAACCTTATTGAAAGACTATTGAAAGTCTATAGAAAGACTATTGAAAGACTATTTAAAGATTATTGTCATGTTTCTGTTTATGCTTTAATTTTTTTGCTTAGTCATGCTCTGCTCCTGTCACTTCTCACCACTCACACTCACTGTCTGCAATCAGGCTCATGCATGACACTTGCTCAGTCTCCTATTTAAGCTCCATGTTCACAGTCCTCAGTGCCAGATTATTGAAAGCCTCAGTGAGTAAATGTCCAGCATCCATGCCACATTTTCGTTTGTCTTCTTGGTCCTGACTTCATGCCTGTTTTACGGATTACCCATCTTGCTCGTCCCCTGCTTGCTTTGGATTATCTGCTCTGCTCATGGTAAAAACCACTGCCTTCTCTACAACGACCACATCTACTGGATCACAATTCAAGTTTGGTTTCGGATTTCTGATCACCTGTGCACGACCCTCGCCTTGCTGTCTCTTCAGATCGTGCTGGCCCAAGGACTCAGACCTCCACCAGAAGCAGTTTATCAATAAATCTTTTAAACCATCCTGATGTCTGTGATCTGGTTCGAATACCTAAATCTGGTTCTTGTCAATTATTCAGTACAGCAGGACAGATTCCAAAAGAGCTAGACTGGACTTAAAAAACTTTGAAAACCAACTTCTTCTGAACTTGAACAAGAAATTCTTGCTGCAATATTAAAATGTGTCAGTTCATGGGATGTTAGGAGACAAGAGATGTCTCCAAATGACTTGACACTCGGGTCCAAGTTTTGAAAATGTTGTCAGGAAGTTAAAATATTGTTCACTATTGACCCATTACAAGGCTGACTAGACAGTATTTTAACTAGAGTTGATGACAAACTGGAGTTGAAATGATCGGTGCCTAGTTCTTGTGTCTAATGTTCCTTTTTTCAGGCAGACAACTTTTACTTAAATGTGTTTACTGCAGTTAAAATGACACATTGGTTTTGCTTTTTGTTAAATAAAAACTTTCAAAGATAAAATCATTCCTCTTTCTTATTTTACTTAATGACATTTAACTCTGCAGGTCATCCCTGAAATTCTGATGCACAGAATCACAAGTCCGAGTGCGAAATGTCACAGAGTAAACACAATAAAAACATGTATTATCTGCAGCATTGTTCATTAAAATGGCTCAACACTATTCATGTATTACAGAAAATATACATATGGTAGGCAGACTTAAAGATATGTAGATCATTGCATTAGGTAATACATTCAGCAAGTACTTTTACTTTTAATACTTTAAGTATTTTTAAACACAAGTACTTATTTACTTTTATTTAAGTAAAAACATTAATGTGGTACATCTACTTTTACTAGAGTACATTTTTGTCTGTTTATTTGTACTTTTACTTAAGTACAGTGTTTGAGTACTTTCTCCACCACTGCTTATAATTATTAACGGTTGGTGGACACGCGGACCGTGGTAAAGTTAGTTTTATGTTGGACGTTGGACATTCAAGCGCCATGGCTTCAGCAGTGTGGTCCTCTCGTTCAAGTTCGGCTTACCAAAATCAGACTGCCTGCATCGGATCGAACGAGAGGAACACACCGCTGAAGCCACAGAGCTCAATGTCCAACATCCAATGTAAAACTAACTTTACTGCGGTAACGGGCGACTGAATAAAAGGGGCAGAAGATTGGAGCTGAGGGGGTGTTTGTCCTTTCATGGCCGTCAAAGTGCATTAAATCCCTGCTTCTGCCTGCATTCTGCATTATTCAGACATGTACCCTGCTCTGACATGTCTGCTTTGGGATCTCACCTGTTTGGGTTGTTGGCCACATGCGTCCACTGAGTGCAGTGGCTGAATGAACGTCCATTTGGGCGATGGATCGCTGCCTAGCAGTATAGTCCCATCTGAAGCTTAATTGAACTTTATTTTACCTCAAGGCCGGTCAGTTTGCAGTGAAATGGCTGTGTGCAGCTGGTGAATGTGCGGCTGGTGAAAGTATGGCAAGCCATGTTGTCATATAATTTGATTTTATGGTAAGCCAGATTGCCATATAATTGGATCGCGGCTGATCTGCTGACACAATCAAAAGCCCGACACCGAACCGGCCTGCCCATCCAGCACAGTTATCATGGCCTGGCCCGCCCCAAATTCAGGTTGTATTGGGCCGGACTTCGGGCCCGGGTTAGAAATGACAGCTCTACTTCACATCTAATCTATTATAGATGTGTGTCCATTTATTACTTTGAGAGTTTGAATAAAATCTGGTCAATGGTTGCTAACATTTTTTGTCATCAGACAAACAAACGTCTGCATGCAATCACACATTTACCCAACACTATTTTGAGCTGAAGCATTCCAGTTAAACTGTGGATGCCTGACTCCAAACAGATGTATGTTGTTCTGTTTCAGTTTGTTGTTGTTACAGTTTCTTTGTTTAAACAGTTGATGTGTTTATTATGTTCCACTATGAAAAATATAGGGTTTATGAGTTGTGCAAATTATTGCTTTTATTTACACTTTTACCCAAGTCTTTGGGGTTTTAAATGATGATCAAAGCAGTTTTTTTTCAGCTGTGCTGACATTAAGCCATCTAATTTCCACCAGTATGAGTTGGATATCACACTGTGGGGAAAATAAGCAGAAGAAACAGGATATTGGAATGATGAGAAATAAGAGCAAAGAATGAAATAAGACAAGAAATCTTAACTGCATATACTGGAACATAAAACTGACAGCCTGTATCAGTGGCAGGACAAAGGGAGAAAGACATTGAAAGAGAAGGCCGATCAATACAAAAAAAAAAGCTGTGAGATTAGAGCAGACTGGATACGAGGAGGAGACATTCTGCAAGGTCAACAAAGATGAAGCGAGTGGGAGAACTGAACAGAGAGATGCTGGACAAGTGCCATGTATCAGCAACAAAATCTTTCAGACATGAATCCAGAACAAGAAAACAATAGGTTTGTGTTGTTAGTGCAGAAGAGAATTGAAATGGCATCTATCAGGGTCTATAAACTACAGGCTCCATTATGACTCAACAAGGTTGAGGTGCTTGAACAGAAGTGCATACTCATGTGGACTCACACCTTACTGCTGCCCCTTCACACTAATGAGCCTTTTGATCCCAGCTGAAAAGATACAAGTCCACGTGTCATGTGGTCGCCAAAGTACTTAACCATCTGAGCCATAGATAAATTGGATGTAGAAAGAGTGTACGGGTGCAGTAAAAGGACAAAAATGTCTAATACTGTCCATTCCTTCCATTATCTTTACCCGCTTTATCATTTTCAGGTTGTGGGGGGTCAATGGTGCTCATGTCCAACTATCACTGTGTGAGAGGCGGGGGGAGACACCATGGACAGGTCTCCAGTCCATCACAGGGACACATAGAGACAAATGAGACAAACAACCATGCACTCTGTCACTCACACCTAGGGAAAATTTAGTTACCAGTCAACCTAACAAGCATGTTTTTGGTCTGTGGGAGGAAACCGGAGTACCCGGAGAAAACCCACGCATGCACGGAGAGAACATGCAAACTCCACCCAGAAAGGTCCCCATCCAGGATTTGAACTGGCAACCTTCTCATTGAGAGGTGGCCGCTCTACCAACTGAGCCACCATGCCACCCATGTCTAATATCTTCCTATCAAATTCACTTAACTGTGCAAATAAATAAATAAATATATTTTGAGTTTTAAAAGAAATTGATGCAGCTAATGCCTGGTACATGAATTAACTTTCTTATCTAAAGCTAAATAATAATTTGGGTCTTAGTTTTGTAATAATCCAACATTTTAAAGTCTACAAGAGTAGGTGGAAATAGAACCAGCTAAAAGAACAGTTAAAGCTGCTGTCAGTGGATGATCAGGGTCACTATAGTGACCACACACCTTTGTCTTTCACTCCCTGACACCGCTAAAGGCAGGCCCACAAAAACACAGCATGTAAATATAATCCCCAACAAGGATTAACTGTTTGAAAATTAAAGGTTATTTTGAAACTGTTCTTAAAGAATAAGTGGCAGAAGAACGTGGTCTTCACTCATGAAATTCTTACTTTCTTATACTGTCTTATTTAGAAGATATTAAAATTTATTTGAACTCATAACTGGGCAGCACGGTGGTTCAGTTGTTAGAGCTGTTCTCTCAGCAAGAAGGTTGCTGGTTTAAATCCTGGTCTGGGGGGTTTTCTGGGTGAAGTTTGCATGTTCTCTCCGTGCATGCATGGGTTTTCTCCGGGTACCCCAGTTTCCTCTCACAGACCAAAAACATGCATGTTAGACAGATTGGTAACTCTGAATTGTCTCTAGGTGTGAGTAAAAGTGCGCAGAGAGAACATGCAAACTCCACCCAGAAAAGTCCTGGGCAGGGATTTGAACCGGGGCAACATGTTCGCTGAGAGGCAGCAACTCTACCAAATGATCCACCGTGATGCCAAAAATCCTGCATCGGAAAATCTTTTGCTGCTTTTTTCTAACTTTGTCCAGTAATGTGACAATACAAAAACTGAAACTGAAGAATAATGAGCAAAAAGACACAAGACTGCCTCAAGGTTTATGCACTAGAATTACTTAAAAAAAATAAGGGAGTTAAAGATTTAAAAAGACAAATGCTTCGATCATTCACTTGACATAATGTCTCATCATATTTTAGTAAAGCCTGAGCTGAGACACTTTCTCAGAGCTTTTTAAGTAATCGACATAAAACTCTTCTGCATGTGTCTGCATGAATGTAACCACAGAATGACACTTAAACTAAACTGGTCACAGTGCATTAGCATGGCTTGTAGCGTGTTAACACCCGACGCTGGGGTGTTAAGTGTTACTGAGAGATGATACATCCAAAACGTGTTTATGTTCTGGCAGACGGTGTGTGGGGGGGAGGGTGAGTGTGTGTGTGTCCATCCAAACTGTCAACTTATTCATTTTGCTCCCCTGAGAGTCACAGACTAAGACAGCTGTCCTCTCAGTCTCAAGTTCTCCAAAGTCTCTGTTTTTTTTTTTACACAATGAAATTTAATCAGAATGTGCAAGTATCAACTTGCACCATTTTTCTTTTTATTCCAAAAGTTAGCACACCAGTTATTGGTCACAGGATTGTTGTCTTGCTCAAACCAAGAAGAGGATGGCTAATTCTTCACTAAAACTGATCATATCTTTACAAAAATAAACTCCAGCTAATTTAAACATAACCTGGTCCTATTAATGATTCTTAGATCCAATGAGTACTTTGTGATAGTGTCATTGAAATATGTCCAGTGGTTAATAAGATATATTTCCAATGACAGACAGATGAACACACACAAAAACTTTTTTGATTGCAGCTATGGGTGTTTTGGAGTAAACAGCTTTCAAGACCAGCTGAGATCAGGCGTGTTCAGAGTGGTATGGCTGTAAACGAGGAGTTCAGTCACAAATAGGACTTTTAGAGGATCATAGCAAACAAAGAATAAACGTATGCAACCAGAAATTACAAAATATATCTACACACAAAACAAAGCACAACTAGCTTCAAGCATTAACCTTTAATTTAACCATTAAACTATGACTGAAAAGTGTTAGTGAAGCAAAACCCCAACAATGTTGTTGGGGGAAAAGGGGTGGAGCTCCTGCAGGTAAGGGAGTTTACCTTCAGAACAAACTGAGGTCGCTGATTGGTCAGTTGCTGACAAACGTACTGGGTTGATTGACAGGTGGCATTGAGGATCTGACTCGTGCAAATAAAAATTTGAAGATTTTACTGGCCCGTTTACGAGTGTCATTATTTATTACATATTTATTTCAAATGTATTAAATATTTTGTTGAATTTAAGATTTGAGAACTAAGCTTCCTTACAAAATCATGATTTTATTTTTTTCTTCACACGGCTGCTCCCTTCTTCAGGGGTCTCCACAGCATCACACGAAGACTTGGCGATCATTTTTACACTGGATGTCCTTCCTGATGCAACCGCAGACCACCGAGCTACCACAGCCCTCTGTGTGGAGCTGAGAGCTGCTAACTAGGCCGCCCACGGGAGCAGATGGTGGGGGTTAATGGCCTTGTTCAAAGGCCCAGAGTGGGACAACTGAGGGTGGAGGCAGGTGTGGGTGCTTCACCTATCCCACCCACATTTTGATGTTGTCGATCTGGGGAGTTGAACCAGCAATCTTCTGATGACAGGCCCACCATCTCTAACCTCTGCACCACCACTCTCATGGTATCTTTATTTTTCAGGGGTGCAGAGTTAAAATGTAGTGGTGCTTCAGCCCCACCCCCATAAAGAGGCTAAAATCACCACTGGTCCGAATCATTTCTGCTTAGTGTATTAATGTTCTCTATTGGGGTTTGTTACAAGTTTATCCAACTCTGCAGCTAAACCATTAAAACAGGATAATTATAGCATTAGGTAACTTTGAATGAACTTCCCATTTTTATATGATTAATAATATATGATTAATATGTTTTGATACATAAAGAGGCTAAGTGTGTACAGCACAACTAGCCAGTTGCTGTGAAATAATTCCACTGGTTTTTCATTAAAATAACGTAAGAATAAAAGACTGACTTTTCACCAGCAGTACTGTATGTAAGTGTGTAGATGACCTTAACTCTTTTAACTCCATTAGGTGTATATAAAGTCCAAAGCATTTGATCTTTCCACTTTTAAAGCAACGTGTGCTTACTGTTAACTCTCACACGTGTTTGGACTTTTACATTCAATATCACCTTGCCGGACTCTTAATTCACACACACTGTTATAACAGTGTGCTGGTGTTAATGGTGTTATGTCAAATAACAGTGATTTGTTATGATGGGGCTGTAAACAGTGGACGGACAGAGATGGAGGAGGGGGTGGAGAAGCAGGACGTTTAAAAAAAATCTGAGTATGGGCAGAAACAAAACTCTGCTGCTGCATCTGAGTGTGTGGTTTTGTGAGCAGGGTGACTGTGGGATGAGTCACCATGAGGAGATGACAGGGTCAGGACACACGTACCAAGAGATGATGACTTCATTACCTTTAGAAAGACAGATGGAAACATTCCTCTGTGCACTCAGAGTAACCCTCTTAGCTGAGTAAACAGAAGAACCATCGATTCATGCTAATCATAATACAGCAGTTTTCATCTTTTTTGGGCCTGACCTATGGCGGGAGCTCGGCAGGCCGTCCTTTGTTTGCAGAAGTCATTGATTTGCTCTCATTGTTTCAACAACCTTCCCTCCTCTATGAGCAGGAGCAACGAAAACAAGAGCAATGGATTTGTAATAATATTTCAAAACAGTGTTATAGATTTTTGCTGTAAAGCCAAGCTCGCTGGCAGAATTGAGATTTATTGACCTTGGTTGCATTGTGCCTGTAAACGGCTTCAACAAGAGAAAAGAGCATCGGGATTTAATTGGGGGGGGGGGGGGGGGACCAGTCATGCAGAGCGTGCTGTTATTGCATAATATTAATTCTCATTTTTACCCCATTTATATTCTGGTTCTTTTTCATATTTTGAGTGCTATCTTGAAAAAATCTGAACCAATTATATTGCAAATAAATAAATACCTACTCTCTTCGACCTACGTTAAAATCCTCAGGTTTTGTTTCTTTCTTTCTTTAGAAAATTAAGTAGATAATACATTTTTGTGGGGCAGCACGGTGGCGCAACTGGTAGAGCTGCTGCCTCTCAGCAAGCAGGTCCCTGGTTCAAACCCCGGTCCAGGGACCTTTCTGGGTGGAGTTTGCATGTTCTCTCCGTGCATGCGTGGGTTTTCTCCAGGTGATCCAGTTTCCTCCCACAGACCAAAAACATGCATGTTAGGTTGATTGGTAACTCTAAATTGTCCCTAGGTGTGAGTGAGAGAGTGAATGGTTGTTTGTCTCGTTTGTCTCTATGTGTCCCTGTTATGGACTTGCGACCCGTCCAGGGTGTACCCCGCCCCTCGCACAGTGATTGCTGGACATGGGCACCAGCGACCCCCGTGACCCAAAATGGAATAAGCGGGTAAAGATGATGGATGGATGGATACATTTTTGTAAAATAAAGACTTCTGACATTAATATCAAGATTTATTATAATTAAAGCCAAAAAAAGCTCTTGTTGTCTTTATGAAACTTTTGAAATATCCACAACCCAGAAGGTGTTACCTAACACTGAAGTTTCTCCAATATAAAATATTTTCTAAATACAACAACAACAACAAACAAAAAACGAGAGGTACGCTGATGTCCCTCATCGCTGAGGGATTTGAATCGTGAATGTTTGTAGTTTTGGAGTTGCACTGTGTATAAGAATAGGTTTTGTTGCTTGTTCCAGGCAGAGGGTTAGATCCTGACAAGCTATGGGATCAATTTTATCCATCACCAGATGCACTGACAGAGCCAAGGGGTGGCCAACGGTGACCTTGACCACCGTTGATTAATCTTCAGCCATCCCAATCCTTTGAGGAAACTATACTTTTAGGCAACATAAAAATAGAAAACACAGGCACCACAAATATAAATGTTGGTGGCCATCTTGAATTTGGACTTGACAACTGAATTTATGTTTGAAATCTTTTTTACACCAACATGTAGTTTGACTCAGATTCTCATACCAGTGGAATGTGCCTGGAAAACCTCCAAAGGAGGAGCCCAGGATGCATCCTGTTCAAATCCCCAAAACACCTCAGTTGACTCCTTTCAATGCAGAGGAGCAGTGGCTCTACTCCGAGCTCCTCCCAAATGATGGAGCTCCTCAACACAGAAAAAGCCACTCAGAAACTACAGACAGCTATGTGTCAGGTTTTGTTCTACTGGTCATGATTTATACCTCATAAGTGAGAGATGGAACAAAGATGGACAAAGTGAGCCTTTTGGTTCATTTGTTTCTTCACCACCACAGACCGGAGCAACACATACTGAGGACAAGGCCCTGATCCATCTGATCATGTCCTTCCCTGTTCTGGCATCACCAGTGAACAAGATGTCATTTAAGCTTTTTTTTCCTGAAGTGAAAATATTACCAGAATAAGTTCATTTTAAAGATGTTTAAAGTTGTTTGGTTTTTAACTTTATGCATGTTGTGTCTGGCAACGTTATATTTGTTTTTACAACTAAACCACAAAATGTGAACAAGCAAAATAAATGAGCAGGTGTATGATTCTCATATGTCACTCAACTTTGTTGAAAATAAAAAAATCCCAGTTGTAGTTTAAGGCATACAGTAACAATCTCAACTTTGTGTGTCATTTCTCAAACTGTTCCTTCAGATTTGCTTCAGGATGCTTCATTTAACACTCACACCATCCGTTAGGCATACAAAGCACAAAGAGAGATGGCACGAGAGGCCTTTGTACTGTTTTCACACCAATGAAGCCACAGAAAAAGAAAAACAAAAAAAAAACGCCCACCAAGGTGTGGGAGAGGGACAGCCTCTCCACAGATGGCTTTCTCTCCAAAGATTCACTGAAGCAAAAGTTCACTTCTATACTGTGGGTGGAGTGAGAAGAAGAAATCCATCAGCATCACAATAAAAGTCCTGAAGACTAATCAAATAAATATTAAAACAAAGGTAATAAACCGTTTACAGCTCCACAACTAAAGGTGAACAAGGACATGCTATAAAACAGAGAAACATTAACCTTTAGGTTAATATCTTTATTTAAATTAAGCTTCTGTTTTGAAGAAAAAAAAATCAGGCAAATGAACGCTGGAACTGAAAAACAATAATTTACCATCAAATCAGCACACTAACTTAGTTCAAATCATTTCTGTCTTTATCAAACAAAGAAAAGACAGAACAGTATCCAGTCTGCCACCAAGAAACAGCAGTCACTTCACTCTGAAAGTTACAATACGTTCAGCTAACTCTGACTATCCTTGAGTTTGGAGCAACCATTTTTGTTTCTACCTCTGAGACATAGGCGTCACAGCAATTATATGTGAAGGGGACGTGTGCCCCCACATTAAAAAAATTTTGTTTGGACCCCCCCCCCCCCCCCCCCCCCCCCATTTACCATTTAATATTAGTTCACCCAGCGCTGCTCCTTTTTCTTTGTGAACAAATCCATTCCAATTGATTAACAGGAGAATACTCAAACCACTAAAAGTCCACTCCAGGTTTTCCTGGTTACCTACAACAACTCAACACATCTCATGCAGAGTTTCTCCTAGGTCACCTGATGGGGTGGGGGTAGGAGGACGTGCTAGCTTAGGACTACGTTAGTGCCAGCAGTAATTGACCGGGGTGGGGTTGGGGGAGGGGGGGTTGGATGCGTGAGAGAAGAGGAGCACTAGGTCTGTAGCAACTTAGTTAGCGTGTCTGTATTGCACGCAGCTAGCTAAGATGCTACCTGGGGGAGGGGGGTGTTAGGATACATATAGGTAAATGTAGATATTTAACAGCTTGTTAAAATACAGCAGAATACAGAAAATGGCATCTACTTTATTCAAACTTTTCTGGGGGAGGACCCGCAGATCCCCCCAACTACCAGAGTGTCCCCCTCACATTACAAATGCTTCTGACACCAGTGCTCTGAGATCAAATATTTTGGTTTAATTAGAGAAGTTCTAATCAAAATCTTTTGTTCCAGATATTAACTGAATCATTTAAGTAAAGGACTGACCAATACTTGCATTATTCTGTTTTGTTTTGTTTTTCCACAGGACAGATCTACAGATTACAAATCATAAGTACATTAAAGTTAATAAAATTTGTGCCATTTGTTGTTTGACACCTTTGAAAAAACAGTTTTCGCTGTTGTCAACTTGATTTTTAATAGTCTGGAGTGATGTCATCAGGTACCACAACCCTATGTTTAAAAAAGTACCGTATACGGCACATTATACGCCCCTTGACAAACTATTATACAGCAATGCAGCAATCTATATACATTATATCTATATGAAATTTATCCTCATTCCTCCAAATATCTTCTCTTCATCCTGTTTGTTCTAACCCCTGTGTTTGAACATGCACCATACGGGCACTCCCCTACACCTAATGCAGCCAAAATTACAGTTTCCCTGATCTGTGGACAAGCGCTTTAATTTAAAGCCCTATGTTTACGGACTTTGCCATCTATTTTTTTTAGACAAAAGTGGGATGATTTCGACTTTATACATATTTATTACTCACATACAAAAGTCTCCTGTTGTTTATTGGTTTACATGAAGCTGCATCAGATGTCAGAGTCAGAGATTCTTTATTGTCATTCGCACAGGGTCCCAATTACATCCAACAATAAAAATGTAAAAGAAAAACATTAATAAGATCTAAGATATGAACTAAGAAAAACATCAACTAAAAATACACTAAGCACTAAAAGCATAAAAACATTGTCGAACAGCAGCACAAACATGAACATGAGTCTGTGTGAGCAGATGAGCACACATAAACACATCAACATTGAAACAGATCAGCAGCAACATGAATCAGATCAGCAGCAACATGATGTGATTTTTTTTTCACAGTGATTATTCTGGTTAGAGTTTCATGAGTCTAACAGCTTCAGGGTAGAAGCTGTTCCTCAGTCTAGTGGTTCTACACTTAATGCTCCTCAACCTCCTTCCTGAAGGGAGCGGGGTAAAAAGTGTGTGTGCTGGGTGAGTGGGGTCCTTCATGATGCAGGTGGCCCTCTTCCTGCATCTGGAGGTGTAGATGTCTGTGATGGTGGGGAGACTGACTCCAACAGTCTTCTGTGCAGCCTTCACCACTCTTTGCAAAGCTTTTCTTTCTGCAGCTGTGCAGCCTCCATGCCACACGTTGATGCTGGAGCACAGGATGCTCTTCAATGCACACCTGTAGAAGATGAGGACTGAGCTTCCCAGACCAGCTCGTCTCAGCCACCTGAGGAAGTAGAGTCTCTGATGAGCTTTCTTGATCAGGCTGGTGGTGTTGCTCCAGCTGAGGTTGTCATCCATGTGTACACCCAAGTACTTGTAGCTGGAGACCACTTCCACTGCAGATCTTCTGATGTTCAGTGGGGTGTAGGTGTGTTTGTTCCTTCTGAAGTCCACAATCATTTCCTTTGTCTTCTTCACATTGATGTGAAGGTTATTCTCGTTGCACCAGCTCTCCATGTGTTCCACCTCTTGCCTGTAGCTGAACTCTTCATTGTTTGTGATGCATCCCACCACCGCTGAATCATCTGCAAACTTTACAATGTGACAGCCTGGATGGGTAGCTGCACAATCATACGTGAGCAGAGTAAACAGGAGAGGGCTCAACACACATCCCTGAGGAGAGCCAGTGATGAGGGTTATGGTGGAGGAGGAGAAGTTGTGGATCCTCACTAACTATGGTCTGTTTGTTAAGAAGTTTAGTACCCAGTTACAAATGGAGGGGCTTAGTCCTAGTGTGGATAGTTTGTCCATCAGAGTCTGGGGGATCATGGTATTGAAGGCAGATGTGCAGTCCACAAAGAGCATATGGACGTAAGAGTTTTTCTGCTCCAGGTGGTTGAGCGCAGTGTGGACCACAGAGGAGATGGCATCCTCTGTTGATCGGTTCTCGCGGTATGCATACTGATGAGGGTCCTCGTTGATGTTGATGGTTGTTTTGATGTGGGTCAGGCTTTGATAGAGCTCACATGATGCAATGAATGAAACTAACAGAAAATATGGGATCAGGAATTTAGTTTAAAAAGTGCAATAGTTCAGTCTGAGGAAAATGATCAAACAAAAGTGCAAACGCTTTGCCCATATTTTCTGTTTTTATGTCAGTGTTTTACATGAAACATCAATTGGATTTGTTAATAATAGGAATACAGTATTAATAATAAAAGGAGGAAAAAAAACTCCATGAGGGTTACAGGACAAGGATTGTCAAGAATTGCTTCATATGCAGGAGAGGAACACAGGCTGAATGCAGCCTTTCATTGAGATGATCAGGAGGGAGATACACCTTCCAGATGGAGTATGGTATGATGGCTCAGTCCTTTAACACACTCTGGAAACCTAACACAGCTAATGAGCCAATTACCTTCATTTGCCAGTAAATTATAATGGTCTCAGAAGAGTTGTTTCTCTTTTAAAGACCCCAGTGGACACCAACAGAACAGCCATCCTGCAAAGTGTATAAAAAATAATGATGAGAAATTAATTTATGAAACACTTTCCTTCCATATTATTTCATTGAATGTCCATAAATGTTCACATAAACAGATTTCTGTTTGGACCCATGTGCTGCCCTGTAGAGGGAATGGATATTTACAACACTGTCTTAATAACTCAGTCCTGGAGGTTACATTTGTTCATTTTTCACTCTCCAATGTCACCCCTAGGGTGAGGGTCTAAACCAGGAGTGCCCAATCCTGGTTTTCAAGGGCCACTATCCTGCATGTTTTAAAGGTTTCATTGCTCCAACACACCTGATTCAAAACAAGAGATGAACAGACTTCTGCAGAATATAAAGAGGTAATTGAACCATTGAATAAGGTGCTGGAGAAGTGAAACCTGCAGGACAGTGGCCCTCAAGGACCAGGATTGGACACACCTGGGTCAGCCAGCTTTAGACAAAGGTAAATGGACTGTACTTATATAGCGCCTTTCTATCTTATTTCAAGATACTCAAAGCGCTTTACACTACAATCTGTGTCCTCTTCTACCCATTCATACAGCACTCTACTAGATCTCTACAAAGCTAATTGATGTTGGATGTAACTGGGACCCTGTGTACATAATTTCGCTCCACCACATGTACCACATGAGGTGCGAATGACAATAAAGAAACTCTGACTCTGACTCTGACTCTGAACAAATCATTCTAAAGAGACTAATCAGTGCTTTTAGATCACATTCATACACTGATGGGACACACATCAGAGGCTATGAGGGGTTCAGTGTCTTGCCCAGGGACACTTCAGCATGTGACTGCTGGTGGATTCAAACCCCCAACTCTCGCATTGGAGAACGACTGGTCTAACCACTCAGCCACAGCTGCCCCAAGGTAAATGTACATGTTTTACTTTGGTTAGAATTGCACTGTTCAGAGTCGTATTTCCAGTACTTTAAAAAACATTATGTATATTTCTATGACAAGAAGATGTACGATATGCCAATGCTGTCACACAAGGTTTTGAAACTGTGCTGAACTTAACTTAATGCTTGTTGCCTCGGGCAGTTTCTGCCATCATTTCATGTTTTTTGGGCAAGAAAACAGCTGCATTGAGAAAAAACAAGCCTCAGAACATTTTTTTGAAACCGTCCCGAAAGAAGTGCTCATCAGATTTGACAGGTGAAAGGGCATCTTTAAAATGGAGCTACTGGATAGTTTTATAAATAAATGGCAAACGGGGAAGCTTAGACATGTCCTGTTCAACACAATAGTTCCCACTTTACTTTGAAACGTAAAGTTTTAAGCTTATAATGAGCCTGACTTCATTTAACCAGTTAATGTGGTCTTGAGCAACAGTTCTCCAGGCAGTGTGAAAATCTTTTCTTAATGAGACAGCAGCTTTTCTCAGACGTCCTTCGTTTAATTTTTTGTCGTGGCCTTCTGTCAAAGATCTTTAAAGTGTGAGTCACCATTTGTTGTACCCACTTAATTGTTGGTGTCTATCAGTCAGTGTGTGAGAGGTCAGGGGGACAGCTGTTTACACACACTTACTCACAAGGTTGGTTTGAATTAACTTCACAAAAACCCATACATGCACAAAAAGAAAAAGCAAATGTTACGCCAAGATTCAAACCAACAACCTTTTAGTTGTGAGGCAACAGCCCTTAACATCACATTATCAAGAAGATATTGCAGTTAAAACATATTATTTTATATTTTTTTCATAGACAAATAACCTGAAATGGCTAATAATGTTAGCCAGGCTCCACGATGTGCACTTTCGTTCACCACAGCGTCCAAAGGAAAGACGTCGGTTAAACTAACTGAATGAAGAGTGCCACAGAACGGTTACAGCATATATTGTGAAAAGGTTTCATCCCTTTTCAGATGTGGAATCACCAACATTTAGGTTAGTTAGGCAACAACAATAGAGCTCAGCTGATTAACTGTCCATCCTAAGTTAACGTTACAGTAACATTGACATTACATGTTTGTTTATATGTTCGCAGGGACATGGTGAAAACCATCAACCCAAGTACACACCACCTACCATGGACCACTTGTCAAATTAGTTAATACCATCTTGTTATAAGGTGGAGAAGAGCTGCTCTGTGCTTTAAACAGAAGATGGATGATGTGTCTGGGGGCAGATCCAGAGAAAACTGATTGAGCAGGTGAAATGTCATTCACAACTGAATCTAAATACTAGGAATGTTCTTTATGGTCAACAGAGGAAGACTGTGGAGATGATGGGGTCACCATGCAGTCTGAGGAAAGGCCTGAGAATGAGGGAGTGGAGGATGAGGAGGAGAGTGTAAGTGTATGATAGCTGAAATTATATACATTCTCAATCTTAACAATGATCATGCCAATAATCCCTTTTTAGTGATAATATTGATGAACCTCTTGTTTGTTTAGGAACCGCCACCCTGAATCTGTCCAGAAAGTCTCCACT
This sequence comes from Nematolebias whitei, assembly GCF_014905685.2. Taxonomy (NCBI): domain Eukaryota; kingdom Metazoa; phylum Chordata; class Actinopteri; order Cyprinodontiformes; family Rivulidae; genus Nematolebias; species Nematolebias whitei. The sequence goes on from NC_056503.1 coordinate 7,764,381, forward strand.
GGAGGAGCTTTTTGCTGAGGAAGAGGCACAGAACATAATGTCACAGCTCCATGTCCATGAAGAAACAAGTGGAGAGAGGACTGCAGATGTACCAGGACCTTCCACTAGCCGTTCTGTCTGAGGACCTGCTGCTGCTGGAACCAACACAAGACTTATCCTTTGCTGTCAGATCTTGCATTCTCATATTTATGTGTTCAATCTTCTTCCACACCCAGCAAGCATGTGTTCTCCACTGCAGGAGACACTGTCTGTCCAGAACGCTCACACATACTGCCTGAGAAGCAGATATGATCATTTTCCTCAACAAGAACAGTTTCTGATTTTATACGGTACCTGCTGCTAATCTGGACAGTTGCTCTTTTTTATATATTCTGCAGCAGGTTAGCCCATCAGTGGAAGCTCAGTAACATGGCTGCAGTATCACACACTGAACTAAATGTGTTTCCATGAGGTTTTCAAACATGAAACTCTCTTGTGAGAGAGTACCCCTGAGAAAAGAAAATTCATAGCATATTGAGTTTGATATTTATATACTGGTTGAAAATATCCCTGTGAGAAATTCATAGTAAATTTAACAAAAAGTAAAAAGTTTATATTAAAATTCAAATAGAAGTTCAAATTATTTCCTCCAGAAATAACTCTGGCTAACTAGGTCATTTATAACATGATGGAGTTAAATTCAAAGCCGTCTGCTCCTCAGGTAAATAGTGTTCACTTATTATTTTTATATGAAAGTTTCTGTTCCTGACTGAAAATTGTTGGATTGTATACCTGAATTATTGAGCATGGACTTTTTTGGTTTTGAACCAGTTTGACATGACTGTCAACGAGGAAGAGGGCCAGCACCGGAGGAGGGGGCGTGCCAAAGACACCATCTTAGCACCAACATAACTGGTTTGTTCCACAGCTGTTTGGGGGATGCTGGTGAAGATTCTCAGTCATCCAGGACATGATAAATTCAAAAAAACGTTCAATACAAAAACAACTGGACTTTATTTGTAACAGAAGACGTTTCGCTCCTTATCTGAGGAGCTTTCTCTGTTTGGGGAAAGAATCCGTTTTGTGTTGTGTTTCCTTGACTGATGAAGCCTTCCAGATGGAAGGTGAAATGTTTCAGCAAAAAAAAGAAACTGTCCAGATGACCTGACTGACTGATCTGACCTGAGTGCTGTATGAATGTGTGTGGAGGTAAATGAGCACACAGAGTGTGTTGTAAAGCACTTTAAGTATATTTAGATAGAAAGGTGCTTTATAAGTAATGTCCATTTACCATTTAGTTTTACCACACTTTAAATCAGTTCACCCTGATGCATAAATTCAAAAAAGTTCAAGACAAAAAGACCCTGATGCATAAATGAGTGAACCTTAAACAATCACATAACTCAAGGGATGAACCAGTGTTGTGTCTACACAACAGAAACATTAGTAAAGAGTGGATGTTATACAATCTCTTCAGACGTTTTGTTACAATATCTGCTTGAAACCCTTAGAAAGACCCTCATTTGGCCTGGATAACTGTTGCTCAAGGGCACTTAAAAAAAATTACAATGCCATTTTCTTCAATGAAAATAAATGGAGTCATCTTTTAAACACTCCTGTTAAGTTTTAGACAAGGTTTTGTTCTGTACCATAAATAAAAATTGATGTAAGGAACTCCTAATTATCCCAATTTTTGTTTAATATTTCCCATTTATCCCTGTTTAAATAAATCTGTCAGGCTGCTGAGTTTTGTGTTTTGTGATTACCATTTAGTTCACGTATACATCATGTATTTTTTTTTTACTTTGTTACTTATTTTAGCCCTTTTGCTATTTGTTTTGTACTTGACACTTTGTGTTTGCTTTGTGATTTCTTGTTTAGTCTTTTCAGCATCTCATTATGATTTTAATCAATCCTCAGTCCTTTTATTTATTCGCTTCTGCTCCTCGGTCCTACCCCGCCAACTTACACCTGTTCCCCATTATCATTATGCCACCAGTCAATTCACCTCATCTGTGTTATGAAGAGATTGCTACGAGACAAGACTCGGGATTAGAAAGTGAACTGTGTTTATTATTTACTTTGAGAATATATACAGTACAAAGTAGATCTAGGGGCGGCTGTGGCTGAGTGGTTAGAGCAGTCGTCCTCCAATGCAAGAGTTGTGGGTTCGAACCCACCAGCAGTCACATGCCGAAGTGTCCATGGGCAAGACACTGAACCCCTCATCACCTCCGATGTGTGTCCCATCAGTGTATGAATGTGATAAAGCTCTGATTAGTCTCTTTAGAATGATTTGTTCAATTAGCTTTGTAGAGATCTAGTATAGAGCTGTATGAATGGATAAATGAGGCACAGATTGTAGTGTAAAGCGCTTTGAGTATCTTGATTAGATAGAAAGGCGCTATATAAGTACAGTCTATTTATCTCCTGGAGCCCCCGAGGAGGAAGAACAAGGTCAGGTGGGTCTGGATGGAGGAACCGCATGTCGTTATTGATGTGTTTGTTTCTTCTTACAGGTTTGGATGTTTCTGCGTGGTGTAGGGTTTGATCCAAGAAGGGCTCCAGAGATGAAGGACCAGGCAGGACTGACAAGGCAGGCAAGTGGCTGGAGGGCAAGGAACGAGGAACAGGACCAAGGCAGAACCAGGACTGGACAGGACCCAAGGAGGCAGGATGACTGACACAAAACAAGGTAAGTATTTCAGTTTGTCAATATATTCACTGGCCAGAAACATAAATACCGTGAGAGTAATTAATGTTCCAGTGAAGAGTAGTGCTCGACTGCAGCCTATGGAGCTGGACCTCATCAGGTAGCTGGCCGACTGCTGGTGGCAGTTAGCGGCCATCTTGGAGAGAGGAGCTGCAGCCAGTGGTACTCTTACAATCTGCCCCTGCCCATTTATTCTTTCTAACTTCTCTCATCTTCTGTCGGCCATTGTGGCTTTATACCTGCTTCAGTTCTCCTCTGTGATTTTGTGGTTTTAGTTCCTTTTATTTTTGCTGCCACCCCAGCCTTTTTGTTTTGTATTTTATGATTTAACCACTTTTTTTTGTTTGTTTTTTAGTCATCATGAAGATCTGCCTTCATGGATTCAGAACATGAGAAAAACCACATGACTTGCTGTGTCTTCTTTGGAACAGTTCTTAGTGTCCATTGGAAGGTCATCCACAGGACAGATGTTGATGGGTTTCTGTACAGCTTTACAAGAAACTCTCAATAAAATGGAAATACTGATTGTATTCTTCAAAACAAACATCTGATTTCACAATTTTACTACAATTATTGTGCATTTTTGTCATTCCAACTGAAGTGACAATGATCCTAATAATAAGAATTTTATTCCAGCCTTCTTTGTTACAGTCTGCAAAGAAACACATTTATACACACACACCCTGTCACAGGACCCAAAGTGGCACCATTCAGGCATGTGGTGGAACAAGTAGTGTCGTCCAAGTCTTGCATGCTCAATCCACCAGGGGCCAGTAGGGAAATTTACCCCCTTGGTCAGGAACCTGCCCACAAAGACAGGAAGTGGAACTCTTCCATCTGATACCGCAGCTCTGCTCAGCTCAGCTCTCTGTAAAGATTTTTTTTTTCTGGGTGACGCAAGTGATGGATTAACTGTTATTCCCAAAAGCTGTTTACACAGACACATACAAACCATGAGGAGGTTTGTGGTGCATAAAATAAAAACAAAGTAGATTGTGGCATTGCGGAAAACTGGTCGTGGTTTGAAAAAAAAAAAAGTGTAAAAAGTGTGAGTATTTGGAAGGCAGTGCGAGGCTCCGGAGCCATTACTCATTGTTGAGTGTTGTCAAATAGCATTACCCCTTTCATCTGTTCAAGCCAAGCAGCCATGGAGCAGATCTCACTTTCAGTGACAGCCGGGCTTGTCCCTCCTTTCTTGTCTCTCTTTTCTTTGATGCAGTTCCAGTTCAGTAAACAAACTCACCGTGTCCTTTCATCAGACAGCAGCGTACCATTAAAGATGACTTGTGTGTCCTGAACAACAGCCGGCTGAAGTACAGTCAGAATTATGGGTCAGGGTCAAACTCAAAGCCA